>NC_040035.1:37685305-38377547 GCF_003713205.1 Coffea eugenioides | reverse complement strand
TGAGGATGCTCACCTCGGCCATCCCGAGTGGCCGAGGTCCCGAGTGGCCGAGGTGAACTCACCTCGTCCCTCATCAGAGCTCATCCGTGTCCCGGGCATCATCCCTGAGCTCGGCCTCGGCCGTTTCCCTAGCCTACTGTGTAGCCGACCTCGGCACCCCCACCTCAGCTGCACGCTGATGATGTCAAACCATCTGACATCACCCAGGACCAGTGCTTTATCTGAAAAGCACTGGAGGCACTTAATGGCACCTGCACAATACTCCCCGTCATCATGCCCAGGCAGTTACAGTGTCAGAGTCAGACCTCCTGACACGGGACAGAGCCGTAATGACCAGAGGGTGGGTCCCACCAGCATAAGCCCTCCGCTTTGTCCTCTACTCTCCCTCTATAAATACCCCAGACACACTCCCAACAAGTAAGCATACACTGTTCATTTGCTCATACTCTAGCATTTTCTCGTTCTCATACTAACTTAATCGTCGGAGTGATACCAGGGGAGAAGCCCCGCCATTCACTTCGGACAAGAAGGTTGACTTCGGACACACGAATTCACCTCACCTCATCTCAGAGAGGACTGATTTAGGTCGGCTTACTTATCCACCAAAAATCGCCTCTTCACATGGCCTTTTTGATTCTAGAATGATGATTGTAGGGAATATTATTTCACAGAGTTAGGTTGAAATTAATGGATAAAGTAACCTTCAACAAAACATAGCGAGAAATAAAGTAAATTTCTGTACCCTGTCAAGGAATAAATACAGTGTATGCAGTGTATGCATGAGACTTAGTAGCTTGTATTGATATAAGGTTGCAGATGAATGATTTTACAATTCCCTCTTCACAGCCACATTCTTTAACCCCAGCTAACAATGTTCCTAAGATTTTTTTCAAGATCACAAGAAACAAAAAAAAAAAAAAAGGTTAATGCAAGAGGGATGTGAAAAGCATTGCATCCTATGTTTGCTTTCCTGTATTATTCTGGAAAGCAAGCAAGGCTATGCATGTTCTCTTGTGTTGCTCAACTACCTGGTTCTAAAGGGTATTCAGTTAGGTTGTAGTCAATGAAAGTTAACAGGGCATCAGAATTGGAAACTTCTGAACCAAGAATATCAGTTGAATAATTCCATTTGTTGAACATTCCAACCAAAAAGAAGAAGAAGAAGAAGTATATCAGTTCAAACAATAACACCCTTGAACTGTGACAAACATTAATCTAAAACCTTCCAAGGGGTAAAGTTCCAAAAATCAAGAACGAAATCGAAACAACATTGAAGTTGAACGTATTGAAGTTGAACTTAATAACATGATTCAGAAGTTATATATCTAGATTCGATCGATGTCTTCATCCTCAAAATCAACATAATCATCGATACCACCATCATCGTCCTCTGGGTCCATTACGCTTTCATTGACTCGAATGCTTTCAGGCAACTCTTCATATTGCTGCAACCTCCTTGCCTCGTCTGCCATGTACTTGAGGATCACGTCAGCCTTATCGTCCTGGTACTCGCGAAGGCCAACGAGGATAATGTCTCCGGCAGCAATCCAAACCTTCTTGTGCATCTTTCCTCGGATGTGGCAAAGCCGTTTGGTGCCGTCAATGCACATGGCTTCACAACGGCCGTTGCCGAGCATCCTTATCACCTGAGCATATTCTTGGCCGTCTTCCTTGTATACAAGCTCTCTCTTCTCATCGTCCGCTTCGTTCTTTCCTCTTTTTTTATTTTTCCCTCCTTTTCCCTTGTTCTTCGGCATCTTCTTCCTGCCTCCTCCTTCTTGTAAAGTTCTAGTTTTTCCCTTGAAAACCTTCTTCCTCTAAAACCCTAGAGATAGATAAAAGCTCTCCTTTTTTTAATAGTTGAAGATTACAGTTTTTATTTCTCGATGTGTTGGTGTGAGTATTTATTTTGACTTTTACGTTATAGAATAGAAATAGGAAAACTTTTGGCTTTTTTTTTTTTGAGTGAATGGCTAAAAAGTTACTAAATTATATTAAGTATGGCACCGATCAATCATCAAACTTTTTTATGGCCACAAAGGTCACTAAACTAGTAAAAACGAGCCATAGATGTTATTTTGTCAAATTCTATCAATAAAATAATCGGTAAATAATTGAAATTTAACGATCTTTTTAACAAAATGACCGTTGAAAACTGGTTGTTTTACTGATAGAATTTGACAAAATAATCTTATTGGCCCGTTTTTGCCAGTTTGGTGACCTTTGCGGCCCCAAAAAAAGTTTGGTGACCAACCCGTGCAATATTAAATAGTTAAGTGATATTTTTGGCTATTTACTCTTTTTTGTGGGTAAGAATAAAGTTTTGGTGGATTCGACTCGAATCACTACCACAAACTAGAACATGTCTTCGGGAGCAAGATTCTTAAATATTACCCACCAATATAATTTTCACACTCTCACATCAGCAACAGCAGCAGGACCCTTTTTTGGTAAAAACAAAGTTTGGGTAGTTTCAATTTCAATCACCACGACCCAGAACATATCTATGGGATGAGAAATTTTAACAAATAGTCTACTGACACTTTTACATATCACCCACCAATACAGTTCTCACGTTGATAACGGAACCTTTTTTGTTTTTGATAGGAATTAAGTTATCATCCACCAACATAGTCCTGACATCAATAACAGAATTTGAACAGAAGACGAGGAAGTGGCACGTACTTGTTAACTAAGCCAACTTGTGTTCACCTTCGTCAACTCTCTGCCTTCTTTTTCATTCTTTCTAGCCCTAAGTTTTGCAGGCACTATCATCGTGCTCAATCCCTATTTTTCTACCGGCAGAAACAGAGGCCGTGGAGAACCTGGAGTATTAAAATGAGAAGCAGAATTTTTGCTTCTTCGATTTCATCAATGCCCTTCTACAATTGTGGATTGAGGACAAAACTAACAACTTGTCAGCGGAGCGACAATCCGAAAAGAAGGTTTCTTGGCTGCTCTTCGTGGCCAGCAAGAACTCTTTGTGCTATGAACATACTTCTCAAAATCTGATGTTAACGAATTTCTGCAAAATGGCGTTGTTTTATTAGAGGTCCGACAGGTGCAAGTATTTTGAATGGGTTGACGGGGAAATTTGTCCAATAGGAAGGGTTCTTATACATGGTATATTGAAAAAGGTGAATAAGCTGGAAGAAACAGTTGAAAAGTTGCGAAAAGGGGAGAAATTTTTCATCAGCATTATCGTGGTCTTGGTGGCATTGTTGGTTCTGAGTTAAAGGAAAACAAGCGAAACAAATGCCAAAGGGGGCCAGCTGCTACTGAGTCTGGTGTGAAATCTTGTTAAATTTGTTAGACAATCTGTTTTGTTAGAATACCGGTTGGATAAACGTAGACTGAAGTAGCATAAACAAATGGTCCTACTGAGTTGGGCACCGTAAACAAAAGTCATCCAAAGGCAACAATGAGCTAATCCCTGTTTTACATATTGTACTGTTCAAGATGATTGCATGTTAATGCAAAGGTTAAAAAATAAAGCCATCATCTTCATAATCATAAGCAGCAAGAGTCATATCAGCTTCTCTTTTTCCCTTCGATGCAGATGAACTAGTAGCATCCATTTTTTACTTAATAGCAACATCGACATGCATAAGAACATCTCTAATCTTGAAGGGCATCTGCAACTTTTCCTTATTTGCGGGGCAAGGTTTGCTGATGTATTTAACTTGAGAGTTTGACAGGTCCAACACTTCATACATATCAACTTTACCAATGGTTTAGTACCCCAGCATAAGCTGGATATCAGTGCTTGGGTATGAAAACTATATCCATGAATCTGAGTTCATAATGGATACCAAATGCACATCAATTTTTACATTTTTAACATCTGTTCATACAAATGCTCCAACCAAAAAAATCAATGTGACCCTTTTTTTTTTTTTTCTTGAACCAACCAGCATCTATAATATTGCAAACACAAGGGACCACCATCTTATTGAAAAGAGACAAAAATTTCAGCTTTAGCACTTTATTTAACTATTCATTTAGAGTTTAGAATAAATACCATAATTTAGGAATGGTCGATCGTTCAGTTTCTTCTTTCGCAAGGACGTTTTTCTTCAATGAGATTCTCCACGGATCCACTTTTGCCAATCTTCTAGCCCGCCGATTGTCTGGTTGATAACAGTGAGAATAGCTGAAAAATTCTTCGTTGCTAAAGAAGGAGAAAAGAATGAAAAAGTGTTTGGATAGCAAATTATTCTAAATAATATTTTACTTGCATTATAAACACATTTTCAAATCAACTTTTTTATATTCCTAACTATATTTTTATCTTACATACATCATATCACAAAAAGTGCTATATTAATTATTTCAAATAATACTCTATCCAAACTTTTCCCCTTTTTTTTTTGTTACAAACAAGTTATACTAACGGAGCGTGCTTCTCACGTGACCACTTTCCAAGGGCGAAGCCAGAAAAAAATCTTAGTGAGGGCAAAAATAACACTAAAATTTTTTATCTACTCTTTTTCTAATTTTTTAAGCAAAAAAAAAAAGTCTCATGCATAAAATCACCATTTCACAAGTTAAAATATTTATCAAATAACCCATTTATTAGTTATTACATTAACTAATCAATTTTCAAATTTCTTAAAACAGTAATAGTCTCATGCTCTAGAAATATATTTGCAAACAAATTTAAAATAATAATAATAATAAGAAGTAATTGTTTAGAACCTGATTTTGATGGTCTCCTAAAGTTGGTGAAAAGAGCTGCAAAATGTGGCGGACCCAGGTCCTAGAAGATCAATTGATTCTGGTGCAATTTCTAAATCGGATGAAGTGATCAACAGAAAGAGTAACAAGCTTTGGTTGTAGAAAAAAAAGTGGCTCTCGTGTGTATGTTGAGGGGTGGGGACAACCGAGAGCCAGAGGAGGAAAGGGAAATTGGGGAGTGGGGACAAAGGAAGTAAATGATAATTGGATGAAGTGATAAAAAGAAAGAGTAGTTGGCTTGGGTGTGGAAGAAGAGGAGCCAGTTGTAAAGGGAAATGGAGGACCACAGGAGTAAAGGAACTTGGGGAATGGGACCAAAAGGAATGACTGATATAATTGATATTTGGCCCTGTTGGGGGGAAAATGGGGACTAGAGGAGGAAAGTGAATGGTATAAATTTTGTGACCCATTCTTTCACATTTTTTCTAAAAAAATTTCTAAGGTCACCTTTAAAATTATGTCAAAATTGTAGATGTATTATAGGAATTTAAGGGAGCCCCAGTGCCCCCCTTTAAATCCGCCCTTGCCACTTTCCATATAATTTCATGAGTTTTTTATCAATTGTCCTAAATTGATCGAAATCGACAATATTCTAGGAGTAAATGTGTTTTTGGTGAAAGTGAAACTTTGTGGATGAAATTGATCGATCATCCAATCATTAGGAACGAAAAGTGCATTTTTTCCTTGAGCTGGCATCCCACCCTACCCCGTACATTGGGTTTGCATTTAAAAACATTTATGAACTTCAACTCCATTTTTTGTTTTGCTTATATAATGTGCAGGTCGATGAAAATAGATTAATGGGACTGTACTTTACGGGTTGATGATGCATGCAGGATTTCCTCTACTTAATCATCAAGTAGACCAGAAATATTCCCAATCACCAACCGCCTAAAGCGCCACTATTTCAAAGCCTTCACAGCACGCCTTCAGCCTCAATTGTAACATTTTCCAAACCCCAAAAAAAAAAATCACCCCGTCAAAAGCGCCACTTTAGAACACGCCTTAACAATAACACCAAAAAAAAACCCTTTGAATCAAAACCTTCACACACTCCGCCATTCCTCTGCAATACCCAAACCCCACTGTCCTCTCCTTCTCCCAGCTGATTCTGACTCACTGAGTTTAACCGAGTTCACCGGGTTTGCAGCCGTTCCAAACCTCCAATTTCACGAGGAAAGAAAAGATGCGAGCTATCCATCGATTCGTGTCGCGTTTCTCCATTAACCGTTGTTCCAAAAATCAACCCACATTCAAAACCCGTATTCCTTTCTCTCTTTCCGAAAAACCCTTCTCTTCAAACCCTCCTTCGAATAACGATAAAAGTACGACTTCCGGTTTGGGCAGCAGCTTCGGCGTTCCTTCCGGCGATGGCGGCGGCGGCGGCAGCAGCGACAACTTGGGGTGGGATAACCCAAGTTCTTCCTCATGGTCTACTGGCCTGACCAAAGAACACTTTGACGGCGAAGTAGTCGGACAGCAGGTGAGCCCTGTATTGGGCCCGAACCCGGCTCGGCCAGAAGGTGGAATGGGAGTTGGAGGCAGTGGTATGGGGCAGGCGCGGTGGACGGATGAGGAGATGATGCGCATTAGGAGGTTACAGGCCGAGAATAGGAAAAGTAGAGCGTTTGTGGAAGGATGGAAGAACAGGATGGTGCAGATGAGTGTCCTGATGAAGCAAGTGAGAGAGCCTGGGGCTCGAGGATCATATTTGAAGGACTCGGAGAAGGCTGAGATGTATCGGAAACATAAGGAGAATCCCGAAGTATATACGGTGGAGAGGCTTGCCAAGGACTACAGGGTTATGAGGCAAAGGGTCCATGCGATTTTATGGCTGAAAGAACAGGAGGAAGAGGAAGAGAAGAAGTTAGGCCACAAGTTGGACGATTCGGTTGAGCTTTTGTTGGATGCATGCCCCGAGTAAGTTAACTACTTTTCATCAGAAATTTCGTAGGAAAAGTAGTCTTTTTATTGATTAATGATGCTGTTAATTGGTTTCGAGAATGTTGAGTTCTACTATGAAATGCTTTGTTGTAACAGTTAGTTTTTTGAGGGGCTTCTACCCAGGACAAGCAATTAGAGGCCTTGTTAGTTTTTTGAGGGGCTTCTACTCAGGACAAGCAATTAGAGGCCTTGTTAATGGCAATTGGAAGAGACTCTCCTGCTGCTAATGCAACTAGGAATTGACACCTTATTATCCTAATTTCTAGTGCCACTTAATTAGGCTATGCATCCGGTTCTGTATTCTTTCTTTCTAACTGATGTTGGAGATTCTGTTGTCATATATTGCTTAGTGTTATGTCATTTATGTGAATTTGGAAGTAGTTTTCTACCATATACAAGGTGCTTTTAGGAAGAGGAGAAGCTATCACCCTATAGTGTTTACTTTATAAGGTTTGAAGTTCTGTGTTTAGATGGTTGATGTTTTGTTTGTCATAACAGTTCTTACTATTGGGTAATAGTTGAGGCTCAGATGTTTGGTTGGAGTTTTGATCTCTATGTTACTGAGGTTGAAGTTTTTTTGGTCATTTCTTGCTTAATATGCTTTGAATTGGGAAGCAGATTCCAGTGCTGGATATAATGTATTTAGGATGAGAAGATATTAAATTATAATATTTTGATATGTGTGCCTTTGTATAGCTGAAATTAGGTAGCAGAAATTGAAGCTTCTTTCTCCTGAATAATGAGCTGTTGGTTTTTGACGGTTCGAGTTGATTAACATTCTTTTAAGAAAATAATGAATGTGCGTGTTAGCAGTTTGCTGCTTGATACGTCTACTTATCAATGTTAGTGAACATTAATTTGCAAGTGGGCCTTCAAAATTTGGAGTGCCATGTTGGATTTAAATCATAGGGAACATTCTAAAATAGGAGATAATTCCCATGTGGTTAAACTTTTTTTTGTGCCATATTATTTGGAGGAAGGATTGGTCTGGTGTGTTCTTACAGAGTCAGAGTTGTCTGGAATGTGCTCAAAAACTAGTTATTAATATTCTGTGTGAACTCTGATTCTTGATGTCAATATTTACTGGCTTTGTGTATTCTAATTTTCTGTGTGAACTCTGGAATGGGCCCAAACCCAACACGGCCCAAAAATTCCTCAGATTGTTTCACTTCCCTGTTTCTTAATGCCATCTTGTGGACTCACATAATTGTCCAACTTTTAGTTGCTTCTTCAGCCATTGGCTGATCTCTGCATAGTTTGCGCTGGTCCTGTCTCTCTGTATTCCTTAGGTTTGATTCATATTTTGAATTACATCTCACTGTTAGTGAAACTTTTGAACTGTTATGTCTTTGTTATTAACTTTCTATTGTAAATGGACTTCTGTTCACACAGTTTGACTCCAAGCAATAAAGGAACCAGGCTTCCTTAACTTGACACTGAGATGCTACATGCATTATGAATTTGGATGTTTATTGACTCTGTGAAATGGGAAATGTGGATATGTTTGTTTGGTGTATTTTATTTTTCTCTCTTCGCATACTTTACTTTGCTTCAGATGATCAATGTTGCTTGCATTCCGATGTTTAACTTGCACATTGATTTTCTTGAGGTGCATCATGCACTGTATTGTTTCCGATGCTTGTGTCAAAACTAATGTTAACTGATCCCTATTTTTATCTCATAACAAAATTTTGAAAAGTTATAGAGCTTGCATCTATTCGGCTGTCTCGTGTATTTTTCCTCTTTGGTTGTGAAATGGTGCCAACTTTGATTGATCATAGCTGATGAATGACGTCAATAGATTTATCAGTTCACGAGTAATTTTACCTTAACATCTGAGGCTGATATGGTTCTCAGCTCAGATAAACCTAAAAAGGCACAAGATACTGTAATCTAGGTTCATTTGTATGATGGTAAGGAGGAATGTTCCTTCTCATCTTGCTGACAAGAAGTTCAACTTGGTTATATTTTCCATCATACAATTGTTTTTTGCAAGTCTAAATGATCTTTTCTGAGTCAATTATTTACTTTGCCTGTCCTAAATATTGAGTTTGTAACTGCACCTGTTCGGGATTAGAAAAGTCATTTAATAAGTTTGTGGTATGTTTTCTGCTCTTATGTGTTAGTTCTGAAGCTGCTAACCATTAAGTTTCCATGTTTTGCATAAATTTTGTCTGCAGAAGCCTCTGATATCCATGAAAATTCTGGCAGAAGTTCGAAGACTAGAGTTCCTGAAAGTTATACAATTCAGTGGTTTACGTTTTCAAACAATTATCTACAGGATCTTGCTGCTGAGTTTGGTGGATGTTACATTGTTTGGACTGCATGTTATAACATATTTCTGTTGGACTTCACTGTAACCAACTGTTAGTCCACCTGTACTCCCATGTGTTCACAACTTATGTGCTCTGTTGTGCTAATATAAATTTCTTTATGACACTGGTTTTTTAGTTATTTACTCGACATTGTTTACTGCATGATCATCTTTGCCACCAATTCAACGTTCCATGCAAAGATAACTTTTTCTTTGTGGTGTAGTGTGTGATTTCTCTTTATGAAACTGACATGGTTGGCTATCTGTTTTCTTGTTTCCCTAATTCAGAATTTATGGTTCTGCAGATTTTTCAATTCTCATGATAGGGAGTTTCATGTTGCATCTCTTCCTTACAAGCCGGACTTCAAAGTGTTGCCTGAAGGTTGGGATGGCACAACTCGGGACCCTGATGAGGTCCATTATGAAATATCCATGAAGGAAGACGAGATGCTATATCAAGAGTTTCTCCAGAGATTTAACTTCAACAAAATGAAGGTAAGCTTGTAACCTGGTCATCTACCTTGGTAATGGGATACTAGTGTCTGTGATAAAATGAAAAGAAAGGAAAGAGATGTTTTCTGGTCTTGATAGTTGTCAGTTGGACATACCAGAAAGGGAAAGAAGACATTGAAATGGAGGAAATTAGCAAGTCTATGAAACTGTATGCGCATTGGAATGAATCTGCGGTTGCTCATCTTGAAGATGAGTCATGATTGCTTGATCCTTTTGAAGGACCATGCTTTTATTCACTCTTCTTATTCTGCAAGTCTGCATTTCAATCTTAAAATTTTCATTACCTAGAGATTCCTCTTTAAAAGGACCTAAAGTTTGTCCTGATTCTGGTTAATGTTTTTTTTCTTCTTACCAAGTCTGGGTTATTAAGAGAAATTATATAGGTTTGAATCCAGTTTGAATTTGTAGGAAATCAGTAGTAACACCTAATAGGTGGGAGAACTACAAGAATAACGTTTGCTTAGGGGTAATTTGAAGGGAGTAACAGTGATTTCTAACAGTTTAGAAAAGATTATCTTGTCAGTGCAGCTTCAAGCATGCATTCTTCTACACTTGTAGTTGATAAATTTCGAATTTTCTCGAGTAATTTATTTTGCTTGGATTTTGCAGATGGCTAAGCAGGTGAAATGCCACAAGTATAGCCGGATTCGGCCATCTGAAGGATGGAACTACACAGTTGAGAAACTAGGTCCACGGGGCAAGCGGGGAAATGGTGGTGGCTGGAAATTTGTCAGCGCCCCAGACGGTTCCACCAGACCTCTAAATGAGTACGAAAAGATGTTTGTGAGGAGAGAGACTCCTCGCAGACGTAGAAGAATTCTTCCGTGATATTGGTTGCAGATGAATGCAAAGTCATCTGATGATTTCAGGAAGCTTAGTTAGTCAATGAGGATGTTCTGGATATCTTCTTTTCTGTATTCATCTTCTCCTGAATTTTGTACCAGCTCATGGAAGCTAATCATGTTTACCACTGCAATCTCTTTGTAGATTATCCTTTCATTCTGCTATACTAGTGACTCTAAGAGCTGTGCAGTGGAAAACAGCATGACATGAGCTCCTCTTTCTCTCTATTTTTTATTGTAACTCATAGTCATTGCCTAACAATTTAGCAGTCCATTTCTGTTGCATGGAAGTGGAGATCCTTTGATCCAGCGGGTACTTGAGGTTTTGGTGATCGGTTTTAATGACTAAATGTCTGCCTATCATTTCTTGGTCTCCAATTTTGCACACCACACGCTACTGCTAGCATTTTCCTTTCATACAAAGACATCCCTTGATGTTTATGGGCCAAAATTCCTTCTGAAATGAGCAAGTGGCTTGGAATTCCAGGAAATATATTGACACAATTGATGCAGAAGCTAGTACAAGTTCCTAGTCTCTAATTCCAGGAATAACAGTAATGAAGAATACTCCGACTACAAGAAATGAGAAATTGTATCGCAATAATGAAATTGAGAAAAAAGAAGAATGCAAGGGAAGGTGGACCTTTCCAGACTGATATCTGCCCTTCCTTTTTAGTTCCCACTTATTACATCAAGAACCCCAGAACCTAACTGACGAGTAGTTATCAGAATAAAATAAAAGTACAACCCTTGAAGCTATAGCAAAGGTGGTCATATGAATCATTGGTGCATCAGACAGATATCTATTTGGGATTTCATTTCATGTTTTTATTTGGTTAACGTACTCTGAAATTCAGCTGGTCTAAATTAGTTGATTGGAACTACGCTTGACGTTGCAAAATCTAATGCAGCTCGATCTTCATTTTGGCAAATTGTCATGCTTTTATTCTAACTACTGATCAACTATGCTACTCTCTTTGGAATTGCATGCGTGTCTTGGTTCCTGTTTGATAAAAAAGCCAATTTATTGACAAATTTCCACCAGGATGAAGTGAATATATCCGTTAAAATTTTAAGTTTGTTTTAGAGAAGCCTCTGAATTAAAGGAAAAACTTGTGTGATGCCTTGGAGTCACTTAATCTTGGTCCACGCGGAGTCACTTAAGTTAGATGTAACTTTTGGAGGAATATGAATTAAATCAAGAGTACTGTTAGTGTAGTTACACTAGCAGGATTAATTCATGTTACATAACCCCTGAAATCAAATTTGAAATTTAAATCATGCACATATGACATACATCCATAGTTGCTAGAGTAAGAAAATCACTACACTGTCTATACATCATGTAAATATAACATACATCCATAACTACTAAAGTAAGAAAATCACGAGATTATGCATATCTGACATATATTCATAACTGTTAGAGTAAAAAAATCACTACACTATCAGTGCATCATGCACATGTAACATACATCCATAGCTGATAGAGTAAAAAAAATCACTACATGCTCATGTAACATATATTCATAGCTACTAGAGTAAAAAAATTACTATACTGTCAGTACATCATGCACATGTAGTCACTATAGTAAAAAAGTCACGGGTAAGAAAATCACTACACTGTTAGTGTATAAAAATGCACATGTAGTCACTATAGTAAGAAAATCACCACACTATTAGTGTATAAAAATTTAATCACTATAGTTAGAAAATCACTATTAGTGTACAATTTTTTTTACACTAGTAGGATTAGTTCATGTTACATAACGTGAATTCAAATTTGAAATTTAAATTATACACATATGACATACGTCCATAGTTATTACGGTAAGAAAATCACGAAATCATGTATATGTGACATACATTCATAGGTGCTAAAGTAAGAAAATCACCACACTGTCCGTACATCATGCACATGTGATATACATCCATAACTGTTAGAGTAATAAAATCACTACACCATTAGTGCATCATGCACATGTAATATACATTCATAGCCGATAGAGTAAAAACATCACTACGCACGCATATGACATATATTCATAGCTATTAATGTTAGAGTAAAAATATTACTATAGTGTTAGTGCATCATGTATATACAACATACATCCATACCCGCTATAGTAAGAAAATCAACAAAAATTAATGAATTGAATGGATTTTGTGTATTGGATACAACGAAACTTCCTCCAATTGATATGGATTCTATGTATTAGGAGGGGGGGGGGGGGGCGGGGGTTCCGTTTTTTGTGTAGTCTCACCAATTAGACAACTTTGATTCTCATAATTTAATTGATATGAAAACTCTTTTAAGTAACTCAAAAGTAGAACCAGCCGGTGTGTTGATGCTGCCCAGGATCGAACTGGGGACCTTTAGTGTGTAAGACTAACGTGATAACCACTACACCACAGCATCTGATTGGCCATCCGTTTCTAACATCTGATTGGCCATCCGTTTCTAATATCATTCTGAGCACAACCATTTTTCCCTTTCTCAATGTTATCAAGAACCAGGTTGAAGTAATCTAATCATAATCTTGTGCTTCCAACGCCTAACTCAATTGGCAAGAAAATTAGCTGAGTAAAAAAAAAAATCTGATGTCTCATCTAAATTTTGTTTTTCGTTGGCCCTTGAATAATTAAAATTATACACTTTAAGAACTTTAAATGACTTTAGGCATAAATTTGATCGGATTTAAGGGGCATTTTGTTCATTTGTAATTGAAGTTTTCAGACTAGCATCAGAAATCCTAAAAAGAGGTGACCCTTCAATTTGTTAAGCACACCATTAGATTTTTTTTTTACAAATCCTCAGAAAAATTGAGTTTTAACTATAAGAAAAAAAAAACCTTGCACCATGGCTTGCGTACGGTGTTTTTTTCAGCAATTTAAAAGATTCACTGTCAAAATCTTTTGGGTAAAACTTGATTTTCATAGCATTTGTAAAGAAAAATGTAATGGTGTGCTTAAGAAATTGAAAGGTTACCTCTTTTAGGGTTTTTTATTTTGGTCTCGATGCTTCAATTATGAATGCACAAAAATGCCCTTTAAATCTGGCCAAATTTAAACCTAAAGTCACCGGAAGTTCTTAAAGTATGTTGTTTCAATTATTCAAGGACCAATCGGAAACAAAATTTAAATGAGGGGATAAAAGTAAACAACATCAATAGTTTTGGAACTCCCGTTTTACCCAAATTAGCTAGGTTACTACGAAGTTACCTCCTCTCCCATTTCTCTTATAAAGTTTGAATAAAAGCATGATTTCCTAAATAAAAAGTGGTATACGTTATCAAATTCAGGTATTTTGTAAATACAATGTCTTATCTACTGTTCTATGATAAAATTGCAATAAATTACTTTAATTCACACGGGTAATGCTCAGTGGTAACACATTGGAGGGGGTTTTGGAACTCAGTGCTCTAAATTTAATTTGTCACTAAAATTGACAATTAGAGTTCTATGTTATCATAGGCATATTTGGATTTACTTCATTTTGGTGTTAAAAAGTATTTACAAATTTTAGATGATTTTTCTAAACCTAAAAATGTTTAAATTTTGTCTTCCAAAGAATATATAGTTTTTTTTTTTGGCAAATTTCCAAGCCTATGTTCTTATTCCGGGAGGACTCAAATTTAAAGAGTTCCAAGGCCATGCTATTAGTATTACTAGTCTTTTTTTTTAATCATGCTTTATTTATATATAAGAGATGGATATTTCAAGCTTTTTCACTTGTTTTTCTGCTAATTAAAAGCTACGCATTTATTATAATAGAAAAACGTATAATAAATTAACATATGGAGAAATTGTTGTTAATGTACATTTATTAATTAATTTTACTTTACCCAAGGGCATATATCATATATGTATAGTACTATTTAAACACCAAATAAGTTCTCAAAAAAAAAAAGGAATCAAGAACAAATTGAAATATATTTTCATGTTGCTAAAAAACGGAACAAACTTTTTTCAATTTTCTTGTTATCAAATAAGCTCTAAAAAAAAAGGAATCAAGAACAAATTGAAATATATTTTCATGTTGCTAAACATTTTTTAGTTTTCTTGTTTCAAGGGGAGCCAAATTGAAATACTTTCACTTATATAGGGGTTCAATCAATCAAAATCAATTTGGAGAGCCAAAATGAAATTTAACTGAAATTTAACCCAATTGCTTTTTCCAATTCCAACCCAAATAGGACCCATATTCCAAAAACCGATCTACAACAACAGCCCATATACACATGGATCTAAAACCCGACCCGTCTGGGAATGTTTACTTGAAGGAGAGGAAAACTCTCACATAAACAAATAAAAGTAGTACCCAAATTCATCGGCTTCCAATTTTCACTTTTCATCTTTCATTAATCAAAATCCAGGAAAAAAATTAACGAAAATGGTATGTGATTTTGAGTTTGTTTTTCTTGTCATTAGGTTATTTTAATTTGTTTATTCAATTAATCTTCTGGGAATTGGAAATTTCTGCAGATTGTGGACTCTTCTTCTCCAGCTCCCGCTAAGAATAGCTTACTACTCAGTTCGGGAGCCGATTTGCAGAGAACTCAGTAATGTTTTCTCTCGCTTGTTCTCATTTTTTGTATTTATTCATTAATTTGCTGAGTTATAGATTTATTTGTTTAAAGTGGAGGAGATCACTTGTTATCTAGGGTTTTTCTTAATTAAGTAGGGTTTGTGGTTAAAGCAATAAGTTTAGATTTTTTTTAAAGGTAATAACTTTGGAATTTCTCTGATTTTGAGAGTTTCGTTGTGGGATTCTCATGTATAGGGTGGTTTTTTAGTTTAATAATTTTTGTGGGATTTCTTGTATGTTGAATTGAAATTATGGGTTTTTTAAATAGGACACCTTATGTGACTGGGACGTCTGTGATTGCGATTAAGTATAAGGATGGCATTCTTATTGCTGCTGATATGGGAGGTCAGATTACTCACTACATTTTTTTTTAATCTATATATGTTTCTCTGTGTGTCTGTGTGTGTTTATGTGTGTGCGTGCGCGTGCAGTTGTGGCCTGCAGAAGTAGCTTTGTTGTGTGGGTGTGCAGTGGATGGACATTAGTGTGTGAATTTGAAGATAAAGCTGTACTTTTTGCAATATGATTGTATACTCCTAGCTTAGCATTGACTTTGGAAGCAAGTTAAGCAAGGAAATAAAAGAGCTGTGGTTGCTGCTTATAACGAATCAAAGTTGATGCTGTGGACCATTGATCTGTAACTTGGATTTTGGGTCTGCTTTTGCTAACATTTTGTATTTTTTTTAGTTGCTCTTATTTACATAGCATTCTAAGATTTGAATAGGGCCGTCAAGTTTGTGGTCTAGTTAGTGTGGCTTTAGAATATTGCTCCAATGAAGTTGTAGAATGACTTGTTTTTATCATGTACACATCTTTTTTGTATTATGTACACATCAGTAGAGAATAAGATTTGGATCTCATTTCTTTTGAGAACCTGTCAATAAGATTTGATATGTGCACTGTCTAATAGGTCTTTAAGTATTGTAACTGTTGGAGGTCGATGGAGTCAATTTACTGGACTGATTGAAGTCTTAATAGTAAAAATACAATATTGAAGTGATAATAGACTCCTCTTAAAAGAGGAGTACATAAAGTACAATAAATGTAAACACGAGAAAAAGCAATCAAAAGGACGGGAAATTTAGATTTCAAAAGCTGTTTGGTTAGAAGCTAGATATCATGCTATAACTCCAAGGCAACTGAACAAATTGTTCCAGAGGTGTAAAACACTGTAATGCAATTAATAATCTCGTATCTTGGAAGTATTTCAGCTTAGAAAGATCAAAGAAATCAGCTGTACATTGAAGTTAGGAACACTATCAAAACAAGAAGAAAGCAAGGGGGTGCACGCTTGATAGAAGCAAATTTTGATAGTGAATTTGCAAAGATTTGTTTATGCACATCAGCCATTGTGCTTCATCTGTTAGTAGCTTATCAGATCACATTAACTGAAAACATAGTAATGTTAAATAATAACTAAATCTGCAAAGCAAGATTGGTTGGACAAGTGAACCAGCTCAAACAACTGTCACTGCTAGGAGGACAGGAATAAAAGATGTAAATGAAAATGCTGCTAATGAACCGAAAGAACCTGTTATCATACTTCACATTTTGGCTACAGAAACTCTTATTTGTCTGTCTTCATATGAAGATTGTTCTGATTTAGTGTAAAGTTGTTCTAGCAAACAATTTAGCAAAGTAATACGATTCTGACACTCAAGTGCAATAATTTCTGTATTGATGGCACGGGGTACCGTGGTGTTTGTTTGTTTTGGAAACTGCTGAGTCTTATGGAAATGTTGTATACTGTAAGGATGAAATATCCTACTCAAGTTGTTGTGTCATGTAATACAACTTTCCCATCTTCAGGCTCTTATGGATCAACCCTTCGTTACAAAAATGTGGAGCGAATAAAGCCAGTAGGAAAACATTCTCTTATCGGGGCAAGTGGAGAAATCAGTGATTTCCAGGAGATTTTGCGTTATCTTGATGAGCTAATGTAAGTGTCTATCCTGGTCTGGTCGAAAGGTTTCAGTTAAGAAACAATGAGTTGGAAGCATTTCCATTTTGCCTTTGCCTGTGTTTTTGTCAATCAGGTTTAGCTAGTAATGCAAATAGTTTGGTTAAAAGCAGTTTTCATTGTAGTAAATCCTTATCATCTCTACTTCTGGCTGCAGACTAAATGATAGCATGTGGGATGATGGAAATTCCTTGGGCCCTAAAGAGGTTCATAATTATTTAACCCGAGTGATGTACAATCGTCGCAATAAGTTTAATCCTCTGTGGAATTCTCTTATTCTTGGAGGAGTGAAAAATGGACAGAAGTACCTTGGAACGGTAATCCCTAAATTGCATACATAAGTTGTTTAGCAATTACCATTTATTCAGTAGATATCTTCTTGACATACGTGATGGTTCTTCAGGTTAATATGATTGGTGTACATTATGAGGATAATCATGTTGCAACTGGTTTTGGTAATCACCTTGCACGACCCATTCTCAGGGAGGAATGGAATGAAAACTTGACCTTTGAAGAAGGTGTCAAGCTATTGGAGAAGTGCATGCGCGTCCTCCTTTATCGTGATAGATCAGCTGTGAACAAACTCCAGGTATGGTTATTTTTGTGATAGTCTGCAATGATGATAGCTTCTTGATTGTGTGTTTTAACCCATATTATATGCTAGTGTTTTGTATTATTTCCTTTGATACAATTTTATTCTTTTTACTTGGTATATGTTTATATTCAGGCTGGTTTTCTTCAAGCATCTTTGACAAAGGTTTTGTTTTTGGAAAAAAATGGGTAATGTCAAATATTGAGAAGCAGGAATCTTGTCTGTGAAAGAAGTCATCATTACCCAACTTGCTTGTATGACGTTGTTATATTTGAGATACCTTTTCTGGTGCTTAATTTTCCAAATCCTTCTTTATGTTTCATGTATGAAACAAAAAGAAAATAAAATAGTTCTTACTAATGGCAGTTGGGTATCATTCTCCAATTACTGCTCGAAGAATTATTTTCACGGTCAAGAACAGTTACTTTGCTGGTTTTAATTTTTTTTTTTAATTATCTTGAATGAGACTTCAGAACATCTGTAACTAGTGTCATTGATTCAAGTCTACATTTCAATATGTTAGTAAAAGAAGAATAGAAAGATTGAAGCAGAGGTGTCTTATAGAAAGAACATCTGTGACTAGCGCACTTCAAAAAGGGTGCTTGGTTTTATGATTCATTCTTTAACCATGATAACCTCAGTTAATGTTTATAGAACTGAAAGGTGGTTTCAGGTAGAAAGGAGTCCATAATCCCATTGTGGGATTAACCTTGATTGGATTTTTCTTTCATAAGTAAAGAAAAGATACCGGTTCAGCTTCTACTTTATAGGCTTCAGTACTAAGTGAAACAGAGACTGGATAGAAGCACAGTTTTGGTTTTTTTTTTTTAATGCATGTTTTTTTTTTTTTATGCGGGTTTCTTTAAGGGAGGGTGGAACGTGTTGTTATTCTTCTTTAAGGAGCTTTCTGTGAGTTGCTTTTTTTAAACCCTTCTGGAATTGGAAAAACTCTTAAAAGAAAAGGTAGAGGAAGCTGCTTGTCTTTCTGATAGCTTCAGTTTTAAGGTGCAGAATGCATCTGTTCCCTAGTCCTTCTCCGTCCCATTTTTAATTGCAAATATACTTTTCTGAGATGTGAATGCCTAAATTTGTCACACCTTTTCCTCCGACTAGAGTTATATGTCCACTTTTATTTTTAATATTCATGTTTGATTCCATTTGAATGGATTTAAACCTTTTGCTTTCCCTTATATTTGTTTATTGAAACCAGTTTTGGTGCTTCAACTCTTTGACTTGGGGAATTTGCAGATTGCAAAAATCACAGATGAAGGTTTCACAATTTCTCAGCCGTATTCATTGAAGACTCAGTGGAAGTTTAAAGCTTTCGAGAATCCAACAGTCGGTGCTGAGGGCTCATGGTAGTCAGCTCTCTTGGTATGCAAAGGAAATCAGTGTGTTTGGAAATATGCACTTGAAACACGACCTTTTAATGCCATTTTATGCAGTAGACTTGTGGGTTACAGCTCCCAAACACTATTGTTCTTCTAGCGGACTTATTTGCTTGTGTTTGTCACATGATTTAGAGACATTGATAATGCTCTAGACGGTGATGAATTTGGATTGAGTTTGTACTTCAGTTTGTGAAATCTTGGTTCAATGAAAATTCATGACTGGGAATGGAACCAATCCTTATGCCTCTGCCAAGTCATGACAAACTTGTCACAATCTGCAATACATTCAAAATAGATTCCTGGAACCTTAATGTATTGCAGTCTAGGATAAACAGATTCCAAATGCCTCTTCTTTATATACAGATTTTGTCCCACAATCTGCTAAACCTTTCGTCACTGGAGCGGCAGTTGCTACCTGTAGTTCTTTACTACTAACTGAAGTAGCAGTTGCTTTCATTACCCAAAAAGGGTAGCCGCCATCTTTTCTTTCCTTTTTTTTGTGTTTTTTCCTTTGAGCGAGAAGAAATAGCCATCTACTATATAGGAAGTCTAAATTGTGGAAAATTGAGAAAGGTTTTCAAAATAATGATTGCGTTGACTGATGATAGTTCTAAGAATTATAGAAGGAATGTATGAACTTGAAAACTAAAAATAATTCTTAGAATGAACTTGTCGAGCTTTAGCTCGGCTCGTCTATTAAACGAGTATAATATAGAACTCGAGCTTGACTTGTTTCTCTCAGTAAACGAGACGAGTCGAGCTCTTATAGAATCGAATCGAGCTCGACTCGCAAGCTATCTGATTCGATTAACAGCTCTAGTTAGTACAAACAAAGTGAATGATGAAAAACTACCAAGCGTAACTGCACCTATTATGTACTTTCTCAACTTCACCGGATTTTGGGAACACAATAAGAAAGAACTTGGATCGGTATAATAATAATAGTACCTGTTTTGTTTGCTAGGCTAGTGTGATTTCTTTTTAGTATTACTTTGAAATTCCATGTCACTGTCATATATGATCGACTCTCTTTCATTTTACCGGAGATGCAACTGCAGTTTCGTGAATCATAACCAAATTTGATTTGAGGTGATTTAACATATACGTTACTAAACGAAAGTGAAGATTAATTGAGAGATTGCTCGTTGAGTTTCACAAATCGTACTTAGTTTTTTTTTTTTTTAATGTACGTGCACCCTCAAAGAAAAATGACAGATACGATGGTTACCAGTTGGTTTAAAATTTGTGAAAATTTGAGGTCTCCTCTCAAGATTAACTAATTTTGTTCTATTCTTGTAAGGTATATTTTCGAATCCTGGTTTAAGAAAAGTGCATGAGATTTTAGAACGGAATAAGAAATGGAGGAGACCTCCAACTCAAAGACAAATGGATTATCTTATATTGTATTACGAGTTGAAATCAGAAAATTGAAGGAGTGGATGGTATAAGGTGACGTGCGATTTGCCCATGCACGAGACCGGGAGCAGGTCGAAACTTGGACCCCTGGAATTGGGTTCTTGACATTCTACAAATGGGCCTGGACTTGACAAAAACATGTACTCTCGGACCTGAGTCGTAAATATTCGGCGAGTCCAAAAGCCCATGGAAAAATCAAGCCTATTTATCGACTGAAAATCATTGTTGTTAAACTCGGATCGGACCGGACGGTTCAACCTATCAAACCGCCAACCGGCCATTCATCCGGTCCGAATTCTTCTAAAAACCCCTTTGTTTAATACTCGGTCAAACCCGATAAAAAATCAGGTTGAACCGTGAATCGTCAAAACCGGTAAGAACCGAATTTATTATTTTTTTAATTTGGCTCTTGTTGAATTTTCAGGTCCCACTAGGGATGCCAATAGGTAGGCATGGCCACGGTTCTAGAACCAACAGTTCTGGTTCTTCAAAGAGGTAGAACCAGAACCGCACCATATAAGATGGTTCTGGTTCCAGAACCGCCGGTTCTGGTTCTTCAAAGAGGTAGAACCAGAACCGCATAGTTCTAATTTTGGTTCCTTATGGTTCTAGTTCTGGTTTTCCAGTTTCGTATGGTTGTATACAATTTTATTTAATTCCTTATCCTTACCAATTTTAATACGAATATAACAATATATTTAAAATTTCAAATAAAATGTAAAAAAATAAATACAAAATAAAGATCATATTTTAATTTTATTATTATTCTACAAAGTAAGAAGTAATAAATAAATAATATAAATTTTATGAAAAGTACATTACATTGTCAAATTAAAAAATACATTACACTATCAAATGGTTAACATGTGTTGACTTTCTTGAGTTGGACAATCATCAATGTTGCAGATTCCATTTGAAAAAATATTGCAAAAAATATTTTTTTGCTTGCTTGATTTTGAAGATGAGCTACTACCATCAAAACTTGTCATTTGATAGCAAATAAGAAAAAAAAAATTGTAAGTAATAATTTAATACTTACGAATTATAATGATAGATAATAGATGAATAGAAAGAATTAAATAATTAATAAATATATAGAAAGTCCATAAAATTTAAACTTTCTTAAAACCTATTAAACACAACTAAATTTTTTTGAATTATCTCACTATTTATATTAATTATTTTTAACGGTTCTGGTTCTGCACTTGGGATCCTCGGTTACAAGTTTTCGGTGCCAATTCAATGCCACCTATAGTATTGCGCCAAGTGTCCTGTTATTATTTGTACTTATTTTTTAATAATTCAAATTGATTTGGTTTAACAAAATTTTTCTCTACCTCTACAACTTTGAACCAAAATTAACCAACCGGTCTAATTTCACTTGGGTTCCTTTTGTACGGCAACCACTGGGGAAAAAGAAAAAGATAACCCTGCCACACCGTTCTTGGGCATCCGGCGGTTTTTCGTTTCACATTTTTTTGTTTTTGGAGCAAAAGGTTGGGGGCAGATTTTGAATACCAATAATGTCATCTTGGTCTCTGCAACTACACTTGCAGAAAGTTTGGTCTGAATTGTGGCAGCGTTCCTTTTCCCTACGTCCCCGAGTTAAACTGCATCCCGATCTTCAGATCCTCTGCACTTGCCGGCATTCAGATATCCATGGAGGCCGACCAGATGAGGACCAAGAATCTGAGCCTCCCAAGAATCTGAGCACTTCCAGGCAATTTTTCTCTTTTTGATTTTGTTCAAAGCAATCAACGATGAAAAGGTTGGACTTTGGAGGCAGCGGTGCGGTAGGGTTATCTTTTTCTTTTTTCCCGGTGGTTGCCGTACAAAAGGAACCCAAGTGAAATTAGACCGGTTGGTTAATTTTGGTTCAAAGTTGTAGAGGTAGAGAAAAATTTTGTTAAACCAAATCAATTTGAATTATTAAAAAATAAAATACAAATAATAACAGGACACTTGGCGCAATACTATAAGTGGCATTGAATTGACACAGAAAACTTGTAATCGAGGATCCCAAGTGCTGGTTCCGGTTCTATTTTTTAGAGAACCAGAACCGGAACCTTTATCCAAGGTTCTACCACGGTTCTGGTTCCATGATTTTGGTTCCGATTCTGATCCGGTTCCAAACGGTCCGGTTCCGATCCGGTTCCCGACTCCAAATAGAACCATGGTCATGCCTAGCAATAGGGACGGGTGGCCGCGAGCACCCTCCCCATAGGAATAGAAATACCCGCCCCGTCCCGCATAAAAAAAATATATATATACACAAATATATATATATACTAGGTAATGGCTTCCCACCCAAGGCGTGAAAACTTTAGACCTGTCCATAAAATTTTATTTGTTATTGTGATATTTTTTTAATGGTTGATACGATGTTATAATTCAAAAGGATAAAGTCATTGGAGTATCGTACAAGAATTGTTTGGTAGTCGTTCAAAAGAAAGAGCCAAGTATACCATTTACATATACAGCAGCATGCCTGATTCAAAATACATTGCTGAAGCCACTGCAGTGCTACATAGAAGTTGTTTGGCAGGAACAGCAAAGCATCCTACTTACACGTACAAAAAATATGGCATAAGCCATTGCAGCAATCTTTTCCTCTAATGTTCAACATCAATAGCAGCAGCCAAAATGCTGTATTGATATGCCTCCACATTCTCAAGGTACTTAGATTTTAACGTATTGATGATTTTCTTATCATTCTTCTTATGCCTCCACTTTCTCAAGGTACTTGGATTTTCTTCTTCCTTAGTTTTCTCCAAGCAAGATCAAGTGATGGTGAGCTGCTTTTTTTGGCTTTGAAATCATCAATAGACCCAACCGACATTCTTCAATGGGGCAAAGAATTTGTGCATAATGCATGCTGCTGGCAAGGAGTCAAAGAATGCGAAAATGGAAGGGTCACTAAGCTGGTAGTGGAGAGGCTAAATTTAGCAGTTTTGATAGCCGCTGTTCCAGCCTCATCATGAAAAAAAAGTTTCTCATTCAAACTCAAAATGAAAAGCAGCTCAATTCACCAGTTCTGAAAATAAATAAAGAGAGTAAATTATGTCCTAAACAGAACGACAGATTAATGGTGGCAAAATACGCAACAAGGTAAAACAGAAGGCTATCTATTGATATACGAATTGATCAGATTCAGAGAGAGATACCTCCAGAGGCTATCACCAAAAAGGCTTTTAGTCATTTGAATAGCTCCTTATGTATTTTTGCATTACAATCTGAAACATATGGTACAACTGCAATCAATACTGTTAGCTTAAAGAAAAGGTTTTGCAAGAAAAAAAGCTTAGCAGTATCAGTTCGAGCCTTCAGCAGCTTGCCATGTGAGGAGGATGAAGCAGACAATAACCCTTCATTTTTTGGCTCATTCCCAACCAATGCACTTTTTGACTCAATTGAAGACAACCTATCTGAATCATTTCCAATCTTTTTACAGATTAAAAAGTTCAGCCATCAAAACGGAATACTAAAAACTTATAGCAGAGAGACAATAAAAATAGATTTCAATTACTGGTGTTAAAAAAAAGGGGGGGTGTTCTCTTATTGTCGAAAGTTAGGCCAATGCTAATCATTTCCAAACATATCAATGTTTTGAAAAAAACAAACAGCAAACAGCAAACCAATCTTTTTATATCAAAGAGCTGTAATTGTTTGATTATCAATAGACATAACATGAAGAAATTATGAAACCTTTTTTTTGCATCGAAGTCTTTGTTAGTTACATCTGTAATGTCATTTTAGTTGAACTTCTGTCTAAAGAGTGATAATCTGGCACATTAACAGGTTGTGCAGCTTGCATGACCTATATAAGAGGATAAATGAAGCTTAATAAGTAATTGTTACAGAATCTATATGAACCTGCCATGCACGGGAGGATCACTTAGTACATGAGAGGATACAAATTGTTAAAACAAAACATGCAAAACCTACGTCCGCTACACTGCCTTCGATATTAACTCCACATTAAAAATAGAGTTCAAAAATGTTTACAACCTGTAGTAATGCAAAATCACTACAATTGTTGTTGAACCCATAGCCAAATATTTTAACGCAAAACAGGAAATCTTTTATGACTTCCGGCAAGGGTGATTCACCATATATATAGATTGGAAGCGAAACAAGGTAAAAGATACTTAAAACCATGAAACTTTCCTTAAATTTCTGTAAAATTATTGTCGCTCCGTTTGGATTAGCTGTTTTTGGGATTGTTTTTCAAAAACAGCACTGTAGCATTTCGTTTTTGAAATACAAGTCCGTTTGGATTAGTTGTTTTTTAGGTTGTTTTCAAAAACTATATGAAAAACTTTTACTGTAGATGTTTTTTGGATTATTTTTAGAGGTATTTTTAAAACATATTTTAGATATTTTAATAATTTTATTTTTACATACATTTATGCATTTATAATACATTTATAAATATTTATAAATAAATATATTTATATATTCGCTAAAAAATATATAAATGTATTATAAATGTATTATATTATATATAATACATAATATAAATATATTTATAAATGTATAAGTGTATATTATTATAAATGTATAAATTATAAATGAATATTATATAAATGTATAAATTATAAATTATAAATTTTATATTTTTATATAAATATACATTTATGGATTTATAATACATTAATAAATATTTATAAATAAATATATTTATATAAAAATATATTATAAATTTATTATATTATATATAATACATAATATAAATATATTTATAAATGTATAAGTGTATATTATTGTAAATTTATAAATTATAAATGAATATTACATAAATGTATAAATCATAAATTATATATTTTTTATATAAATATACATTTATAAATATTTATAAATAAATATATTTATGTATTTATATAAAAATATATAAATGTATTATATTACATATAATACATATTATAAATATATTTATAAATGTAAAAGTGTATATTATTATATATGTATAAATTATAATTTTATTAATATATATTAATATTATGTATAAATGTATTAATATAATTAATATAAATGTACAAATGTATTAATATTATGTATAAATGTAAAATTAATATTATGTATATTAATATAAATGTATTATATTATGTATAATACATAATATAAATGTATATTATAAATATACATTAATATATATATTATGTATAAATGTACATTTATATAAATGTAAAATATATATTATATTATATATAATTTATATAATATATAATATTATATAAATATATTATAAATATGTAAAAATATTTTTTAAGTAAAATAAAATATTTATAATATGTAAAAATAAATATATAAATATTTAATATATATAATATACATTAATATTAATTATAAATATTATAATATTATAAATATGGTGTTTATATAATATTTCAATTTGTAATATTTATTGTATATTTCATTATATAAATAATTCATATAATATATAATATATAATATATAAATATAGAATATATAATTTTCAATTTGTATAATATACATAATATTGTATATATATAATATAATATATTATACATAATATACATTATTACATTATTACATATTATGTATATTATATATTATACCTAACATTATTAGACATTATTATACACAATAATGTACATAATATATTATGTATAAATATTTACACATTTATGTAAACAATATTACATATTATGTATATTATAATATATTATGTATAATATTAATGTATATAAATATTTATATAATATATAATATATATAATTTTCAATTTGTATATTTCAATTTATATTAATATAATATATATAATATACATAATTGAAATATACATATGTAGTTGTTTTTGATATAATGTTTGGATATGGTGTTTTTGGAGTTGTTTTAGAAATACACATTTACTGTAGCATTTGGGATGTGAAAAACAGTTTTTCAAAAACAGTTCCAAAACCAAGGATCCAAACACACCCTGTGTTTTTATGAATTTTGATGCATTACATGGTTAAAAGAAATTACCTAAGCAACGCAAGAAAACAACCCAAAAATAATGAAATTGAAGTTCACCTCAGAAAATTTCCCTTCCTCTCCAAAAATGGTACAAGAAAGACAGTAGCAGCTGCATAGACCTAGACAATGAAGAAACCCAAAATTATTTAAGGAAAATGATAAAGCTGAACAAAGAAACAAAGAAAGGCCAAAATTTTGTTTTAAGTAGAAGGGAGCACCCACTTGAGCTTCAGCGGCAACCTTTTACTTGAAAATCGAGAGTACTGCAAATCCTTCAATCAGTAATTGAATAAGAAATAGAGATTTTTGTATCAAGATAAAAATGGAAAAGTAAATAGCCAAATTTGATTCGAAAAGCTAAATATTAACATCAACATCGGAAATCGTACAGCATAATTGAAGTTTTCACAATCTTAAATAGCGATTATGTTAAACAAGACAAAAACCTGTGCTAAAACAAATACTAACTGGTATCTCCTGGAGGACAAATGCTCAATTTTGACAAAAGTAAATAAAAAAGGAGGAGAAAAAAAAAATCAACGGTAGCCAAAAATAACGTGTACAAATTAGAGCAAAATTAAAATTTTTATCTGTTCCTTTGCATTTCATATCAAGTTTATCAACTCAACAGCCAATAATTATCTCATCCATTTCAAATTCTAAAGAGAACTGTTAAAATTTTTACTTGTTGCTTTCTCACTAAATACCATTGAAGTACAAAAACCCCTAAGGCCCATTAAAGCTTCAATACAAAAGTGTGCAAAACAAATAAGATAACTTTTTTTTTTTTTTTTTTTGTCGACGGAGTGGGGTGTCCGAGTCAAGTCCGTAAAGGCGGCCCGACTAATCCCCACTCCGGCCCGGTCCAGCGCCCCAACCAGACCTAGCACGTTAAATGCACGGCGAACTGATGTTGCTGCGGAGGTTCGACCCCAGGACCTAACGGTCCCGAGGAAGAGGCGCCAACCACCAGCCCATTCACGTGGGGGCCAAAACAAATAAGATACTCAAAAGGGAAGAAATAAAAGAAGGATGGAGAAAGGAAAAAGGAAAGCTCCTAAACAAATATCTGATTTTGGATCCTCCTAAATTTCTCAAGTCTAGTTTTAAGTTATGATTTGACATTACCCTTAAAAAAAAAAATTATGATTTGACAAGCGGTCGCTATCCATAGGATAGGTACTGTTTAATGGGTATTGACCCTCCTCAATATGTTATTTTTTTCAAAAGTAAGCATTTAGTGACTAAACAATCAGGGTAGGAAAAAAAATCAAAAAAGGAACAAGAAAGGATAGGGAGATAAACTGAAGTAAGAGACAAAATTAAATGCTCGAAAAGTTAAAGCATGCCACTGAACATTAAAGGGCTGTCGGTGCTATAATTACATTTTTGTCAAGTTAATTAACCAATAATGGACTTCCAATTCCAAAACATTTTTATGGAGTGCCAAGACCATTCGTTATTCTCATTTGTTTAAAGTTTTTGATAATACTGTGAATGAGGGAAATAATTATTTACGGTGGAAATGAAGATTTTGCATCAATAAATAGTGAAAAAGATTGGAAATGAAGATTTTGTATCCACAAAAAGTGAAAATGATTGTACAGAAAGCTGAAAAGGAAAAGTGTGAATATCATATCAGCTGTTGTTGTTAACTACAGAGTATAAATATTTATTCGGTGATTGGCTGAATTAAAACAGGCGAAAATCCTTTACTGGGTAATTTACCATTGACCATCACCAGACCCAGTCCCAGTCCGCAGTCCGCTGCCTTTCTGCTTCTGTCCGCTTCCCATCGGTCTGCCACCCATACATATACCCTCGCGAGATATTTGCAAAATTAAATCCACACCTTATTAGAGTAGTAAATAAAAAATAAACCTCCATGTCGAAAAGTCAGGCCAGAGATTGGAAGCGGCTTCGAAGGAAGCTTAGCCGCCGGCTTGGATTGCTGCTGCTGAGCAGCTGCAGGAGCTGGGGTTTTCTTAGCTGCGGCCACAGGAACCTTCTGAGCAGCAATCAGCTGTGATGGGTCTTCAGTGTCATCATCTCCCAGTAAATCAAATGGGTTTAAAGTCGCCATTTTCAACTATCAAAACCAACCCACAAAAACCCCTCACACTTCCTTTTCAACCGGACCTTTTTCAAGAAAGATTAATCAGCGGTATATCCATTGTGTATCAAAATATTTCATCGATCTATACTATCGAAGAAGAGAGACCAGAGAAACAGAGAGAGACAAGGTTTGATGAAGCCACGGTTCAGTTTATAGCATGAATAAATGAAGCATAAACGAAGCAGAAGGCAGTAAGATAAAGCAAAAAGTTGTGGGCTTATACAAATAGCTGCGGAACATGAATGTTCCAACACCAAAAGTAAAAGCTATTGTAAAATGACACACTGTTAGACATGAGTTGAAAATATATAGTCCATTCAATGAATATTTTGAGGAATAAAAAATATAAACATCACATCTCATTAATGCTTCTTGTAAATGCTGCAAAACAGTCATTGTTCCACTAATATTCGGCTAAGCCTTGCAAGAAGCAACAACCAGTTGACCAGTTCTAATAGCTACAAGAAAAAGAACAGCCAAAAGGCTTGGAGGACAAAAATAGCCCTGAAGAGAGCAAACGAATTGTAATGAGCACTAACCCTCGCTCCAAACGTCTTAGCTCCAAGAAAAAGAACAACCAAAAGGCTGTAACGACAAAAATGGCCCTGAAGAGAGCAGATGAAATTGCAATGAACAGGAACCCTCCAAACGTCTTCTTATAAGATATAAAGATATATATAATATACACAAAAGTAACAAAACCCCCTCAGCTCCTCCTCATTTCTAATCACTCCTCAACTAAACCCATCCTCTCTGTCTAAATCCTCCTAAAATTTTACCCAGCCCAGAATCCCAGATCGAGCTGATATCTTCGTCGGCAAGTGATCGGAGGTAAATCTTCATCTTTTTCTTCCTGATGTCTTCGTCTTTGTTTTCCTTGTGCGCTTAAATTGTTTGATAATTAGGAAGGAAAGGATCTGTCTTTGCTTCTGGTTGAACGAATAGTTATTTGATTAGCAAACTTAGAATACTGATAAGTGCCTAAATTAATAGGAAACTTTATACCGAGAAGAATTTGCAGCTTGATTTCATGGTGTTAAACGAATTGTGTGCCAGTGCCACATATTTTATGCAAATCGAAGAGTGTCTTTTCACTCATGAGTCAAAGTGAAAATTTTTCAAAAAAGCCTAATAATTACGCAAAATACTAAAAAAATATCAATTTATTTCAAGCTATTCAAAGAATTAAAAAATGAAACTGTTTTCTTTTTCACCAACTCTTCTCTCATTTTACGAATATAGCGTGAAAGGAAAATGGAATATTGGATGCCAAAGCTGAAGAAATTATTGCTCTCTAAGTTAACAATTCGACATGACCCAAAAAACAATAAGTAAGATAGTAACATTAAAAGAGTATATCTATAAGAGAATTCTGCTGTAATACAATCAAGCCTAAATACAATTTATGGGGCTTAAACCATGTAGCGTGATCATATGGGATAAAGTTGTTTTCTTTCTGGATGGTGAGATGTGGTTAATTTGTTTTTCTTGTGCATATAAGATGTTTGTGAAAAAGCCTTAATGAAAATGTAAATACGAGAGCCTAATGGAATAAGAATTCTTTCCATGTCCTATGATATCGTTTATAAGCAGTTCCAACAACCATGGCTTTGTTTTTCCCTTCATTTTGTCTTTCCTCGCGGGGGACTGCGGGGGAAACGGGGCGGGGGACGGGGGAAGGATCCCCCGCCCCATTGCCACCCCTAGGCTCCACTAGTTTTCCCAAGCCAAATTCCTAATTTGACACCCCGGACTTCACTTCAGCCCTAAATTTGTAAAATCTCTGTCGCTTTGTTTCCACCTTCTTGCCGCCGCCGATCTTTGTTGCCATTGCCGACGGCTCATCTGAAATCCCCAAGTAAGTTCCTACTAGAGGGTACAAGCTCTATACACCAATTTCCAGTCTCCTCTCCTACGCTTTGTCCAAAGAGTCCAAACCTAACTCCCTATATATTCTGAATCAATTCCTGCTGTCTTCTCCGGTTCTCCATACGATCCCGGCAGAGCTGCAGAAGTTGGGAAGGTTGGTTGAAAAAAAGGGTTGGAGTGATCTTTGTTTAATCAAGTAAGTTAATGTTCTGCAACTGGCTAATTTGGTGCAAACTAAAATGTTCACTTTTTGAAGATAAATTTGCTTGAGCTACATAAATGCATCCTTTAAAAGTCAGAATTGCATTATTGGGGTAAATGCTATCTAATTTTGATGTACAGATTCATTGAAGTATAAGAAGAAAGGGAAAAGCGTAAATGACCAGCAATGTGGAAGCACTCACTAATTTAATTTCACATGATCTATTTGTTAAATTTCAGGCAAAACACGTGCAAGAACTTTATTGGGGACTTTTTCTTCAATTCTTTTATTTGAATTAATGGATTTCCTTTGTTGCTTTCTATGTGTTTGAGGAAATGTCAAAGTTACTGAAAATTTTGGGATGCACCTCTTTTGGTAACTCCATTGTTGCTTCCTGAGATATGCAGAAATCAGGATGGCTACTTTTAGTCTATACTTTTAGTTGGAATTGCAGAAACTAGATATCTACTTTTTTCTTTTTTTTTTTGGCTCAAGTAATGGACACTAATTATATTTTAGACGTTGAAGTTAAAAGCTACCTCTTATGTTGCTTGAAAGTTGAAATCAGTGTTCTAGATTGATATTTAGCATTCACTTATCAATTTTTTTTTTTTTTTTTGCATTCTTGTTTTTCTTTTTCTCTTTTGGCTTAACTGAGGTAGGACGGAAGTAGACTGCTAACTGCTAAGCCAGCTCAAAGGTTGATTAACCATCTAGAAGACTCTGTTGATTGACCATGCAACTGAAGATGTCATCAAATTATGTAAATGTAGCGAGAATGTATTAAACTGACTTTTACTTGTTTGTTTTCTGTTATCTTTATGTATTGCAGCTGAATACATATCAATCTAAGTATAGCTTAGTATGTACTACAAAGTCTTCCACAAAATTGCTTAACAATCTTTGGAAGCAAATTAAACATGTTCGATTTGGTGAATTGGATATGGATTTGGATCACAGCTTCTTGGTTATATTTTATAAATTTGATTTGCAGGAAAAAGATATATATATACATATACATATATGACGTATTTATGACGTCATCCGGTTCGACCTCCGAATGACTCCGGTTGAACCCATTGACCCCTGACCCCTGAGTTCGGCCGAATCGATGTCCGGTCTGAGTCTGAAAACATAGCTGAAAATCCTAAAGCGAACAGAATCTCCACTCAAACTCAAGCAGGAGTACTGAAATTTGTGTGGGCGAGAAGACTAGTCTGAAAATTTTGATTTGGAGCAAGTATGGCATCGTCGTCGGATCACCAGGCAACCGTCATCGACGGCAAAGCAGTAGCTCATACTATACGGTCCGAAGTCGCCGATGAAGTTCGTCAACTGTCCCAGAAGTACGGCAAGGTCTGAACTTGCCGCTCTTTCTTTCTTTCTTCTGTGTAGTGTTTGAGAAAATGGCAGCAAGAATTTCAGCAAAATTTTCTTGCTTGAAAGTTGAAACGATAACATTTTCCAACAAAGTTAATATCTGGTCCTTTGATTATCTTATTTGGATAGGTAGATAGAGGTGAGCTTAACAAAAAGGGCATAAATTGGCCTGATTTTGTGTGGAATTTGGGTGATAAACAGGTCCCAGGATTGGCCGTGGTCATAGTGGGACATAGGAAGGACTCTCAAAGCTACGTGAGTATGAAGAGGAAGGCATGTGCTGAGGTTGGGATCAAGTCCTTTGACATCAACCTTCCAGAGCAAGTGTCTGAAGCCGAATTAATCAGCAAGGTCCATGAGCTGAATGCAAATCCAGATGTTCATGGTTGGTTAGTTATATACCAGATTATTCTTCTTGTTACCTTTACAGCTTTCGGTTTCATCACCAAGCTAATTGAGCTCATAATATTTTGTTACCAAGAGATCCAATATACTAGTGTTTCATCTTGTCGTAACTGTGATTTGCCATTTCTTGTCAGTGTATTATTGCTTTCCACAAATCTATGCTAAGGAAGTAAATTTTAAAAAGCAATAATAATAAAAGAGAGAGACAGACAGACAGACAAGTTGGAGATTGTGATTGTCACTATTGTTGCAGGTATATTGGTGCAGCTTCCACTTCCAAAGCATGTAAATGAAGAGAAAGTTTTGGGTGAAATTAGCTTGGAAAAAGATGTGGATGGCTTTCACCCTTTAAATATAGGCAAGCTTGCAATGAAAGGCAGAGAGCCTCTATTCCTTCCATGCACCCCTAAGGCAATATACTTTGGTCTTGAGCACTTAAACGGTTTGATGTAGAAGTTTTCATAATTTGTTTCATGATATGCAACATACTTATATGGGTGAACTACATCGTTACTTGGACATTTTTGAGAGGCTCTATTTCTTGAGCAGGGCTGTCTTGAGCTTCTGTCACGTAGTGGCATTAGCATAAAGGGCAAGAAGGCAGTTGTGGTAGGACGAAGCAATATTGTTGGATTACCTGTTTCCCTACTACTACTCAAAGAAGACGCCACTGTCACTATAGTGCATTCACATACCAAGGAACCAGAGAAAATTATTCGTGAGGCAGACATTGTTATTGCTGCAGCAGGACAGGCGAACATGGTATCAAGAATTTTTTATACAACTTTTTCCCTTTTTTCCCTGTGATATAATATCATTATTGTTGTGATAGGTGGCGAAGCATCTTTTTCAGTATTTCCTTTGTCCTATATCCAATTTGATAGTGAAGACCACGCATGTTCGGGGTTGACGTCTTATCTGAGAAGAACCCCTTATATATGGTCTTGACTTTAAAACCCTGTATGAGATGGTGACTGGTAATTGAATGTAGAGACTTTGCACCATATGTTTCTTCTACAAATAGAACATTACAAAACCAACATTCAAATGACGGGATGATTAGACTTTAATCAATGCAGAGTTTGTGGCTATGTATCTTCCTTCAAATTTCTTGGATAAATGGATTGTCAATTCTACTTGATAGAATATCACGTGCTTAGTTACATCTTGTCATAGGATGATGGACATGCTGAGATATTTTGCTCACTAAAGTACCTAATAATCTGGATTTTCAGATACAAGGCAGCTGGATCAAATCTGGTGCTGCTGTTATCGATGTGGGGACAAATGCTGTGGATGATCGAACTAAGAAGTCGGGTTATAGGCTTGTGGGAGATGTTGATTTCAAGGAAGCAAGCAAAGTGGCTGGATGGATAACTCCTGTTCCTGGAGGTGTTGGACCAATGACAGTGGCAATGTTACTCAAAAATACCGTGGATGGAGCTAAGCGGGTGATTGAGCAATAATTCCTCTTCTTAATATTTCTCATCCTAATAAAATGTCAATCAAAGCAGTCACTGATACACGGAAGAAAAGTGTAATTTAACGTTTTCCTATGTTTTCAAGAGCATCTATCTATACTGTTCAAAATCGATTTCAGGAAAAATCAGAACCAGATCACTTGTTTCACATTACTTGAGCTTTATTAATCTCATAAATATTGCCACGTTCGCATACTGGGGTTTAGTTCATCCTGCAGACTGAACTTAGTTGTTTGTAATAATCAGGGAAATCACGAGTAGAATTTTTGTTTTTTTGTAAGCTCTGTTTAGAGTTAATGGGTCAGTGCGGCGGCATATAGGGGTTGTGGATTAGGAATAGCTGCCTTGAGGAGGAGACGGAAATATCAATCAATGGACGCCAAAATTGCTGCATTTGGCTTTTTAGGATCGATAACTTGGGTCAGGGTACTGCATCAGCATGCTCAGCAGCAAGAATGGGTTGCTATAACGTGCATTGTCATGTTCCGGGGGATTTATTAGGGAAATTGAAATTCTCCATTATTTTTATATAAAAATTAAGCGGTGGAAAAAGTTAAAATGGAGCTCGTTGTACAATTCAGCTGGCAAGTTAGCAAACCTCTCAAAGTCGTCATCCTATCATGGAAATCGCCAGGGAAAACAAAAAGAAAGAAAGTGTTATTTGGCGTCAATTTAGTCGACTGTCTGTCTCTTGTATCAAAGATACCTAGAATCCGATCTATGATTCCACCTGATGAGTAACAGCTGGGGAAAAAATTTAAAATATACATGATCCTGTAAGCTACAGCAGCATACTGTAAGACGTCTTTGGAAGCCCTCTCACTTTTCTTTACCAATTCATATATCACCAGTGACACCATAAATCCAGGTAATATGGGGCTAAGAAAAGTATCAAATATCACTGAACTGAAACAGAAGCTCCATTAAACCATTCTGCATTATTTCAGGTGAGGAACAAGACGATTATAGTTCCAATTATATAGTACATTAAGGATCAGTCACGTCTTCCAAATTTCACAAGGCTGAGTTCAACAATAAGAAGTTTATGAAATTTATCTCAATAAATAAATGCAATTTCATCACAAACATTTCCTGCATATGATGATGCCTAGAAAAATGGATATAGATGCAACAATAGCACCCTGTCTAGATAAAGCAAATTCTGTCCATGTCAAAGGCCTTGTGACCTGGACCAATACCTTCTGAAAATTTTCATTCAGATCTGCCAGTGATCCAGTGTTATCTATTAGAATATCTGCTTTGGTCCTTTTGAGATCAAGAGACATTTGAGAGTTAATCCTGCTCTTAGCATCTTCTTCTGTGGTTCCATCTCTTGCCATGAGCCGATGGAGCTGAGTCTCGGGATCAACCCAAACAACAGCAATAGGATTTGTCCACCTGTCCATCTTGGCTTCGAACAACAAAGGGACATCAAGCACAATAATTTTGCACCCCTTCATCCATAGTTTCAACACTTCCAAGAGAATGCCTGATGAGATGTATGGTGCCAGAAATCTAATTGCATAAATTGCCAAAGTCAATCAGCTCATTCAATTCTAATGACTGATGCACATGAATCAGAAAGAGGAAATAAATCTAACAAGCTCTTTAGACTGCCACAAGCTAGAAAATCCAAACATGATTTATATATATATGTATGAAAACTTCTCAACTTCACAGCAGACCATTTACAGGAACAATAGGCAGCAACCGAATGAACTAGCAACATATCATCCAAAATTCGCCCGCTGCAAAGCACATAAACTCTTGGTCCCTGCGAACCCTACCCATTATATCCCAAAATAGTTGGGCAGGGGGGAACTTTCCATGAGTTCAACTCAAAGTGATTCTGTTGTCGTATTTAGATAAGATACAGGCAAAGTCCAACCATAGTCAAACAGTTTTAACTGAGCATCAAACTAACAATATTCAAAGCATCACCAAACTTGAAAAAGCTATTTGTTCATGGCTACTGACCAAACATCAGAGTTTTCACTCTACATCAATGTATCATGGCAATAATTACTTCACTAATATCTAAATGCAACTTTTTCCCTTATCTAAGCAAAGCACAAATGAAAAATCCAAAGATAGTTTTTACATTACCATCAAGGAAGCTGATGCCTAGTCAAAGCTTTAATGTAAAACTAAAGGGGGCACAGCATTTATCCACAAGCTAACTAGTCACATCCGGATGTTGGAAGCTTCCATATACATCAATCAGATACCAGTTAAGAGTATGTACCTATTAAGAATAAAGAGTACGTACCTATTAAGAATCTGGCGTTTTTGTGGATCAGAAAATACAATGCGACCTAACTTCGGGCGATCCACCTCTCCATCAGGAAGCAGGATGTCCTCCCCAAAAGCAGCCACCACCTTTTTCCAACCAGCAGTACCTTTTTTCAAAACATCCTGCAAGTTAAAAAAGCGCTACTGAAAGTTGAAACCAAGTACTGGTAGGTGCTCAAGTTTAATTTCAGTATGCAGTAAATTACATCATTAACACTGACTAATATATATATATTAGTTAAAGAAATTAAACAATAGCAGTTGAGGTACTAGTAGTTGTAGATTTTGGGCTGTTTCAATCGGGAAAGAAAAAGAAAAGAATTGACTAGTGATGGAAGAAACAGAGAGTAGGTTAACAAACGGGAACGATTAATAGGAATTGGAAAAGTGGGGCTTACATGGGCAATGACGTCAGCATCAACGACCGGAATACCATGGGCCTTGAAAAGATTGGAGACGCTACTCTTCCCTGATCCAATCCCTCCGGTCAGCCCCACTATCCTCATTCTCGGACCGATTGATTTCTTATTACTATGAGTAGAATCCCAGTACCAGCCTACTGATTCAACAATAATCGGGTGACTATTTTTGGCGTAACTAAATTAATCGAGTACTAAATAATTACATTAGTCCTACAAAGTGCTCCGTCATCTTCAATGATAACAACTCCCAGTTCATGAATTCTTTGTTTGGGGGGAACCATGACGTTGCAAAGCCAAAAGTAATCTGCTTCTGAGGTCCTGCTAGTAGTGGACTGGGGGTTTGTGGGAAGCGTCAGTTGTCATCTAATAAGAGTAAGGCAATTGATCCACCTAACAAGCAGCGCATCTGGTGTAGTGGTATCAAGCAGCGATGTGTGTTGAGCCCCCTATGTGGGAGCCACAGTTGTTTATATGGAACTTTGATTGCCGGATTGCCCTCTGATTTCTAATTTAGAAATCACCTAAAATAAGCAATAACAAATTTTTTTTTTTCCAGAAAATGATCCCCTCTCTCTGAATTTCAGTTGGGGACTTTTATCAAATAGCTGGTACCCAATGAAAACCGATCCCACAAATGCACCAGAGAAACGAAGAAGAAAAACCAAGAATAAGTCATAAAAAAAAAAATCATGGTATAATCACAGATGAATTTGAGAACACAGTATGGATTGAAAGAGCAAGTAGAGCAACTTTACTGAGTTATTTCTGGTGATACTCCTGTGGTTGCTCAATGATCATCTCCTCTGCGGGTGGTGGTGGCGGATTCACTATTTGATGACATCTTCAGTTGCATGGAATATCAACAGAGTCTTCTAGATGGTTAATCAACCTTTGAGCTGGCTTAGCAGTTAGCAGTCTACTTCCGTCCTACCTCAGTTAAGCCAAAAGAGAAAAAGAAAAACAAGAATGCAAAAAAAAAAAAAAAAATTGATAAGTGAATGCTAAATATCAATCCAGAACACTGATTTCAACTTTCAAGCAACATAAGAGGTAGCTTTTAACTTCAACGTCTAAAATATAATTAGTGTCTAGTACTTGTGCCAAAAAAATTTTTAAAAAAAAGTAGCTATCTAGTTTCTGCAATTCCAACTAAAAGTATAGACTAAAAGTAGCCATCCTGATTTCTGCATATCTCAGGAAGCAACAATGGAGTTACCAAAAGAGGTGCTTCCCAAAATTTTCAGTAACTTTGACATTTCCTCAAGCAACAAAGGAAATCCATTAATTCAAATAAAAGAATTAAAGAAAAAGTCCCCAATAAAGTTCTTGCACGTGTTTTGCCTGAAATTTAACAAATAGATCATGTGAAATTAAATTAGTGAGTGCTTCCACATTGCTGGTCATTTACGCTTTTCCCTTTCTTCTTATACTTCAATGAATCTGTACATCAAAATTAGATAGCATTTACCCCAATAATGCAATTCTGACTTTTAAAGGATGCATTTATGTAGCACAAGCAAATTTATCTTCAAAAAGTGAACATTTTAGTTTGCACCAAATTAGCCAGTTGCAGAACATTAACTTACTTGATTAAACAAAGATCACTCCAACCCTTTTTTTCAACCAACCTTCCCAACTTCTGCAGCTCTGCTGGGGATCGTATGGAGAACCGGAGAAGACAGCAGGAATTGATTCAGAATATATAGGGAGTTAGGTTTGGACTCTTTGGACAAAGCGTAGGAGAGGAGACTGGAAATTGGTGTATAGAGCTTGTACTCTCTAGTAGGAACTTACTTCGGGATTTCAGATGAGCCGTCGGCAATGGCGACAAAGATCGGCGGCGGCAAGAAGGTGGAAACAAAGCGACAGAGATTTTAGAAATTTAGGGCCGAAGTGAAGTCCGGGGTGTCAAATTAGGAATTTGGCTTGGGATAACTAGTGGAGCCTAGGGGTGGCAATGGGGCGGGGGTGGGGCGGAGGATCCTTCCCCCGTCCCCCGCCCCGTTGTCAAATAACTCCCCCCGTCCCCCTCCCCTTGCCCCCACCCCCCGCCCCGTTTCCCCCACAGTCCCCCGCGAGGAAAGACAAAATGAAGGGAAAAACAAAGCCATGGTTGTTGGAACTGCTTGTAAATGATATCATAGGACATGGAAAGAATTCTTGTTCCATTAGGCTCTCGTATTTACATTTTCATTAAGGCTTTTTCACAAACATCTTATATGCACAAGGAAAACAAATTAACCACATATCACTATCCAGAAAGAAAACAACTTTATCCCATATGATCACGCTACATGGTTTAAGCCCCATAAATTGTATTTAGGCTTGATTGTATTACAGCAGAATTCTCTTATAGATATACTCTTTTAATGTTACTATCTTATTATTGTTTTTTGGATCATGTCGAATTGTTAACTTAGAGAGCAATAATTTCTTCAGCTTTGGCATCCAATATTCCATTTTCCTTTCACGCTATATTCGTAAAATGAGAGAAGAGTTGGTGAAAAAAAAAAACAGTTTCATTTTTTAATTCTTTGAATAGCTTGTAATAAATTGATATTTTTCTAGTATTTTGCGTAATTATTAGGCTTTTTTGAAAAATTTTCACTTTGACTCATGAGTGAAAAGACACTCTTCGATTTGCATAAAATATGTGGCACCGGCACACAATTCATTTAACACCATGAAATCAAGCTGCAAATTCTTCTCGGTATAAAGTTTCCTATTAATTTAGGCACTTATCAGTATTCTAAGTTTGCTAATCAAATAACTATTCGTTCAACCAGAAGCAAAGACAGATCCTTTCCTTCCTAATTATCAAACAATTTAAGCGCACAAGGAAAACAAAGACAAAGACATCAGCAAGAAAAAGATGAAGATTTACCTCCGATCACTTGCCGACGAAGATATCAGCTCGATCTAGGATTCTGGGTTGGGTAAAATTTTAGGAAGATTTAGACAGAGAGGATGGGTTTAGTTGAGTAGTGATTAGAAATGAGGAGGAGCTGAGGGGGTTTTGTCTTTTTTTTTTTTTTTTTTTTGGTCGACACGATAGAATTCCTATAACCTAAACTAACCAATTCTAGAGGGGAAGGGGGAGGGACTCGATGTGAGTAGAAACTCCATCGAAACTGGTCAATGAAGACCGTCACATATTGTGACAAATTTTGTGGGAGATAAGGTTTGAACCCTTGACCTTCCGCATCACCAAGCCTAAGAAGGCTTGGGATGACCACTGGACCAAAGGCCCAATGGCGCTGAGGGGGTTTTGTCACTGTTGTGTATATTATCTATATATATATATATATATATTTGTGTATATATATATATATATGTTTTTTTTTTTTTTATGCGGGGACGGGGCGGGGGTAATCTACAATTGCTGTTCGTGACTGGTAAAATGTTGGAGGAGTCTGTGCTTGCGGATGGGTTGTCAAAGCACAAAGTAGCTATTGATAGATTAGCTGAGAGTATTGACTGAAGCTCTTGACCGGTAAATTGGACCCCTTTAGACCTTTTTTGTTCTTAATTTTTATTTTATTTAATCTAAAGAGTGACATTGTTGGCGTAATTCTTGTTGATACTCTGAGGAAACAGTGTGTTTGTTTCAGCATGAAAGCTCTGTAGAGAGACAGTGCAAAGTAGTTCTTTAGTCTTTCCATACAGATAAATTTGATCGTGTTATCTATGTATAACTCATTCTAAATTAAGTTAGCTTGGGATAGAAATATTTTTTCCAATTTTCAATAGATAAAATTGAGAAATTTGGGATTCCTATGGAGAGAAACAACGATTTTTATGGACATGAATGATTGTATAGTTTAGTTGGTATAGAAATGCTTTTCTAGCTTCCAAGATACTATAGTGAGAAAATTAGGATTGTTATGATGATAGCTGAAGATTTGTATGGACATGAATGATTGTCTTTTTCATTTTGCAAATATTATTTTTTTTGTATGAATTAGCAAATAGTTGTCAGGGAAGACCGTGGTAAATACAGAGTCATATATTTAAGAGGAATTATCTTCTTTTATCTTTTTCTGTTTACTTTCAAACTCTTAAAGTGCTAAGGCATCGTTTGAGTTGGAAAGTTTGTTAATGAACCTTTGTTTTCGAAACTAAGTTAGGAAGTTCCATAGAAGCCATGTTAAAACTTATTTGACAGATACATGGTTAATTTCTAATGTGATCCTCCCTCCTTCTTCTTAGTATGAGATTTTTGTTCTTCAGAAGTCAATTAGTGATACAAATGGGTAATATAGAGCATCATGAAGAAGAAGTTACATGGCAGAGGCTACTGCATGACCTTCCTTAAACATGTATAAGCAATACATGTTTATACCATCCAGTTATTCATTTTGTTGTTTTGACCCCAAAATATGTCTCAAACTGTGAATATCTGACAACATCAAATTTTTCTCAACACTCTTTCTAAATTAGTCTTCTTAGGCCATTGGTTATTTCCTTTGATGGTTTGATTGCCTCTTGTTTTTTCCCTTTCCACTGGACTTGGCTCACCGGCAAAAGAAAGCTATTCATCATATTTGCAGGAAAAACAGAAGCTACTTACAGAATGAACCCTACATTTCAGATAAATGTTCAAAAGCTTATTGTGCATGGGTAAGAATTAGATCTATCATGTGTGCTTTGTTGTTTTATTCACAATTGGGAGATGCTTTAATGGGTCTTTTCCCCCATTCATGTTGGAAGAGGTTGTTTTATCTGCATAGACATACAAATATACACACACACATGCACACGCATGTAAAGGTCTATATATATGCATATGAATATTTATATATATGTATATAGGTATATCCTCTTATTGTTCAGCCAGATATTTACACAAAGTAAGGTCCAACCCCATTAGGCCAATACAACAGAAACAGACAAGAGAGCCTATAAGGAACTATGAGGACAACTATGCATCAGAAGAAGAGCAACATATCCACAATTGCTAATATTCTTAACTGTCAAAAACAGAAAAGGGTATACTCAGCTCAGAACATAAAGCGTAGTTTCCTACAGTTTGTGGAATTCTCTGCTATCCAGCAACTATTATCGTAATTTCCTCCAATATCCTCTGGATGAGCATCTCTGGGGGGAGAAACAGATGACTGAGCACCTTTTTATTCCTGTTACACCAAATGTGATAAACTGTGGCTGCAAAGGTTACCTGAATTACCTGGTTATTGAAGTTATCTCGATCATTCATTGAAGTTCAATCCCTGATCATCCATTGAAGTTCAATCCCTACCCTGCAGCACTTCTGTACCCCAAACACCTAGACTGAACATACTGCCACACTTGAGCAGAAGAGGGGCATAAGAAAAATAGGTGGCTAAGAGTCTCCTCCGTGCCATAACATTACTCACATACAGGATTAATATCAATCGCCCAAGAATAAAATCTATCCTTTGTGAACAGCCTTTTGCGACAGGCAAGGAATTATGCTTTCTCCCCCAAAAATTAGAGAACCAAGGAACTTTGTTTCCAGGAGGGGCTAAGTGCCTCATGGCTGATTTAGCAGAATAGACGACCTTAGAATCCACAGTCCGGGTTGTATAATCTGGATAGTCATGCATAGGTAAGAGCTGAGGTGGAGTAGATTCCATTAGTTGCAGCAATTCACGTCTTCTTCTTCTTTTGTATGGCCAAGTCCAGCTGTCATCCCAGATAATAGCCGGGACTATCATTTTCAGAGCGCCTCAGAAGTGTAGGGAGGAGAGAACTCATCCTTCAAGGGGCCTAATGAATGCCACCAGTCAAAGGAAAGATCGAGAACTATCCCCAAATGATCATTTTAATACAATCACGAGCAACAGGCCTTAATTTCAGTATCTTCTTCCATCACCAAGAGCTATATGACATGGCTTGGACATTCCACAAGCTCCCATTTTTCAGCAAGTATAGATGCACCCGTTTGATCCACAGGGAATCTTTCTCATGAAAGATATCCAAATGTGCCTCAGTGCAAGTGCCTTAGTCCAGACTTAGAAAATTTTGAGTCCCAGTCCTCCTTCTCAGAGAGATTTAGATGCTTCAACCTCGGGTTTTCTAATATCATTTCTTCTTTCATTTTTTGCTGTTGCTAATCTTCTTTTGCTTTGGGAGAGAAAAGGAGAAATGTTTCTGCCTTTTTAAACTTGCTGGTAGTAGTTATTGACGGTCAATTTGTTAGTTATACCATTGACAGCCACAGAAGCTGCACTTGTTATCTAGATGTTCTTGCATATATTTTGATTTGGTCCCTTTGCCGGTAACAAGAAGTGTGCTGGATGGAATACAAAACAACCTTCTATTCTATCTTGTATACATACGTGTTTAAAGATAAATAATTGTGTAGGTGCATATGCTCTAATATCACTGAAGCATTCTAGCTAAATTTGAGTTCTTGGGCCAGAAACTTCTTTCTGAGTTAGTTATCCTATGCAGTATTCTTGCTGAATTTATGCACCTTTGTAAAACCTGTATCCCTTTATATTGTGGCAGTATTGCAGTTGCTGTGTCTTCTTTGCATTTGTTGAGCAAATAATATATGCATGACCGGTAGACTGAATATTTCAGTGGAGTTTTGCCAAGAGAGCCTATGCCATCAACTTCTGGTTTCAGGCTGCCTAGCCTGGAGGAGTTGGATGCCTATGCAGTTCAGCAATGGGAGGTATGAAGTCATCTGTATCTTAACTCTGCTATTGCAGATGGAAGTGTAGGAATCGTTGTTTCTTTTCCTCTCCGAATGTTTGACGAGTTAGTGTACTTGTTACTTGTTCTGCAGTTTCAGTGATTGGTAAATGTTTTGGCCACTGTTTTAATAATAACTGGCTTGGCAAAACAGTGTTTTTTGCTGCATCTGATAAGCTCCAGCGATGCTGAAAAGGCAACAACAAATATCAGCTCTTCCATGATGAAAGTTTTCCAACGTGGCCTCTTGAGTCAGAAGTAAATCTACTACTCGGTTTTCCAAGTGCATATGATGTCGTTAGCTCAAACAGAATGCTCAAGTTTTACTTTTATTATCCAAAGCGACACCTTGAAAGTGTGAAAAAGAAAAATATTGAATATGTATTTCTCCATGAAAGTCTTTTCAAAATTCAACAATTATACTGATAAATATTGTTCAAAGAAATTCTTGGCTCAATAAATTATTGGGCAGATCTGAAGACTAAAGAATCAGAGTGGATAAATGTTCTCCTTGGTTAATTGCTGTTCCCTCATTAATCCAGACTGAGCTTTTGTCTTTCCAATAAGACCTGAGATAGATGAATGGAGGTTAATAAGCCATATGGTTCAAATTCATGAACCAGGAAATCAGTGGGAATCAAATACTTCAAAAATGGCATGGCTTTACAAATCTTTCCTTTCCTTTCCCTCCTATTCCTTTAATGCACAAATTACCTTAAAATGAGTTCGATAGATTTATCAAGGAGCAGGCTTTAATTTTGACACCCTTCCCTGACCCCTGCAAACAACTATGCCAATCACCACACCCAATGAAGTGCGAATCCACAATAAACTGTAAACTTTATTATCTTCAACCATAGTTTTGTGCTTCCAGGGTGATCCTTTTAACATCCATGCAAGGACAAAAAGAGTGATTATCTTTTGCTACTTGTGATATTGCAGTGAACCTTGCACCAATAAGAGAAAAATAAAAGGGAAACGAGAAGAAAGGGAACTAAAAACTATACACTGCTTTTGACAAAATTGCACTAGTTGTGTTATTGAGTCGTTAGTCTTACTTGTCATCTTTCAATAACATATCTCAGGTGGATTATATTTCTAATTGAAGATTTGAATCTTTTCTGAGCTTTGTTTTGGTTTAAGATATAAAACTGCACTGGAAATCTTTTAGGGCTAAGAAAATGCAGTTAGTGATTGAGCCTACAACTATGACCGACTAAAAGGTTTTAAATACTACTGACAAACGCTTAGCCTGTTACTTGTATTCTTCACCGTGGTGCAGGAGCGAGGCCTGGACTCAGCGGATCTTGTATCCTTTCTTCTGGAACTAAGCTTCCATGCTACTGGAGAGGTATTAAGTAAGAATGTTTGGTTTCATCAGTTCTATTGCTTGATCAGCTACTTCTTCAAAGGGGTTGGGAAACTATATTGGTTCCATCACTTTGTGTAAGCTGATTTTTGGCATGGACATGATTTTGGTCTCACTTTTTATCCCCTGAAATATTTTGTAACTTGTCAGTATACTTGTCATGATTTGATTTGATTTAGTTCTGAATGTAGGCTTGTAATATAAACACATTGAGTGATATACAGAGGACTATAATTAGGGATCTTGCTGATTTGGGCCTTGTGAAGCTTCAGCAGTTCTTATTGTGTTTTGGCTCTTTATCAGGGAAGAAAGGACAGTTGGTTTATCCCCACAAAGTTGGCTACAAATCTATCTATCAGCTTATCAGATACATCATCCAGGAAACAGGTACTTCCACCCTATCTGCGATATTCTAGAACTTTGTTTGTTTACCATGCTGTCCAGCCGTTACTCCCAATTATCTGTGTTCTTAAAAAAAAATTGTGCTTATCATTGATTGGACTGGACATTTCAAAGGAACTTCCTCTGAACGTGGATTTGGTTGTACATTTCTTCAGCTAACTTAATATATGTCATAGCTTCTCAGTTAACTTTGATGAAATAGCAGACAGATTTTTTGACTGATTATTATTCAACTTACTCCTATCAGGAATATGTTGTTGTGGAGACAAATTTCAGGATGTATGCATATTCATCTTCCAAATTGCACTGTGCAATCTTACGACTATTCGCAAGGTATGAAGTTACCGTGCTTGCTTAAGTTTCTTGAAATCAATATCATTGAGGAAGAAAAGATAAAAGATATACTTGATATTCTTGATGAAAATAGAGTTTTTTTTTTAAAACAGTTTTATGTGTATAGTTTATATCTTCTCATGAGAAATGCTTTTGTAAGTGATCAACTATTCACAAGGATATTTTGCAGAGCAGTGTAGATAATTATGTTATGTTGTACCAAATTGAAACAAGTCTGTTGAGACCGGCTATATCTAGAAACGTACTCCAACAAGTTTAAGTTACATAGAAGTTTAGATCTTGACCAAATGAAGAGGTTGGAGTACAGTTTTTGGACATCATTCATGGTTGCACTGCTTACTATGTATGCAGAAAATGACTGAAACTACTTATAACCCTTAAATTTCCTAAGCTTGCTAGCCATCTGAAAAGTCTTTTACTGGATGAGGTCCTAGCCAGCTTCTGCAGACATTATTCTCATACATCTTTGAACCTTGGGGAAATACATTTTTACATAGATCCTCCTGCAACTTGTGACACTAGTATATCTTGGATGTGGTGACAGTCAGCTTCTATGGCAGAGATTCTCATCCATCTTTGAACCTTGTACATTTTGTCAAAGATCCTCCTGAAATTTGCCTCGTTAGTTTAGCTTTTAACACAACATTGATCTAAATGTTTATGCCAGGTTTAATTGTCCTGTCCTGTAAACTGATATCTCTTGACTGCATTTCCAGCAATTAGGCAAAGCTTTGTCTTATACAGCAGGGTAGGGCAGCAGGATTTTGGGAACCATAGTTGGTAGAAAAGGGTTAGAAGATATATATATATATATATATTGTTGCTCGAGTTAAATATAGAGAAGACTTCAAATTATGTACGCTTGAGTTAAAAGGTGCGCTTGTCTATAATGTGATAGTCATTAAGGATGCGAGTAGTCCAGAATTATTCCAGTTTTGGTTCTCATAGTTGAGTTAACACAACAATTCTGATATTACATATTCAAGTTAAAAAGGTTAAATTTCCTAGCACCATCAGCATTTCACAATGTTGATCGTTGAATCTCAAAGTAATTGTGCTACAGTTGCCCTTGTGTAAGGCTGCATGTCAAGCAGGACTACGAGAAAACTTCTTTTATACCATCTCGTTTTTGCAATCTTCTTCACAAGTTGATGCAAACCAGATTGAAGTGGAGCAGACTTTGTAGAAGATCCATTAGCAGTTCTCTTGAGGCTTGAAGAAAGAATGGTGGAAAAGTTCTATGGGGTGAAAAATAAAACTGAAATTTTCTTTTGCAACTGATAGTGCAATCAAACATCAAAGCTTTCCTTTTCTCTTGTTTTTTCGTATTGCCTATAGTCCTATAGTGTGACCTGACTATTTTTTCCCTAAATTATTTGAGCTCCACATTTGCATTGAGGAATTAGAGAACCATCCGTAGTTCCATATGGCCATTTACTCGTAAAAAATTGAGTTGTATTCTTGTTCTTGGTTTTTCCTTCGAGCAAATGAGAACTCATCTTTCTTTGTCTAGTTTGTTTTTGGCTAGTCTTTCTCATGTAGCTTTACAGCTTGCAGGACCTCAACGTAATCGTTGAAGGACTTTTTTTTTTTTTTTGGGTGAGAGGAGAGAGAGAGAGAGATTTGGCTAACATAGGTCTTGCAACTTCTGCCTACTGTGTCCCCTATTTGATAGTTTGCTGAATGTTGTGATAGTTTATGGAGTTGAATGATAGTCTGACTTTTTGACAAAAAAAAAAAAAGAAAAGAAAAGAATGATAGCCTGTCTTACCATCTGGGATACAAAGCTAGATTGCATAAAAGGGATTTATGATCGATCATCTCCTGAAAAGGAAGAAACTGTTTACTGGGAAACGCATGTTACTGACTTCAAGTTCATATGCTTTAGTCCTTAAATCCTATTATATAATTATATTGCTTGTCTCTTTATAAACTATCTGGTTGAAATTACGAGGTTGAATACCAGCTTCCTAACTTGATTGTTAGAGCAATTACAAAAGAGAGTCTATATAAAGCTTTTCAAAATGGTATAACTGCAGAACAAGTAAAAGTATTTATTTGGTGTTTTACAAGGTTTAATGTTACTTGAAATTTTTTCCTTCCAATCTCAACTTCTGCAATTTGTAAAATGGTATGTGGGATTTCGATGTTTTGATACAATGTGTGGATTTATATATATTTCCAGAGAGAAATGCATGGTAGATGACGGGGTTTTGTTATACGTACAAGTTAAAATTCGAAATACACCCGTTTCACTGCAAGTATACAGGTTAATTAGTACTTTAGGGTATATATCGGGTCGATCCCACGAGAAAGATTGAACAATTACCGGCACTACTAAATCTTCTCTATTATTTAGACTATCAATAAATTATAAGAAATGAAACCTACTGAACTTATGCAAAATAACAAATGAAAACTTCTTAAGTTATGGTATCCCTAACTACTCATGCAAGTGCCATTTTTGGATTATTGAATACTACTATCTAAGTTAGTTATGGTGTAATTTCTTTGTGCATATGAATCCTACTTTCGTAGTGAATCAATTATACTCATAACTAATCCATACATATTCTCATGGTTATAAAATTAGCCACAAGTTCATTTCTTCAATAAAATTACATGAAATGAATCACTAAAATCACATAGGTGATGCACTTCTACTCTCGTGAGCATACTCCCTATATTTAGCACTTCTTGAACCAGTGTTAAATCTCGATTTTCATTGTAGAAGCAACACCTTAGATCATCACAATCAATGGTGCCAAATTAATCATGATTTAAAGAGTTAAAGTGCTAAATAACTTACTCAAATAATAGCTTCAAATAACCAAATAATGAATACTAACAATTATAAAAAGTTCAACCAAACCCAAGGTATAAACTTTAAAGACACATAATAAACATGAAATCCAGAACTTGCATATTAACCATATTTAAGAATCCAATACAAAAGATAAAGAGTTGGAGAAGAGATAACTCATGTCACTTGAGTTTCAACTACTCCTTCATCCTAATCTAGCCAATATACAAGAGTGGATAAGTTATACTACTCTATACTAAACTAATCTAACACTCAGAAGATGGAAAAATTACATTTCTACAGACTCCAAGCTTTCTCTCATATGTCTCTCCTTGAATCTTGCAAATTTTTGGCTATATAAAGGTAAAATGTGGTCAAGAAATGAGGTTTACACCTCCCTTTTACAGCTGCAAAGTGTTTTTCACATGTCTAGCATTACATGTGACTTATTGGAGATGAAATCAAGTTGTCCGTTAAAGAACAGCCTTTCTGACCACAACCCGGCCAAGTTCCGGCCGGATTGCTACAGTGACATTTTGTGCAATTTCTGTTCAATCTTCAACGCTGCTCCGATTTTGTCTCAATTTCAAATGAACTTTTCTTGACGATAGAAGCTGAATTAGCTCTTGACCAAAACATAAAACTTGTAGCCCTTTGAGTTAGATTTCCAATTCTTTAAGAATCACCTCATTTGGATTTGTGTAAGCTGAGAAATGACTAAAATACCCTTGACTGCTCAATGCCCTGTTTCAGCTTCGACTAATAGAAATTAGCTACTGTAATTCGGCTTTTTGACCTGGAAAACCTTCAAACTGGATTTCGATGTCTTCAAGAAAGTTGTAGATCTATCTCTTATTTTCAAATTAGTTTAAGAATCATCTCAATCCGATCACTGTAGCTCAAGTTATAGTCGAAATACTAAAATGTGTTAAAGCTGTCAAAATGCACAAAATACAAGTAAAAAGTGATAAAAACCTCATTTAATCACTTAACATCATTTTCCACCAATTATAGCCAAAATGATTCATTTTCTTCCAATAATATAACCAAAGTTACTAAAAATAACATAAAATATTATTCAATTATTACGTAAATTAGTCACTTATCAAATTCCCCCACACTTGACCCATCGCTTGTCCTCAAGCAATTCACACATAATCAATTACAATGATTCAAGAGGTGAAACAATATATACATTTTTGTCAAATTTAATTCCTCATGACTTGGGAAACAATCATTATACAATTGTTCAAATTACACTAAATACTCATAATATCAAGTAAAGGAAAGATAATTATACCCTAATTTTAACAAGTTAAACTTAATCTCTCACCCTAACCTAATTTCACAAATAAACAAATCACATAGTCTTTTTATAGCCTTTCTCCTCCTATAATTATCTTTTTCTCAAAAATTTTACAGTTAAGAGGGGCTTATTCACATTTGATTTTTTTACTTAAATAATGAAAATGTCTTTTTACGTGAAAATCAACACTTTTAGGCGAAAATCTCCGATTACTCAACATTTCACTTATTTAAATTACTATGCATACTCGTAATTCAAGTACCTTTTTACACGAAAATTGATATTTGTAAATGCCAATCCCCGATTATTCGGTACAAGAATCATTGGAGTAGAACAATTTTTATTTACTTTCTTTTCTTTTTTTTTCTTTTTTTTATAAGAACATAAATAGATTTTTTCTCATAGAAAATTATATAAAAATAATCAAAGGAGGAGTATAACCTTTCATCAACTATATCAATCACTTATTTGAAAAATTAAGTAAGGAGGAGAAATCTCATTAAACATGCAAAATTATATGCATAATTTTTCTCACTTTACCGGATATACTTTCTAAAATGCAAAAATCCTAATTGCATAATAATCATTTCTAAATTAAATGAGGATTAAATCCTCTAAAATACATATAACGTTTCAACAAATTGAAGAATTAGACACTTAAAGTTGGAACAATTTGGCTCTTTTTTTAAAATAAAAGTGAAAAATTTTGAAGAATTTTTGGGCCATAGTGAAATATTAGAAACAATTTTGAAAAAATTTTGACAGAATTTTCCCTTGTAAATGAACGAAACTCCCTGCCCACAAATCCAATTTCAAGAAAATTATCCACATGGCAAGTAATTCAAACACCATTTCAACATTTCTAAAGCATTTAAATCTACAAAATATCATCACAAGGCATTAAAATGTAAGTTCAAATATTTCCCTCCCCCACACTTAAACTTCACATTGTCCTCAATATGAAAAAGGAAAAATAACAAAAATTAGATAAAGTAATACTCCCCTAATAAACTTGCGCTATCCAAATCCATGACCAAGTGACGAATTTTCAACCTTAAGAAGTCTGAATTCATTAAAACCACAACAGAGATGAAGATCACTTGGATTAGTTCACACAAAAGAAATAAGGAAAACCACTAAAAAGTAAACATCACAAGCACTACAGAAAATAAAAGAAAAGCTAGCGGCAATGTCAAGTGGTGGCGAGAACTCCCTCAAGTAGTCGCTTGGTCAGGTGAAAAGGGTGGAGTCGGAGGAGCTTCAATACCAAGCTTGGCCTTTATGCGATGAAAACGCTCGGAGTTTCGTTTGTTCTCTTGTCGACTTTTTTTCACCTCAACCTCGACGCAAAACAGCTTATCCATTATCTTCTTGAGAAACGACCGAGTGTCTTGAGGTGAAGATGGGCGACGTGAGGAGGACGGATCAGTTGAGACCAGTGGGACAGTTGTCTGGACCCCTTGAGTTTCCTCAATTCGTGCAATTTCAGCTTCTTCCTCTTGCCGAATGTCCCCTTGAGCATCTCCTTGAATTGAAGGACCACCTCCGTCTTTGCTCTTCAAAAGAAATCTGCAAAAATCTAATGTGAAGATGTCCTTTTTCTTGAGGCATGTAGGGATACCATTAGAAAAATCAACTTCAGCCCTTTGAAACATCAAAGTCAAGAAGCGAGCATATGAGAAAGCATGTTTGACATCGTTATTGCGAACCAAAGCCCACATGTGGTTGACGATAATGCTTTCCAAAGGAATGCCTTGGATGTTACCTAGACCATGCTCCATGTTATCCAAGAAATAGATATCACTTGTGCGCGCTTCATTGGTTCCACTTGTCCTCGAAATAATGTTGGAGGCAAACAGGTAAATTAGAAGACGTTGCAATTCCGGAAATGATGAAGTTAATACGGAATATCGCCCAATCTTCCGAGTAGCTTTGTACTCAACCCTCAAGCGTACAAGTGCCTCTAGCATGTTCCAAGAGTCAACCTTATACCCCACGTCAGAAACTTGAAGGTAGCTTTCCAAATTAGCTCTATGGAGTCGAACTCTTCTTCCTCGCACTTTACTAGTAATTACTTCTGTGTCGAAGTGAAAAGCATTCTTGCCCTCCACATTTGCGTAGAATTCTCGGACAAGCTCCTCATAATAGATGTTTGGGATATTAAAGACGTTTTTCCATCCCAATTTGGCAAAGGAGGCCTTGAGATGGTAAACTTCCTCAATATAAATATATGCATATTTATTCTTAAACAAAGAAACAAGTCAAAAAATTCAAGTATTAACCAATGTTTTTAAACTCGGACCGGCCAGCGAACCGGAAAGGGGGCCGATTCATAGTCCGACCAGCCGGTTCGCTGATTTTCTTTCTTCTTTTTGCAACTTTAGTGCCAAGTACTTCACAAGTCTTCACTTTATACTTGAACTTGATGGCTAATGCACAATTTTATATGGTTATTGATAACTTAAATCCCTAAAATGAATTCACCAATATAACTAAATTTAAGTTGAGATAATAATAAATTTCCTAAAAGTTATATATAAAACCTGGAATGATAAACACAACTAAAATATCATAATTCACCATAAGTTTTTATAAATTCATTACCAACATAAATAGATATAATCCAAATGTTCACCAATTATCACAAATAAAAACACAAAAAAAATAAAATAAATGTTGACATTCTTTTACAATCCTAAAAAAGTCTATAAAAGAGTCCAACTCATATTTAAAACAAACAATTTGAATAACAAAATTCCATCAGTGGCATGTACCTTCACAATTTCATCAACTTAACCTGAAAAAGTTAAAAATTTATTACAAAAATATAAATTTAATTGCTCAAACTCAAAAAAAAAGCCAAAAAATTTTGAAAAATAAAGATACAACTAAACACATAAAAAATTAATTGCTACTAAACATCACTAATTAACATGTTATATTACCAATCATTATGCAAAGCTGTATTTTTTCAACCAATGTATGTGAGTCTAAATTTGCCCAAAGCAATGCCAATATAGTTGTCAATCAAAACATTTGTTTATGTGAAGCTAAAAAGAATATACATTATTAGCACTAGCACAAAAGGATCGTTGTCCCTTTACTAGAGTAATAGACAAGTATTTGTATCCATGTACTCAAACTAAAAATGTAGCTCGTTAGATGGCTAAGCATGTACACCAACAAACCAAAAGTAAAGAGTTTTTACTATTAAAACTACATCCTTAAAGAAGAAGTAGACTTTAATTACTAGCTGCAAAAGATAATGAACAATTAAAAACATGTCTTTATTTTTGTTGCTTCAGTGAAACCTATAAAATTCAAGATGAATGAGCACTCAGTAGACTAATTACTTCAGTGAGATAGAAAACACAGAAGATGGAGTTCATAGCATACAAATGTTACATTCAAACAAACAAAATCAAAGGAACAAAAAATAGACATCCGGGCTTCTCTAATTCAAAAAAATACAAAATTTAAAAAAAAAATTTTATTAATTCCGAACATGTCTAATTTTATTAATTTTATCAAAGGAACCAAAGATTAATTCTAAAAAAATACAAAATTTAGAAACCAAACGTGCCTAATTTTATTAATTTGATACTCCATCAAAAAAATAGTTTCTCCAAACATGACTGCAAAATAATTCATGATTCACAGTTTCATCCTTAACTAATAAAACAAAAATAAAACATCAATTAGAGATAAGGAAACAGATGAAAATTGGGAGAAAAAAAGAAGAAAATACGAAAAGATCCACTAAAGATAATATAGAAAACAAAAATCTTGAAAAGGGAAAAATTAAACTAACCAAGATGGAAAAGCTCTGGAGTCTCGGGTATCTTGTGAAAGTTGAAGTTTCCAAATTCCAACTTGCTTATAAATCGTCTAAAGATAATAGCATGATGATCTTGTCGTGGATATTTGGATGTGGAAAGGTTACGAACAAAAAAATAAAAAAAAAAAATCAAGAGGAGAACTGGAGAATCCGAGGAAGTCTGAAGTGAAGCCGAGGAAGTGAAATGTGTCGTTTGCACTTTGCTGTGCCTTTTCTTAATACTAGGGTTTCTTTTATTTAATCTGATTTTAGTTTTTTATTTAAGTTAAGTAAAATTCTTCACAACAAGTGCTTGTTCTCCGGCTATGGTTTAGTGGTAAGAATACTTTATTATGGCCATGGAGACCCGAGTTCAAATCCTAGCAGCCTTTATTCTTGCTACTGTTTTGAATTTAAGGTAATGAACATGAAAATTTAAGAACTACCGGTTTACGGTTTAAACGGGTTTTAACAGTTCGTTCGGCTTCTAGCGATTTTTCATTAATTTCCGGTGATATGTCCAATTGGCGGTCTAACCGGTAGAACCGGCCGGTCCGGTCTGGTTCTGAAAACATTGGTATTAACCAAATTAATATTATGGACTAAGCATTGAAACTCAGAACGTTTTCTTGTCAATTTTAATTCCTAAGAACAGGGAAAATGACAAACGACTTCTCAAAACCAGAAACCAAATTAGCTTACATCATCAAAAGCATGCGGATCCCACAAAACATCATTTATGCTAACCGATTAAGAGTTTCACAGAATCACATTCATGCATTTTTTTCTTATCAATTTTAATCCTTAAAAATAGGAAAATTAAAAGAATCCCCATGTCTACTAACTAAAGTTTGATCAAAACGGGATCCACTGAATTATATGAACCCAAAGCAATGAATCAACGTAACTAACATCATAATAGCCGAAACATGCAAACTGAAAGCATGACTAAAGAAATCATGTAGCATCCAACCCTATCTTGATTTTATATTATTTGGCAAATACGACAAGAAACATGAAACATGAAGCCGAAACACAAAGCCATATATTGTGAACGAAAAGGTAAACAGTCATAACAACTAGTTAACAATCGGCCATTATGTTTAAGAGCCAATAACCATATAACCAAAAACTGAATTTGCAAGACATAAAAATATATATATACAAATTACTGAATCCAAATTATTTTTCAATAATCAACCATATCCTACTCTGATACCACTTGTTAGAGTGGTTATTTATATTTAATCTTTTGGTGAAATCCATCACCTATTAAACCCAAAATCTATATGGCGATTATTAAAAAATAAATCAACAGTAAAATTACGGAAGCGTACCTAGATTCATGTTGACAAACTGGTATTTGAATCTCTAGAGATATTGGAGTGGCCTTTCAAGTCAACACGTGTTTGCCAATCCTTAAAAGAGTCATTTAATTTCTTTCTAGTATCTTTCTTGACGATGTGATATCAGGAAAGAACTATTTTGTGGTACTAGAAAATACGACAATAAGAATACATGTGACCTAGAGACCATAACTCAATTTATAGATAACATTCCTATCACCTTTTGGATTCCTATTTCAGCACATCATAGAAATAGAAAATACCCTTAAATCTCTATATATTAAAAACCCACATCCTATTAGATATATTAAATCCAAACCATATTTGATCACTTTAATTGGACTTAATTCTATTTGACAGTCTGCAACATATAATCATTCACATATAAGTCCAACATTGAATTAAGAATCCAACACTAGGATTATGAGTAAATTTAGAAAGTTTGCAAATAGTAAATGCAATATCAGGTCTAATACAATGCATAGCATACATCAAACTACCAATTGCACTAGCATAATCTAATTGACTAATAGATCTTTTCGAATTTTCCCCTAGCTTTTTTTTTTTTTTGCGTAACGGCACATCTAATCTAGTTTAGCCTACTGCTACTCCTAAGAGGGTATTATTAGAAAAAAATGGGGTATTCCACTAGCTTATTAGAAATATCAAAAATGGTGTATTAGCTTCTTTTATACCCAAATAATTAAATTTAGATAGAATCTTGTCAATGTAATGAGATTGACATAGAGTATAACCCCTACTATTTCTTAATTTTGATTCCTAAGATGATATCAACTTCTCCCAAATCTTTCATTTTAAATTGGGAGGTTGAATATATGTTAGTTTCATTTACTCCTTGCATGTTGATCCCCATGATTAATATATCATCTACATAAAGGCATATAATTAAACTATAATCTTTGGTAACTTCGGAATATATGCATTTATCTGTTTCATTGTAACTAAAGCCATTTGATAAAATTACTTTATCAAATTTTTCATACCACTATTTTCGGTGCTTGCTTTAAACCGTACAAGGATTTTATTAATGTGCAGACTTTCTTTTCATTTACAGGAAGTACAAATCCTTCGAGTTGCTCCATGTATACTTTCTCGTTCGGGTTGCTCCATGTATACTTCCTTGTCTATATCTCCATTTAAGAATGCTGTTTTAACATCCATTTGATAAATATATAAATCATGTATGGATGCTAGAGCAAGCAACACTCTTATAGAAGTAATTCTTGCAACATGAGCATAAGTGTCAAAGTAATTAATTTCTTCTTTTTGTTTAAAATCTTTTGCTACAAGTCTTGTTTTGAAGGTTTGTAACGAACCATTAGTGTTATGTTTTTTTTTTTTTTAAATATCCACTTATATTCTATAGGTTTATAACCAGGAGGTAATTCACATAACACCCATGTACCATTTGATACAAGAGAATCCATCTTATCATTAATTGTTTCTTTTCAAAAAGTTGTGTCCCTTGAAGCTAATGCTTCTTTATAAGTTTTACGATTTTCTTCTAAATGTAAAAGTATAGGTATTTTATTAAATACTCCATTCCTACTACCTTTAACTAAAAAGACTAAAGATTGTGAATAAATATAATTTGGATCCAAATTCTTCTCTTTTCGTACTCTCTTACTCCTCCTAGGTATACTAGGAGTTTCAACTATTTTCCTTTTATTATTATTTGTGGAAGAACTAGGATCCATAGTCGTGTTTTGTGGTAATATAGACTCTAGTTCAGAAGTTGAATCACTTAGAAAGTTTGCTTCTAAAAACTCAACATTTCTAAACTCCACTATTGTATTTGAATCTAAATCTAATAATCTATATGCTTTAGAATTTTTAGCATATCCCACACAAACACTTTTTAAGGCTCTTAGTCCTAATTTTATTCTCTTGAAATCAGGAATCTTATAATAGGCTATACAACCCCATATCCTCAAATAATTTAAGTTAGGTTTTCTTCCTTCCATAATTCATATGACGAAACCTTTGTCTTCTTTGAAGGTATTCAATTATGTACATGACAAGCAGTTAATAAAGCATCTCCTCAAAGGTTAAATAGTAATCTAGCATGCATAAGCATAGTATTTACTATATCAACCAATGTTCTATTTTTTCTTTCGGCTAAACCATTTTGTTGAGGAGTGTATGACGCACTTATTTGATGGATCAAACAATTTTCTTCACAAGAATTAGAAAATTTATTTGAAAAATATTCTCCTCCTCGATCACTTCGTAGGATTTTAATTTTGCTTTCCAACTGATTTTCAACCAAGGTCTTAAACAATTTAAACAAATCAAATGCTTTATCTTTTGTTCTCATTAAATAGACATGAGTGAATCTAGAATGATCATCTATAAAAGTTAAGAAATATCTATTTCCACCTTTTGTTAAATGACAATTCAAATTCACATAGATCTGAATGTACAATTTCAAGTAACTTAAAAGTTCTTTCATTCTTTGGAAAAGGTTTCTTTGTCATCTTTGCTTGTATGCATGTTTCACATTTTTCAAAATTATCATGCATATAAGAAATTAATTCATGTTTAGACATTTACTTGATTGATTTAAGATTAACATGAGACAAACGAGCATGCCATAAATCAATGGAAGACTCAACCACATCAGCATAAATATTAACTTTATTGATATTTAGTTTGAGCACAGCATTACCTGAATATCCTTGACTAATAAATAGATTATTTTTGGATAAAACAACTTTTTCTGCCTCTATGACTATGACCGCCTTCAATCCTTTAGAGCAAAGTGCACTTGTGGAAATCAGATTCTTCCTTATGTCAGGGACATGATAAATATTGGTTTAAATCAACGTTTTGCCAGAAGTGAACTCCAAATCAACAGTTCCCTTTCCAAGCACACTAGATGTATTATCATTATCCATTAGCACGACTCATTTGGAGCAGCAACTTGATAATGGTATGTGATTTTGAGTTTGTTTTTCTTGTCATTAGGTTATTTTAATTTGTTTATTCAATTAATCTTGTGGGATTTGGAAATTTCTGCAGATTGTGGACTCTTCTTCTCCAGCTCCCGCTAAGAATAGCTTACTACTCAGTTCGGCAGCCGATTTGCAGAGAACTCAGTAATGTTTTCTCTCGCTTGTTCTGATTTTTGCATTTATTCATTAATTTACTAAGTTTTAGATTAATTTGTTTAAAGTGGAGGAGATCACTTGTTATCTAGGGTTTTTCTTAATTAAGTAGGGTTTGTAGTTAAAGCAATAAGTTTAGATTTATTTTAAAAGGTAATAACTTTGGAATTTCTCTGGTTTTGAGAGTTTCGTTGTGGGATTCTCCTGTATAGGGTGGTTTTTTAGTTCAATAATTTTTGTGGGATTTCTTGTATGTTGAATTGAAATTATGGGTTTTTTTAAAAGAGGACTCTTTATGTGACTGGGACGTCTGTGATTGCGATTAAATATAAGGATGGCATTCTTATTGCTGCTGATATGGGAGGTCAGATTACTCACTCCATTTTTTTTAATCTATATATGTTTCTCTGTGTGTGTCTGTGTGTGTGAGTGCACGTGCATTTGTGGGCTGCAGAAGTAGCTTTGTTGTTTGGGTGCGCAATGGATGGACATTAGTGTGTGAATTTGAAGATAAAGCTGTACTTTTTGCATTATGATTGTGTACTCCTAGCTTAGCATTGACTTTAGAAGCAAGTTAAGCAAGGAAATAAAAGAGCTGTGGTTGCTGCTTATAACGAATCGAAGTTGATGCTTTGGACCATTGATCTGTAACTTAGACTTTGGGTCTGCTTTTGCTAACATTTTGTAATTTTTATTGTGGGTCTTATTTACATAGCATTCTAAAATTTGAATAGGGCCGTCAAGTTTGTGGTCTAGTTAGTGTGGCTCTAGAATATTGCTTCAATGAAGTTGTAGAATGACCTTTTTTTATCATGTACGCATCTTTTGTGTATTATGTACACATCAGTAGAGAATAAGATTTGGATCTCATTTCTTTTGAGAACCTGACAATAAGATTTGATATGTGCAGTCTAATAGGTCTTTAAGTATTGTAACCGTTGGAGGTCAATGGAGTCAATTTACTGGACTGATTGAAGTCTTAATAGTAAAAATACAATATTGAAGTGATAATAGACTCCTCTTAAAAGAGGAGTACATAAAGTACAATAAATGTAAACACGAGAAAAAGCAACCAAAAGGACGGGAAATTTAGATTTCAAAAGCTATTTGGTTGGAAGCTAGAAATCATGCTATAACTCCAAAGCAACTGAACAAATTGTTCCAGCAAAACAGAGGTGTAAAACACTGTAATGCAATTAATAATCTTGTATCTTGGAAGTATTTCAGCTTAGAAAGATCAAGGAAATCAGCTGTACATTGAAGTTAGGATTACTATCAAAATAAGAAGAAAGCAAGGGGGCGCACGCTTGATACAAGCAAATTTTGATAGTGAATTTGCAAAGATTTGTTTGTGCACATCAGCCATTGCGCTTCATCTTTTAGTAGCTTATCAGATCACATAAACTGCAAACATAGTAATGTTAAATAATAACTAAATCTGCAAAGCAAGATTGGTTGGACAAGTGAACCAGCTCAAACAACAGTCACTGCTAGGAGGACAGGAGATAAAAGATGTAAATGAAAATGCTGCTAATGAACCGAAGGAACCTGTTATCATACTTCACATTTTGGCTACAGAAACTCTTACTTGTCTGTCTTCATATGAAGATTGTTCTGATTTAGTGTAAAGTTGCTTTTGCAAACAATTTAGCAACGTAATACGATTCTGACACTCAAGTGCAATAATTTCTGTATTGATGGCATGGGGTGCCGTGGTGTTTGTTTGTTTTGGAAACTGCTGAGTCTTACGGAAATGTTGTATACTGTAAGGATGAAATATCCTACTCAAGTTGTTGTGTCATGTAATACAACTTTCCCATCTTCAGGCTCTTATGGATCAACCCTTCGTTACAAAAATGTAAATGTGGAGCGAATAAGGCCAGTAGGAAAACATTCTCTTATCGGGGCAAGTGGAGAAATCAGTGATTTCCAGGAGATTTTGCGTTATCTTGATGAGCTAATGTAAGTGTCTATCCTGGTCTGGTTGAAAGGTTTCAGTTAAGAAACAATGAGTTGGAAGCATTTCCATTTTGCCTTTGCCTGTGTTTTTGTCAATTGGGTTTAGCTAGTAATGCAAATAGTTTGGTTAAAAGCAGTTTTCATTGTAGCAAATCCTTATCATCTCTACTTCTGGCTGCAGACTAAATGATAGCATGTGGGATGATGGAAATTCCTTGGGCCCTAAAGAGGTTCATAATTATTTAACCCGAGTGATGTACAATCGCCGCAATAAGTTTAATCCTTTGTGGAATTCTCTTATTCTTGGAAGACTAAAAAATGGACAGAAGTACCTTGGAACGGGTAATCCCTAAATTGTTTAGCAATTACCATTTATTCAGTAGATATCTTCTTGACATACGTGATGGTTCTTCAGGTTAATATGATTGGTGTACATTATGAGGATAATCATGTTGCAACTGGTTTTAGTAATCACCTTGCATGACCCATTCTCAGGGAGGAATGGAATGAAAACTTGACCTTTGAAGAAGGTGTCAAGCTATTGGAGAATTGCATGCGCGTCCTCCTTTATCGTGATAGATCAGCTGTGAACAAACTCCAGGTATGGTTATTTTTGGGATAGTCTACAATGATGATAGCTTCTTGATTGTGTGTTTTAACCCATATTATATGCTAGTGTTTCGTATTATTTCCTTTGATACAATTTTATTCTTTTTACTTGGTATATGTTTATATTCGGGCTGGTTTTTCTTCAAGCATTTTTGACAAAGGTTTTGCTTTTGGTAAAAAAATGGGTAATGTCAAATATTGAGAAGCAGGAATCTTGTCTGTGAAAGAAGTCATCATAACCCAACTTGCTTATATGACGTTGTTATATTTGAGATACCTTTCTGGTGCTTAATTTTCCAAATCCTGCTTTATGTTTCATGTATGAAACAAAAAGAAAATAAAATAGATCTTACTAACAGCAGTTGGGTATCATTCTCCAATTACTGCTCAAAGAATTATTTCCATGGTCAAGAACAGTTACATTGCTGGTTTTAACTTTTTTTTTATTATCTTGAATGAGACCTCAGAACATCTGTAACTAGTGTCATTGATTCAAGTCTACATTTCAATATGTTAGTAAAAGAAGAATAGAAAGATTGAAGCAGAGGTGTCTTATAGAAAGAACATCTGTGACTAGTGCGCTTCAAAAAGGGTGCTTGGTTTTATGATTCATTCTTTAACCATGATAACCTCAGTTAATGCATAGAACTGAAAGGTGGTTTCAGGTAGAAAGGAGTCCATAATCCCATTGTGGGATTAACCTTGATTGGATTTTTCTTTTATAAATAAAGAAAAGATACCTGTTCAGCTTCTACTTTATGGGCTTCACTAATAAGTGAAGCAGAGACTGGATAGAAGCACAGATTTGGTTTTTTTTATTGCATGTTTTCTTTTTTTTATGCGGGTTTCTTTGAGGGAGGGTGGAACGTGTTGCTATTCTTCTTTAAGGAGCTTTCTGTCAGTTGCTTTTTTAAACCCTTCTGGAATTGGAAAAACTCTTTAAAGAAAAAGTAGAGGAAGCTGCTTGTCTTTCTGATAGCTTCAGTTTTAAGGTGCAGAATGCATCTGTTCCCTAGTCCTTCTCCGTCCCATTTTTAATTGCAAGTATACTTTTCTGAGATGTGAATGCTTAAATTTGTCACACCTTTTCCTCCGACTAGAGTTATATGTCCACTTTTATTTTTAATAGTCATGTTTGATTCCATTTGAATGGATTTAAACCTTTTGTTTTCCCTTATAGTTATTTATTTAAACCAGTTTTTGTGCATCAACACTTTGACTTGGGGAATTTGCAGATTGCAAAAATCACAGATGAAGGTTTCACAATTTCTCAGCCGTATTCATTGAAGACTCAGTGGAAGTTTAAAGCTTTCGAGAATCCAACAGTCGGTGGTGAGGGCTCATGGTAGTCAGCTCTCTTGGTATGCAAAGGAAATCAGTGTGTTTGGAAATATGCACTTGAAACGCGACCTTTTAATGCCATGTTATGCAGTAGACTCGTGGGTTACAGCTCCCAAACACTGTTGTTCTTCTAGCGGACTTATTTGCTTGTGTTTGTCACATGATTTAGAGACATTGATAATGCTCTAGACGGTGATGACTTTGGATTGAGTTTGTACTTCAGTTTGTGAAAATTCATGACTGGGAATGGAACCAATCCTTATGCCTCTGCCAAGTCATGACAAACTTGTCACAATCTGCAATACATTCAAAATAGATTCCTGGAACCTTAATGTATTGCAGTCTAGGATAAACAGATTCCAAATGCCTCTTCTTTATGTGCAGATTTTGTCCCACAACCTGCAAACCTTTCGTCACTGGAGTGGCGGTTGCTGCCTGTAGTTCTTTACTACTTATTGGACTAGCAGTTGCTTTCATTACCCAAAAAAGGAAAGCAGCCATCTTTTTCGTTTGTGTTTTTTTCTTTGAGCGAGAACAAAGTTGCCATCTACTATGTAGGAAGTCTTAATTGTGGAAAATTGAGAAAGGTTTTCAAAATAATGATTGCGTTGACTGATAGAATTATAGAAGGAATGTATGAACTTGAAAACTAAAAATAATTCTTTGGACGGACTAGTTACAATTTGAAGCTTTTTTTTTTCCACTCGTGGAAAATTGGCCATGTTTTCTTGTACAATTTACTCTGTCGTTCAAGTCAAATGCTTTTATAATAACCATGAATTATTTGACTGCTATTATTATTTTTTAATCTTGTTCAAATATTCGCAATCACACTTGATGGTCATATGAAGGAAATTTTAAAGTTTAAAAGAACCTGTTCAACTATTCACAATCTCCCTTAACGATCATATGGAGGAAATTTTAAACTTTAAAAAATCATGTAAAAATTTGTGGTGATAGTGTAAAAGATTTTGAAAAAATTTAAACAAAATCATCAAAATTAAATTATAGACTTACTAAAGGTTAAACAACTCAAGAAGAAAAATTAGAGCTAGTATCCTTTCACTTGTAATCTGACTCAAAAAAATTTAGGAGGAATTGACTTTAATAAAAAAATGTCCAAGAATGTATTAGTAAATAACCTTATAAAGTTTTATAAAAAAAAAGTTTAATTATTTTAATTTTTCTAACAACTAATGTATATGAGATAAATTAGTTGAAGGATCTCGTCGAGAAAAATTTTATTATAAAATGTCCAAATAATGTCCGATATTTTTGTTAATGCTTAATAATTAATTGATAATTCAAGAAGTCGAGGACTGGGCAAATTCGCATAATCGATTCTGCATCCGTCTTTATATATATATATATATATATATATATATATATATATATATAATCTATCCTGTTAAACGTTAGATACACATTCGCAAAAAGCCCAATAGTGAATCCGCCACCACCCGCAGAGGAGATGATCATTGAGCAACCACAGGAGTATCACAAGAAATAGCTCAGTAAAGTTGCTCTTTCAATCCATTTTGTGTTCTCAAATTCATCTGTGATTATACCATGAATTTTTTATGACTTATTCTTGGTTTTTCTTCTTCGTTTCTCTGGTGCATTTGTGGGATCGGTTTTCATTGGGTACCAACTATTTGATAAAAGTCCCCAACTGAAATTCAGAGAGAGGGGATCATTTAAAAAAATAAAAATAAAATTTGTTATTGCTTATTTTAGGTGATTTCTAATGAGCCCCGGTTGGGTTGTGTAGGTTTGTGCGTGCTTGTTGTGAGAAAAAGACATAGCAGACCAGCTGCCAAGAAGAGCACAAACAACAGTTGTCTAAGACACTGTCTAAGATCATAAACAACAGTTGTCTGAAGTATTTTTTGAGCTCTCCAACCTCATTTGTTGAAAAAGAAGTAAGCAAGGAAACGATGCCGCAAGTGAAAATCGTCGCGAAGAATTTTATGGACATGGTGGCTTCATTGCCTGCAATGAAGCTTGACAAACTTTATCAGAATGCCTTTATTTGTCAAGCTATCCTTAGGTTAGAACTGTAAATCCTCTATCATAATGCCTTAGTTTCTGGGTAACATTTGGTGTGTTTTAAGATTCGTTAATGCACTGTTATTGGTTGTTATGCTTAGATCAATGCCGCCATTGGCAAAGAAGTATGTTCTACAATTGCTGTTCATAGATGCACCTGTGACTGGTAAAATGTTGGAAGAGTCTGTGCTCGCGGATGGGCTGTCAAAGCACAAAGTAGCTATTGATAGATTAATTCAGCTGAGAGTATTGACTGAAGCTCTTGACCGGTAAATTGGACCCCTTTAGACCTTTTTTGTTCCTAATTTTTATTTTATTTAATCTAAAGAGTGATATTGTTGGCAAAATTCTTGTTGATATTCTGAGGAAACAGTGAGTTTCAGCATGAAAGCTCTGTAGAGAGACAGTGCAAAGTTGTTCTTTAGTCTTTCCATACAGATAAATTTGATCGTGTTATCTATGTATAACTCATTCTAAATTAAGTTAGTTTGGGATAGAAATATTTTTTCCAATTTTCAATATATAAAGTTGAGAAATTTAGGATTCCTATGGAGAGAAACAAGGATTTTTATGGACATGAATGATTGTATAGTTTAGTTGGTATAGAAATGCTTTTCTAGCTTCCAAGATACAATAGTGAGAAAATTAGGATTGTTATGATGATAGCTGAAGATTTGTATGGACATGAATGATTGTCTTTTTCGTTTTGCAAATATTATTTTTTTTGTATGAATTAGCAAATAGTTGTCAGGGAAGACCGTGGTAAATACAGTCATATATTTAAGAGGAATTGTCTTCTTTTATCTTTTTCTGTTTACTTTCAAACTCAAAGTGCTAAGGCATCGTTTGACTTGGAAAGTTTGTTAATGAACCTTTTGTTTTAGAAACTAAATTATGAAGTTCCATAGATGCCATGTTAAAACTTATTTGACAGATACATGGTTAATTTCTAATGTGGTCCTCCCTTCTTCTTCTTAGTATGAGATTTTTGTTCTTCGGAAGTCAATTAATGATACAAATGGGTAATATAGAGCATCATGAAGAAGAAGTTACATGGCAGAGGCTACTGCATGACCTTCCTTAAACATGTATAAGCAATATTTTTTTTTTCAATCATATATAAGCAATATATGCATAGCTGCTTTTTGTGTATGCCATCCAGTTATTCATTTTGTTGTTTTGACCCCAAAATATGTCTCAAACTGTGAATATCTGACAACATCAAAATTTTATCAACGCTGTTTCTAAATTAGTCTTCTTAGGCCATTGGTTATTTCCTTTGATGGTTTGATTGCCTCTTGTTTATTCCCTTTCCACTGGACTTGGCTCACCTGCTAAAGAAAGCTATTCATCATATTTGCAGGAAAAAAGAAGCTACTTACAGAATGAACCCTACATTTCAGATAAATGTTCAAAAGCTTATTGTGCATGGGTAAGAATTAGATCTATCATGTGTGCTTTGTTGTTTTATTCACAATTGGGAGATGCTTTAATGGGTCTTTTCCCCCATTCATGTTGGAAGAGGTTGTTATATCTGCATAGACATACAAATAACACACATGCACGCACATGTAAAGGTCTATGTATATGCATATGAATATTTATATATATGTATATAGGTCTATCCTCTTATTGTTCAGCCAGATATTTACACAAAGTAAGTTCCATCGCCATTAAGCCAAATACAACAGAAACAGACAAGAGAGCCTGTAAGGACCTATGAGAACAACTATACATCAGAAGAGCAACATGTCCACAATTACTAATATTCTTAACTGTCAAAAACAGAAAAGGGTATACTCAGCTCAGAACATAAAGAGTAGTTTCCTACAGTTTGTGGAATTCTCTGCTATCCAGCAACTATTATCGTAATTTCCTTCAATATCCTCTGGATGAGCATCTCTGGGGGGACAAACAGTTGACTGAACACCTTTTTATTCCTGTTACACCAAATGTGATAAACTGTGGCTGCAAAGGTTACCCGAATTACCTGGTTATTGAAGCTATCTTGGGAACAATGCCTGATCATCCATTGAAGTTCAATCCCTACCCTGCAGCACTTCTGTACACCAAACACCTAGACTAAACATACTGCCACACTTGAGCAGAAGAGGGGCATAAGAAAAATAGGTGGCTAAGAGTCTCCTCTGTGCCATAACATTACTCACATACAGGATTAATATCAATCGCCCAAGAATAAAATCTATCCTTTGTGAACAGCCTTTTGTGACAGGCAAGTAATTATGCTTTCTCCCCCAAAAATTAGAGAACCAAGGAACTTTGTTTCCCGGAGGGGCTAAGTGCCTCATGGCTGATTTAGCAGAATAGACGACCTTAGAATCAACAGTCCGGGTTGTATAATCTGGACAGTCATGCATAGGTAAGAGCTGACGTGGAGTAGATTCCATTAGTTGCAGCAATTCACTTCTTCTTCTTCTTTTGTATGGCCAAGTCCAGCTATCATCCCAGATAATAGCCGGGACTATCATTTTCAGAGCTCCTCAGAAGTGTAGGGAGGAGAGAACTCATCCTTCAAGGGGCCTAATGAATGCCACCAGTCAAAGGAAAGATTGAGAACTATCCCCAAATGATCATTTTAATACAATCACGAGCAACAGGCCTTAATTTCAGTATCTTCTTCCACCACCAAGAGCTATATGACATGGCTTGGACATTCCACAAGCTCCCATTTTTCAGCAAGTATAGATGCACCCATTTGATCCACAGGGAATCTTTCTCATGAAAGATATCCAAATGTGCCTCAGTGCAAGTGCCTTAGTCCAGACTTAGAAACTTTTGAGTCCCAGTCCTCCTTGTCAGAGAGATTTAGATGCTTCGACCTCGGGTTTTCTAATATCATTTCTTCTTTCCTTTTTTGCCTTTGCTCATCTTCTTTTGCTTTGGGAGAGAAGGAGAAATGTTTCTGCCTTTTTAAACTTGCTGGTAGTAGTTATTGACGGTCAACTTGTGAGTTATACAATTGACAGCCACAGAAGCTGCACTTGTTATCTAGATGTTCTTGCATATATTTTGATTTGGTCCCTCTGCTGGTAACAAGAAGTGTGCTGGATGGAATACAAAACAATCTTCTCTTCTATTTTGTATAAATACATGTTTAAAGATAAATAATTGTGTAGGTGCATATGCTCTAATATCACTGAAGCATTCTAGCTAAATTTGAGTTCTTGTGCCAGAAACTTCTTTCTGAGTCAGTTATCCTATGCAGTATTCTTGCTGAATATATGCACCTTTGTAAAACCTGTATCCCTTTATATTGTGGCAGTATTGCAGTTGCTGTGTCTTCTTTGCATTTGTTGAGCAAATAATATATGCATGACCGGTAGACTGAATATTTCAGTGGAGTTTTGCCAAGAGAGCCTATGCCATCAACTGCTGGTTTCAGGCTGCCTAGCCTGGAGGAGTTGGATGCCTATGCTGTTCAGCAATGGGAGGTATGAAGTCATCTGTATCTTAACTCTGCTATTGCAAATGGAAGTGTAGGAATCGTTGTTTCTTTTCCTATCCGAATGTTTGACGAGTTAGTGTACTTGCTATTTGTTCTGCAGTTTCAGTGATTGGTAAATATTTTGGCCACTGTTTTAATAATAACTGGCTTGGCAAAACAGTGTTTTTTGCTGCATCTGATAAGCTCCAGTGAAGCTGAAAAGGCAACAACAAATATCAGCTCTTCCATGATGAAAGTTTTTCAACGTGGCCTTTTGAGTCAGAAGTAAATCTACTACTCGGGTTTTTCATACTTTTTCAAGTTTTGAATAAAATAATTTAAGAGGTGATCAATATTAGCACGTATTGTTAGCAGAGATGACAAAGAACCTCCAAGATTGACTGAAGGTGGTTTTCAATTCTTGGTGAGTGGGAATCAAGTTTTCTCAGCTATGTTACATTTATGAAAATATGCTGATTCATGATTGTGCCAGCTGATGGATACAAATGCACAATTGTGGTATATCATCAGGGAATATATCGGCAACTCTGAGGTATCAGTTCATGAGGCTTTCTTCTGTCTTATGTGGCTTTTGGCTTTTATTTTCACTTAGATAATCCAGCGTGCAATGTCATCCTTGCAAGATTAAGAAAAATTTGAATAGTAAATAGAATTCAGTCTATTTTAAACTAGTTTTAAAGTTTGCAAGGTTGCACGATATTTTTTTCAATCATATTGTATGCATATTAATGGTACTTGCCTTTGCTAATGAAAATCTAGTAATTTAAATGTCAACAGATATTGAAGTTAATATGCGGTGCAAGTGCATATGATGTAGTTAGCTCAAACAGAATGCTCAAGTTTTGCTTTTATTATCCAAAGCGACACCTTGAAAGTGTGAAAAAGAAAAATATTGAATATGTATTTCTCCATGAAAGTCTTTTCAAAATTTACTATGCCTTGACTTTTTTAGAATTCAACAATTATACTGATAGAGATTGTTCAAAGAAATTTCTTGGCTCAATAAATTATTGGGCAGATCTGAAGACCAAAGAATCGGAGTGGATAAATGTTCTCCTTGGTTAATTGCTGTTCCCTCATTAATCAAGACTGAGCTTTTGTCTTTCCAATAAGACCTGCGATAGATGAATGGAGGTTAATAAGCCATATGGTTCAAATTCATGAGCCAGGAAATCAGTGGGGATCATATACTTCAAAAATGGCATGGCTTTACAAATCTTTCCTTTCCTTTCCCTCCTATTCCTTTAATGCACAAATTACCTTAAAATGAGTTCGATAGATTTATCAAGTAGCAGGCTTTAATTTTGACACCCTTCCCTGACCCCTGCAAACAACTATGCCAATTACCACACCCAATGAAGTGCAAATCCACAATAAACTGTGAACTTTATTATCTCGAACCATAGTTTTGTGCTTCCAGGGTGATCCTTTTAACATCCATGCAAGGACAAAAAGAATGATTATGTTTTGCTACTTGTGATATTGGAGTGAACCTTGCACCAACAAGAGAAAAATAAAAGGGAAACGATAAGAAAGGGAACTAAAAACTATACACTGCTTTTGACAAAATTGCACTAGTTGTGTTATTGAGTCGTTAGTCTTGTCATCTTTCAATTACATATCTCAGGTGGATTATATTTCTAATTGAAGATTTGAATCTTTTCTGAGCTTTGTTTTGGTTTAAGCTATAAAACTGCACTGGAAATCTTCTTTTAGGGCTAAGAAAATGCTGTTAGTGATTGAGCCTACTACTATGACCAACTAAAAGGTTTTAAATACTACTGACCAACGCTTAGCCTTTTACTTGTATTCTTCACCTTGGTGCAGGAGCGAGGCCTGGACTCAGCGGATCTTGTATCCTTTCTTCTGGAACTAAGCTTCCATGCTACTGGAGAGGTATTAAGTAAGAATGTTTGGTTTCATCAGTTCTATTGCTTGATCAGCTACTTTTTCTAAGGGGTTGGGAAACTATATTGGTTCCATCACTTTGTGTAAGCTGATTTTTGGCATGGACATGATTTTGGTCCCACTTTTTATCCCCTGAAATATTTTGTAACTTGTCAGTATACTTGTCATGATTTGATTTGATTTAGTTCTGAATGTAGGCTTATAATATAAACACATTGAGTGATATACAGAGGACTATAATTAGGGATCTTGCTGATTTGGGCCTTGTGAAGCTTCAGCAGGTAAATGTTAGTTGCGCTTATTGGGTGTTTCAAATGCTGGTCTTCTAGAATTTTTGCTCCACCTGCAGTTCTTATTGTGTGTTGGCTCTTTATCAGGGAAGAAAGGAGAGTTGGTTTATCCCCACAAAGTTGGCTACAAATCTATCTATCAGCTTATCAGATACATCATCCAGGAAACAGGTAATTCCAGCCTATCTGCGATATTCTAGAATTTTGTTTGTTTACCATGCTGTCCAGCCGTTACTCCCAATTATCTGTGTTCTTAAAAAAAATTGTGCTTATCATTGTTTGGACTGGACATTTCAAAGGAACTTCCTCTAAACGTGGATTTGCTTGTACATTTCTTCAGCTAACTTAATATATGTCATAGCTTCTCAGTTGACTTTGATGAAATAGCAGATTTTTTTTACTGATTATTATTCAACTTTACTCCTATCAGGGGTATGTCGTTGTAGAGACAAATTTCAGGATGTATGCATATTCAACTTCCAAATTGCACTGTGAAATCTTACGTCTATTCGCCAGGTATGAAGTTACCGTGCTTGCTTAAGTTTCTTGAAATCAATATCATTGAGGAAGAAAAGATAAAAGATATTCTTGATGAAAATAGAGTTTTTTTTTTAAACAGTTTTATGTGTATAGTTTATATCTTCTCATGAGAAATGCTTTTGTAAGTGAGCAACTATTCACAAGGATATTTTGCAGAGCAGTGTAGATAATTATGTTATGTTGTACCAAATTGAAACAAGTCTGTTGAGACCGGCTATATCTAGAAACGTACTCCAACAAGTTTAAGTTACATAGAAGTTTAGATCTTGACCAAATGAAGAGGTTGGAGTACAGTTTTTGGCCATCATTCATGGTTGCTCTGCTTACTATGTATGCAGAAAATGACTGAAACTACTTATAACCCTTAAATTTCCTAGGTTGCTAGCCATCTGCAAAGTCTTTTACTGGATGAGGTCCTAGTCAGCTTCTGCAGACATTATTCTCATACATCTTTGAACCTTGGGGGAATACATTTTTACATAGACCCTCCTGCAACTTGTGACACTAGTGTATCTTGGATGTGGTGACAGTCAGCTTCTATGGCAGAGATTCTCATCCATCTTTGAACCTTGTACATTTTGTCAAAGATCCTCCTGAAATTTGCCTCGTTAGTTTAGCTTTTAACACAACATTGATCTAAATGTTTATGCCAGGTTTAATTGTCTTGTCCTGTAAACTGATATCTCTTGACTGCATTTCCAGCAATTAGGCAAAGCTTTGTCTTTTACAGCAGGGTAGGGCAGCAGGATTTTGGGAACCATAGTTGGTAGAAAAGGGTTAGAAGATATATATATATATATATATATATATATATATTGTTGCTCGAGTAAAATATAGAGAAGACTTCAAATTATGTACGCTTGAGTTAAAAGGTGCGCTTGTCTATAATGTGATAGTCATTAAGGATGCGAGTAGTCCAGAATTATTCCAGTTTTGGTTCTCATAGTTGAGTTAACAAAACAATTCTGATATTACATATTCAAGTTAAAAAGGTTAAATTTCCTAGCACCATCAGCATTTCACAATGTTGATCGTTGAATCTCAAAGTAATTGTGCCAAAGTTGCCCTTGAGCTTGTGTAAGGCTGCATGTCAAGCAGGACTACGAGAAAACTTCTTTTATACCATGTCGTTTTTGCAATCTTCTTCGCAAGTTGATGCAAACCAGATTGATGTGGAGCAGACTTTGTAAAAGATCCATTAGCAGTTCTCTTGAGGCTTGAAGAAAGAATGGTGGAAAAGTTCTATGGGGTGAAAATAAAACTGAAATTTCTTTTGCAACTGATAGTGCAATCAAACATCAAAGCTTTCCTTTTCTCTTGTTTTTTCGTATTGCATATAGTCCTATAGTGTGACCTAACTATTTTTTCCCTAAATTATTTGAGCTCCACATTTGCATTGAGGAATTAGAGAACCATCCGTAGTTCCATATGGCCATTTACTCGTAAAAAATTGAGTTGTATTCTTGTTCTTGGTTTTTCCTTCGTGCAAATGAGAACTCATCTTTCTTTGTCTAGTTTGTTTTTGGCTAGTCTTTCTCATGTAGCTTTACAGGTTGCAGGACCTCAACGTAATTGTTGAAGGACTTTTTTATTTTTTTTTGGGTGAGAGGAGAGAGAGAGAGAGATTTGGCTAACATAGGTCTTGCAACTTCTGCCTACTGTGTCCCCTATTTGATAGTTTGCTGAATGTAGTGATAGTTTATGGAGTTGAATGATAGTCTGACTTTTTGACAAAAAAAAAAGAAAAGAAAAGAATGATAGCCTGTCTTTCCATCTGGGATACAAAGCTAGATTGCATAAAGGGATTTATGATCATCTCCTGAAAAGGAAGAAACTGTTTACTGGGAAACGCATGTTACTGACTTCAAGTTCATATGCTTTAGTCCTTAAATCCTATTATATAATTATATTGCTTGTCTCTTTATAAACTGTCTGGTTGAAATTACAGGGTTGAATACCAGCTTCCTAACTTGATTGTTGGAGCAATTACAAAAGAGAGTCTATATAAAGCTTTTCAAAATGGTATAACTGCCGAACAAGTAAGTATTTATTTGGTGTTTTACAAGGTTTAATGTTACTTGAAATTTTTTCCTTCCAATCTCAACTTCTGCAATTTATAAAATGGTATGTGGGATTTCGATGTTTTGATACAATGTGTGGATTTATATATATTTCCAGAGAGAAATGCATGGTAGAGAGTGGTTTTCTTCTTAGGTGTGATTAATGATTATTAAGAGGCGTTCATGCATACTCTAGTTGTGGTTAATTGGGCTTGGTCTTGTTCCCATAGTTTCTAACTGATTGTGCATGTTTAACTTAAGAATCATATTTTAACTAACTTTGTTATGTATAAATTACACGAGCACAAAATTTTTTTTGTTGTCACAAGACATTTGTATCTGTAATGTGTGTTACATTATGTGATAATAAATCAACAAAGTTACTTGAACCTTTAGTAGCGAGTGGAACACAAGTTACAATAGTTGAACATTCTGGAAATTTGTTAGTTTAGTATTCTTTCCCTATGTGACTTGAAAGGATCCAATGCTTCATTTTCTGGATGTTGTCTGTGGTTGGCCCAAACAAGTTATCGCAAAAATGAAAAAGCAATCTCTCTTTCCAAAATATTTTGCAGTCTATTTCAACACACTTCAAAAATAATGCTTGATCTGTCTATAGGATGAGTTTGGGCGGCATTTTATTATATTTTCACTTCTATGTTAATAGTTTGTTATTAACAAATTAAAAAAATACGAGATCTTATACATGAGAGAGATCAAAGTTACTAGTCTTTGGGATAAGATCTCGTGATGGGTCTCTAAATGTTTACTCATTATGTTTAGCGAGGGATGTAGTTTGCATAGGATTTAGTTAATTCTGTAGCTAGACAGTTAATTATGTACTATGTCCTTTTTTAATTATTTTTTTCAATATTAGCTGGTCAATTTACTAATTGACTATAATGTCATGCAGCATTATCTTTTGTCTCCGAAAATCATTCTCCTTTTTTGTTGCGGTATTGCAGATTATTTCTTTTCTTCAACAGAATGCACATCCTCGAGTTGCAGAGAGAATACCTACTGTGCCTGAGAATGTCACTGATCAGGTTCTTCTATCTTGTGGCATTTCAATCTGATATGTTTTACATCCATATTTGTTGCTTCTTTTTTTGATGTTTCATGCTTCCTGGTTCCACTGAATGTAAATCCTACAGATGAGGTTGTGGGAATCAGATTTGAATAGGGTGGAGTGTATACCTGCACATTTCTTTGAAGAGTTCCCCTCTAGGGTAAGCATCAAAGCTGATTCTCACAACCAAGGTTCTTTCTTGTTGGTCTTGGATCTGACATTATTGTGACTCTGTGCGTTTGTCTACCAGGAAGTGTTTGAGGCTGCATGCGACCATGCAAGAGAATGTGGTGGTTTCCTTTGGGAAAATTCTAAAAAAATGTGGCTTGTAGTGAAAGCAGAAAGTTTTGCCTACATGAAGGAGTTTCTTCGTGGAAAGAAGCAATAGTCTTTTGGCACTTTCCTTGAACTCTGTAATGTAGTTTGTTGGCCAAATGGTCCTCACAGTGCATGAAAAATCGAATTTAAAACAAATCATAATCAAGTATTTCTGGTTTGCCTTTTGGTTAGCTTTTCCCCTTTATTTTTCATGTGTGCAAGCTTTTCTTTCTCACCCTCTTTTTTACATAAATACGCTGATGAAATTGTTTCACTTTAACCAAATCCTAGAGGCAAAAATTCCGAAATGCGCATTAGTCACGATGAGTTGGGAGTAATAAACCTAAAACACGATATGAATGTGTATGGAATGGTGGAAGTGCTTCAAGTTTGTTACATCTTTCTATGTATGATACTTGGGCAATGGGTCTTGTGTTAAAAAAAAAAAAATTGTCATCATTTTTTTATTTTTAATTAACCCTTATATCGTAAGATAAAATAGTATACAATTATCTCATACTCCATACTTGTACGGCTACATAATTGCTACTACAACACTTATGTACTGTTCCGTTTATATAATTGCGACTACTAATCAACTATTACTACTAATGGTTCAGGCACACCCACCGTGTGTGCAACTCATAAAAAGATATTAAAAATGATTAGTATTATTTTTTTTTGTTGGAAATGGTTAAATTGTTGTTATATGTTTAAAAAATGGTAGGTTTTTTTTTTTTAAAGAGAAGTAGTAGTTAATTCAGCGGATATGGAGTTGTTGTAGAAAGGTGAATAATTAAAATGATATAATTCTATTTAGAAGTAAGAGCATATTAGGTAATACATTAAATGATATAATTTGTTTACATCAAAACCCTCGCTCCTGCTTTATATCTATCTAGTATTAAGATAAGATATTTACCCCAAATCTTCATACTAACTTCAATATAAAAGAATCTCATAATTAATTCTTTTGCTGCAAATAATCTATTATTGTATATTTTTTCATTATTTATTTTTTCCCTGAAATATGTACACACATAGCGCGTCTCGGCAAATTTCTCAGAATATTGCTAAAATAAAAAATTGTCATAAAATTGATGTGATTTGAGGATTGTTTCTGGTTTAAGGGTCGTCGCAATTATGATATGAGACTACCAATAAAAGTAGTATTAATTTGTATTTATTTTTGCTGGCTTTAGTTTTCTATATTTTCTCCTCTTTTTTTTCAAGCTTTCGCCTCTCATCAAATGAGCGGCGAAGCATCTCTACCGACATTCACCACACATTCACCACGACTGTTCATCAGGACATGACAGGGAATGATCAACGGTCTGCGGCACTCGGCCATCTTTTTATTTTTCCTAACGCCTTTAAATTTTTTTTCTGACGCCGCAAATTTGTCAAATTTTTTTTCCTAACGCGTCAGTGATGCATCGTTCATCACATTGTGATCAACGGACGCAGATTGAGGCCAAAAAATTTTTGTTTAAGTGAAAAAGCACTTTTTTTTAAAGCGAAATCACATTTTTTTTAAGTAAAACCGCAAATCTCAATTGCGGCGATAGTTTTGCCACCATCCATCCCACCTAACAACGGTAACCAACGGTTGTAATTGCGCCTCTTATTATTTTTTTATAAAAAACTCTGACGGCCAAGCCCTAATTTTTTTTTTAAACTAACGCCGCAATTTGAATTTTCAGCGTTAGTTTTTCTACCATCGATCGACCACGAAGTTTTTAGATCTACAAAATCAAAGGTACTGATTTAGTCAAAAAACAATTTTCAGTCAAAGTAGCACTACTCCAATTATATTATGTTATCGACAATAACCACTTATGCCTCATGTTCACGGACAATCTCAACTTTTCTCTCTTCTCTATATTCTCACTTGAGAGAACCCCAACTCTCTCACGACTTTTCTCTTTCTCTTTCTGGTGTGGAATTCTCATCTTCTTCTTCATCTTCTACCTATTTCCCCATTAGATCTATAATTATCTCTGGATTTTCAACGGTAGGATCGAAAAGAAATTTTTTAAAAAAGCGATATACTCAGTGATAAGGTTAGTTTATTTAAAAGTTTTATTAGTAATAATTTTATAATATTTGCATTTATTTTAAGTTCTAGATATTATGCTGCTTTTTCTTTATTCAATTTAATAGTCAGATGTTTATTTATGGTTTGTTTTTAAGATTAAATGTGTAATTTATTTTTAAAAGATTATTTAATTTGTTTGATTTTTAGATAATGTGGCAAGTATTTGTCTGATTTTTAGACTATGTGACAAGTGTGTTTGTTTCATGACAATTTACATTTTTGAAGATGATTTGTTTGATTTTAGAATTAATTTTATAGAGGCAGTAGTCTTTTAGGCGAATGATGAATAAAAGGTGAATGATGAATACTAATAAATGGTGAATGATGTCAAATATACTGTTAATGGTCAATGATGATAAATGGTAAATGATGCTAGTAAGTAGTAAGTCAGTAAATGATAAAAGGTGAACGATGAATAATAATAAATCGTGAATGGTGAATAGTGAATGGTAAATGGTAAATGGTAAATGATAAATAGTAAATAGTAAAATGTACGTGGTAAATGGTAAATAATAAATAGTAAATAGTGAGTGGTTAAAATTAAATAGTAAAAATAACAATAATACAATATGAGATAGTAAGATAGTAACTGATAATTTAATAGTACCAGTACTATTAATCTATAGTTTAGTAATATTAATATGAATAATAAATAGTAAATAATACTAATATTTTTAAAAATATAAGTTACAATAATTTACATTATACAATCATAGTCTAATAGTAACTATGATTAATTAAAGAAGAACTATTATTCTAACAGTTTGAATAATACTATTTGTTTGATAACTTTATCTTTATTTATTCATTTGAAATTGATGATTGTTTTATTAGTGGTGCTATTATCAATGAAATCGTCTGTTGTGTTAATATTAGTAATTATGAGAAGTTGTTAAAAAAATAAGTTGATATAAAAATATTTGTAAGATTAGGAAAAAAATGTCGATGGACCTTGCATTGGTGTTTTAATTTTATTGGGGAGGCAAAATAAACGAGACCGGAAGATCATTCGCATATGAACCTCCACGGTATAAAAAAGTCATTTTAGTAAAACATCGAATAAGTTATGATGAATTGGTGGATAGCGTGTACACTTACATGCAACTAGATTGGAATGTTTTCAAGTTGAATCTATGGTTTAGAAATGTTGTTGGCCAAAATATATTTACTGGAGTGCAATTGGGGTGCGAAAATAATATTGACATGCTATATCATATAAAATCGATGTCACCACACACGTCATGTGAAATATATGTAGAAGTAGAGTCACAAATCCGTCATATCCATAGTGACCACGATGGCAAACAAACATCATTAGTCCAATTTGATTTTGAAAAGGAGTCAAACAGCATGCTTCGTACTACCGTAAGTGAAAGTGCAAGGATGGTAAATCATTCTCTTGATGAATTACCTCAAATGGAAATTTTCAATTCGACAATCCTATCGAGCATATCGGAGAGTAAAGGCGTTAATGTTGATCAAGACACAGAACCGGAACCCGACGGCGATGATTCGGATGTTGATGAGCAGGATCAAATTGATGAAGAATCCGACAATCCGCCGATTCAATTGGGTGTCGGTCCATCGATCTCATATCGTATACCAGTCCATCTAAACGACTTTGAAGGTGTGGAAGCCTCACTGAATTTTGATCCTTTTAAGAAGGGAGCTTCGGAGGAGTACAATGTGTGAGATGAGCGGACAAAAAAGTTTAGATTGAGAATGGTCTTTGAAACAAAGAACGATGTGCAGCGAGCCGTCAAACTCTGGTCGATCAAGCATAATAGGGAGTACAAAATGCTGGAAAGTAAACCAACCAATTGGTATGTTTGCTGCAAGTCCCATAGTGCCTCGCTTCTATGTAATTGGCAGCTAAGAGCCACTCTTAGATGCACACATAACATATGAAAAATTGTAACATTTATGAAGGAGCGCACATGTGTGCGAGTTTCGAATTCCAATGACCACTGATAGTTGAGTACATTGTATGGTACAAAAATATTACTGTTCGCTATATAGCACCTTCTGTTTCACGGTAAGCAGTAGATGATGCTTATCAGGCAGATGGGGGACAGGTCGACTATTTGGTAAATTATTAAAGACTTTCCTTTTTTATGTAATCATATGACATTACATGTTTGTTTATTAACATATAACATGACTACAATACACAAATTTCTCTTTTTTTAGGTTGATTCGATCTCTTGGATCGATTCGATCTGTGGGATGTACCTCGATCCCACAAATCCAACGCAGCGTGCTCATCCGGGACTAACGACCATTCTTGAAGAGGCATTTGGAGCATTATAGTACTTGAATCTAGGATATAAAACGGTAGCTAGTTCATTCAATCGTCAAGATGTTGGCAGATCTGCCTCTTCTGCTACCCCTTTTTAGATGCCTGTCGAGCATCAACCTAGGGAGGTCCGTGGTAGAAAACAAGTAGTTAGACATCGCAGAGGGAGCACCTCCACACATGCTATTGAAGTGTCGGACGAAAATATAACGCAGACTTCATCATTATCCGGCTATGATTCACCTATTGGCACACATTTTTCTTATACTGAAACTTTCTTCACACCTCCCACTCTGCTAGTTTTCGGAGGTCATTTCAGTGACACACCTATTCCCATACTCGTATTTGGCTATACATCTGTTGCTGCTACTGCACCGTCTTTTACTATGCTTGATACAACGACGTGTCCAAAAATTAAGTTTTAGGATAATCTTGACCAAATGTACCACTTCTTAGAGACCTCGGCTTGCTTCTCACCTGTTTTGCATATGGATGACAATAGTGTTCCCATTAGTGCTCATTTCCAAATGTCTATAGATGGTTCTTGTCCTAGATGCGATCAAACTCCGGTATTCGATCCTTCCGTTGATGATGACGATGACCAAATGCCTGAACAAATTCATGCACCACCTCAGTGGTCTGAATGATTACAATTAGGACGAGATCTACCATACGAAAAGATTCATTGGAAATGTGGCTGTTCTATCACTCCGCGAGATAAGGGCAAGAGGCGCGTTGATGGGTGATATTTAGATTTTTTGAAGTTTTCGTATCAAAATTCTCGTTTTATTATCATTTAAGTTTATATGCTAATTATTTCATTCTATAAATATTGTTGAATACTGCATTATTTATCATTATTCAAATTAACATTAATATTAAAAAATATGACTTAGGCAAATTTTAGAGTGTTTTTAATAGCATACTTGATTATCATCTAAATTTATAAAATTAACATAATTCTATAAGGGTTTCGAAATTAGGGATTCATGTTAGGTAAAATGTTAAACCCTAAACCCTAATTAAGCCTAATTTATTATTATTTAAGTTTATATGTTAATTATTGCATTCTATAAATATTGTTCAATGCTGCATTATTTATCATTATTTAAATTAACATTAACATTAAAAAATTTAAAAAATGTGACTTAGGCAAATTTTAGAGTGTTTTTAATAGCATACTTGATTATCATCTAAATTTATAAAATTAACATAATTCTAATATCGTATATTAAATTTTTTGACAATTCTGGTTTATAATAGGATATTAGTAATACGAATTAGGGATTTTGATTTTAAAATTAGGGTTAAAGGGTTTATGTTTATATTAAGGGTTACACTATAAGGGTTTCGAAATTAGGGTTTCATGTTAGGTAAAATGTTAAACCCTAAACCCTAATTAAGCCTAATTTATTATTATTTAAGTTTATATGTTAATTATTGCATTCTATAAATATTGTTCAATGCTGCATTATTTATCATTATTTAAATTAACATTAACATTAAAAAATTTTAAAAATATGATTTAGGCAAATTTTAGAGTGTTTTTAATAGCATACTTGATTATCATCTAAATTTATAAAATTAACATAATTCTAATATCGTATATTAAATTTTTGACAATTCTGGTTTATAATAAGATTTTAGTAATACGAATTAGGGATTTTGATTTTAAAATTAGGTAAAAAAGACACTTTTATGGTTGTCATGATCTTTACTCTAAGCGGTTAAGCTTGATCAAAAGAGACCAAGCTCTGATACCAATTGAAAGCCCCGATGCAACCCAATGAGTACAAACAATTTCACAATGATGCACAAAGATATATCAAATTTAAGCACAATAAAGAAAACTTAATTAAAGAGAAAAGATAAGAAATGCAAACCAAATATCAATCCAATAGCCTCTTCAATAGATGGCGATGCTAACCAAGATGTACATGTGAAGGCTCACTCCTTCCTCACCCCAAACACACTTTGGTTGAGCCAAGGAGTTTTACAACTATTCTAGGTAACCCTCAACAACCTACATTTGAAAGATCACTCACCCAAAAAAGAACTATTTTATACAAATGAGGCAACCTTCACCAAGGTTTTACCACTCCAAGTGATAAGTTCACCTTCACCAAGGTTTTACTCCTCCTAGAGAGTAACCTTCACTTGAGCAACCTCACAACCCAACTTCCCCAACCCCTTATACAACTAACAAAGAATCTTTCTACTCAAAAATCTCACTTGTAAGCTTGTATTTTGTGTTGGCAAAAGTCCCTTGTCTTCTTGTGCTTTGGGGTATTTATAGAAGGTGAGAAATGGCTTCAAAAGGCTCTCTAACGGTCAAATATTAAATGCTGTCAAAACTAGCCGTTGGCCTGTCGGACGTCCGAACCACCTGTCGAACGTCCGAACCCTGCGTCCAAACCACCTATCGGACGTCCGAACCCTGCGTCCAAACGTTGACAGAGAGTCATCAAATCTTTGCAAAATTTCTTGGACGTCCGATGCGATCGATGTGCGTCCGAAGCGTGCGTCCGATCCTTCCGGACGTCCGATGCTTCCTCACGAGCGTCCGACAGAGTTTCCTTCTTGATGTTCTTCATCTTTTCGGACGTCCGATGCTTCCTTTCGGACGTCCCACATGAGTGCCCTGTTTTTGCTTCTTCTTTTGTGCCACAAGAATCTGTTCTAACAATTTGCTCACATAAAAACATTAGCCCAAATCTACATTTTGGTTTGTTAATCATCAAAACCAAGGATTGATCGACCAAGGTCAACATTAGGGTTAAAGGGTTTATGTTTATATTAAGGGTTACACTATGAGGGTTTCGAAATTAGGGTTTCATGTTAGGTAAGATGTTAAACCCTAATCCCTAATTAAGCCTAATTTATTATTATTTAATTTTATATGTTAATTATTACATTCTATAAATATCGTTCAATGCTATATTATTTATCATTATTTAAATTAACGTTAACATTAAAAATTTTCAAAAATATGACTTAGGCAAATTTATTAGCAATTTAATAGCATACTTGATTATCATCTAAATTTATAAAATTAACATTGTTCTAATATCAGATATTAAATTTTTGATAATTCTGGTTTATAATAGGATTTTAGTAATAGGGTTTTAGTAATACGATTTAAGAATTTTGATTTTAAAATTGGGGATAAAGGGTTACACTGTTATGGCTTGAAAATTAGGGTTTCATGTAAAATGTTAAACCCTAAACCCTAATTAAGCCTAATTAAGGTTACGTTTTATGGAAAAAAAAAAAACTTCGTCGCAGTTACATTTTATTAAAAAAAAAAGGAAAGTATATTCAGAAAAAACAAATAAAAGCCGTTGCTCATTGGATGAGCGGCGATGAAAAATGGCCCAATTAATGAGCGGCGAAACCTTTACAAAAAATTAAAAAAAAAAAAAGAAACTAAAGCAACCCAAAATAAATGAAAATTAAAAGTATTTTTATTGGAAGCCTCACGTCGGAGATGCGGCGACCCCTAATTTGGAACCCACCCTCAAACCACACCAATTTTCTGACAATTTTTAATTTTGACAATATTTCAAGAAATTCGCCAGTGCATCTCACCCACTAGTATATACGAAATGGTTAGTTAGCAATCAATTTGTTAAGATCCAACTAATATATGTTAAAATTGGTGCAAAACCACAACAATCCCTTAATGTCAAAATTGGGCTAATTGCTCAGAATATATGTAAAAAAAAAAAACATCGCACAAATGTATTTCTGACACACAGTTTCTCATTCTATACCTGCTGTGCTGAATCAGCACAGCAGCAGAACGCATTGTCAGTAACTCTGCAAAAAAGTTCGTGGGTCAGCGGCCCACAATTTTTTTTTAATTAGCCTGTCCCCAGCCGTGCTGACTGGGCACGGCTGGGACAGGCGGTTAAAAAAAAGAGCCTTCAACATGAGTGTGCAGGAGAAATGTTATGGGAATTGGAGCAAAGAGCTAGGGAAGTATCTGTATTTATCAACATGCAAAGTTAATTTTTACAACACAACCATTTAATGAACACTGGCAAAATTTAGAAGTGTTCAAATGACTTGGCATGCACTTTCTTTGCTTTGAAGATAATAAAGAACTAAATTTCATTATTGTTTCTCCAGTGCCATTCTTTTCATCTATCACCCCATCATTTTTTTTAAAAAAATTTCTGAAAGCTTTCTACTTGAATTTTACAGGGCAGCTGACAACCAGGTATTTCACGTGCCTCTCTTGCAATAATCTATTCTTCATCGCCAGAAACAAGACCAGACCTTTATTATCTTATTGGGTTATGAATTATGATGGGAGTTATATAAGTAAGGCTCCGTTTGGATTTGAGAGTCTTTGAAATACTTGTTTTACATCTATAATGCTACAGTAATACACAAACAAAAACAACTCCAAAAACACCATATTCAAACAATATATCAAAAACAACTCTAAATATACAAAAAATATATTAATATATATATTTTTATATAAATAATATACAAAAAAATATATTTTGTTTAATAAAAATATATATTTATATATAAATATTAATACAAAAATTAATATTTATGTTTTGTTTAAAATAAATATATATACTTATAAAATTAATAAAAAATATATATAAAAATATAAATATATATATATTTATATATAAATATTAATATATTTTGTTTAAAATATATTTATATATATTTATAAATATATTTACATATATATATTTATGTAAATATATAAATATATTTATTTTTTATATATTTATATAAATTTATAAATATATTTATTTCAAAAAATAAAATTAATAAAATATAGATACAAAAAAATAAATATTTATAATTATATATAAATATTATAATTTTGTTTAAAATATATTTTTATATATTTATAAATATATTTATATATATTTATAAATAAATATATTTATAAATATATTTATATATATTATGTAAATATATAAATATTTTTATTTTTATATATTTATATAAATTTATAAATATATTTATTTCAATTTTGTTTTGTAATATGTATATTAATATATATTAATATGCATATTTCAATTATGTGTATTATATTATATATATAAATTATATTAATATGTATATTTCAATTATGTATATTATATTATATATAAAAATTATATTAATATATAGAAACAGAGCCAGTATATATTTAAAAAAATCTCAAAAAAATTGTAAATTATAAAAATACTCAAAAATATATTTTAAAAATACCTTTAAAAACAATTCAAAAAACATCTACAGTAAAAGTTTTTTATATACACAGTTACAGTAAAGTTTTTAAAAAACACCTCTAAAAACAGTTAATCCAAATGGAGCCTAAATTTTTCAAGAAACACAATAATTATATCATTGACAAATGCCTGACTGGTTATTCTTATTCTCTTCATTCCCCTTTGATGAGCAGTCAGGTGAAATTATTGCAACCTCTGGCTCTGGGCATCAGGGGGGATACCTTTATGGTGGGAACCTGCCTATGGTAGGAAGGCCGGCAGAGAGCGACACGTGTTGACGTTATATACAGTCCAAACGGAGACATTAAATTCTTACACAACGCGTGAAGAGGAAATATACGAGAATCGTCTGCGGATGCAACCAGAAAGCACACTGACTTCCGTACGAGTTGGGCCAGGAAGTGTTATTGCATGTTAAAATCAGAGGCATTTATGTATTTGCAAATGTACCCATTACCAATGGAAGAATGTTGCAAATGCCTTGGACAAAAAATGTGCGTAAAGAAGGTATCGAAATTTTAAGAAATAATAAATGATTATCGCACACGCGTGAGGGATAATAATTTGGAAGAAGGAAAAGTGGAGGTAAACGAAAGGATTCAAGCCTTCATTATATTTATATACATATATAAATTTAGTACCCAAGTGTTCAGCGGAAGCATCCGGGAAAATGGTCCCATAATTATCGATACGGTAAACAACACAGTTTTAGACATGATATAATAGGTTCTAAAAATTTTAGTGACCATTTGATTACCCGTTTGACCTATCCACTTGAATAGGATTATGGATAAAAGTAAGGGAGTAAATTTGTCATTCAAAATAGTAAGTTAACGTAATAAATTAGTAACTTTTGCAGTCGAAAAGGTAAATTGTAATTAATATGAAACATACTTTTTAAAGAGATAAATTACAATAGTATATCCCAAATATACTTTTGAGGGAGTAAGTTTATTTTAAGTAAAAATATGTTTTTATACAAAAATAGTGAGTTTTAGTTATAATATAGTAAATTTGATTAATGACAAAAACATGCTAATTTATGGCCATAATATTGTATTATGCTTAAAAAACTTATACGTAGCCCATATTTTAGAGTTATTTGAAATAACACAAAAATGTATTTTAATGATTAAAACTGAGTACGTTACTTAGTCAGTACAGTTATTATACTTGTATACATACTTGATGGTATGTATATAAATAAGCATTTTTGAGATTTATGGGGAAAAATTGATTTTTTCTTTTGCAGTTTAAAAAAAAGGTAAGCGAAAATCTTTTTTCTCAGAGTACAAAAATCCACAAGTCAAAGTTGTTGGTCTAAAGGGGAAAGAAACATTCTGAATATCATTGTTTATAGTACTAAATAAATTAGATGTAAAATGCTCGTTAAAAGCAGGTGCGTTGACATATAATAAAGGAAAGACATAAAGAGCAGGCCATTTACGGGAAAAGTTGTCATTCATAAAAATAGCAACGCTTTACGGTTTTCTTATCAGTCTTGCAACGTATGAGCAAAATGGCAATAATTAAAATAGTATTTTATTCGAATTATACATATTTCATTAATTTTTTTCCATTTAAAAAATGAATGAGAATCTTTTATGAGAAAGCACATAAGTCAAAGGAATGGTGTAAAAGGGAAAAGAATAGCATATACGTACAATACCTATAGTTTATGTTCGAAGGACTGTAGTGCTATTTTTGAAAAATATCCCGAAAAATATGTAATCGAAACGGAACCGATTCTTCACTATTTAAAATGTCAAATCTGTGATTGTGTTGTAAATGTTATCCATTGGTATCGTAAAGTATCATTTTTTCATCAAATTTCACCTCTTTAACACCAATTTTCCCATAAACCAATTCATTTATCGGATAAAATACATGAAAATTAAGTTTTGAATAAAACAGTAGCTGTTTATGGCTTTCCTCCATTATAAGAATAGAGTACCCATTTTTGCATAAACAAATTTATTTATCAGATGAAATAAAAATAAATCCATTATTCAATAAAACACTAATTCTTTATGCCTTTCCTCCAATATAAAAGCAGAGTACTCATTTCAGCCCCTCTAGAAAAATTCCACCTCTTTAACACCAATTTTCCCATAAACCAATTTATTTGTCGGATAAAAAACATGAAAATTCGATTTTTCAATAAAACACTAGCTCTTTATGGCTTTCCGCCATTATAAGAATAGAGTATCCATTTTTGCATAAACAAATCTATTTATCGGATGAAATTAAAATAAATCCATTGTTCAATAAAACACTAACTCTTTATGGCTTTTCTCCATTATAAAAACTGAGTATCCATTTTAGCCTCTCTAGAAAAAAAATCTTGGCTTTGTCACTGACTGAAATGTTTGTAACTGAGATTTATCCTTGGTGAAAAAATGTATGATACGTAATTTTTTCATTGTATTGAATTTATATGATGGCAAATTAAATGGGTCAATTGGATTAGTGTGCAGCAGTTTTGTGAATGATTCTGAGAGTAAACTATGTTATGGCAATAAAATACATTGAATTGTGAAAATTATTATTTCAACATGCTCCTAAATTTTGGATATGTGACTTTCGCTGTTGCGAATATCTTAAATTAACAGTTAGTTATTACTATGAGTAATGTGGTAAGTGTGAGTTGTGAATGTCAGTAATAACTGTTAGTTAATACTATCAGTAAAGTCAGCAGTAAATGTGAGATGTTAATTGGAATTTGCAGATATTAATTTGACATGGTTGGTTATTATCTGTTAGTTAAAATTCGGGAGTTTTAATTTTATTGGTTAGTGGGGAAAATGTGAAAGAAATGTGAGAAAAACATGAGCATGATTATAGGATTTGTACAAGCAATTAAAGGATTAGTTGTGAGATAAACATTTCTTAATTTTAGAAATGTAAAATTGTAATAAAATAGTATTCGAACTTTTGACAATTTGGAAAGCTCCTTATCTAAAATTTTCTCTGCAATACATATAGACAGATATAGATGTCTTTTTTTTGGTGGTTGAATGTCATATTCGCGAACTATTTGCAGAAAAAAATAAATTTGTAGACTAAACTAATTTTGTTAGACCAACTCTGTTATTCTTATTATTGTATTAATTGTTATGCTATTTCTCTCATTTTGTTAGATCTACATTAATGCAAGTTTAATTCCTATTATGTCTTGTGTCCCAGAAAATACATATTATCCTATTTAGGTGGATACGTCCAACTGATAATCAAATTGATGCTAAAAATTTAGAATGAATAAGTTGCTTTTACATAATGGTTGGAAAGGTTTCTTGAGACTTTATGAATGAGGTGTCTTGCGGTTGCCAAAAGAATTTGTAGCATATTTTTGTATTAGAAATGGAGTTAAAACTTGTTATGGGTTACTTTTATGTATTTCAATTTCATCGTAAAGGGTAATTTATTGTTCAACCTAATTTCATTCTGATTTTATCTAACTAATAAATTAACGTATGAAAATGGATAATTTATGGAGGAAAGCCAAAAGTAGCTGGTACTTTATTGAAAAATGGATTTATTTTTATTTTATCCAATAAATAAATTTATTTATGAAAAATGGGTACTTTATTCTCATAATGGAGGAAAGCCATAAAGCTAGTGTTTTATTGAAAAACAGATTTAATTTTATTTTATCCGATAAATAAAATTTTTATATGCAAAAATGTGTATTGTGTTCTTATAACGGAGGAACGTGATAAAGAGGTAGTATTTTATTGAAAAATGGGTTCATTTTTAGTTTAGCCAATAAATAATTTTTTTAATGACAAAATGGGTACTTTGTTCTTATAATGGAGAAAAGTCATAAAGAGCTAGTGTTTTATTGAAAAACGGATTTCATTTTAGTTTAGTCGATAACTAAATTTTGTTTATGCAAAAATCGGTACTGTGTTCTGATAATGGAGGAAAGTGCTAAAGAGTTAGTATTTTATTAAAAAATGGGTTTATTTTAAGTTTAGGCGATAAATAAATTTTTGTGAGAAAATGGGTATTTTATTCTTATAATGGAGAAATGTCATAAAGAGCTGGTGTTTTATAGGAAAACGGGTTTATTTTTATTTTATCCGATAAATAAAATTTTTTATGAGGAAAATGGATACTGTGCTCTTATAATGGAGAAAAGTTATAAAGAGCTAGTGTTTTAACCTAAAATCGGTTTTTATTTTATTTTATTTTATCCATTAATTTTTTTAGGGAAAAATGAGTACTTTGTTCTTATAATGGAGGAAAGGCATAAAGAACTAGTGTTTTATTGCATAAAAGGTTTATTTTTTTTCGTCCAATAAATAAATTTTTTAAGGGAAAACAGGTGTTAAAGAGGTGGTATTAGATGAAAAAATGATACTTTAGAATACCAATGGATAACAGTTAAAACACAATCACAGATTTGGTATCTTAAATAATGAAGAATCGGTTCCGTTTGCATTGCATATTTTTCGGGGTATTGTCAAAAATAGTACTGTAGTCCTTCGAACGTGAAATACAAGTACTGTACATATCTGCTATTCCTTTCCCTTTTAGACCAATCCTTTTGACTTATGTGCTTTCTGATAAAAAATTTCAATTTTTTTTAATTTACAAAAAATAAATTAATTCTGTATAAATTGAAAAGATTACTATTTCAATTATTGGCACTTTGCTCATGCTTTGGAAGACTGGTAAGAAAGCCGTGAAGAGTTGGAATTTTTATTAATGAAAACTTTTTCCATAAATGGCCTGATTTTTATGACTTTCCTTTATTATATGTCAAAGTATCAGTTTTTAACCAGCATTTTACATCTATTTATTTGGTACTTTAAACAATGCTATTCAGCTGTATCTTTCCCTTTCAGACCAACTATTTTGACTTATGGATTTTGGTGCTCTGCGCAAAAAAAATTTCGCTTACTTTTTTTTTTTTAAACTGCAACAGAAAAAATTTAATTATATATAAATTTCAAAAATACTAATTTTTTCACATACGATCAAGTATTTATACAAGTATATTAACATTACTTACTAAGTAAGGTACTCAATTTTAATCATTAATAAAACATTTTAGTGTTATTTTAAATAACAATAAAATATGGGCTTCAAATTTACTATGTTATAAGTAAAAATGATTATTTATATATAAAAACATACTATTACTTCAAATAAACTTACTCTCTCAAAAGTATATTGAGAATAAAAATTGTAATTTATCTCTTTAAAAAGTATATTTCGTAATACTTTCAATTCACGTTTTGGGCTGCAAAAATTACTAGTTTATTACGTTAACTTACTATTTTAGATGACAAACTTACTTCCTTATTTTTACGCATAATCCTATTCAAGTGGATAAATCCAACAGGTAATCAAATGGTTGCTAAATTTATTATAACCTATTATAATAAGTTTTTTTGCCATAACGATAGTCATGGGACCATTTTCCCGGATGCTTAAGCTGAATACTTGGTCACTAAATTTATATATGTATATAAATATAATGAAGGCTTGAATCCTTTCGTTTACCTCCACTTTTCCTTCTTCCAAATTATTATCCCCCACACGTGTGCGATAATCATTTATTATTTCTTAAAATTTCGATACCTTCTTTATACACATTTTTTGTCCAAGGCATTTGCAACATTTTTCCAGTCGTAATGGGTACATTTACAAATATATAAATGCCTCTAGTTTTAACATGCAAAAACACTTCCTGCCCCAACTCGTACGGAAGTCAGTGTGCTTTTTGGTTGCATCCGCACACGGTTTTCATATATTTCCTCTCCACGCGCTGTACAACAATTTAACGTCTCCGTCTTCCTACCATAGGCAGGTTCTCACCATAAAGGTATCCGCATGAGGGGACCATTCTGATGGCTGAAATTATTGCAACCTCATGGGATGTATTTGACCCCTGGCCCCTTTTTTTTTTTTTTTTTACCGCCTGTCCCAGCAATGCCCAGTCAGCATGGCTTGGGACAGGCCGCTGAACCACTGACATTTGTGCAGAGTTTCTGACAATTCGTTCTGTTGCTGTGCTGAGTCAGCACGGCAGGTATAAAATAAGAAATGATGTGTGTCAGAGATACATTTGTGCGATATTTTTTTTTTTACGTATATTCTAAGCAATTAGCCTCAAAATTGACATGTTAATTTTTGACAAATTTAAAAGTGTGTAGGTTAATCTTGGAACTTGGAGAGAGAGAGAGACCTGTGTGACCAAGTACAACTTAACATGGGTATGCTAATGAAAGCCCAATGGCCGAGAAAATCAGTTGCAGCTAACTCCAAAACCAGTTCTGGCCCAATGAAACCCGATAATCACCCATCCACGAGGGAAACCACGTCAACAAATGAAGAATCGTAGAAGAGGAAGATGATCAGGAAGAGCCAAAACGAATTCCTCTTCCTCGATTGATGTTCTAACAATTGGCGATTTCATTTCTGAATGCAGATAAAATGATAGTAGCAGTGAAAATACTGCTACTTTAGTTCTGTAAACAATGGTTTCTTTGGCCTTAGATTCCACTATCCTCCCAAGAACAAGTTGTAGAAGAAGAATCTTGAGCAGAAGTTTTAGTAGTAGTATTAGTACGAGAACTAGTGGGATTTCTCCTCCTGTTATTGGTTTCAAGAGTATCAGTATCAGAGCCTTTCCCTACAAACCTTTGATTGCTGCAGCTGCTGCTGCTTCAGATAATAATCAAGAAGCAGAAGTAGAAGAAGAACAAGCATCAAGAAGAATTGTTCTGGACAGCCTCAGAGTCCTTGAGTGGGATAAACTATGTGACTCTGTAGCTTCTTTTGCTGGTACTTGTTTAGGCAAACAGGCCACCAAGGTATTTCTAATTTCTTGGATTTCTTTCCAATTTCCTATCAGTACTACTGATTGTGATTCTTGGACCCTTTTCATCCTTGAATGAATTTTTTTACCTCATTGGATGCAGGAGCAATTGTGGTCATTGAACAAAACGTATGAGGATAGTGTAAGGCTTCTTCAAGAGACAAATGCGGTAGTGGAGATGCACAAGTATGGTGCCATGCTGGACTTTGTTGGCATTGACACTGCCCTTGTAAGTTTAACCGATCATTGTTATTGTAGATGCGGTAGAGATTTTTTTAGTTTAATTTTATTTTGCAATTAGACAAAATTCTAGAAATTCTTTGTGGGGTATTTATTCTGAATAAGAAACAACTGATACTTCTTTGGAGGCGTTGTTTTAGTAACTAAAAGCTACCAGTAATGGTACACTAACCAGGCTAGTATGATTTTTGGATGAAGGTCAAATCGGCTATACAATGTGCAAAGAGAGATTCCCCTGTTACTGGAAGTGAAGCTATGGCCCTTGTTGCTCTCTTACAGTTTGCAGAGGCGTTGCAGTTTAATCTGAAAGCTGCTGTTAAACAAGATGCCGACTGGTATCAGCGTTTCATGCCTCTTTCTGAAAAGGTACAATCTTCTTAGTTGATTGTTGCATCCCACTTTTGTGTACCTTTCATTCTTATTTATTTATTTATAATTGTTTTTTGTTGTCCACCCCATTGACTTCCAGATTTCAGAACTTGTTATAAGTAGACCACTGATAAGGTTCATACAGCAACTTGTAGATGAAGATGGCTCTGTTAAGGATTCTGCGGTATTTTTTTGTTTTTGGTTTAACTCGATTATTCAAGCTTGTCACCACTTTTTGTTTCTTATTGTTTGATAAATTTCAGTCTTTGTGTTTGGTAGAAGGGAGTTCTTAATAGGTATTCTAGGTTTTCATGATTATTTAGTTCTTAATAGGTATTCTAGCTTTACATGATTATTTACCCAGCTTCCCATTCCTCCCAGTATCTATGAGCATTTTGTTTTTTTGGCTTCTTGCAGCAACTGCATTGATATTTCTTTATCTTCTTATAGTTTTACTTGTTTTCCATCTCAGAGTTCTGCTTTGAAACAATCCCGGGAGCAAGTACGCTTTATTGAAAGAAAGGTACATTGTATTTGAATGCCTGTGCTGATTGACACTATCATGTTCCTAGCTCATCCGCATACACTTTAGTCAACAAACTTTTTACTTCATTTTTCACTGAATTCTCTAGCAGCTCCATTTAGAAGATAGTCTATTAAAGACTGTAGTCCAACAGAATACTACAGTTTACTCCAAACTTCATAGAAGGGCCCTTGTGTACTTTTATATGTCATTTGTGAACATTCTTTTGAACAAATATCACTCTATGGCCAGCTGACCTCGACATGAGCTATTGTTTCTCATCTACCAAGAACTGTTGATTCTACTCTAAGAAATTGATCTAGTGGGCAACCGGCAGAAAAAAAAATTGCTGTTAGGTGAAGGCAGTAGACTAAAGGTTTTTGGCTTGACACAAATGCACCTAAGAATGTAGCTTCATCTGTCCATGTTATCCAGGGAATTACCCAGTCTTCCTTAATACAAAGGACTGGTTACATCAGTTTCCTTGATGAATGGTTAGTCTTTGAACAAGTCTATCTGTCAATTTTTTGTTTCCATTTGTTTCTTCCTATTGGACTTAATAACTAGCAGAGAGTACCGCAGTAGGGTCAAAACCTCAAGGTCGTTGTTTTCAGACCGACCCCTTGGTCTACCATCTAAATCTAGCTGAATTCCATTTTGAAATGTCAAAGAAGATCTATCAGTACGTATGATACAAGGTTGTGTAGCTTATAATTTTTCTTTTATTTTTGTTCGGAGTACATCTTTACATTTTCTAGATGCTGCTGCATCCCTTTTCTTGGTGGAATAGTTGGCTTTGCTTCTTTTATACAAAGGACAGTTAGCAGTTCAATGCCCACAGCATACATTATATGTGAAGTTGGTTGTGTGTGTTAACTCTGCCTTAGAATTTGTCCTTGTCCAGATTTGCTTTCTGATCTTTGCACCTTCTTATCAGTTATACCAGTTGATGGAAAGCTTCATCAGGAATGAAATGAAAGAAACATCCTCTTTGGTGAGCTCCTTTGTTAGATATTTTATATTATTGCACATAAATGAAAATTGGATATGCTATGACCTTTCCGGTTAACTTTTGTGATGATTTAGGTAGTGAGCAGTGTTGATGGCAGATGGTGCATAACTTCAGGCACCAAAATTCAATCATATGTCAAGGGGCTACTGTTGTCAAGGTGCATTGTAGATCTTGCAGGCTTTTATTATCTTTTGCTTATACTAAAGATCTCCGCTGATTAGATTCTGCATATCATTGTTTGTTTTTCTGTATCATGCTGTTGAACAATAACAGAATTGTGACTGCAGCAGCTGCACTTGGAATACAAAATAAAATGAGACTGTCAGGATCTCATCTAATATCTTACACTGTTCACTTATCCCTTAGGATAATTATAGCCATGTTATTAATTTTGGGTTGCTTTTAGAAGCGTGAAGATAGGAATCAAATGCCAGTTGTATTCTGTTCTTCAGTTTACCCAAATCTAAAGTTAATTTGACGTGTGGTGTTAAAATATCATTTAACTAAAGAGTGCTACCTAAGGTTCTTGGTATGCAGAATGGCATCAGCATGAATGAAAAAGTCATTTATTATTTTTCCCAAGTGGATAAGAGATTTTTTTGGTACTGCTTCACAATACCTTATGTTTTATCTTGAGAGCTTATGCTCTATTGTAGTGGTTCAGGTGCAGGTAGCATTCTAGAACCCCTTTCTGCTGTCCCACTTAATGACCAGTTGCAACAAGCAAGGGCATCTGTTGCTAAGGCTGAAGCTGATGTGCTTTTAAAGATAACAAAGAAGGTTTTAATTTATTCCAAATAAAGTTCCAGAATTGCAATGTCAAGTTCTTAAAGTAGAAGTGAGTATATTCTAATAGTTTCCTTTGTTAAACAGATGCAAATGGATCTTAATGAGATTGAAATCGTGTTCGATGATATGATTGAACTAGATGTGGTAAGTATTTTTGATGAAAACTATGTTTCCATAATTAATTTAATTTGGGATGGAGGGGATTATATTGTTGATGCACAAAAATGGACTTCAGAATTGTTGGGTTCTGAGAGAGCCAAACTCGGGGAGAATTTAACCATGAGCTAGAATGGGAACCACAACCATGGGCTTGACACCACATCCAACCCAAAACCTTAAGGCATTGGGTCTATGGATCATTCCCACTTATATGTTCCTCATTCTACTCATCTCTTTCCAATGTAGGATATTGATTCACACTTGATATCCCAACAATCTCCCCCTCAATTGTGAATCTCTTCCACATCGGACCTCTCTCCCTAGGCCATCCACTCCATCAAGCCCACTTCAATCTGGAGTGTACGATTCTTGCTCAAGAGCCCACATGCCCTTGCCTCATTGCAGGTCTGCATGATTTTTTTTTTCCTGCTCTTATTCAAGCCACACCTTACCACTCCCACTGGCTTTTTTTTATCCTGGAGTCACTGCCCAGCCGAACCATCGGCTCTGATACCACTTGTTGGGCTCTGAGAGAGCCAAACTCGGGGAGAATTTAACCATGAGCTAGAATGGGAACCACAACCATGGGTTTGACACCACATCCAACCCAAAACCTTAAGGCATTGGGTCTATGGATCATTCCCACTTATATGTTCCTCATTCTACTCATCTCTTTCCAATGTGGGATATTGATTCACACTTGATATCCCAACAAGAATAACTCTAAAAATGGGCTAAAGTATTGCCTTTCTTGTGAATTTATTGATGGTAGTTGTGGTGATATTCTGATCTCCATTTATCTCGTACTTTTCCTTTAGGGTTATAGATAGGTCATATTCTGTTGTGCATGAGAAGGGGAAGCATATGGGCAAACACTTTTCTGTGCACTATTTTGTTTGCTTTTGGTTAATCAAGGTCCAGAATTTTGCTGATACAGGGACAACTTTTCATTTATTTGTATTTTCCTAATTATATATATAAAACTCGAGTCATTTTGATCTTGGGGTTTGTTTAACGTTATTTCTATCATATTTCTTGGGAGAGTGATTGCGTATTTGACTGCATAAATGAATTGTCAATGGCAATGGCAATGAATATCATAGCCCCCTTAATAATAATGGTTTTGTGAAGATTTCTTCTTGTGAAATCTCATGTTTGGTAGGTAGGGTGGAATAAGAATGACTTTTCCATTTTTAATTTATTTCAGCCTCATCAGCTTTTCTATTTACTCTCATTTTCTTTTTCTTTATTTTTTTCCCTTCCTTTTTCTTCATCTCATGCCCACTGCCACCTCCAACTCTCTCCACCGCATAATATGACAATCAAACTTGTGCTACAACTTCAGATGTTAAAACCAAACCCAAAAAATTGCACCTTCTAATTTGTCCAGAAAAGAAATCCTGATCACGCCCAGAACTTCTTTGGTGCCATGAGATAGATTTATAATTTTTTCTGAGTAAAAACCCACTTCTGATTTTGCTAATTTCTCCTGTTCTGCAAAGTGTGAATCAATCAAAATTTGCTCCAAATCCGAGAATATATGAACAAAGACAACTGTAAACCATCTTCCACAATGAAGGAAAGCAGAGAGAGATCAGGATGAAGCAGATTGGAATGTGAAAACAGAAGAGAGGGGCCATGCTCTTCCTTTCCATATTTTTTCAACTTGAATTTTTGTTTATTTCTACTTTCTTTTAAAAGGTGGGTAATGAGAGCTGATATTGCCCAATTTAGTGGGTTTTGGGGGCTGGAAGACCCAGAAGTGGATGATGCAAAATCCCATAGTAGTATACTGAGCATAACCAGTGGGCATCATTACCTGTCAGTCATTCCCATTGAGGAGTGCAAAACCTCCCAACCAAGTGGGTGTTTCTTATAGATGCTTGGATATGGCAATGCTATTTAATCAGCATTCTGGTTTCCATTTGCCTTAAAATGTTGTAATTTTCTGAACAGATAAATGCCAGAGCACGATATAGTCTATCATTTGGGGGCTCATTTCCTGATATATTTTTGCCACAAGCCGAGGATGGTTGCCGTCCATCTGCTGTTTTGTCAAAGGCAACTACTTCAGTGGTTTCTCATCCAACCCAGAAGAATTGGACTTTGTATCTTCCGAAAGCTTATCATCCTCTCCTCATTCAGCAGCATCGGCAGAGACTAATGAAGGCCAAGAAGGATGTCAATGATGCTGTTGCTGTAAGTCGTGAGTTAAACTTTCTACTGCTACCTTGTTTTTCCTATGGTATTAAGTTTATGGCTGAATCTATACAGACTCCAATATCCTTCTGTTTATGCATACCAAGTGATGTATTTGCATATGAATCTGTTTGGCTCATGTTATTCTTCATAAAATTTTATCCTCTTCTTGGAATTTGGTTGGACGAGAGGATGGTGATTTTTACTCGAGGATTGTTTTCTCAACTCCAACTTTTGGGTATATATTGAATTTATGTAATTTCCTTTTTCATCAAATGAACTTGATGTTTTTTGACTCCAGGAAATCAGGAGGAGAAAACAAGGAGGAAGCATGGTGGGAAAGAAAGAAACAGATTTATGTATTTCATCCTTGGAACAGGAGGTTATATTTTAGGACTAAAATCGATCTTTCATTTTAACTTCATGTTTCAGTAAAGTTGATACTTCATAATTTTGAACCTGGATTTTTTTTTTGGGTGAAGTCAGGTTGCTGAGTTACAAGAAGCTGGTCCAGTTCCTAGTGATGTATTTATTGCTAGAAATACTAGAGTTGTTGTAATAACAGGCCCCAATACTGGAGGCAAAACTATTTGCTTGAAGACTGTTGCCTTGGCTGCCATGATGGCAAAATCAGGTGAACTGTAGCATTTTAATCTTGAATTGTCAGAATTTTTCTTGCACACAAAGTGTATCTAGCTTTTCTGAACATATTGTTCAATTCACTACATGATCTAGGTATCTAAGACTCACTGAAGGAATTGTTTTTTCTACTTTACTCTCCAAGTAAATGTTGTACAGATTTCTTTGCAGTCTAGATGAAAAGTTTAAGCTATTAAAGTCATAGGCAGGAGAGCAATATCAAAAGAGTAAGGTAGCCATGAGTCTTGGCTTCCCTATGTTAAAACTCTATGACCAGTGAAATCTGACAACTAATTTCGTTCAAGAATAAATCTTAACTTCCCTGTGTGAGGAAATGGAGAAAAGTTAATGAATTCTATGAAGACAATCATTTTCTCAAGCTAGCGTTCCTTGTTTTATCATTTAATTAGATTTTTAATAAAATTTTTACCAGCAATCTCTTTGTATTCTGCTTCTTGAAACTATCTAATCATAAAAGATGGTGCGATCAATGATACTGTTATTGCTAATAGCAGATGATACGAGTCAAATATTGATACTGAACACATGACCTAATAGGTTTATAACTGAGCTGATTGATGGGCGGTTGAGATATGATTTGGGTGCCTTAGTACATTTATCTATATCTGGTCAGAGCAATTTGAAGTTTTCCCGTAACAAGTAAATTACAGGAAAATAGAAAAGGTTATTTTGAAAGAATGGGAAGAACAGATAACGACGCGAATAGTGTTGTACTGTGGTTTAACTTTCTGTCAAAAATTTTAGGTATGATGTTCTACATTTGCTTGTCTCTCTTTGGAGCATGTCATGGAGCTATTAGGAGGGTACCCTATTATTAATGAAATCTCTGCTTTAATTCTGTTTTTGCAGGTATATATGTGTTAGCTTCTGAACCAGTAAAGATCCCTTGGTTTGATTTTGTCTTTGCGGATATTGGTGATGAACAGTCCTTGTCTCAGTCTCTGTCTACCTTCTCTGGCCATGTGAAGCAAATTAGTGTAAGTTGGTTGTTGTTAAGGATTTTGCACTTTGAACATGGCTTTTATATATTGTTTTCGTTTCCTTGCTATCAAAAGGAATTTAAGGTGCACACGTGGAATTTCATTTTGTTAGTAGTTACAAAATGTCTCCTGTTGCAAAAAGGCTCGATATCCCAATCATCTTTAGGTAACTTAAGAACCTCTCATGAAAGATACAATCTCCAATTTTGTGAGTTATTTCCCCCCAAGTTGTAGTTAAGATGACAGAGTATCTTGAAGTCCATTTCTCATGCAGTAAAGCTAAATGTCATACATGTTGTATATTTGGCTTGCATGAGGAGTTTTTTGGTAGGTGTTGATGACCATAACAAATCTAAAACTATATCTCATTTTACTTGACAAACATAGAAATATCCCCAACCTCAAAAGACAATCAAGTGGATTGAATAAATAGTGTGTTTAGTATATGCCTTTTTGGATAAGTAATGGGTAAACATCAATAATCAGTTGCTGTTTATCAATTTATGAGTAAGTAAATGTGCAATAGTGCATAGTTCGTTTGTTAGGACTGAGCCAGGAAATAGACAAATCCAAGTTAGGACAAAGTAGGCGGTATAACCGACCATATAATAGATAGGCGGTAGATACCAGCCATATAATAATTAGGCGGTAAAACCGACCATATAAAGACGGATAACAAAGCAAATAAAAGACACAGAAGATTTACGTGGTTCGGTCAAATTGGCCTACGTCCACGGGCGAGTGAGGAGCAATATTTCTACTATGAAAAAGAAATACAAAAGACCGTAGGAAAGTGGTTCCTAGGCCAATAGGCACTTACAAAAGAGTTTAGAAAATATTCCTAAACTCAAAACAAGAGAGCCTAAAATATTTGACTGAATGGGCTAGATGACTCAAGAAGCTAATAGCCCATATAACTCTCTTGAGTGGTGCGAGTTTATTCCTTCATCAGGCTCCCTTATTTATAGGAAACCAAAGGAAGAATTCCTTTGGCTTCTACCGATGTGGGACGAAGCACCAAAAGCATTTGGTCAACAAATGCGGCTTCAACAAATCTCCACCTTGATGAGTCCCCAACATCGAGAGATTATAAACTTGCTCCACCTTCTTCATATAAGCCCCAATGGGCTTAAATCACCAATAAAGAACACCAACCAAGTCCAAGCACTGCTTGAACTTGTAATTTGGAAGAGATTTCGTAAACATATCGGCTGGATTGTCCTTAGTATTGATTTTCTGAATAAGGACTTTTCCCTCAGCAATGATATCCCGAATGAAGTGATACTTCACATCAATGTGTTTCGTCCTCTCATGATACATCTGATCTTTAGTCAAGTGTATGGCACTTTGACTATCACAGTGAATATCAATAACACCTTGATATAGACTTAGCTCGTTAAATAAACTCTTCAACCACAAGGCTTCTTTGATTGCCTCGGTCACAGCCATATATTCTGCTTCAGTAGTAGACAAAGTTACGACAGGTTGTAGAGTAGCTTTCCAACTAACAGCACAACCGCCAATGCAAAATACATAGTCTGAAAGTGATCTTCTCCTGTCAAGATCCCCAGCGTAGTTTGAGTCTACAAAACCAACCAAAGTGTTATTATTTCTTCCAAACTCCAAACATGTATTTGAAGTACCTCGCAAGTATCTGAGAATCCACTTCACAGCTTGCCAATGTGCTTTACCAGGGCAAGACATATATCTGCTAACAACACTGACTGCTTGTGCAATATCTGGACGAGTACAAACCATTGCATACATAACACTGCCGACTGCACTGGAATAAGGAACCCGTGTCATATAATCTTCCTCTTCATCTGATTTTGGTGATTGAGCAGCAGATAGCCGAAAATGGCTAGCAAGAGGAGTAGATACTGGTTTAGCATCTTTCATGCCAAAACGCTCCAAAACTTTCTCAAGGTAATTTTTCTGGGTCAAGAACAATTTCCCTACTCCTCGATCTCGCTTGATATCCATGCCAAGAATTTTCTTAGCTGCTCCCAAATCTTTCATTTCAAATTCACTATTTAACTGCAGTTTCAAAGTGTGAATTTCTGACAAATTCTTGGCAGCAATGAGCATGTCATCAACATAAAGCAGCAAATAAATGAAAGAACCATCATTTAACTTCCGGAAGTAAACACAACTATCATACATGCTCCTAAAATAACCATGACCCAACATAAAGGAATCAAATCTTTTATACCATTGTCTTGGAGACTGCTTTAATCCATATAAGGATTTCTTCAATAAGCAAACATGGTCTTCCTTACCTTCAATTTTAAAACCCTGGGGTTGTTTCATATAAATTTGTTCTTCAAGTTCGCCATGTAAGAAAGCTGTCTTAACGTCGAGTTGTTCTAATTCCAAATTATACATGGCAACTAAAGCAAGCAAAACACGAATAGAGCTATGTTTAACAACAGGTGAGAATATATCATTAAAATCAACACCTTGTACCTGACTATAGCCCTTTGCAACCAATCGTGCTTTATATCTTGCATCTTCAACCCCTGGAATACCTTCCTTTTTCTTGAAGACCCACTTGCAACCAACAATTTTCTTAGCTGACGGCGGCTTTATAAGAACCCAAGTTTCATTCTGATGAAGAGATTCAATTTCTTCATTCATCGCAATCAACCACTTTGCAGAATCATCACAAGAAACTGCTTCTGAATAGGTGGAAGGCTCACCAACTGCATCAGTTTCTTCTGCAACAGATAAAGCATATGCAACTAAATTTGCATATCTTTGTGGTGGTCGAATGTCTCTCCTTTGTCTATCTCTGGCTATGGAATACTCCTCTTCTTCTGAGCTATCTTCAACAGTAGATTCAGGTGTATCTACTGGCATTTGTTGAATAGAAAATTTGGACTGAGAAGGACCAGAACTGCCAATATCAAGCTCCACCTGCTTCTGTGTACTATTAGTAGTACAAGGACTAGAAGACTCCTTCTTGGAAGATAACATAGACAATTCATCGAAAGTAACATCTCTACTGATCACAAATTTTGGAGATTTGGGATCAGGACACCATAATCTGTATCCTTTCACCCCAGAAGCATACCCAAGAAAAATGCACTTTTTAGCACTAGGCTCCAATTTTCCATCATTCACGTGCATGTATGCTGGACATCCAAAAATTTTTAAATTGGAGTAATCAGCAGGAGTACCTGACCAAACTTCCTCAGGAGTTTTGAAATCAATAGATGCAGAAGGAGAACGGTTGACAATATAATAGGCCATATTGATCGCCTCTGCCCAAAAGTCATTTGTCAACCCTGCATTGGAGATCATACATCTTGCTCTCTCCAAAAGAGTTCTGTTCATACGTTCAGCCACACCATTTTGTTGAGGCGTCATCCTGACGGTGTGATGCCGAACAATTCCTTCATTCTTGCAGAATTCATTGAATTCACCTCCACAAAATTCCATGCCATTATCTGTTCTCAACCGCTTAATATGCTTTCCTGTTTGTTTCTCAATCAAAACTTTCCATTGCTTGAAAGTTAGGAAAACATCATTTTTATGCTTAAGAAAATAGACCCAAACTTTCCTTGAATAATCATCAATGAAAGTCAACATGTACCTGGCACCACCTTTAGAAGGAGCACGAGAAGGACCCCATAGATCTGAATGAATGTAATCAAGAGTACCTTTTGTCTTGTGAATTGCTGGTGAACTGAAGCTGACTCTTTTCTGCTTCCCAAAAATACAATGTTCACAGAATTCCAATGGACCGGTACTTTGTCCACACAGAAGTCCTCTTTTGCTTAGTATGCCCAAGCCTTTTTCGCTCATGTGCCCCAAACGCATATGCCATAATTTTGTGATGTCTGTATCTGACAAAGATGATGTTGAAACAGCAGCATCACCTGTCACAGTAGATCCCTGCAAAATATACAAAGTACCAGATCTGTGTGCCTTCATAACAACAAGAGCTCCTCGAGTGATTTTGAGAACTCCGTCTCCACCTGAATACCTGCACCCGATAGACTCAAGAGTGCCCAAAGAGATGAGATTTTTCTTCAAATCTGGAACATGTCTAACATTTGTGAGCGTCCTCACAATACCATCGTACATTTTAATCCGGATTGTGCCTTTGCCAACAACTTTACAAACAGCGTTGTTGCCCATTAAGATAACTCCACATTCAGTTGATTCATATGTTGAAAACCAGTCCCTATTGGAACACATATGATATGAACAACCCGAATCTAAAATCCACTCATTGTTAGACCTAAAATTATTTTCCGTTGCACAGAAAATGGTTCCATCATTCTCATCAGCTGCTATACTAGTTTCAGCGGATTTAGTATTTTTCTCAACAAATTTCCCCTTTTGCTTTTCTTTATTTTTCAATTTAAAGCAATCAGAGATAACATGGCCCTTCTTTTTACAATAATTGCACACCACATTTTTATGTCTGGACTTGGATCTACTTCTATTTTCTGTGTTTCTCTTTTCAGATCTACCCCGAACAAACAAGTCATCGGCTTGACTCCCACTAGTTTCCCCAGTAATATCCCTATCTATCTGCTCTTTAGATTTTAATGCAGATTTAATTTCCCGATACGAAATTGTTTCCTTTCCATAAATCATAGTATCGCGGAAATGCTTAAAAGACTGGGGAAGGGAACACAAAAGTAATAGGGCTTGATCTTCATCATCAATTTTCGAATCTATATTCCCCAAATCCATAATAATGGAATCAAATTTATCAAGATGGGAGAGTATAGATGTACTTTCAGACATCCGAAGCATGTACAAACTCTGCTTCAAATATAGCCGATTCTCGACTGTCTTCTTCATATACAAGGCTTTCAATTTATCCCACATAGCCTTGGCCGAAGTCTCCGTTGCTACCTCACGCAATACCTCATCGGAGAGATTTAAGATTATGCTGGATCTGGCCTTCTTATCCATATCTGCGAAATCCGCATCCTTTACATCTTCTGGTTTGTTCTCGATTCCGTGAATCGCTAGATCAACTCCGTCTTGAACAAGAATGGCCTCCATCTTGAGCTGCCACATTCCGAAGTTGACATTCCTGTCGAATTTATCGACAACCGTCTTTGTTATCGTCATTGTTGCCACAAATTCTGTAATTTGAAGTTTGTCTCAAAAAACTGGCCAAACAAATATGCAAGTCTCGTGAGCGGGCCCCACAGGGTGAACGGGCCCCACGAGATTAAGCGGGCCCCACGGGATGAACGGACCCACAAGGTGAGCGGGCCGCACGAATGAACCGGCCCTTACAGGATGAGTGGGCCCCACAGGATGGACGGACCCCACCAGATGAACGGACCCCACCAGATGAACCTGTCTTGCAAAATATAATAACCAGCTCTGATACCAGTTTGTTAGGACCGGGCCAGGAAATAGACAAATCCAAATTAGGACAAAGTAGGCGGTATAACCGACCATATAATAGTTAGGCGGTAGATACCAGCCATATAATAATTAGGCGGTAAAACCGACCATATAAAGACGGATAACAAAGCAAATAAAAGACACAGAAGATTTACGTGGTTCGGTCAAATTGACCTACGTCCACGGGCGAGGGAGGAGCAATATTTCTACTATGAAGATGAAATACAAAAGACCGTAGGAAAGTGGTTCCTAGGCCAATAGGCACTTACAAAAGAGTTTAGAAAATATTCCTAAACTCAAAACAAGAGAGCCTAAAATATTTGACTGAATGGGCTAGATGACTCAAGAAGCTAATAGCCCATATAACTCTCTTGAGTGGTGCGAGTTTATTCCTTCATCAGGCTCCCTTATTTATAGGAAACCAAAGGAAGAATTCCTTTGGCTTCTACCGATGTGGGACGAAACACCAAAAGCATTTGGTCAACAAATGCGGCTTCAACAAATCTCCACCTTCTCGATGTTGGGGACTCATCAAGGTGGAGATTTGTTGAAGCCGCATTTGTTGACCAAATGCTTTTGGTGCTTCGTCCCACATCGGTAGAAGCTCAAAGGAATTCTTCCTTTGGTTTCCTATAAATAAGGGAGCCTGATGAAGGAATAAACTCGCACCACTCAAGAGAGTTATATGGGCTATTAGTTTCTTGAGTCATCTAGGCCATTCAGTCAAATATTTTAGGCTCTCTTGTTTTGAGTTTAGGAATATTTTCTAAACTCTTTTGTAAGTGCCTATTGGCCTAGGAACCACTTTCCTACGGTCTTTTGTATTTCTTCTTCATAGTAGAAATATTGCTCCTCCCTCGCCCGTGGACGTAGGTCAATTTGACCGAACCACGTAAATCTTCTGTGTCTTTTATTTGCTTTGTTATCCGTCTTTATATGGTCGGTTTTACCGCCTAATTATTATATGGCTGGTATCTACCGCCTAACTATTATATGGTCGGTTATACCGCCTACTTTGTCCTAATTTGGATTTGTCTATTTCCTGGCCCGGTCCTAACAAACTGGTATCAGAGCTGGTTATTATATTTTGCAAGACAGGTTCATCTGGTGGGGTCCGTCCATCCTGTGGGGCCCACTTATCCTGTAAGGGCCGGTTCATTCGTGGGGCCCGCTCACGAGACTTGCATATTTGTTTGGCTAGTTTTTTGAGACAAACTTCAAATTACAGAATTTGTGGCAACAATGACGATAACAAAGACGGTTGTCGAGAAATTCGACAGGAATGTCAACTTCGGAATGTGGCAGCTCAAGATGGAGGCCATTCTTGTTCAAGACGGAGTTGATCTAGCGATTCACGGAATCGAGAACAAACCAGAAGATGTAATGGATGCGGATTTCGCAGATATGGATAAGAAGGCCAGATCCAGCATAATCTTAAATCTCTCCGATGAGGTATTGCGTGAGGTAGCAACGGAGACTTCGGCCAAGGCTATGTGGGATAAATTGAAAGCCTTGTATATGAAGAAGACAGTCGAGAATCGGCTATATTTGAAGCAGAGTTTGTACATGCTTCGGATGTCTGAAGGTACATCTATACTCTCCCATCTTGATAAATTTGATTCCATTATTATGGATTTGGGGAATATAGATTCGAAAATTGATGATGAAGATCAAGCCCTATTACTTTTGTGTTCCCTTCCCCAGTCTTTTAAGCATTTCCGCGATACTATGATTTATGGAAAGGAAACAATTTCGTATCGGGAAATTAAATCTGCATTAAAATCTAAAGAGCAGATAGATAGGGATATTACTGGGGAAACTAGTGGGAGTCAAGCCGATGGCTTGTTTGTTCGGGGTAGATCTGAAAAGAGAAACACAGAAAATAGAAGTAGATCCAAGTCCAGACATAAAAATGTGGTGTGCAATTATTGTAAAAAGAAGGGCCATGTTATCTCTGATTGTTTTAAATTGAGAAATAAAGAAAAGCAAAAGGGGAAATTTGTTGAGAAAAATACTAAATCCGCTGAAACTAGTATAGCAGCTGATGAGAATGATGGAACCATTTTCTGTGCAACGGAAAATAATTTTAGGTCTAACAATGAGTGGATTTTAGATTCGGGTTGTTCATATCATATGTGTTCCAATAGGGACTGGTTTTCAACATATGAATCAACTGAAGGTGGAGTTATCTTAATGGGCAACAACGCTGTTTGTAAAGTTGTTGGCAAAGGCACAATCCGGATTAAAATGTACGATGGTATTGTGAGGACGCTCACAAATGTTAGACATGTTCCAGATTTGAAGAAAAATCTCATCTCTTTGGGCACTCTTGAGTCTATCGGGTGCAGGTATTCAGGTGGAGACGGAGTTCTCAAAATCACTCGAGGAGCTCTTGTTGTTATGAAGGCACACAGATCTGGTACTTTGTATATTTTGCAGGGATCTACTGTGACAGGTGATGCTGCTGTTTCAACATCATCTTTGTCAGATACAGACATCACAAAATTATGGCATATGCGTTTGGGGCACATGAGCGAAAAAGGCTTGGGCATACTAAGCAAAAGAGGACTTCTGTGTGGACAAAGTACCGGTCCATTGGAATTCTGTGAACATTGTATTTTTGGGAAGCAGAAAAGAGTCAGCTTCAGTTCACCAGCAATTCACAAGACAAAAGGTACTCTTGATTACATTCATTCAGATCTATGGGGTCCTTCTCGTGCTCCTTCTAAAGGTGGTGCCAGGTACATGTTGACTTTCATTGATGATTATTCAAGGAAAGTTTGGGTCTATTTTCTTAAGCATAAAAATGATGTTTTCCTAACTTTCAAGCAATGGAAAGTTTTGATTGAGAAACAAACAGGAAAGCATATTAAGCGGTTGAGAACAGATAATGGCATGGAATTTTGTGGAGGTGAATTCAATGAATTCTGCAAGAATGAAGGAATTGTTCGGCATCACACCGTCAGGATGACGCCTCAACAAAATGGTGTGGCTGAACGTATGAACAGAACTCTTTTGGAGAGAGCAAGATGTATGATCTCCAATGCAGGGTTGACAAATGACTTTTGGGCAGAGGCGATCAATATGGCCTATTATATTGTCAACCGTTCTCCTTCTGCATCTATTGATTTCAAAACTCCTGAGGAAGTTTGGTCAGGTACTCCTGCTGATTACTCCAATTTAAAAATTTTTGGATGTCCAGCATACATGCACGTGAATGATGGAAAATTGGAGCCTAGTGCTAAAAAGTGCATTTTTCTTGGGTATGCTTCTGGGGTGAAAGGATACAGATTATGGTGTCCTGATCCCAAATCTCCAAAATTTGTGATCAGTAGAGATGTTACTTTCGATGAATTGTCTATGTTATCTTCCAAGAAGGAGTCTTCTAGTCCTTGTACTACTAATAGTACACAGAAGCAGGTGGAGCTTGATATTGGCAGTTCTGGTCCTTCTCAGTCCAAATTTTCTATTCAACAAATGCCAGTAGATACACCTGAATCTACTGTTGAAGATAGCTCAGAAGAAGAGGAGTATTCCATAGCCAGAGATAGACAAAGGAGAGACATTCGACCACCACAAAGATATGCAAATTTAGTTGCATATGTTTTATCTGTTGCAGAAGAAACTGATGCAGTTGGTGAGCCTTCCACCTATTCAGAAGCAGTTTCTTGTGATGATTCTGCAAAGTGATTGATTGCGATGAATGAAGAAATTGAATCTCTTCATCAGAATGAAACTTGGGTTCTTATAAAGCCGCCGTCAGCTAAGAAAATTATTGGTTGCAAGTGGGTCTTCAAGAAAAAGGAAGGTATTCCAGGGGTTGAAGATGCAAGATATAAAGCACGATTGGTTGCAAAGGGCTATAGTCAGGTACAAGGTGTTGATTTTAATGATATATTCTCACCTGTTGTTAAACATAACTCTATTCGTGTTTTGCTTGCTTTAGTTGCCATGTATAATTTGGAGTTAGAACAACTCGACGTTAAGACAGCTTTCTTACATGGCGAACTTGAAGAACAAATTTATATGAAACAACCCCAGGGTTTTAAAATTGAAGGTAAGAAAGACCATGTTTGCTTATTGAAGAAATCCTTATATGGATTAAAGCAGTCTCCAAGACAATGGTATAAAAGATTTGATTCCTTTATGTTGGGTCATGGTTATTTGAGGAGCATGTATGATAGTTGTGTTTACTTCCGGAAGTTAAATGATGGTTCTTTCATTTATTTGCTGCTTTATGTTGATGACATGCTCATTGCTGCCAAGAATTTGTCAGAAATTCACACTTTGAAACTGCAGTTAAATAGTGAATTTGAAATGAAAGATTTGGGAGCAGCTAAGAAAATTCTTGGCATGGATATCAAGCGAGATCGAGGAGTAGGGAAGTTGTTCTTGACCCAGAAAAATTACCTTGAGAAAGTTTTGGAGCGTTTTGGCATGAAAGATGCTAAACCAGTATCTACTCCTCTTGCTAGCCATTTTCGGCTATCTGCTGCTCAATCACCAAAATCAGATGAAGAGGAAGATTATATGACACGGGTTCCTTATTCCAGTGCTGTCGGCAGTGTTATGTATGCAATGGTTTGTACTCGTCCAGATATTGCACAAGCAGTCAGTGTTGTTAGCAGATATATGTCTTGCCCTGGTAAAGCACATTGGCAAGCTGTGAAGTGGATTCTCAGATACTTGCGAGGTACTTCAAATACATGTTTGGAGTTTGGAAGAAATAATAACACTTTGGTTGGTTTTGTAGACTCAAACTACGCTGGGGATCTTGACAGGAGAAGATCACTTTCAGACTATGTATTTTGCATTGGCGGTTGTGCTGTTAGTTGGAAAGCTACTCTACAACCTGTCGTAGCTTTGTCTACTACTGAAGCAGAATATATGGCTGTGACCGAGGCAATCAAAGAAGCCTTGTGGTTGAAGAGTTTATTTAACGAACTAAGTCTATATCAAGGTGTTATTGATATTCACTGTGATAGTCAAAGTGCCATACACTTGACTAAAGATCAGATGTATCATGAGAGGACGAAACACATTGATGTGAAGTATCACTTCATTCGGGATATCATTGCTGAGGGAAAAGTCCTTATTCAGAAAATCAATACTAAGGACAATCCAGCCGATATGTTTACGAAGCCTCTTCCAAATTACAAGTTCAAGCAGTGCTTGGACTTGGTTGGTGTTCGTTATTGGTGATTTAAGCCCATTGGGGCTTATATGAAGAAGGTGGAGCAAGTTTATAATCTCTCGATGTTGGGGACTCATCAAGGTGGAGATTTGTTGAAGCCGCATTTGTTGACCAAATGCTTTTGGTGCTTCGTCCCACATCGGTAGAAGCCAAAGGAATTCTTCCTTTGATTTCCTATAAATAAGGGAGCCTGATGAAGGAATAAACTCGCACCACTCAAGAGAGTTATATGGGCTATTAGTTTCTTGAGTCATCTAGCCCATTCAGTCAAATATTTTAGGCTCTCTTGTTTTGAGTTTAGGAATATTTTCTAAACTCTTTTGTAAGTGCCTATTGGCCTAGGAACCACTTTCCTACGGTTTTTTGTATTTCTTCTTCATAGTAGAATTATTGCTCCTCCCTCGCCCGTGGACGTAGGTCAATTTGACCGAACCATGTAAATCTTCTGTGTCTTTTATTTGCTTTGTTATCCGTCTTTATATGGTCGGTTTTACCGCCTAATTATTATATGGCTGGTATCTACCACCTATCTATTATATGGTCGGTTATACCGCCTACTTTGTCCTAACTTGGATTTGTCTATTTCCTGGCCCGGTCCTAACAGTTCGGTTTATTGGTCTCCAATCTCAAGGCACTGAATGGATAGAACACTAAATTATAAGAAAAAATTGTCAGTTAACCATTATTCTGTATTATTAGGATGTTGGCATCATTAGGTCATATTTTTTAGCCCCATATGAAGACATTCATAGTTTTGAGCAAACTTAGGCAGAAATAATACTTTTCTTCATTCCAATTGTTTGAAATTTTTTTGTAAGCTTAGCCTTCTTCTCTTGATGATTTTATATCGTAAATAGACTTCTCTACATTGACATGGCTGTGCTGCTGGAAGCATTTGTTCGGGGTTTAATTAAGAGCCTTTTAGCATGTTTTATGCTCACAGCTCCAACATCAACTTTTTGTTGCTTCTTGTATAATGCTTGCAACTGAGATGTTGATTAGTGGATTTTTGATCTACTACTTCTTAGCATTCACACTCTTCAGTGAACTGTAAGAGAAAGGAAGAACTATGTTTGGGCCTCTTCCTGAGAGACCATGCACTCTTAAATGCTTGATTACATAGAATTAGTCCTCTCTTGCTTGCAGTACTGGGATGTACCATCCTTCTGATTGCCATGGTTAATTCTGCTTTCTAAACTCATACTGTTACCTGATTTTTTTACTAAAACTTTGCTGAGCTAGTTCCTTTATTGACCTGGCTACATGATTTTGCTTACTCTTTTGCAGGAAATTCTATCTCATTCAACAACTTTGTCATTAGTGCTACTAGATGAAGTATGTGCTGTGAAGAAGTTCCTAGTTTCATTTTTTATTTTTGTTGGGACAATTTTACAGTTCATTTGTTTGACTCGTTTATGTGATTTAATTTATAGAGACCCTGCTTGTTTAGAGATAGCACCATGCATTACCTCCTTTTATAGGTGGGCGCAGGAACAAATCCCCAAGAAGGCGCTGCATTGGGAATGGCATTGCTTGAATCTTTTGCAGAGGCTGGTCCATTACTAACAATGGCAACAACACATCATGGAGAACTTAAAACCCTTAAATACAGGTAGTTTGCGAGAAGGTACAATTTCTTGTCTAACTGCATGCCAATCTCGAACTGATGGCTTCCTGTTGGAAAACACGACTGACAGCAATAAAGCCTTCGAAAATGCATGCATGGAGTTTGACGAGATGAACTTGAAGCCCACCTTTAGGATTCTTTGGGGAGTACCAGGTTCTCTTTTCAATTTGGTGGTAACCGGTTCTTCATTAGTTGCAGTTCCTTTGCCGAAATATTCATATTATAAACAAGAATCATTTGTGTGATTGAGGTGTTTTTAGCATTTGTATAAACCTATTTACATGGGTTTTTCTTCCTTGTACATCTCACCTTTCCAGGCCGTTCAAATGCAATCAGCATTGCTGAAAGGCTTGGAATTCCAAATGCAATTTTGGATAATGCTCGTGAACTTTATGGAGTGGCTAGTGCAGAAATTAACGAGGTAATATTTGTTTGATATTGGAATATGTACGCCTATCAGGACTGTTAATTTGCAAATATGCATCCTATTGCAGAATGGTTGACTATCTTTTACAATCAACTTCACAAGAACACTCAAACATAAGAATTACCTAGATTAAATCTGTTTCTGTCCTTATAGATTGTTAATTAGTGTAATTTTGATAGATGCCATCACCTTTTGACATGATATTACTGACACTTTTGAACTATATATGTGCCAAATTGTAGAAGCAACAATAAACCTAGTCATTCTTTTCAAGGGTACCAAATTACACTATATATTAATTAGATTGGTATTTACTGCTTTCTGCGGGTGTTGTCTTTAGATGCATATATGCAGTAAATGGTTGTGATGCTTTCTTTACAAGTTTTGATATATTTTCATTATTTTCTTAAGAAATCTTCCCTTTGTTATGACCTGTTGCAGATTATAGTAGAAATGGAGAGATTTAAGCATAATTTCCATAAGCAAATCCAGGAAGCTCAACATTATCTGATGTGAGAATCTTTCAATTAACTAGATATGTCTTTGTTTGATTGCCTTAGCTGTCTCCCAGAACTACAGAAATGCCTTATTGTCCTGATGCGTTGAGAAGAAAATACTTAACACTTACACAGTGTAGAGTTTATAGAAAGAAATGCTCAAATACCTTTGGATTCATCCTATTTGCTGGAAGTATTGTGTACATAAATCTGAAGTAAAGTGGAGTGGGCTTTAGTATCAGTAGTGATTAATTACAGGGGTAGAAATGAATGCCACATGTAATATCCTACTACGAGGTGAATTTTTTTAGTACAGTGCCATCTCTTTGAAAAGATAGATTATTGTTGGTTAAGTGAGTCATGTTCATATGATTTCCTTTACCAACATAACTTTCAACATCTTTATGTGCTTGTGGATACCTGAATGATGGAAGGGATACCCTAATGACAGTATAATTGGTTAAAGATGACAAAGGAAATATCAAAAAAATTAATGTAGATACTTAATTTGCTGATTAATGTATTGAGAATAAAAGTTCCACAGATGGTTGACGCTCCAGATTCTTTTCATAATTATTTGTCTCAGATTGTCGAAAAAACTCCATAGCGATCTAGTGTTGACCAGCAAAAATGTCAAGGAACACCAAAGGAATCAAAGATACAAGATGACACAAAAAATATCTGAGACTGCAGGTTCAGCACGTTCAAGGCTTCATGAGAAAGTACGACAGCTTCGAACATCTCATAACAATTGGCAACATAGGTCAATGGTTAAAAAGAGCGAGGACACTTTGACTTCTGTTGATCTGCAAAGTGAAGCAGGAAGAAGTGAGACCTCCAATGCCTCTGAGACTCTAACTGCAAATAATACGAGGCAGCAACCAGTCCCAGGTATATAGCCTATTGGTTTCAATTGCTGTTCTTTCTGTTCCAGGCAATCTGATTTTAGGAGTTGTAGGGTTGACATCTATGCTGACTATATGAGGGTAAGGTAATTAAAGTTTTCCTTGCATGTATAGCAGATAAAAGAGCTGAAATTCCAAAAGAAGGTGATACAGTGGTAGTTCCTTCTCTCAACAAGAAAGCAGTAGTTTTGAAGGTGGAGCCATCCAAGGAAGAAATAGTTGTTCAAGCTGGCAATATGAAGCTGAAGTTAAGGCTGGTGGATGTAATCTGAGTAAAACTTTTCTGCCTGCTTTGGCTTCAAAAGCAACCAGTAGTAGCAGTTATCTGAGATGTGGCTTTGAGGATGCACAAATACAACCACTGGGGCTGCTTGTGGGAGCTTCTGATTCCAGTCATTATTGGCGGAACTGTTCCTCAAGCCCTCCCCCCCCCCCCCTTTTTTTAGCGTGCTAAATATGATGCAAATTGCAACTTATTCGCACTTACATTAGATTTATGTACATTGTCATTTGTCTACAATTTTCTAATTTATTAGCAACAAATGCACTATCACAAAAGTAATAGTAGATTTTCCTTCTCATATTTACAGCCCATGATATGAAATTTTGTATTTGTTGATACATCTCAAAATTGTCTTGACTGTCATTTGGGGTTACTTTGTGGAGTAAATTTAGTTTTGGAAGATGAGGGGCGATTTGAATGCATTATGGGTTTAAAAAGATATTCCGAAACCTTATTTAAGGGATAGGGGAAATAGGAGAACTTGAAGAACCATCACTTTATACATCAACCACAATTAGTCGGGCTTCAAACAATGTGATCAAAGTTATACAAGCAATTACTAAAAAAATTTGGTTACAATACACCTAATTTAATTTTTTGACTAAAAATTGGAAAGAATAGTGTGAATGGTTTAGATTGATCAAGTATAACATTTGAAACCTAAACCATCCAAATATTCTCGTGTTTATCAAGTACAAAAATAAGCCACAATTTTCTAATAATCCAATTAAATTCTAAAATATTTAGCAATCCTATTATGATTGTAACTTGAATTTGTAAACTTGAGTTGTAAAATTGTAGAATCATGAGATGGACCAAAATCTTAATACATGTGTTTGAAATGCATAATGCAATCAATCATTACAAGTGTTTACAAAGCAGTGAAGGTGGCTTCAACGGCAAATTTCTAAGAATATTGTCAAAATTGAAAATGTTCAGAAAATTGGGGGTATTCAGGAGGGGGTTCTGGTTTTAGGGCTGCTGCATTTTGGGTAAGCGACTATCAATAAAATTAGAATTAATTTGTATTTATTTTTGGTTGCTGTATTTTTATATAATTTCTCCGAATTTTTTTCCCCAAGCTTTCGCCGCTCATCAGATCTGTGGCGAAAGGCTTGTTGACACCGACAAGGCTGACAACGACTTGACAGGATAGCAGGACTACAGCTAATACAATACAATTTTTTTTGAATAGTTTAAAAAGCTGACGCAAATGGCTAATAAGGACAAATTAGGAGGCATTTATTATTTTTTTAATAGTTTAAAAAGCTGACATCATTTGCATCAGCTTTTTGACTTTTCCTCCTTGACGTCGCAAATCAAATTTGTTGCGTTAATTTTTTTTTAGGGAAAATGACCTGTTTCATCCCTCACATTTCGCAAAAATATTCTTTTCATCCCTCACTTTTAAAATGAAGCAAATTCGTCCCTGACATTTAAAAATTAAAACTATTACATCCCTAAACCTAATTTTCAATCTGAATCAAACCATCTAATAACCCAGTAATAAATTTCGAAAATAGAATTGATAGATCATTCAGTCAACTTCATCATATTCACATGACATTTATTAAACCAAAAAAATAAAAATTATAACATAAAAAGGCCATTCTTTGTTTTGGAATAGTAGAGTTTTTTTTTTGGTAAATCTTTTTATGCACCGTTAGTATATCCGCTTGCGAATCTAGATGTGTATCATAAATATAAAATTTGGTGTTTAAATTTAAATTAAAATTATATGGCGGTACATAAAACCGTCAGTGTATACAATGATAATGTAGAAAAGATTAATCTTTCTTTTTTATGTTATAATTTTTTATTTTTTTCTTTTAAGGTTCATTAAATTTCACATGAATATCTATTTGAGTTAACCAAGTGATCTACCCATTACACACCCAAAATTTGTAATTAGGTTGATTGGTGGTTTGACTCAGATTGAAATTTGGATTCTGGGATGTAATGATTTCAGTTTTTAAATGTCAAGGACGAAATTGCTTCATTTTAAAAGTGAGGGACGAAAAGAATATTTTTGTGAAATGTGAAGAATGAAACCGATCATTTTCCCTTTTTTTTATTGCGGCGTCAAAATTTTTTATTTTTTCCCACCGTTGATCACAGTGATCAACGGATGCTGATTGTCGGCCAAAATATTTTCTTTTAAAGTGAGAAGGCAATTATTGATTGATTTGTACAAAAATTAATTTTTTTTAAACTGAAAAAGAATATTTTAAAGTAAAATTGCAAATCTCGATTGCGGGGATAGTTTTGCCACCGTCAATCCCACCTACCCAACACAACCAATGGTTGTCATTTACCCTCTTATTATTTCTTTATAAAAAAAGCTAACGGCCATGCACTAATTATTTTTTTTAAAACTAAACTAATCAAAGTTCAGAATTTGTAGTCAAAGTAGCAGTACTACAATTATTTGTTATATTGCCGACAATAACTATTCTATCTCATCTTCACGGACAACCTCAACTTTTCTCTGTTCTCTATATATTCACTTAAGAAAGCCCACTTCCTTCACGACCTTTCTCTTTCTGGTGTGGTACTCATCTTCTTCTTCATCTTTTTCACAAAATTTTCTTAGATTTTTCTCTTTCTGGTGGTCCTCATCTTCTTCTTTCATCTTATATTTCTCCTAGATTTTCGCGAGTAGCTGGTCAATTAAGACGACGATTCAGAAAAACAATATTACAATTTGAGGGGTGGATCAGAAAGAAATTTTGTAAAGAAATGATATATCATTGACAAGGCTAGTTTATTTAATAATTTTGTTAATAATAATTTTATAATATTTGCAGTTATGTTAAGTTCTAGATATTATGCTGCTTTACATTTATTTAATTTTGGAATGAGATTTTTATTTATAGTTTGCAGTAGTCTTTTATTTATGGTTTGCAGTAGTATTTTATTTACGATTTATGATTTATTTATGATTTGCAGTAGTCTTTTAGGCAAATTAATAATGAATACTAATAGTAAGATATACTATTAAATGATTATTTGTTGACATTAATGGTCATATGAATAAAATGTGATAGTTTTTAAGATTTAATAGTCGTTGACGGCGAATTAATATTTACATTTAAGATTATTTAATAGTCAGATGATAAGGTTAGTCTTTTATGGTTATTAAAGAAGTTTTTTAAAAATTATTTTTTGACAGATTTTAGAATTAATTTTATAGAGGCAGTAGTCTTTTAGGCGAATGATGAATAAAAGATAAATAATGGCAAATGGTAAATAGTAAGTAGTAAATAGTAAATAATAAATAGTAAGTGGTAAATAATAAGTGATAAGTGGTAAATGATAAATGATAAATGGTAAATATTAAATGGTAAATAGTAAATAGTAAATGGTAAATGATAAATAGTAAATAGTAAATAGTAAATAATAAATAATAAATAATAAAAAGTAAATAATAAATAATAAATAGTAAATAGTGAGTGGTTAAAATTATATAGTAAAAATAACAATAATACAATATGAGATTGTGAGATAGTAACTGATACATTAATAATACCCGTACTATTAATCTATAGTTTAGTAATATTAATATGAATAATAAATAGTAAGTAATACTAATAGTTTTAAAAATATAAGTTACAGTACTACAATCATAGTCTAATAGTACCTATGATTAATTAAAGAAGACCATTACTCTAATAGTGTGAATAATACTATTTGTTTGATAAATTTATTTTTATTTATTCATTTGCTATTGATGATTATTTTATTAGTGGTGCTATTACTAATGAAAACGCTTATTGCATTAATATTAGTAATTATGATAAGTTGATATAAAAATATTCATAAAATTAGGAAAAAAATATCGATGGACCTTGTATTGGTGTTTCAATTTTATTGGGGAGGTAGAATAAACGAGACCGGAAGATCATTCGCATATGAACCTCCACGGTATAAAAAAATCGTTTTAGTGAAAAATCGAATAAATTATGATGAATTGGTGGATAAAGTGTATACTTAAATGCAATTAGATCAGAATGTTTGCAAGTTGAATCTATGATTTAGAAATGCTGTTGGCCAAGACATATTTGCTGGAGTGCAATTGGAATGCGAAGATGACATTGACACGCTATATCATATGAAGTTGATGTCACCACACACGGCATGTGAAATATATGTAGAAATAGAGCCACGAACCCGTCATATTCACAGTGACCATGACGGCGGACAAACATCATTAGTCAAGAATGATTTTGAAAAGGAGTCAAACAGTATTACTGAGGTAACTGAAAGTGTAAGGATGGTAAATCGTTCTTTTGATGAATTGCCTCAAGTGAAAATTTTCAATCCGACAATCCTATCGAGCATACCAGAGAGTGAAAATGTTAATGTTGATCAAGATACGGAACCGGAACCCGACGGTGATGATTCGAACGATGATGAGTAGGATCAAATCGATGAAGAATTTGGCAATCCGCCAGTTCAATCGGCTGCCAGTCCATCGATCTCATATCATATACTAGTCCATCTAAATGACCTTGAAGGTGTGGAAACCTCACTGAATTTTGATCCTTTTAAGAAGGAAGTTTTGGCAGAGTACAATGTATGGGATGAGCGGACAAAGGAGCTTAGATTGGAAATGATTTTTGAAACAAAGAACGACGTACAGCGAGCTGTCAAACTCTGGTCGATCAAGCACAACAGGGAGTACAAAGTGCGAGAAAGTAAATTGACCACTTGGTATGTCCGTTGCAAGTCCCATAGTGCTTCGCTTCCATGTAATTGGCAGCTAAGAGCCACTCTAAAATGCACACGTAATATGTGGAAGATTGTAACATTTGTGAAGGAACACACGTGTGTGCGAGTTTCGAATTTCAATGACCACTGACAGTTGAGTTCGAAAGTCGTAGCCGAGTACATAATACACCGCGTCTAAAATGGTCCGTTGTATGCCATCAAAGAAATACAAGCGAGCATTAAATGTGCTTTTGATACGGATGTTTCGTACAAAAAAGCATGGTATACTAGGTGACGTGCGATTGATATTGTGTATGGTGATTGGCCAACTTCTATATCTGCGCTCCCTACGTACAAGTAGGAATTGGTGAAAGTCAATCCCAGAACAGTTATCAAGTGGGAGCACCATCCGCAAAGCAGTGCTGGATGCAGAATCTTTCATTATGTGTTTTGGGTATTTGGGCCGGTGAACGAGTCATTTTGACACCTTAAATCAGTTATTTGTATTGACGGCATATTTATGAAGGGCACATACAAAGCAAAATTATTGGTTGCTGTTGGTTTTGATACCTCTAATCGGTAGTGACCACTTCTATTCGCACTTGTAGACGATGAGACAAATCGGAGTTGGACATGGTTCATGTCGCATTTGCAGCATCATGTGTGCCGTGAGGTGAAAAATATATGTGTTATTTTGGATAGGCACAAGGGCATAACACATGCTATTAATACTTTGTCGGAGTGAAAAGAACCGATGGCTGTGCATCGATACTGTTTAGTACATGTGCAGAGCAACTTTGCACAAAATTTTTGAAATCAAAGGTATGTATATTTTTTAATATTAGATTAAAAATACATAGTATGAATACCTACTAAATATGAGTTTAATCGTCGGTCAATTATTATTGTCCAGATTTAAAGATCTTATGTGGGCTGTTGGAGCAGCAAATCAAGCCAAAAAATACGATGCATTTATGGAACAAATATGGTTGTTAAATGAAGAGGCGTATAAATGGTTGAATGGCGGTTTTGTCAAACCAGAACAGTGGACATTATGCAAGGATGGGGGATGTCGGTAAAACCACACATCGACGAACGTAGCTGAGTGTTTCAACAATGTATTGCGCAATGTTCAATTATTACCAATAACAGCATGCGTACATCACTATTAATCAAATTGTTGAGCTCTTTAGGTCGAAACGAAAATTGGCCTTCAACACGGCATATGCTTATCCTAAAGAAATATGAAAGCCATTCTTGAAAAATGAACTAAAGGCAAGGACACACTCAATCCAAGTATATGATCATAGAGGCGGAATATATTGCATTATTACTAATCGACGCGATAATGGAAAGAGTGGCAATGCGCAGATTGTCAAGTTTGGGAATAACATATGTACGTGTGGCAAGTGGGTTAAGTTTAGATTTTCATGCTCGCACGTATTTACAGCTTGTTATAGGTCGGATACAAATTCGTACCATCTAATAGGTTACGTGCACATATTTTCAACTTGACAATCTTCGCTTCAAGGACAGTTTCAACCTCTGCCGAATTCGGCTTATTGGGTCCCTTCGGAGTTACGACTTACTTATGACGTAGGAAAAATTAAATAAAAGAGACCTGGTCCTAAGGCCATTATTAGAATACATAATTAAATGGATCGTCGATGTCTCGATGCGTCTCGTCGTTGTAGTCACTATTTACGGACAGACCACAACACCTCCAATTGCCCTTATTCTAGTCATTTTCATGTGTAAAAGCATGAACGAGATGAATAATTAGTTAAAGGTTGTGTAGTCGTTAATTATGTGTTATATTAGTTGTTTGCTCGATTTTTGACTGTATGTCTATTGTTGATGTATAATTTAATAAAATTAGAATTGTATGTCGACTATTAATAAATATTTGATTGTGCAGATTATCCTAAACATGTCACATTGATCTAAACAGACTCCTGATCCTATACAGGGTCCGCACGAAGATGGCGTATTATATTTTCATGATACACATCGATCGAAAGCCGTATTTTTAGGGCAGAAGAGTCAGCTCGATATAAAACGAGCTGACGATTTTTTTTGGGATCTGGTACGAAATCAGCTAAATTCTCGGATAGCAAATTACCTTCGTGTAATAAGTTTTTGGAGAATCGTACAGGCAGGTTATTTTGAAATTGATCATGGATTGATTACAATGTTTATTGAGCGATGGAAGCAGGAGACCCACACATTTCATCTTCTTGTGGGTGAGGCCATAGTCGCTTTACAGGATGAGGAGGTATTATGGGGTGTACGTGTCGACGGACTACCAGTGACACTTATTGATCGAAATAGAAATATTATACGCAAGAAGCAATTAATTGAGGAGCTTCTAAGTTTTAGACCTGAGACGCAAAACTTTAAGGATGGAATGTTGAAACTTATTCCAATATTTGACTTTTTATACGAGCCTCTTCCAGATGATACACTGGAGGAATTAGTTCAGCAACATGTTCGATGCTACATTTTGATCTTATTTGCTGGATAATTATTTGCCAACATGTGTGAAAATGTTGTAAGTTGCCTCTGGTTGGATTACTTACGAAACCTAGAGGCTTTAAGTAATTTCAGTTGGGGCAGCGCCACACTTGCCTATTTATATTTCCATCTGTGTAAAGCGCTTACGCAACCACAAGCTGCACAGTTGGCCCGTACATGTTTTTGCAAGTACTAAATGCATAAGTTTAGAATCATTGCACGTCTATATTTCATTTAAATACAATAGTGATTTAACGTGAAAAATTCATATTTTTTACCGTTATGGGCTTGGGAGAGGATGCCCAAGATTCATTTGACCGTCTTGGTTCCTGCTGTACAGGGCGATAATTTTTCCAGAGGTGGTCGTTGGACAGGAGAACATACGACTAGATATGTGCCATCGCATGTCGTCTTATTATTTCGTGATGCACTCATCGAAATAGAAGCTGATGAGGTACTCAAAGTAATATACAATTTTGATAGCAAACTCTCAATATGTATTTACAATCGCACTTAGTTAAACAAATTTATTGTCATAGTTTATCTGGGAGCCGTATTCTATCGACCTTATTGCACAGCTCCCCGCTTATTCCTCAACCGGACATCACATATAGTAGTCAGTAATTCCGTTGATATATTGGAAGGTTGTGAAAATTCACTTTTCACAACGGATACTACGACAATTTGCGTTATTTCAACCGATACCCTGCCTCTGTTGACATAGACAAGGATAAGAAATTATATTCTTTAGGTCGTTCAAACCGTTCTAGAAAGGATTGAGCCCAGTACCATAGTCATTGAGTGCAATACTAGGAACGTCGTGCTCAATCGATTGTTGGTGGATATCGCAGCGATCCATTAATACCTTTAGATGAGTACATTGTATGGTACCAAAACGTTACTATTCGCCATATAGCACCTTCTGTTTCACGGCAACCAGGAGATGATGCTCATCGACCAGATGGGGGACAGTTCGACTACTTGGTAAATTGTTAAACACTTTCCCTTTTTATGTAATCAAATCCCATTACATGTTTATTTATTAACATATAATATGACTACAACATACAAATTTCTCTTTTTTTAAGTTGATTCGATATTTCAGAAGGGAAAGTGTCCAGTCGTATACACGCACGTATACAATACTTGCTACAACGATGTGTCCAGAATTAAGTTTCAGGATAATCTTGATCAAATGCACCACTTCCTAGAAACCTTGGCTGGTTTCTCACCTGCTTTGCATATGGACGACGACAGTGTTCCCATTAGTGCTTCTTTCCAAGCGCCTATACATGGTTCTTGTCCTAGATGCGGCCAAACTTTGGTATTCGATCCCTCCGTTGATGATGACGATGATTAAACACATGAACAAGTTCATGCACTACCTTGGAGGTCCGAACGATTACAATTAGGACGAGATCTACCACATGGGAGAATTCATTGGAAATGTGACTGTTCTACCACTCCGCGAGATAAGAGCAAGAGCCGTGTTGATGGGTGATTTAAAAATATTATTTTTCAAATAATTATCGAAACTCTCATTTTATTATCAATTAACTTTATATGCTAATTATTACATTCTATAAATATTGTTTAATGTTGCATTATTTATCATTTTTCAAATTAGCATTACCATTAACAATTTAGAAATATGACTTTGGTAAATTTTAGAGTGTTTTTAATAGCATACTAATTATTTAAACCCTAAACTTTTATTAAGCCTAATTTATTATTATTTAAGTTTATATACTAATTATTATATTCTATAAATATTGTATTATTTATCATTATTGATTGCTATAATAATATTATAAAATTTAAAAAATATGACTTAGACAAATTTTATTAGTAATTTAATAGCATACTTGATTATCATCTTAATTTATAAATTTAACAGTATTCTAATATCATATTTTAAATTTTTAATAATTTAGGTTTATAATAGAATTTTAGTAATACGATTTAAGAATTTTAATTTGAAAAGCGTTACACTATAATTTGAAAATTAGTATTTCATGTAAAACGTAAAACCCTAATTATGCCTAATTAAGGTTACGTTTTACAGGAGAAAAAAACTTGGTCGCACTGCCTTTTATTAAACATTAAATAACTTATTAAAAATTACATATTAAATAATAAAAGGTAGGAAGAATGCTTCGAAAAAAAAAAAGCAATGTATCGCCGCTCATTATCGCCGCGACACATAAAGACAAAACCTTCACCGCTCTTGAGTTAAGCGGCAATCAAAATTCCTTCGCCGCTTATTTCATGAGCGGCGAAGCATTTAAAAAAAAATGAACCAAAATAAATGAAACCAAAATAAATGAAAATTAAAAGTCTTTTATTAGTAGTCTCATGTCTCAATTGCAACGACCCCTTATTCCACAACACTCCCCACGGAACACCAATTTTCTGAACTTTTTCAATTTTGACAATATTCCTAGAAATTCGCCGACTTCAACACATGGTATTGATAGCAAGAAAATTCATATTAAAAAGAGCCATCAGCCTATAAAAAATCTAAAAGTACCTACAAGTTTTGAGAGTAGGTGAATTAAAATAGGAAACAACATAGACAACATAAACAACATAACTTTCAAAGTCTTGATTAACATAAATTCAAAGTCTTGATTGTGACAGACAATTTCCACTTTCCAATCATTAGCATTTGTTTTCCCTTGGTGTTCATGTAAGAAGGCATAGCCTTTTGGACATTTTTAACTTTTTGAATACCAAGACAAAACTTCATGCAACTAATCTGTGATCACTACATCACTGCTCCACTGCTCTCATAATTGAATATTGTAATACTAATTAAGGATCTGTAGGTCAATATTAAACCTAGAACTCTAACTCCTTTCCAAGTTCGTTACCAGTTTGCCATTTGAGTTTATTCTTGATTTCTTCTCTAAGGCAATTTCTTTCGACCAAATCCTTCATTCTGGAAACATGACAAGTCAATCCTCGTATAGGCATTGAAGAGGACCACAACTTCAGGGCTCGACCAAATAGAAAACAAAAGCATTAAGAAACTTCTTGGAGTTAGTAGGGAAAGAAAAACCTTTTCTCATAATTGAATATTGTTATCATTTAATAAGATTAACATTTCATTTCAACTCGCAATTTTAACGTCTTGGAGGTAGACACACTCTTGCAATTTTAAGTTTAGCATCCAAAATTTATGTGATTTGAACCATCATGTCATAGAATCTTCCTATTCAAAATATAATTCCTCACCTAGTTTGACAGTCCTTTCTTTATAGTTCAAAGGCACAACAGACGTATTATTTCCTTTTCATTAATAATGTCTGTCTTAGTTGCCAACATGATACCAAATATGAATTCCATGAAATCATTGAAATTTAAGCGAAGTTTGTTCTCAAATTCAAAAAAGGAAAACATTCAATTAATTTCTGATTGCTAAAACTCTTCAAACAATTGGACTTATGCTTTCTTCATCATTCTTTAGTTACATGATTTTCCAGCTCATTGTTGTAATATCTTAGACAAAGCCAAAAAACTCCCGATACGTTTGCATCTTTCACAATCCACAGAGTGAGTTTTGTTGATGTTGTTTTGTTTCTTAACTTCCAAATTCTAGAATGACAAGATTATTGATAGAAAAATTTGTAGCATAATAGGAAATGCAAAAAAAAAAGGGGATTAGAGGGACATAGAGAAAGAGGAACAAAAGATAAATAGATTAGCCAAATGAGGGAAAAGGAGAAAAGGAGACATTGGATAGAAAGGCTGGAGGAAAAGGTTAGGAAAAAATTGGTTATTTGATATATATATATATGTGTGTGTGTGTGTGTGTGTGTGTGTGTGTAATGTTATTGTACTTAAACACATTTCACTCTAAATGTTTCACATACGACCTCTCACAATCAAAAAAGCATTTTCTATCTTTAACCTGATTGTAATTCCTTTTCTTTACCGAAGATAAAAAAATTAAATTTATCCAATAACAAAGACAAAATCTTTGTTTTTACAAACCAATTCCAACTACGAAAAAAATTTGTCCCTAGAATTGAGGTACTAAGCAACCCATTTTTTAATCCTTGAAGCTAGAGTGGCATCCTCCTTCCCCTAAGAGAAGAAAAATAGAATCGCAGTTGCTAGTAAGGTATAAGAATTGGATTTGCTCATGAATTACTAACAATTTATGTTTTTCCTCACTGTTGTTTTCATTTTTCTACTTAGGGTGTCAGGCTCTTTTCACATGACGATAGAATAATGGAAAAACAAACGAGTAAAAGTATTATGTTTCAAAGTTCAATCATTTTCAGCTAGCTCTAAACTAAAGATGCATCATTATGATAATCATAGGTTAATTAGTCTAGTTTTTGAAGCAGAAGATTTTATATTTTGGATTCATTGGTCTAGTGGCAGTATGAATCAAGAGCATTGAAATAGTTTAACTTTTGTTTGAATAATTTATAGCATGATTATATTCTCACATTAAAGGCATCTTATTATCCTTAATGAAATACATTTCTGTAACATGGCAAACTCCGTAAACATATATATAGATACATGGATGGCAACCGTAAAAGTTATTCCATGAGTACAAATCCCTTACAATAAAGCTCCAATTAGCCAAAGTAAGAAATTACAAAAAGCTTCAAAAAAAGATCCATTAAACTGCCCTAGCTGAGAAAGATTTTGAAATAAGGTGTAAACAGTATTTTAGATGCATTAGTAAAACTAACATTTGAGAACAAACCCATTAATTCATTTACCTCTAAGAATGGGTGAGAAACAAATACAAATAAGGGAAAATGACCTGTTTCATCCCTCACATTTCGCAAAAATATTCTTTTCGTCCATCACTTTTAAAATGAAGCAAATTCATCCCTGACATTTAAAAATTAAAGCTATTACATCCCTGAACCTAATTTTCAATCTGAATCAAACCATGCAATAACCCAGTAATAAATTTCGAAAATAGAATTGATAGATCATTCGGTCAACTTCATCATATTCACATGACATTTATTAAATCAAAAAAATAAAAATTATAACATAAAAGGCCATTCTTTGTCTTGGAATAGTAGAGTTTTTTTTTTGATAAATCTTTTCATGCATCGTTAGTATATCCGCTTGCAAATCTAGATATGCATCATAAATATAAAATTTGGTGTTTAAATTTAAATTAAAATGATATGACGGTACATAAACCGTCAGTGTATACAATGATAATGTAGAAAAGATTAATCTTTCTTTTTTATATTATAATTTTTTCTTTTTTCTTTTTAGGTTCATTAAATTTTACATGAATATCAAGTTGAGTTAACCAAGTGATCTATCAATTACACCTCCAAAATTTGTAATCAGGTTGATTGGTGGTTTGATTCAGATTGAAATTTGGGTTCAGGGATGTAATAATTTTAGTTTTTAAATGTCAAGGACGAAATTGCTTCATTTTAAAAGTGAGGAACGAAAAGAATATTTTTGTGAAATGTGAAGGATGAAACCGATCATTTTCCCTACAAATAAAGTAATAACTTTTAAGTTCCTCCACCTAATGGTGAATTGTCCACCTTTAATAGAACTTACCTTAAAATATGTTGACAGTAATTAGGGAATCAGACTCAATAAATAGCCTTTAATAACAATAACCACTGAGCTTTGGCTCAATGGTCACCAAAAAGGGATTAAATTCCTCTTTGGACTATAGGTCGAGCGATTCAAACCCCACCTAATTTGAAAAAAATCCAAAGAAGGTGTCAGAACATCCCTTTGGTCTAGTTGGATCCATAAACCTGCTAGTTCTTTATACAGTCTCTTTAGGCTCCTCTTCCTTGTAGCATAGGATAAATTAGATTATACAAATATTAGGGTTGCAGCCAAAAAAAATAGCCTTTAATAACCATCGGAGAGACATAATTGAATAGCCTCGATTTCCAACACTGAGCTATGCTCAGCTAGGATGGACATAAGCCAAGTGACAGCGAGGTCCTTGCTCAACTCTCTAACCCTTCAATTTTTGTTTATAATGATTAAGAGTTTCCATTAAACCGATAAAAAAAAACTTAGTAGTATGATAGCTTATCTTCTCAACGTAACATATGTTAATGTGTTTGCCAAAATATACGTGCTAATGAAAAAATATATTATTATTTTTTAGTATTTATTATTTTATTTTATTTTTCGTTTATATATCAGAATTTCTATTCTTTTACTAACTTTGCAATTAGTTAGATCTTGACACTTATATGGCTAAAATGTAACAAAAAACAAAAGTTGATATTGATTCACTTTAATCAAGTTACTCGTGCAGCTACTCAAATGGTAAAGCAAATAGTCGTGGTAGTGATAGCAAAAAATATCGTATTAAAAAGAACCTTTTCGTGAGTTCTTGCTGTACTTGTATTAAAATCAAACTAATGATTCTGTATAATTGCATGTAAATTTGTAGGGATCAGTCCTAGACATTTCATCCAAATTAAGCAATATAAGTTAAAACTAAATAACTCATTTGTTAAATGAAAGTTTCTAATCCAATGCCTTTACTTTTAGCAACTACTACTACAGGACACAAGAGTCAAATTTCTATTACCAATCATGCAAATGGAAACCTTTCTAGGATTCCAACAATCTTATCCCACCAAGCTCAAGGTGTTCAATATAATGTCACCTAGGGTTCGATCATTGACAACTAGGGTCAAATTAGGCTGCAAAACTAGGTTATAGATTGCTAACAAAATATTTTGTTAGGTTGGCCAAGCCCGATCTGATCTATTCAGGTCCTAGACAACCATATAGTTTAGGGATACCAAAAAGAAAGAAAATGCTCAGTCCTACTTTAAATCTCAAGGCTAGTTAAATTACTTGCGAGCTTTGAAGCACTACTTCTTGATTTAAGACTAAAGCTAAACAAGTATTTTCATTCTTATTAATCTTATAAAGAGAGATTAAAGACTTTTGAAATACATATCAACAATACATAACCAACCCTTTCAAATTAGTTTGAACGGGAAAAAAGAAGCATGTTCATAAGTTGGAAAGCTAAATAAACTACCGTCTCTATAGTTGGCTCTTTGCCCGACTCTTTCATGGTATCTACCTTTAAAACAAAATGAATCTAATCAAAGAAGCTAGCAGGAAGTCTTTCCAAACCTTACTTCTGACACCTTAAAGATAGACAAATAAAGTTCCCTTTCCAATTTTGTAGCAAGATCAATGTCCCAAAGCATCTTTAGTTGCAAGAACTTCATCTGAGACTCCCATATAAAGCATTTCATTGATTAATCACACACTAAATTCCACATGTGATAAGGGGAATTGAGTGATAAGGGGAGTTGAGGAGGATAGAATAGAATAATCAGTTACTCATTACTCACTACTGTACAAAAATCAGAGTGGGCAATCTTGGTCTCTACGTATCAATGTATCATTACTTGAAACAGTACTTTTATAAATTGTCCCTTGTACAGTGCTTCTTGTTAGAAAAATTTCAACTACAACTACAGAAAATGGCTTTGACGTGAAGATTCACTTTCCTTAAGAAAATTTGCCTCCACTATTCTACTACCGGGTTTTCGACAATTTCCTCCAAAAATAACAAAGCCAACTAGAATTTCCACACAGTAGATTGAAGAAATTCTCCGAAGAATGGTTCAGAGAATTATTGTTTTGATAAGAAGTAGAAGAATAGTAAATCTAGAAATAAAAAGAATATATCTTCTAATATTTGAACATCCTTATTTATAAGGTTCAAACACCCCAAAAGGAATGTCATGTCTTTTGGAAACATACTTATTCCTGAATAGGCACCTTTTAAATGAATGGACACTTAATGGGCGCTTAAGAGTTGTATCATTAGACACAACCCCTAAATGAAACTGTTTAGTTAAGACGAAATATTAAAATGAAATTAATTTCGGTTCTTAAGACCCAAGTGCTCAAGTGCCAATCTTTAATCATTAAATATATATTCTAATTCAATAGTCAACATGACAAATATATGTGCAATTTTAAAGTTTTCCTCCAAAATTTCCTACCATTCAAATTTATTTGAATAGGTTTGAAATTGACTATAAATCTTTTCCATTCTTCGCACTAGGGATGTACGCGAGCCAAGCTACTCGCGAGCAGTCAATGGCTTGGCTTGAACTCGGTTTGACCGAGTTCGAGTCGAGTCTCGAGCTACTCGAATGTATTTTCGAGTCGAGTTTCGAGTCAGTATTTTGGGGCTTGTGGCTCGTCGAGTCAGGATATATTTAAATAATATATATAATTTAAATAAAATATATGTATTATAATTATAAAATGACCGTTATGGATATAATTTATACTGAATTTACAATATACTCTTCTTTATAATAAAATTCCATAATGGCAGAAGTGTACATTTTCCGAGTCGAGTCAAAAAGCTTGATTAGACTCAGCTTGATAAGGTTTGACTAAAGGTCGAGCCTTATCGAGTCAAGTCTCGAGTTTAAAGGGATTTTCTCGAGTCAAGCCTCGAGTTACGATTTTTTAGGCTCGGTCGAGCTCGAGCCTAGTTATATATGGGTCGAGTCGAGCTCGAGTATAGCAATATTCGAGCTCGACTTGGCTCGAGTACATCCCTACTTCGCACACTTTCAATGTGAGATTCATCACTAACTATTTCCTACAATCCCCCACTTAGTTAGTGATGAATCAAAATCAAAATATTTTAAGATTTATGCATATAATAGGTGTCTTTCGATTTAAACCTATTATTAGTATAATTATTTCGAAACCTCATTGAAATTGATGGTAATTATAATTTTAAACCACAATTCCTTTGTAACAAGATCAGAAAAATCATACACATAAATCTTACTTATGTCTCATAAAACGTTCACGTGAGTTTTAGCACTGTATTATGGCCTTGTGCTCCCTTCTGATTCATGAACTTTTACAAAAGGTTTAGTCCAAACTTTTGATAAAAGCAGCACCACCTCTTGAGTTCATATATGTAAAGTCTACGTTGGAGTCTTGCAATTAGACTACCTTATTCTTAATCCAAACATGTTTACTTCATTAAGAATAATTTATTCAACCTCCTTATTTCATAAGTACTTTTAATTATAGTACTTGCTAACAGTCAAACAATAACTTGTTATTACCTATTAAACCTTTAGAATTATTAGGTAATAAGAAAGGTTAGGATACCATCACCATTGACAATTTTAGAATGGTTTTAGACCCATAGTATTTGTAGTGCTTTTGATCATTTCTTTTGAGCGTCTTTTAGTTAAAAGATCAGCAAGATTATTACTAGATTTTACGTAGACAACTGTTGTAATTCCATCAGAAATTAATTGTCTTACATACTCGTGTCTTAAAGCAATATGTATAGATTTACCATTATAAATTTTTCTAAATGCTCTAAACATAGTTGCTTCACTGTCGCATTGCAAAGAAATGGCTAGCATTGGTTGTGGCCATAATTCTAAATCTAGTAATAAATTTCTTAGCCATTCTGCTTCTTTGCCTGCTGCTGTTAGTGCAACAAATTCTGATTCCATAGTCAAATGAGTAATACACGTCTAGTTCTTAAAAGCCCATGAGATAGCTCCTCCGTCTATTTTAAAATCCAACTAGATGTTGATTTATTATCATTTACACTAGTTATCCAACTAGCGTCACAGTAACCTTCACGTACCGAAGGAAACTTGTTATAATACAATCCAAAAGACTTTGTCTTTTTAAGGTAACCTACTACTCATTCAATTGCTTTCCAATGGTCAGTATGAGGATAATGAGTAAATCTAGGAAGTCTGCAAGTAGTGAATACAATATCAGGTCTAGTACAATGCATAGCATACATCAAACTACCAATTGCACTAGCATAATCTGATTGACTAATAGATCTCTCCAAATTTTCCACTAGCTTATTAGAAACATCAAATGGGGTATTAGTTTCTTTTATACCCAAATGATTAAATTTAGATATAATCTTGTCAATGTAATGAGATTGACATAAAGCATAACCCCCACTGTGTTTCTTAACTTTGATTCCTAAGATGGCATCAATTTCTTTCAAATCTTTCATTTTAAATTGGGAGGTTAAATACCTCTTAGTTTCATTTACTCCTTGCATGTTGGTCCCCATGATTAACATATCATCTACATAAAGAGATATAATTACACTATAATCTTTGTTAACTTTGGAATATATGCATTTATCTACTTTATTGTGACTAAAGCCATTTGATAAAATTACTTTATCAAATTTCTCCTGCCACTGTTTTGGTGCTTACTTTAAACTGTATAAGGATTTAATTAATTTGCAGACTTTCTTTTCATTTCCAGGAAGTACAAACCCTTCGGGTTGCTCAATGTATACTTCCTCGTCTAGATCTCCATTTAAGAATGTTATTTTAACATCCATTTGATGAATATATAAATCATGTATGGATGCTAGAGCAAATAACACTCTTATAGAAGTAATTCTTGCAACAGGTGTGTGGCGACCCCACTTCCCCCTGAGGCGAACCAAAGGGTTGGCGGGCCGTCTGCCCAACTCTCGCCAGGACTCACGCGAGCAATCTAACCCGAATCCTTTCGAAGAATAACCTAATATATTACAAAACAATTTTTTTCCCGAATAGGATCATCCTTAAAGCCACATTAACTTCAGAGATAGCAGTGATAAAATAACCAGTCGGTGCTCTTAAACGTCCTACGTGCTACGTACCAAAGTATAAAGTCGCACCAATCCGGATAGATACATACATAAATCCCAAATACAAACTTACAAACCAAGTAATCGAATTAGGGTTTACACATTTTCCAGTTTCAAGTGGCAATCCAAAAAGAAAAGTACATTATCCCAAAAAAAAAACACATTACAGCCCACAGAATAAGTTATAGTAGTCAAATACAATACATAAGGAAAACATAAGTAAGCATCCAGCTTTCAGTTTCCAGGACCTGTTAAGGAAAACAATAAACGTGGGGTGAACTAAAGCTCAGTGGTGCCCCAAATCATGCAATCACTTAAATCAAACAACGGATAATGACTTAATAATTTTAAACAGTTAGGAAAGCGTATAACAGCACAATGTAGGATACAGGGGCTCTCAGGAGCCATTCTCCTTGCTTGATCAGAAATTACCGTAGTCGACCCTCCGTCAACTCTCACAACTTAAAGTCCATGTAGATACTCTTATTTTTCTTAGCTCCGGCCACCGAACATACCCCAGCTCCGGGCCCGCACGACAAAATAAATGAGAGCGGTAATACTCGAGTATACCTGGGACTGGTCGAGAGATTTCCTCAACGACGTTGCGTCCAGCGAGAGATTAGTATAGACTGGTCGAGGGATTCACCCAGCGACGTTGCGTCCAGCATGATATTAGTACAAGCAGGATATTCACGAAAACATTTCAAGCAAGTCACCACTCGAACGGCTAATGTGGTAAAGTACACATAGCTCACTTCGATGGATCAAAACCATATTTCCAAATATCACATATCAAGCCGAGAAAGCGCATTAATCAGGTAAGCATAGATCAAGCAGGGACACTCACCAAGAATGGAGTTCAGATATCAAGTTGGGAATCGAATTCTGCGTCCTCGAAATATCCTAAAACCAAAAATTTGAAACTATAAGTTTCTACTCAGTTTTTTAAGCTTATAGCCATTGAGGTATATTTAATATACTACTAGTTCACTTTCCCTTTGAAAGATCAAGGGTTCCTTAGATTAAAACTTGACAACAGTAGAAAAGATATTTCTTATGGTTTTCCTTGAGGTACTTTTCTAAAATAAAGTAACTAGTATTATTTTATTGAAATAAGTCAATAAACCTCTGAATATCAAAGCTAGAAAGTTACTTTGAACATTTCTCTAAAGATACGGCTTTTTGCAAGATTTATTTCCAAAAACTATTTTTCCTAAAAAAATAGAGTTTTCTTGCCGAGCAAGTCTCCCAGGCTTTTCGCTAAAATTTGTAAAACTCGTATTTTGAAATTTTTCCTAAAGTTAGCTATCCAATTGTAAAGCTTAAGGAAAGAAAAGAAATTGAAATAAGACCTAGAATTTTCAAAAGTTATAGCATTAAAATACTATAGCTATCAAGACTAGCTTGAGCTAAAGGAAATTATCGGGTTGAAAGTTTTAGGCAAAACACTAGATATTGAGTTTTTATATTATACTACTAGCTGGAAAATATTTTTGATTACTTTGACCACAGACACTCGAGTTCGCAAGATCGATACAACTTCCACAGTTCCGATTCCATCATGAAATCATAATATGGATCAAAATATGGCGAAAATTATATAACAAATTACTAGGGTTTCGTCAATCATTAGCCCTAGATTTCAACAAGTGCATTTCTGAATAAAATAAAATGATCAACCAAGGCTTCATCAATCATTAGCACTTGGTTTCAGCAAGCCCATCATAAGCAAATAAAATAAAAGTAAAGCCTCCAAGACATTCCAACAATTTACTTTCGTCACCCTGTAATACTTGTAAAATCATTCAAATGGCCAAGGGCTTCATCAATCATTAGCCCTTGACAATATCAACCACTTCCAACCACAATTTAATCAAGAATTTAAACTACAGGTAAGCTAAAATCTCAACCCAAAACCCAATTTCTGTTTCTCAAAGAAACAGGACATTCATGCAAAACAGTCCACTTTAAAAATTCACAGACAGTAGTACACATGGAGGAAAAATACGAAATTTCTACAGGACAAAGGCCTATGATTCTAGTTTCAAACGCCACTGATGGCGCCTTAAACGGATTTTCCTACACCAAGATATCAACATTTTATTGAGACTGGTCAGGGTATCCAAAAATCTGAAATTTCAATTTTTCACTTGTGAAAATTCCTTTTTCTCTTTTAACACCAAAATGTTTTTATTCAAACCATCTTTATACTTCTTGTAGAACTTCAAAACAACATTTTCCAGGCATTGCCATCCATTATATGTCCAAGAAAATTTCCAAAAATCCAAGTTGATATTTCAACTCAACTTTCGGCAGCCACAAGAAAGTTTCCAGCATTTGTATACCCACATGTTTGGTTAAATCATTCAAGATATCAAATATTTCCTTGCTAAACAAATTATACAATTTAAAACTTACAACCCTTTTGTACTTCCAAACCATCATACTTCCAGGAAAATAAAATAAATTACCAAAAAAAAACCAATTAAACTCCAAAGACAAACTGAAATTGCTGGTTCAACCTGGCTAGCGGTCTCCAACATTTTCCCAGCAACCAATACGCTTTAAATCAAATTTTCCCTTGGTTTAAACATGGTGCTAGGTACTCAATTTCAGCATATAAACACCTAGCTAGTTGTTAAAAATTTCCACTTCAAAACCAGGTTCATATAACAATTTAAAAAAAAAAATCAGAAATCTCATCCAACTAGTTACGGTTGAATCATGCATGAAGGCTTTCTGTTTTCATTTCATTTTATGGTTTTAAACATGCCTTTAACCTCTCAATTTCCTTATATACTTATCTGGCTAGCAAGTAAACGTTTCCAGTTCAGAAATCAAGCTCAAACAACAACCGTTAACATCAAAATTTTCCAAAATTTCCCTGCTTGACCCGGTTGATCATGCCCTGAGGCAGATTGCACTCTTAATTTTATTTCCCTGTTTTAACAAACTAATCGGCCCCATGTAGAGCCTAATTACTTGTTATTAGCTATCTAATTATGATTATAAGCTTAAACCACAAAATTAACACCAAATAAACCAGATCAAAGCGGAAATATCAAGTCAAATTCTCGGCAGAACTTTTACTTCCAAAGCAGAATTTTTCTAAGACTTTGATTTCATTAACCGGCTGCCTAAAATTACATGCAACCTCTGATAAGACTTCCTCTGCTAATACTTAACTTAATTAGCCCAGAAATTTACCTCAGATACACTCCAAACCTACGCACAGAAATCTGGAATTTTCTTCTTTCCTCTCGGCTCTCACGCACCCTGTTTGGTCCTGCGTTCAATTTGCAGTTGGAAATGGTGTTGTGATGAAGGTGGTTGCAGCTGGTGGATGTTGGTCTGAGGTTGACAAAGGTAGTGTTGTTTCCCTGGTCTCTTCCCTCAGCCTACGGACAGAGTAGAGACAAAATGAAAATGCAGCTCGCGGCTTTTCTTCAGTCGATACTCACGAGGAGCAGCTCTCCCTCTCTTGCTCTCGGATGCTACCTTTTCACGATGAAGATGGAGTGCAGTGGTTTCGGTGGAGTTGTGCAGAAAAGAAATGGAATTTGATGAAGGTGGTGTCTCGGTATTTAGAAAGGAGAAATGGTTTGCGGTTTGGTTTTGTGCAGAGAAGGAATTGGTATTGTGTCTTGTGGTTGTGAAATAGAGCAAATGGTATCGTGGTTTTGTGATATGAATTGGATTGGTAGTATGAAGAAATATTGTGGGGCCGTGGTTTTAAGATGTGAAATAGATTGAGTGGTATTAGGAAGTATTGTGGTTTGAGACGTGAAACAAAGAGAATGATACAAGTGCCGCTGTTTAGGAGAATGGTTTGCGTGTAAGAGCGGCTTGCGTACAATTTTGGTAATAACTGCGTGATTTGATTTGCAGTCAGACGTCTCGTTTGGTTTGCATGGAAAGGTAAGGTAAGGGTATTTTAGTCTTTTCACTTCGCTCCTTAATCTCAACTTAATTTCGCAAATCCGACTTAATTCTAAAAATTATCCCCAAGCGCGATTCAAACGCGTAGTTATACTCTAATATACCTAAACCATTTTTTTTTTATCGAATAATTATCGATTAAACTTGAATATTAAGGTTCCTAGTAATTCTTATATTAATTAGCGATTAAATTTGTTATTAGAATTTCCAATTATTATTTCTCAAGTAATAGAGTTAGTCTAACTCGAAATTTATCGATTTAGTAATATAAAGTCAAATGAAATAATAATTTAATCCAAGGGTGCCAATTTGCATATAAAAATTATTTTTACGCACTTACTTGAAAAACAAAGAAAGATAAGGATATATTTATCGAATTTTCACGCCTTAAGTATGTTTAGTATATTAGAATCATATTTATCTAAAATTCATTGGTTTTCATCTTAACGCGAAAATTCTTATTAACATTTAACATTAGCAACTAATTGGAATTAATCATAAGGATTTAAATAATTTATTTTAAGATAGTAAATTTAACAATTCAATTATCATAATTTTAGCATAAAGGGATTAAGTAAACTAACATTTTATTTTAAGGCGAAAAATTATTCCAACCCTAAAGATATTAATTTAGCCAAATAAAACCAAGAAATTTCATAACTTAGGAAAAATTATATTATTTTTCACATAATCTAATTTTACGTACTTAATTGCAAACAAGTAAAAGTAATGCTAGAAATTATTAAGGAATAAAAGAAATGCAAATGAAATATGCACTGGCTTATATATCTATTTTCAGGGTTCTCACATCCTCTCCTCCTTAAAATGAATTTTGTCCTCAAAATTCTCACCTTCTTGCATTTTTGGGCAACCGGCAATTTGGTGCTCGCTGCTACCACACCTCAAGCACTTTCCTCCCTTTTTCCAGCATTCGTTCTCAATATGACCAGCCTTCCTGCAATACCCACAAGTTACTTGAGAGGTGGTCACACGGCCTCCTTGTGGGGCGTTCCTAAGTTGGTTCCTTCCACTTGGCCCTCCATTAGCTCCATTATCTCTTTCTCCGGCACCTCTAGCACCAGCTCCTCTTGCTAGAGCGCCTCGTGGTGCTCCATGATTACTTACTCCACCCGTTCCTCGACCCACTTTGGCCGGTGGAGCATTATAAGTCGGCTCCCGACTGCTGCTAGGTGCAAATCTTTTCTTGGCCTGGAAAGTTTTTACTTGAGCTCTGGCAACTTCAACCCTTTGAGCTCTCTCTACAGCTTCAGCAAATGTGTCTATTCGAACAGCAGCTAATCCCTCCTGAATTTCCACGTTCAGTCCCTGCACAAACCTCCTTACACGCCTTTGTTCCGTAGCTACCAATTCCGGAGCATAACGGGACAATTTCGTGAATTGAATCTCATATTCGGCGACACTCATCGCCCCCTGCCTACACTTGATGAAATCATCCTCTCTTTTCTCTTGGATGAGAGGAGGAAGAAATTTGGCGTTGAATTCCCTAGTGAAGTTCGCCCAAGTCCTGGGAGTATGGTTCCTATCCCAATTAACCCTAACTAGGTTCCACCAGGAACGAGCAGCTCCCTCAAACTGGAATGTTGCGAAAGTCACTTGCCTCTCTTCCGGATAATTTAGGGCGGCAAAAATATCAGAGATCCTCTCCCACCAACCTTCGGCTACCTCAGGTTCTGGCCCTCCGTAGAACTTAGGAGGTCCAAACTTCAGGAATCTCTCTAATGCCCAATCCTCAGAATCGATTGGGCCTCCTTGCTGATGCACCGCTCCATGAGCTTGGTGCTCAGTCATGCGCTCTAACACATCAGTTATTCTATTGATTGCGGTGGCCACGGAATCTCCGGCCACGTTTCCCTAATCATGGTCTGGGTTGACCTCAGGTTCCCTATCACCACTACCCTCGGGGTGTTGCCTAGCTGGTCTCCCACGTCCTCTACCTCTAACTTGGAGATCCATAGCCTAGTTATGCCTATTATTGGAAAATAAGGCATTTAGGCGAGAATAGAAACATTTATTATATTATTATCCTTTCTGTAAGTAAAATCAATATGAAAATTGAGAAAAAGGAGAGTTAATTAGTCATGTAACTTATTCAACTATATCATGTATTCAAATCACTCAAATCACAGTATTCCTATCTTATTTTTATTCGATTCATATATATATATTACACTATTCTAAGATATTTCTAAATTCTCAAAAAAAAAAAATTTTTTTTCAACATTATAACAAAGTAGACGCGTAATCATCAAATTTCATACACACAATATGAGTCACGTTGCATACCAATTTCATACAACTTCAAGAGCCAAACAATTCACGAATACATTCAATATTTTCATACATAACTCAAATTTCAATCTTTATAAGCATGAAAGAAGACAATACAACATTACACAAATTATTGTAACCACATAGCTAATAGCTCAACCCTTAGTTTAGATTCAACTTAACCTTAGTGGATTGTAGACCTACCACGTCTAATATTAAATCTAATAACATGATCATTACTTAAGTACATCAATAGCTCTTAAGTATTCTAAATGATCTCAAACATTTCATACATTGGCTTTTCTAATAACCTAACAACTAGTTATCCTTATCCTGTTGGACATTAGCCCCAAATAATCCTCCAATAAAACTTAAGAAGCCACAATGTCATCAAGAACTCACCTCACATGGCAAATTCACCTCAAAACAGAATTGGCACTAATCTTCAAGGTCTCACTATTGGCTCTTCACCATTAACTTTCAAAAGCTAGACTTGGTCCTTTCATTTCATTTTTCCAAAATTAATCGTGCTTTCTAGTCACGTCATAATGCAGTATACTGGATTCGTTTCAATTGCAAATACTCCATTAAATGTAATATTTCGTATTCGGGTACAAGAATCCGAAAATAAGATGATTCACAACTCAAGCTGGCCAGTCCCAAGCATGAATCACCTAAATTTGAGATTCCTACCCAACATACATATCTAATATCCCCAACTATAGACTTTTGTTCCACACTTAACAAGCCAATCCCCACAGTCCGAGAATCTTTTCCCGGTTTGAGCTCGATAAGAGCTCTGATACCACCTGTGGCGACCCCACTTCCCCCTGAGGCGAACCAAAGGGTTGGCGGGCCGTCTGCCCAACTCTCGCCAGGACTCACGCGAGCAATCTAACCCGAATCCTTTCGAAGAATAACCTAATATATTACAAAACAATTTTTTTCCCGAATAGGATCATCCTTAAAGCCACATTAACTTCAGAGATAGCAGTGATAAAATAACCAGTCGGTGCTCTTAAACGTCCTACGTGCTACGTACCAAAGTATAAAGTCGCACCAATCCGGATAGATACATACATAAATCCCAAATACAAACTTACAAACCAAGTAATCGAATTAGGGTTTACACATTTTCCAGCTTCAAGTGGCAATCCAAAAAGAAAAGTACATTATCCCAAAAAAAAAAACACATTACAGCCCACAGAATAAGTTATAGTAGTCAAATACAATACATAAGGAAAACATAAGTAAGCATCCAGCTTTCAGTTTCCAGGACCTGTTAAGGAAAACAATAAACGTGGGGTGAACTAAAGCTCAGTGGTGCCCCAAATCATGCAATCACTTAAATCAAACAACGGATAATGACTTAATAATTTTAAACAGTTAGGAAAGCGTATAACAGCACAATGTAGGATACAGGGGCTCTCAGGAGCCATTCTCCTTGCTTGATCAGAAATTACCGTAGTCGACCCTCCGTCAACTCTCACAACTTAAAGTCCATGTAGATACTCTTATTTTTCTTAGCTCCGGCCACCGAACATACCCCAGCTCCGGGCCCGCACGACAAAATAAATGAGAGCGGTAATACTCGAGTATACCTGGGACTGGTCGAGAGATTTCCTCAACGACGTTGCGTCCAGCGAGAGATTAGTATAGACTGGTCGAGGGATTCACCCAGCGACGTTGCGTCCAGCATGATATTAGTACAAGCAGGATATTCACGAAAACATTTCAAGCAAGTCACCACTCGAACGGCTAATGTGGTAAAGTACACATAGCTCACTTCGATGGATCAAAACCATATTTCCAAATATCACATATCAAGCCGAGAAAGCGCATTAATCAGGTAAGCATAGATCAAGCAGGGACACTCACCAAGAATGGAGTTCAGATATCAAGTTGGGAATCGAATTCTGCGTCCTCGAAATATCCTAAAACCAAAAATTTGAAACTATAAGTTTCTACTCAGTTTTTTAAGCTTATAGCCATTGAGGTATATTTAATATACTACTAGTTCACTTTCCCTTTGAAAGATCAAGGGTTCCTTAGATTAAAACTTGACAACAGTAGAAAAGATATTTCTTATGGTTTTCCTTGAGGTACTTTTCTAAAATAAAGTAACTAGTATTATTTTATTGAAATAAGTCAATAAACCTCTGAATATCAAAGCTAGAAAGTTACTTTGAACATTTCTCTAAAGATACGGCTTTTTGCAAGATTTATTTCCAAAAACTATTTTTCCTAAAAAAATAGAGTTTTCTTGCCGAGCAAGTCTCCCAGGCTTTTCGCTAAAATTTGTAAAACTCGTATTTTGAAATTTTTCCTAAAGTTAGCTATCCAATTGTAAAGCTTAAGGAAAGAAAAGAAATTGAAATAAGACCTAGAATTTTCAAAAGTTATAGCATTAAAATACTATAGCTATCAAGACTAGCTTGAGCTAAAGGAAATTATCGGGTTGAAAGTTTTAGGCAAAACACTAGATATTGAGTTTTTATATTATACTACTAGCTGGAAAATATTTTTGATTACTTTGACCACAGACACTCGAGTTCGCAAGATCGATACAACTTCCACAGTTCCGATTCCATCATGAAATCATAATATGGATCAAAATATGGCGAAAATTATATAACAAATTACTAGGGTTTCGTCAATCATTAGCCCTAGATTTCAACAAGTGCATTTCTGAATAAAATAAAATGATCAACCAAGGCTTCATCAATCATTAGCACTTGGTTTCAGCAAGCCCATCATAAGCAAATAAAATAAAAGTAAAGCCTCCAAGACATTCCAACAATTTACTTTCGTCACCCTGTAATACTTGTAAAATCATTCAAATGGCCAAGGGCTTCATCAATCATTAGCCCTTGACAATATCAACCACTTCCAACCACAATTTAATCAAGAATTTAAACTACAGGTAAGCTAAAATCTCAACCCAAAACCCAATTTCTGTTTCTCAAAGAAACAGGACATTCATGCAAAACAGTCCACTTTAAAAATTCACAGACAGTAGTACACATGGAGGAAAAATACGAAATTTCTACAGGACAAAGGCCTATGATTCTAGTTTCAAACGCCACTGATGGCGCCTTAAACGGATTTTCCTACACCAAGATATCAACATTTTATTGAGACTGGTCAGGGTATCCAAAAATCTGAAATTTCAATTTTTCACTTGTGAAAATTCCTTTTTCTCTTTTAACACCAAAATGTTTTTATTCAAACCATCTTTATACTTCTTGTAGAACTTCAAAACAACATTTTCCAGGCATTGCCATCCATTATATGTCCAAGAAAATTTCCAAAAATCCAAGTTGATATTTCAACTCAACTTTCGGCAGCCACAAGAAAGTTTCCAGCATTTGTATACCCACATGTTTGGTTAAATCATTCAAGATATCAAATATTTCCTTGCTAAACAAATTATACAATTTAAAACTTACAACCCTTTTGTACTTCCAAACCATCATACTTCCAGGAAAATAAAATAAATTACCAAAAAAAAACCAATTAAACTCCAAAGACAAACTGAAATTGCTGGTTCAACCTGGCTAGCGGTCTCCAACATTTTCCCAGCAACCAATACGCTTTAAATCAAATTTTCCCTTGGTTTAAACATGGTGCTAGGTACTCAATTTCAGCATATAAACACCTAGCTAGTTGTTAAAAATTTCCACTTCAAAACCAGGTTCATATAACAATTTAAAAAAAAAAATCAGAAATCTCATCCAACTAGTTACGGTTGAATCATGCATGAAGGCTTTCTGTTTTCATTTCATTTTATGGTTTTAAACATGCCTTTAACCTCTCAATTTCCTTATATACTTATCTGGCTAGCAAGTAAACGTTTCCAGTTCAGAAATCAAGCTCAAACAACAACCGTTAACATCAAAATTTTCCAAAATTTCCCTGCTTGACCCGGTTGATCATGCCCTGAGGCAGATTGCACTCTTAATTTTATTTCCCTGTTTTAACAAACTAATCGGCCCCATGTAGAGCCTAATTACTTGTTATTAGCTATCTAATTATGATTATAAGCTTAAACCACAAAATTAACACCAAATAAACCAGATCAAAGCGGAAATATCAAGTCAAATTCTCGGCAGAACTTTTACTTCCAAAGCAGAATTTTTCTAAGACTTTGATTTCATTAACCGGCTGCCTAAAATTACATGCAACCTCTGATAAGACTTCCTCTGCTAATACTTAACTTAATTAGCCCAGAAATTTACCTCAGATACACTCCAAACCTACGCACAGAAATCTGGAATTTTCTTCTTTCCTCTCGGCTCTCACGCACCCTGTTTGGTCCTGCGTTCAATTTGCAGTTGGAAATGGTGTTGTGATGAAGGTGGTTGCAGCTGGTGGATGTTGGTCTGAGGTTGACAAAGGTAGTGTTGTTTCCCTGGTCTCTTCCCTCAGCCTACGGACAGAGTAGAGACAAAATGAAAATGCAGCTCGCGGCTTTTCTTCAGTCGATACTCACGAGGAGCAGCTCTCCCTCTCTTGCTCTCGGATGCTACCTTTTCACGATGAAGATGGAGTGCAGTGGTTTCGGTGGAGTTGTGCAGAAAAGAAATGGAATTTGATGAAGGTGGTGTCTCGGTATTTAGAAAGGAGAAATGGTTTGCGGTTTGGTTTTGTGCAGAGAAGGAATTGGTATTGTGTCTTGTGGTTGTGAAATAGAGCAAATGGTATCGTGGTTTTGTGATATGAATTGGATTGGTAGTATGAAGAAATATTGTGGGGCCGTGGTTTTAAGATGTGAAATAGATTGAGTGGTATTAGGAAGTATTGTGGTTTGAGACGTGAAACAAAGAGAATGATACAAGTGCCGCTGTTTAGGAGAATGGTTTGCGTGTAAGAGCGGCTTGCGTACAATTTTGGTAATAACTGCGTGATTTGATTTGCAGTCAGACGTCTCGTTTGGTTTGCATGGAAAGGTAAGGTAAGGGTATTTTAGTCTTTTCACTTCGCTCCTTAATCTCAACTTAATTTCGCAAATCCGACTTAATTCTAAAAATTATCCCCAAGCGCGATTCAAACGCGTAGTTATACTCTAATATACCTAAACCATTTTTTTTTTATCGAATAATTATCGATTAAACTTGAATATTAAGGTTCCTAGTAATTCTTATATTAATTAGCGATTAAATTTGTTATTAGAATTTCCAATTATTATTTCTCAAGTAATAGAGTTAGTCTAACTCGAAATTTATCGATTTAGTAATATAAAGTCAAATGAAATAATAATTTAATCCAAGGGTGCCAATTTGCATATAAAAATTATTTTTACGCACTTACTTGAAAAACAAAGAAAGATAAGGATATATTTATCGAATTTTCACGCCTTAAGTATGTTTAGTATATTAGAATCATATTTATCTAAAATTCATTGGTTTTCATCTTAACGCGAAAATTCTTATTAACATTTAACATTAGCAACTAATTGGAATTAATCATAAGGATTTAAATAATTTATTTTAAGATAGTAAATTTAACAATTCAATTATCATAATTTTAGCATAAAGGGATTAAGTAAACTAACATTTTATTTTAAGGCGAAAAATTATTCCAACCCTAAAGATATTAATTTAGCCAAATAAAACCAAGAAATTTCATAACTTAGGAAAAATTATATTATTTTTCACATAACCTAATTTTACGTACTTAATTGCAAACAAGTAAAAGTAATGCTAGAAATTATTAAGGAATAAAAGAAATGCAAATGAAATATGCACTGGCTTATATATCTATTTTCAGGGTTCTCACAAGGTGCATACGTGTCAAAGTAATCAATTCCTTTGTTTTGTTTAAAATCTTTTGGTACAAGTCTTGCTTTGAAGGTTAGTAATGAACCATCAGTATTACGTTTCTTTTAATTGCCCACTTACATCCTATACGTTTACAACCAGGAGGTAATTCACATAACACCCATGTACCATTTGACACAAGAGAATCCGTCTCATCATTAATTGCTTCTTTCCAAAAAGTTGAATCCCTTGAAGCTAATGTTTTTTTATAAGTTTTAGGATTCTTTTCCAAATGTAAAAGTATAGGTATTTTATTAAATACCCCATTCCTACTACCTTCAACTAAAAAGACTAAATATTGTGAATAAATATAATCTGGATCCAAATTCTTCTCCTTTTGCACTCTCTTACTCCTCCTAGGTACACTAGAAGTTTCAACTATTTTTCTTTTATTATTATTTGTAGAAGAATTATGATCCATAGTCGTGTTTTGTGGTAATATAGACTCTAGTTTAGAAGTTGAACCACTTAGAAAGCTTGTTTCTAAAAATTCAACATCTCTAGACTCCACTATTGTATTCGAGTCTAAATCTAATAATCTATATGCTTTAGAATTTTCAGCATATCCCACAAAACATTTTTTAAGGCTCTTGGTCCTAATTTTGTTCTCTTAAGATCAGGAACCTTTTAATAGGCTATACAACCCCATACCCTCAAATAATTTAAGTTAGATTTTCTTCCTTTCCAAAGTTCATATGGCAAAACATTTGTCTTCTTTGAAGGTATTCGATTATGTACATGACAAATGGTTAATAAAGCCTCTCCCTAAAGGTTAAACGGTAATCTAGCATGCATAAGCATAGCATTTACCATATCAACCAATGTTCTATTTTTTCTTTTGGCTAAACTATTTTGATGGATCAAACCATTTTCTTCACAAAAATTAGAAAATTCATTTGAAAAATATTCGCCTCCTCGATCACTTCGTAGGATTTGATTTTCCTTTCCAATTGATTTTCAACCAAGGTCTTAAACAATTTAAACATATCAAATGCTTGATCTTTTGTTCTCATTAAATAGACATGAGTGAATCTAGAATAGTCATTTATAAAAGTTATGAAATATCTATTTCCGCCTCTTGTTAAATGACCATTCAATTCACATATATCCAAATGAACAATTTCAAGTAACTTAGAAGTTCTTTCATTTTTTGGAAAAAGGTTTCTTTGTCATCTTTGCTTGTATGCATGTTTCACATTTACCAAACTTATCATTCGAATGAGAAATTAATCCATGTTTAGACATGTACTTGATTGATTTAACGTTAACATGAGACAAACGTGCATGCCATAAATCAATGGAAAACTCAACCACATAAGCATAAATATTAACTTTATTGATATTTAGTTTGAACATACCATTACATGAATATCCTTGACAAGCAAATATATTATTTTTGGATAAAACAACTTTTTCTGCCTCTATAACAGCCTTTAATCCTTTAGAGCAAAGTGCACCTGTGGAAACCAGATTTTCCTTTTTGTCAGGGACATGATAAACATTGGTTAAAACCAATATTTTGCCAGAAGTGAACTCCAAAATCAACAGTTCCCTTTCCAAGCACACTAGATGTATTATCATTTCCCATTAGCATGACCTAATTTGGAGCAGCAACTTGATAATCCATGAATAGACTGTTGACATTGCATACATGAACAATAACACCCTAGTCAAACTACCAATTATGAGGTTGGCAATTTGTCAAGTTGCATTCAATCATTATATTGATAGAAAGAGAGCCAATCAAAGCAACAATTTCAGCATTATTAGGAACAGAATTTTCAACAACATTTGCCTTCTTTTGTCCAGCATTTGCCTCTATCTTTAATTTCTTGAAGAATATGCATTCTTTCTTAAAATGCCCTTTCTTACCATAGAAAAAAACATGACTTGTCTTTCTTATTGTTCGTAGAATTTCCAGAAGACATGTCTCCATGTTTTCTCTTATTGTCGGACTTGTTTCCACCTTTCCCAGATTTTTTTGTTAGTGCTAGACTCAATAGTATTCACCTTAGTACCAGATTCCAAAGCAAACTTATTCTCACAAATACAAGTTTCCTCTTCAATTCGGATATGCTTAGTAAGTTGGTCTATGGTGAAATTTTCAGAAGTGTGCAGCAGTTTCTTCCTATAGTCATTCCAAGTGGACGGTAATTCTGCAATCACAGCATCCATTTGAAGTTGATCCGATACTTCAATACTTAAATCACCCATTTGAAGTTGATCCAATACTTTAATACTTAAATCCTTTAGTCTCGACACTAACAGAAGTAATTCATCCACTTGATTCATTACAGATTTGTTGTCCAACATTTGAAACTCAAAGAACTTCATAGTTTAAAATCTGTCCGTACCTTGTTTTTTAGACATGTATTTGTTCTCCAAAGCCTTCTAGATTTCTTGCGGTGATTTAAGAGAACGAAACAGATGATATAGATGGTCAAACAAGGCATTTAAGATGAAGCCTCTATAGCAAACTTCGTCTTCCTCACGTTTCTTGTGGCTTGCCTTGATCTCATTAGACTCGTCATCAGATGGTTCAAGAATCTTTGGCAGATTATCAACCAACAAGTATGCAATACCCAATTCCATGAGAAGAAACAACAACTTGTCTTTCCAATAGGTGAAATTGGTGCCATCAAAATGATCCAACTTGATCATATTAGACTTGAAAATTTTGTTCAGAACGTTATCCGAACAGGTGCCCTCCATGTTGGAAAATTTCCTTAAGATTGTTAGAAAAATTTCAACTACAACTACAGAAAATGGTTTTAATGTGAAGATTCACTTTCCTTAAGGAAATTTGCTCCCACTACTCTACTACCTGGCTTTCGGTATTTCCCTCCAGGAATGACAAAGCCAACCAGAATTTTCACATAGTAGATTGAAGAAATTCTCCAAAAAATGGTTTAGAAAATTATTGTTTTGATAAGAAGTAGAAGAATAGTAAATTTTTTTTTTAGAAGTAAAAAGAATATATCTTCTAATATCTGAACAACCTTATTTATAAGGTTCAAACACCACAAAAAAAATGTCATGCTTTTTGGAAACATACTTATTCCTAAATAGGCACCTTTTAAATGAATAGACACTTAAGAGTTGTATCATGAAACTGTTTAGTCAACATGACAAATATACGTGCGATTTTGAAGTTTCCCTCCAAAATTTCCCACCATCCAAATTTATTTGAATAGATGTGAAATTGACTATAAACCTCTTCCGTTCTTCACACACTTTCAATGTGGGATTCATCACTAACTATTTCCTACACTTCTATAGTTGGTAGCGCAACATGCCTTGTATAAGATTAGGTACACAATACCTTCTGTGAGATTAAGATCTAGTACCGCACAAACTGTTAATCTCAGTTACACAAAATAATATTAGCACTAACATGACAAATATAAACACTAAAACAACATACTTAAACATTATAACAACATCTTGGGCGTTGTTAATGCCACAACGTATTTTTTAATTCCGCGGCCATTTTTGCACAAAATGCCAAAATTATCCTTCTCAAGTCCGAGTGCAATTCGGACTTAGGAGGGACAGTTTTGTCATTTGAATATAAACTTGCAGTGGAAATAAAATATGGATTATGGCATTATCGTTTACCCAACAACTTACAAAGAGCATGATAAATTCAGTCATGTATTTAAAGTTGTATCTCACACTTAATTCCACCCTCAACTCAAAATGACCTATTCCCACAACTATCATTCCTCTACAATTACTACTGCAATTTTAAAGAATCTAAGTCCATGATAGTAAGGATAGAGTGCCTCTACAAGCACAGATAGAGTTGTAAAGTGTAGAAAATAGTAGAAATCGATTTGAATGAAACTGGGTGGATGTGAATGATTGTTCTTTTTTTACCCAAATTTTTAATAAATACCACAATTTTTTGTACTTTTGAGTGTTGTTGACTTAGTATCTACATCAATTATACTAGTGACGGGTTTCAAATATGCACTCAAATTTAATTCTAAATATGTCCATTTATTTGCAAGTATACAGATTGTGATTATACTTTGGGGAGTATAAAGGTTGATCACACGAGGAGCTTAAATGTCAATTACTAGGTCCTTACTCTATTATTTAGACAATAATCAAATAAAGCAATAAAAAGCAATTATGTCAACAAAACTAGAATTATAAACTAAACTTGTAGATGAAAATCCTAGAGAAAAAATTACCAAATACAAAGTTCTAGAGCACATATTCCATTAATGAGCAAGAATATAAGTGAAATGATCATCCTCTTGCTATTAACGTCTGTCTTGTTATGGATGCATTTCCAAGATTAATCAAGACTCACTCTCATAATGAATTAATAATTAGTAACATTACACTCTCCTAATCTCATAGTAAAGTTATAAATGCTAGCTGATTTAATTCATGAAATGTAACAAGCAAATCCACATAAATATATCACTATTCTCATGTGTCTATTCTTTAAGTTCCATCATTGTTATCAAATTCATTGATTAACAACAACTAAATGATTTTTAATTGGTGATCAAGCAATTACAAATATTAAAGCAAGAACAAATGGAATAACAAGTGCATAATCTAATAAGAGTATTCATATACAACTCATTCAAGATTTCATTAGCTTCCTCTATTCTCTAGGCAAAATATCTAGTTCATCATGAAGAATAAGCAACCAAATACAAAAATTCAATGCAACAATTTATATTGACAAGAATAAAGGAAAAAGCTGAGAAAAGTTCAGCCAATGATGAACAAAGCTCTCTTTGATAATCTTCTACAAGTTTTTCTCTACAAAGAGAGAAAACTACTATTACTACTACTTCTATATTTGGAAGGACTAACTCCTATCCAACTCCTAACTCTAACCCTAACTCATTACATCATTTAAACTAGATACCACTTCATCTATTTATAACCAAACTTTGCTCAATACAAGACAAAAAGAAAATGATCTTCACCATGTGAACACAAGCAAAAATATTGCTCCAAAAGTTAAGAAAAGAGACTAAATGATTCTTTTAATTTTGGAATGCTCAAAAAAGTTAATGAAACTTTTTAACAAGTTAATCTAGCCTCTATTAAGTCCCATCAATCATTGTTGGCCCAACTAGAATAATTTCATCAAAAGAAATCAAGTTGCGCAAGTTGTACAAATTGCAAAAGTTAACTGCGATGCGATAGAGAAACCAGACCTTGGGGTTATGGAGAACCGGTTTCTCCTTTGACAGAAATTTCCAATTAGCTTCAAAACCTTTCAGCCTCCAAACCGTTCTTCCAACCATTTCTTGGACAAGAAAGTCCAAGAAATGGTTTCTTGCCCAATTTTTTGACCACATCTTCACACTCTTGTGGGTTTCCTTACTTGATTTGGTGATCATTTCTCTTATGAATCTTTCATTCTTTTCCTGTAAAAATGACCATCTAAATAAGTGAAAGGAAAAATAAATTTCTAACATTGTATTACAAGTGCTTAAAGATTAACTTATGGTCTTCAGTGCCTTATTTTGATCAAAACAAGATTCAAAATTACTTGAAATGCCACAAAATATAGTGCATAAAATATTCTCATCAATTAGTATATAAATTCTATATGGTGTGGTTGAAACTGGTGATTGCAATAGTTCTAAATTTGAGTGAGAAATGTGAGGTAGTCATTAGCAATATATTGAAGTACACATTTAAAAGTTAATGTTAAAATAACATAAAAAAAACCTAAATACGATTGAGCCTAAATCTACCATTTAAAATGTGGTTTTATTGAAATCTAACCCCTAAATATTTTTGGAACAGAAAAAGAAGGTCAATTGTTCTCTTTTATGACACATGTAACAAAAAAAATTGAATTTTTTTCATGCCTTGAAAGGTAATCCGGTCCTTAGTTACGTGTTTTTGACAAAATTTAAATATTTAAATGTTTGACTAATCTAACTATTTAAGAGAGGGCAAAATGTATACTATTTGGCTTAGGTGATAAAATGTTAATTCTAATTTCCAAGTGTGTCCTAGCTCTATAATCTCATCATTAGGAAAATTTTTGCATTGACATAGATTTAATGTGTTCGTGAGTTCTTAATCAATATGAGATTTCATAAATATGAGGAGCTAGCGTAGATGACAAAGAAACACATCAATTTCTTGAGCTAAATTATGAGCATAATATGTAAATGTGTAACTGATTTAAAAACGTTGACAATTGGCATGAATTATAAGGTCAAATGAAATAGAAGCATTTCAATAAGGACTGATGTAAAGGTCAGGCGCTATAGGGTATGATGAAATGAGAGCTATATTATGACAAATAAGCCTCTCACCCTAAGTTTCAGAAAATTTAGTTTTCCTACCTTATGATATTAAAAATTTTCAAAAAGCACTCTTTAGAATGTAAAATTTTGTTGTGCAAAAAACTATATATATTTAAGTTTAGGTCAGCTAAAGGTCGCCCCTCAAGATAAATTTTCTAGTTTGGCCTATGCATTTAAACTTCTTTATTACATGCCAAGGTCATGGTTAGAACCAAAGCTCTTCCTTTCGGAAAATAGCAAACTTTGGAGCTTTATAATATTGAAAATTATAATGTGTAGTGAGGAAAACTTTAGACACCATTCATCCAGTTTGATACAGCATCTAATTGGCATCAATCACCAAATCCCGTAGATGACTTCCATGCTTGTTATCAACTACTTGTTTAGTCTTTAATTATCAAAGCAATAGCAACACATCCTGCACAGCCAAACACCCGAGAGACAGACGTCAAATTAAGTGATCTACAAGCATTTTCTCAAGTACACACAAAGTATTATACTGTTTGTTGGATGCTAAAGCCATGATCATGCCGTGGCCAAGCTCGGCTGCAAACTCCATATATATATATATATATATATATATATATATATATATATATATTTGCATAAGTAGATCGAGTTAGGTGTCATCCTTTACCAACAGAGCTGCTTCCACCTATAGCCCAAATAAAATCAAACCTAGGCCTTTGCTAAATAAAGATAGCACCCCATTGGTGTATATAATATGTAATGCCTTTTCCAATGGACCAACTATATTACTAACACCACAAATTGGAGCCATGAAGCAGAAACATAAAAGCATCAGCAAATATGGAAAGTCAGGAAGTGGTTGGAAAATTTGTGCTAATTAGTCTAGATTAACGTTAGTGTAGTAAAGTAGTGTATAAAGTTTAGAGTAATATATAGTTATTGTAGTAAAGTAGAATTTTACTTCAGCTAAGTTCATAAATTTAACAGCTGGTAGTAATAGTTTTACTGCATTATTCACTGCGAAGCGTACTTAATACGGGTTAACCATTGAATGCTTGTAAATTGTAATTTGTAGATCAATTTGAATTACTTGTATCTCAATTAAGCATTTAAACTTGAGACAAAAGGTTAAAAAACTCAATCCATGCATTATACAAGACCAATCTTCAGCATAAAGCTTCCTCCTATTTTTAGTAGTAGGACCTAGATTTTTTCTAATCATGTTAAAATAATGAATTTTAGTTGTAGAGCCGAGGAGAATTTTGTCTAATAATTAAGGTTGAAACTTCAAAAATTAAAAATTTGAATTCTAATTTCCCTACGTCCTCTCCACTTTTTAAATCCCGTCCTTCCTTTACTAAAAAAGAAATTTAAGAAAATTAGTTGTAGAATATATTATATTTTTGTTCCCTGTAAACATTTGGAATGCTTCTTAATTTAGCCATTAACCAAGATTTTGGTTACTTTCACCAAGTTTAGATCGTCCCTATTTTTATCGTATTCTCTTCTTCCTTAAGCTAATCTTACCCAATAAAGGTATAATTAGAAGTTTTGATTCTAATCTCCCTTTTTCTATATGTACTATATATAATGGAAGAGATTCTTTTGGTGTAAACAATTTTTTTCATTTAATGTTATAACAAAAACATCCTCTAAAGTTAGTTTTCAAACTACTCGAATACCCTATTTTTCTCTACCAACTACCCCCCTCCTCTCTTGTCCTTGCAATGATTTTAAATATAATAACTTCCTAAATTAAAAAACTAGTAGTTTTAAAAAATATACATGTTCTACATGCAATAACTTATTGTAAAAAATATAATTAATTCCATATTTTTAGAATAAGCACACTCGTAGAACGTGCCAAAAGCAGTAGTATAAAGTAAAGCCAATTGACTTTAATTGCGGTCAATAAATTTTTACTTCACCTATGTGACAGTGTGACACATACAAGACATAGGCAATGGTCTATCTAAATTTATTTTTAGTGGGGCACATGTAATAGTAGTTTATTTTTAATCATCTAAAAAATAGCCCATAATCTGCAATTTTTTCCTTTGAAACCTTGGATCGACTAGTAGTTTATCTAAATTAAAATCCAATGATTGTTTGATAAATAATTACTAAAGCACGGAATTCACACAACGTAGAAATTTGATATTTGAATTGCTAAAATTTTCATCAAATTCATAGATGGACACAATACTCCCTTTAGGATCACATTTTCGAAATTCACTATAAAAAGCTCCAATGCATTATACCAAAATTACTTCTCATTTTTGAAACCAGAATTGCAAGCTAAAAAACCCCAGGTTGATCTCTCCATCTACATACATCTTAGCAGAGATATTTGACGTAAAAAAGATGACAAAAATAATGAGAACAGGTTACAATCTCCATTATTTTTTTTAAACAATCGGCAACACCTATACTATAATATACTACAGCAGAGGTAAAAAAACAAAGTTGTATAAGCGGCTAGAGAGAAAGCCTATCTAGACTAAAGGAATGCCCTGGCACACCCTTTGAATTTTATGAACTAGGTCCAAAGTTTGAACATACAACTACAACGGATTTTAAATCCTTACTGGCCAACTTACTTTAAACAGATTGGTTGGTTACAGTGTCCATTGAAGTATTTCAAAATTAGGGAAAATCGTTCAAAATGTTTCTTACATTTTATAAAATAACTTTTTTCATCATTTACTTTTAAAAGTGTAATTTTATGTATTTTACAAATTTACATTGATCAAATTTAGTTCATATCTAGGTTTTCGACTAGTTTTTCGTCGGAATCCACCACATACCTTGCACGTAATTATTTTTGAGGGGTAAAATTGTCAAATCACATTTCACATAATCTGATACATAGTCCTTCACATTTCACAAAATAAAAATCTTTATCCCACATTGATCATGTGTATGAATAGTTTTTTCTTATTTTTGAAAACTCATATATATATATATCTATTTGATTTCCCTTAAACAGTACTTCAAATAGCATGCAATATATCAGTATTTGATTTCACCTAAATAAACCAATTGTAGTTGTAAGTGAAATCAAATAGAAATATATTACATGCTATTCCTACTATTCAGGTGAAACCAAATATATACATATACATATACACACACACACGAGGGTTTATATATATATATATATACACACCAAATAGAAATATATACACACACACACATACACAAAAGGGTTTAAAAAAATTATGTGTACATATGATCAATGAGAGATGAAAAAATTTATTTTGTGAAATATAAGGGATGCAAAAAATTATTTTGTCAAATGTGAAGGACTATGGATCGAATTATATGAAATTTGATTTGATAATTTTGTCCCTAAAAAATGATCACGTACAAGGCATGTGGTGGATTTTAGCAAAAAAACTAGTGAAAAACCTAGGTAGAGACCAAATTTGACAAATGTGAATTTGTAAGGGATGTAAAATTATATTTTTAAAAGTGAAAGATGAAAAAAGTCATTTTAAAAATGTGAAGGATGTTTTAAACAATTTTCGCTAAAATTATACACATTTTTATGCAATATATGTACCATCAAAAAAATCAAACAAAAGTTTGTGGGTTCTAACACTCCGAAACAAAGCAAAGAAATGTCTATGCTTGAGTGCTAGCAAAAGCAATTGAAGCAAAAACCATACAACATATTACTTTTACATCAAAAGCACAAATTATAACAAGTATACAGCAAAGTAATACACATCTTTAGAACAAACAAAATCCAATTATAAAAAACAGACCATACTTATTTAGGCTCCGTTTGTATTCCTCATTTTTTTGAAAAACAAGTTTTTCATATATAGTGCTATAGTAATATACAAACAAAAACAACTCCAAAACACCGCATCCATACAATATATCAAAAATAACTCCAAATATACAAAAAAAAATAAAATCTATACTATTTTCTTCTTCCATCTATCACCACCACCATCCCTACCCACTACCGCTACCATCCCCTCCATTTTCCTCTTTCCTCTCTCTCCCTTTTCCTACTCCCCTTTCCTGCCCCACCCACCCCTTCCTTTCCCCCATAAATCTGGCCTCGACCAAAGCCTATGATCTAGCCACGGCCAGATCGTGACCAGAAGGACCGCGATCTGGCCGCGATGTCATGACCAAAGGCCTTGATCTGGCCTTGATCAGATTCGAGGGGGAAGGGGAGGGGAAGGAGAAGGAAGAAAGAGAGAGAGGAGGAAGAAAGATAGGAAGGAGGAGGGAGGGGTGGTGGTGGTGAAGGATGGTGGTCGTAATTTTTAAAAAATATCACAAAAATTTTTAAACTTTAAAAGTACCTCATAATATATTCCAAAAACACCTCTAAAAAATCACAAAAAATATTTATATTAAAAAGTTTTTTATATACATTGTTACAATAAAATATTTCAAAAATATCCCTAAAAATATCTAATCCAAATGGAGCGATTACTCAATTATTATTCTACCTCAAATAATAAGATTAGGTCACTTTAGGTACTATTATAGCAAAAAAAAAAAAGAGAGAGAGAAACCTTGCCTCCAAATTTTTAATAGAACTTGTTAAGAATTTAGTATATACACTAAATTTGTATACCAAAAAGGAAATTAATAAATACATATTTATGTGTTTATGTGAGGGAAGCTGTTTTGGTTTTCCTTTCCTTCAAGTTAATATTCTATGACGGGTAGGGTTTTAGTCCATATCTAAGATGGCTTGTATTGTTATAGATTTGTCTATAAATCAGCTGGTTGGAATTGCTAGAAAAAATAAGGTTTGCATTTCATTTTGGCCTTCAAAAGCAGTTTTGACTGATTGAACTTCTATGAAAGTAAAGAAATGTTTCAATCTAGCCCTCCTGTTGGAACAAGAAAAAAATTGTTCTTTTTTTTTTTTTTAAATCCTATTACATTACAAGGAGAGGTCTTGGGGAAGGGGATAGTGGAGAAAAGGGAAGACGCCAATTACTACTGTTTTTGTGGTGTGTCTGGTAGAATTGATGTTGCTGCTTCTTGTTCAAACCCCAAGCAACACCCCAGGAAGGAACTTAAGTTCCCAATGGTGGCCGCTAGGCCGAGGCCCAGTGGTTAAAAAAAAATTGTTTCAACCTTTCGAACAAGAAAACTTATTTCAATTTGGCTCCAATCCCTGTTTCCTTTAAGTATTTTTTTTAATTTCCTTTATGTACTAATTAATATTTAAACAATACAGCTATGACACTTTGACATGTGCAGCTGAATATATCAGTCTTCTATTTTGACAGACGTTAACTAAAGTTCTGATGTTTTGTGGAGATTAGGATGTTTTGTTTAGATGGAACTTCTACGGTGGAGACTAGGGGTATGTTTGATAACATAAAAAAGTGCTGAATCTGACTTTTTTCAGACATTCAAATGTTTTGAGTGTTTGATAAATGAAAATCTATTTGTTAAACTTGTTAAACAATGCTGCACCTGTGTGTATTTTTTTTAGTACAAGAATCCTAACTGAATGCGTAATTCTGATAAGAATCAATAGAGTTACTTCAACTACCTTATCTTATCTACCAAATCTACTATTGTTTGTTAATTATGCTCGAAATTCTTATTTAATTAAACAACCTAATATTCTCTATCTAACGATTTTTAGTTTCTCTTTTCTCCCTTTTTAATGACTTTCACATCTTCTCCATACTTCTCATATAATATATTTCATTTTTTATATTAATTTGATTTAAAAATAAATATTGTCATTTTCATACCTAACAATTTTAAACTAATTAAATCATAGATTCTATTTCTTTTTTGAATGAAAGGATATAAGGGCAAAATCATCAAATTAAACTTATTAAGCATTCAGCTATAAATATTTATCAAACAGTATAAATATGTTTAGCATTAAAATTCAGACATTCATATATTTTTTTCAGTGCTTAAAATTCAGCAAATTAATTGTTTAAGTATTCAGATTTCAGAATTCAGGCTTCAGAATTCAGATTCAGTTTTATCAAACGGAACCTAGGATATTTTATTTAAATGGAATTTCTGTGGTGGATAACAAATGGTGGATAATAACAGTTAAAAATCAACTATTAAAAATGTTTGAACTCAAATGTTTCTCAAGTTTTATCAAGTCATGTACTAACTAGTAAGAACTTCCATATGTAAGAAAAATAAATGCATGTTATATTAACAACCAAGAAAACAAATCCAAGCAATAAACAATAGCTAGCATCATCTAAATCACCCAAAAGTTTCTTCAAGATTTTGAAGCCCACCGAATACACCATTGTTTGTTTGTACTTGTGTTGTCTCTCGGGTTTCATGTGCACGATTCCTAGTAGCCTAAGTTCCTAAAACGAATGTAAAATTGATTTTCCTTGAATAAGAACTTTCTAAATTCTGTGGAGCAAAAAAATTGAAGGCAAAGCAATACACAACTGAAAAGAAAATTCGGCTCAACTGGCCGTATTTATAGGAATGGTGATTTGAAATGGAGCCGGGCCTTTATAACTTGAAGCATCTGTCCGCATTTTATAGGAATGGTGACTTCAAACGGAGTTGGGCCTTTATAACTAGAAACATATTTTGGGTATAGTTGAAATACGGATCAATTTATTCGATATTTGAATCGAACTTGGTTCGGTAAAAACTCGTTTGAATTTGATTCACCGGTTAATCAAACTAAGCAATTTGTGTTTGATAAATTTTAAGTTTGGTTCGAGTCCGATGCGATTAGCATATAAGTAAAATTTACCTATAAAAAGTTTAAGTTACTTGAACTTAAATTAAATTCAACTTAATAAAAGCTCGTTCCAACTGGACTCGAAAAATAAACAAATCAAACTTGAACGAAATTTCAAACTCATCAAAATAATTAAACAAGTTTGAGCACCAGAGAGTTCGCTTGTTTAGGTTTATTTACACCCTTGATTTTGAGCATGAAATTCCACCTCTAGGAGGGAAATCACTTTTACTGACTACATTATTTGTCTTTATACCCAAAACATTATTGTTAGTTTAAAAGGTTTCTGCCACTTTATTCCTTTTAATCCAAACTACATGGGGTTATAGATAGGTTTCAAAAGCACATAAAGGTTTGAAATTGATATGTATCATAAGACCTAATTTAGTTAGTGGGAACATTAGTCAAGTGCTTAGACTTTAGAGTCTTCTTTTGGACCAAAACAAAAGTGATTTTGTAAAATAATATTAGGAATTAAATAAAACACTAAGATCTTAAATCAAGCTCCGACATATCACATTAAAATTATGTATATATTATCCATAAATAATAGTAGGAATTAAATTAGAAACCAATCTCTCAAGCATATTAAACTAATTTAGGATGGAAAAGTTCCACCTCAAATTTCAAACTCGTATAGGATTTAAGCTTTAAATTCAAGGTTGACTTTAAAAATATAAAACGAAAGTTAGATTCGTTTAAAGGGACTAAAATGACTTGAAGCCAAACTACAGGGGCCATTTGCAATATTTGCCCAAGATGACGACATAGCGAAATGGGCGTCCCTCTCTTCCCAATTTCCCGACATCCCATCTATGCTGTCTGTAGTGGTCCGGCTTCCCATTCCCAACAAATTAAGCTCCAGAGCCCTAAATCAAGATTCTCACCAGCTCTCAAAGCCATGAAATCTTAGGCATGTTTCTTTTATCTCATTAATTTGTATCATAAATTAATGATTCTTATTGATTTTAGTTCTTAATTCTTGCCTTGAATTGCCTAAGATGGTAAATATTAGAAACATGCTTACCCTCATCTTCAATCTTACCAAATTTTACTCTTTTAGCTTACTTTCTGTGTGAATTTCATGTTTTAAGTGATTATTTTGATTCTTTTGTTCTGAGTTTAGACTAGGATTAACAACAACAGAGTAAATAAGGAAAATGAATTTTGGGTTTATTTCTACCCCAATTTTCTGGGGTGTCCTTGCTGTTGTTTCTATGTTTTTATTTGACGTTTGGGTGAAATTTTTAATCTGCTTTGAGGAATTAGGACTATCCCATGCTTTGTTTTGGCATGAACGCTAAGACTTGTTGATTTTCTTGCTATTTAGGAGAAAATAGCTATCATGATTTTTGAGTAAACTACATTTCACTTTTCCGTGATGGTAAAAGTTTCAATGCTTAAATTTTGCATGCACAGAATATTAGGAATTTTGCTAGTGATGTTTGTGGAGTTAGCTGTTTTTTTTTTTCCTTTTTTTTTATGTTTGTTTGTTATTTTGGATCTGGTCACCTATTCATGTGTCAATGTAACATAGATTCAAATGCACGTTATGCATACTTGGCTTTAAGCTGAAAGCTTACAACATGTAGGATCTGTATGGTCGTTTAATGCTTTTAATGCTTTTGGTTATCTGTATAAGTAATTAAAATCTATGATTATATGTCTACCTATACTCGTACATCTAAAGTAGAAAGATGAATTCCCAAGATTGATGGGATTCTTAAATGTGATGATGCAATATACTGGATAGTAAACAGTAATCAGTCACATTAGTTGCAATTCTTTTTGAGACAGTTTCAGAAAGAGAATAATATTATACCAAAATGAGTTGGGGAACTCGACATTAAATTGGATCAAGTGCAAAAAATTTCCATTTAGAAACCTTTAGTAGGTCATTAATAACCATTTCTAGAAAAATATTGATAAATGTAAATTGCGTGAATGGCAAATTTATATTTACTGCAACAAAAAATGATCGTACACATTTGTATGTGTGTGCAATAGTTCATAACCTTGAAAAAAGAAAAGAAGGAAAGCATGCATGAAAGCCAAGAACTATGGTGCACAACTACTTTTCGTACTGCTAATGTCCATGCTGTATTTAGAATTGACATGCAAAGGTAGTGCAGGTTGTGTCTGTCTGTGAAAAGTGAGTTACAAGTGAAGATGGAGCTACTTGGTTGCAGTTGATGTGGAGAAGACACACAGAGAGGTACTAGGGTTAAGTTTTTGTCTGTCATTTGATGAGTTGTGGACAAGTATCCTTTTTGCCTGTGTCGTGCCTTTGGCAACTATGTGTTGTGTGCACTTATGTTTTTCCCATGGTGCTTACCATATGATTAGACCCCATTTCGACTTTTGTATCTTATTTAGATTCATTTAGGTTTAATTTGCTTTTGTCTACCAATGTTTCTGCCCAAGCTGCAGTGAGAAATTCTTTTCATTGATAAAGGCTAACATAGTGCAAACTCTCCAAAGGTCCTCAAGCAGATATCATTTATTGATTTCAAGATCTTGAATTATAAGGTGTGGCAGATTAACAGTAAACACAAACTTTCACCTTATCCATCCTCATCCTAAGACCTTCCTTCCTCTTCCTCTTTTTTATTCCCTTTCTCTGTTCCCCATCCATTCCTTTCTCTTTCTCTTCCACTTTCTGCCCCTCATATCTATCAAAGATACATGCCTGCACAGATGAAGTAAATAAGCATAGCCGCTTGCACAGTTTCAGACATAGGAGCTTACAATCAACAGGGACATGGATGTGCAGTCACACACCCATAGAAAACTCAATCACTTATAGACACCATTACACATAAATAGAACACGGGATCCCTTATAGAGACACCAAACACTCAAAGCATACAAATAGGTGACTGAATTTGGAAGATAGGGTATGATAGAAAGGTGGTTACGAGAATAGGAAGGTTGGGGGTGAGGATAATTAGAAATTGTCGATGCTCCAGTCTTACTTTTCCTTTTTTTTTTTTTTTGTGGAGCCAGTGGAGTAGATCTTTTACTACAAAGCAGAAAGTGCTTCATTGCTTTTTTTTTTCTTTGCAATGCATGTGATTAATACATTTAACAAATTAACTCCATTTGAATCTTCTGCCATAGGTTGTGGTTAATTTCAAAAGTCTGAGATACTGGTGGTATTGTGGCAGAAAAAGAATGCTGGGGAATGCTAATATAATTAAGTCTTTGCTATTTGGTTTTATGATGTCATCAAATGGATGAGAAGGAGCTGTTTCCACCCACATGAGAAGCTAAAGGAATAACATCTGAACACAACTTCTTTGATAGTTTAAAAGTTTGATTTTCTTTTAGTTTTTGAGGTCAATGTTTCCAGGACCTGTGTAAATGTAGGTTTGAAAGATGCAATAATCAAACTAGTGTTCTCTAAGTGATAATTTGAGTTTTCCCTGACAGTTCAAGGATGCTTGCTCTTGGAAAATTGTGAAAGAAATGAACTGTATTGATAGGAAATGGCAAAAACAATAAAATATGTAGAGCAGGGTACAAGACCAATTTAGAAAAATGTTCATTCTTGGTTGAATTCTTTTTACCATTATGGTTGTCCTTATTAAATTTTCGACTTGTTGTCAGAGGCATTGTTTTCTTTTTATGTACTCACCAAAAAGTTTGAGAAAGAAAGAAGTACCATGTTAGGTAATTATTTTGTGTGGACTTTATTTAAGATATAACTTCCTTAGTTTTTTATAAATTATTTTTCCTTAAACAGTAACTGTTTATGAAAACTAATTTTTCGAAGATGTACTTTGCTGTTTTGCTTTCAGAACTTAACACTAAAAGGCAACCCAATCTTCTCTGCTGGCAATCATGAACTCCAGTTTCCATTTTGTGCTACATGGCATTGATATTCTTTTGACTAATCACCTCTGGATCTGCGTGTTTTAGTTCTTTGCATGCAAATGATAACGTAGTGATTTCCTTGTGAAATTGTGATTGTTGATTGTGTAACAATGCTATCATGAGAATTCTTTGTGTTCTGTTACATCACTTAGTTGGAGAGTGTGATGCGGCACCCCCTTAATGACCAGAAGGAATAGCCCTTGAGGATCTTTAGGAACCTAAGACCAATGATCTTTAGGATCTTTACAAGTTAAAGGAAAGTGTTATTGGTACTTGATGGTATTAAAAGCCTGTTATATGAGTCTTAGTTTATTTTGTTGAGTGGTAATGTTAAGAAAACTAGTTCATATACTCTATAGCTAGAGGCACATGGAGTCAAGCTTTTAGTGTCGAAGAGCCAAAGTAGGATCTCACTGTTCTTAGAATGTACTTTCCTTCTTTTTAAACTTCCCTTAGCTACTAAGTGTGGTAATCCCTATTTAGTGTTCGACTCCATATTTTTTCTTCTGTATGGATGATTTATAGAGTCCCATGTTCAAATGGCATGAATATTTTGCTCTGCTGTGCTGAGATGTATATATGTATAGAATAATGAAAATTCTTCCAGTCTCCCTTTCTCATTTTCTTTTTCTAGCATCTCTATTGCTTCCTTTTCCTATCACTCTTTTTTGTTGTTGACTCCATCGTGTTCACACTCATTTTTGGTGATGCATCAATGTGTCCAAAGCTTTGGTCCTTGAGTTAAAGATCTTACATTAATGCTAATATTGTTATCAATCTGATTTTCGACCACTTTCACACCATAGGAAGCTCAAAAATGATTTGACTGAGTTGTAAAAGAATATTAAAATCTAATAAAAAATTGTATGGTAGGCTGATTATCATGCAAGTGATTTCTTGTGAGTGTCCTGAAAGCTTAATGCTTTTCATTTGTGTGACTTTGTGTTTGGTTCCATTTGGGGATGAAGTGAAATTTTTGGATGATCAAGATGTAATTAAAGAAGACAAAATGAAATAATTTGTTTGTCATGTATGAAAATTAGAACATGACATGATTCTTCGCCTAGCATTTAGAGGAATGAGGATTTCTCCTTTCTGGTTGCTCCTTTTTCCTTCCCTATATTCAAGCTTGTTTATGTACGTATACTACAAGCTGCCTTGTGTGTATATACTTTTATGATGACATCAAGTATATGGACCTACCATGTTTTAGAGTTGAGTTCTCTCTAGCTCATAACCTTTCTTTAGAAGTCAAAAGACAATTGAATTGCTGGAACAAAGAAAAGAAGAAGACACAACCTGGTGTCTGAAAAGAAGGAGATTCTTTTGGTAATTTAATGTGCTTTAGTTTTCTTTTTTTTCTGATATGCACATTGATTGAAGCCTTGACACCTTGGAAGGCAAAACATAGAATCAACGCATATTGCTCCTCTATGGCAGTACTATTGTTCATTACAGATGAGAATTTGGTTGCAGAAAAATGAAAAGGAAAGATAGATGCTGTGACAAGGTTGTGCCAACACCGAAGAGAAATAGGAAATCCAAGTCCGAAGTAAAAGTGGATGAGTTTCAGCGCCTCCCAGATGAGCTGCTTCTCTCCATCTTCACCAAGATGCCAGATTTCAAATATGTTTGTCAATGCTCATTAGTCTGCAAGCGCTTTGCATCTGTGATCACCCTTGTGCACAATGTTACGGTGACTTTTATTAGCAAAGAATGTGAGGTATCTGAAGATCTCGCACACATCCAGAATGCTTTTGATAAGAAAATGTCCCCTCAAAACCAAATAACTCCAAAAATGGACATAACATGCTTGCGCCAGACACTGAAGTTTATCAATTGCCTCAGGAAATTTAAAGATCTAAAATCTGTCCACATCAAGTTCTCATATGTGGAAACATCATCATCCACGCCGCTTGAGTGGAAGACAAAGTTTGGACCTGAACTGGAATATGTCGTGGCTCTTTTACCTACTTCAATTGAGAAGAAAACCAAGCAGGAACTTAGTCAAGATCAAGAAGTTGGAGATGTTACATGGAGTCTTACCGAAAGTGAGTTGGAGCATAGTCTATACAGGGCATATGGCTGTTGCCAAGAGACTGTTGTAAGACAAACTATTCTATATATGTTAGTTGAGCATCACTCAATGCTTCATAGTGTGACAATAACAGACTCTGAGAAACAGGGGCGGTTGTGCATACAAGATGAACAGCTTCTTGAGTTAAAAAATAGCTTTAGAAATAAAGACTTGGAGCAGATATTTGAAGAAGTCAAGATACCTCATATATTTAAGGTTGGCTATGTGCCTGTTGTACGTTTGCCTGCATTAGGATACCTCTTGAAGGGTGTTATTCTTTTGATTTTCAAGCCTAAAGAAGAGCCCTCTGCAGGTGATGAAGATGTTGATGACAACAGTGCTTTATTGGCATGGCAATATGATGATGAAGAGGTGTTTAGGGAAACTGTAAGAGAAATGTTAGTGAACCACAAAGAAAGGATGCACCTGGTTCCAAGAGCTGCTGAGGATGCTGTAGCATGAAATCTCGCTGTAACCGTGAACTAGGGATCCCCTCATTCTGTTTTACTATTGTTTTACTTCATAGAGAAAAGAGAAAATATGCACCTCTTACTTGTAGTACACCCTTATTATTCTTGACCAAGTTGGATAATATTTAAAGATTGTTGTAATTCTATTTTTGATGTCAGTATAGCATCTGATAAGTTTATACAAGTTCTACAATTTGTTGCAATGTGAAAGTGGATAAATTGCCTGATTTGTCTGCTGTGTTTGTTCCATGTTGTGCAGAATACAAGTGTGGCAGTGCCTACCTCTATCATCTTTGTGCTTTACTTTTTTTAGTTGTAAAAGGAAATTTTACCCCTTCCCTGTTATAAAGTATCTGAAATTTCATGCTCTTTCTTGGCAAAGTCTTTCCAATACTTGGAAAGTTTCTGCTCTTTGAAGTCGAAGACTCTTTTTTAAGTGTGGGTTATTGAGCATGTATAACACTATTCATAATTATTGTTCAGCAGACTTTACCTAGTACTTCTACTCAAAAGGTGGTGTCCATCTTACAGGGGCAGGCACAAAAACATAAACATTTGAAGGATTGGACAAATGTAATTAAAAGAACAGCATGTGTATTAGATCAATTTACAAGCATAGGACATTGATTTGGAAACACATCTTAGACATTGCTGGCTTGTGCTTTACCAATTTTTGCCTCATTTAACCTTTTAGTTTGGCTATTAAAATTGCAGATGTAAGGTGCAAATTAAGCTTTAATGTTTGAAATCCAAGTTTTGCACATGTGTTATGGCTTCAACAGTGATAGTGTATGCACTGTCAGTCAGTGTATATAAGATTTACTCTTAAATTAAATGCATCTTTTTGGCAACCAAAATAGAAAAATGAATAGGCTACTTTATATCTGTGACCTAATATATTTTAGATTAAGCTTTTTATCTAGTAGAATAAGGATAGATTTTACTAACTGTAAAAGTATGTGAAATTCTTTTCTACAAGATAAATTTGATGAGTGCAAGTCAACACAATCCCTAATACAATCTTTTAAAAAAAAAATGTTTAGAATTATGTTCATGCTATTAGAATATAGTTGACGAATTCCTACTAATCAGTTGCCGTTAACACCTAATACAGCTTTGGTTAATTAATTATTTTATATTCCTAACAGTTGAATATAATGAAAATAGCACTAGAATCTAGATAATTAACCACCCCCCCCCCCCACCACCTTCGAAGTCAGAGAGTCTTTAAGTATTGGTCACCTATGGTGCCGTTGGATTTAAGGGAGATAATTTATACCCAAAAAAAAAAAAAAAAGTCAACAGCAACGTGCATATGTAAGATGATTAGGCTAATTTGGATATATGGATTTGGCTCTCTCTCTGTTTCAGCTAACGTCAGAGATCTTGTTTTGGGAATAAGAAGATAAAGTCTTTTTAATTTGAGGGAACGAATTTTTTAGTTAATTTTAAGGAATGATGATATTAAGCTATCTGTGGTAAATTGCAAAAAATTGTGACTGTAAATGTATGAAGGTTTTCTGTTAAAACTCAAAAGTAAAATGATGTAAATTGGTTATTTCACTATTTTTCAATCATATATTAACTTCTAAAGTGTTTAAATTATTCATTGTTGGGCCCCTTTTTTTTTTTTTTTTTGTTTAATAACCCTTGTTTGTTCATTAAGAAGATGAAGATGAAAATGAAGGTTTTGATTGTAAATGAATTAAGGGGGTGCTTGGTTGGAGGGTATAGGAATCAAGAATTGGATTGAGTCCCAAAATTGTTGCTTGGCTAATGGGTATAGGTTTTGAAATCTTGGAATGATTCATGAAAAATCAGCCACTCTCCATACCCAAGTAGATTGGAGGGTTTTGATGAATCCCACATTTGATTCCAAAATCTTAAATATTATTTTTGGGATTTTTTTTAAATATATACTGGCTCTGTTTCTATATATTAATATTTATTTATTTATATATATAATATTTTTTTTTCAATTTTGTTTTATAATATGTATATTAATATACATATTATAAAAAAATTGAAATATATATTTATAAATATTTATACTTATATATAAATATATATATATTTATTTCAATTGATATAATATATCTAATATACATATTAATATTAATATAATTTATATATATAATAAAATATAAATATTAATTGAAATATACATATTATAAAACAAAATTGAAATAAATATATTTATATATATCTAATATACATATTAATATTAATATAATTTATATATATAATAAAATATAAATATTAATTGAAATATACATATTATAAAACAAAATTGAAATAAATATATTTATATATTTATATAAATAAATTTATAAATATATATAAATATATTTTAAACAAAAATATTTATATATAAATATATATTATTTATTTCAATTGATATAATATATATAATATACATAATTGAAATATACATATTAATATTACTATAATTTATATATATAATATACATAATTGAAATATACATATTAATATATATTAATATACATATTATAAAACAAAATTGAAATAAATATATTTATATATTTATATAAATATAAATATATTTATAAATATTTATAAATATATTTTAAACAGAAAATTAATATTTATATATGAATATATATATGGTGGATGGGTATGTGGGATAAGCATTTGAACGAGGAAGAAGAAAGATATGAAAAGAAAAAAGAAATTAAAGGTAAAAAATTGAATATTAAATTTGATACCCATTCCTTACCAATATTTACCAAGCACCTCCATTTGTAATCATACCTTTGTCCAAAACCCATACTAATTTTTTGTAAATGATTCCAATTACAATTCCGATTCCTAAACATGAACCAAGTTTTTCTAGAAACTTGCCTCTGTGGACTGTGGGATACTTTTGAAAGTTCAGTAAGAAATTGAGAATAAATCGGTCAGACAATTGCTCTTTTCTGACTTTGGGGGTTACCTTGAATTCAAATGGTGCAAAAAATTAGAAGTTGAAGGTAGTGAGTTGTGAAAATTGAAAGTTTGGGATGCAGAGTCCAAATTTGTTATAAACTTATAGTTGAGAGGTGCAAAGTGCAATTAATCTTTTCTTAGATAGGTTTTTTTTTTTTTTTTTTTAATTTCAACATAGGAACTCTTATTTACAATTTCTCCTATCCTAGCATCCTAAAAAATGCATTTTGAGACGTAAATTCTTGATTTTCTCACATAGTTACTCAAAGTTTTGACTTGTTCTAAAAACAAAAATATATGTTCAAAATCTTCGCAAATAGTTGCCAAAAGATTCTGTTACTCAAAGTTATGACTTGTTCTACAAACAATACTGTAATATATGTTCAAAATCTTCGCAAATAGTTGCCAGAAGATTCTGTCTCCATGTTGTTAAATATTTTTTTGACAGATCCATGTTGTTAAAATTGACAGCGTGACCAAATATTCCACAAAGAAACTCAATGAGTTTGTTTGGACAAAGATAATTTGATTTGCAAAATTTATTCTCACAAATTCCAATCACCTTTTTATCTTCCCAATCACCTTTATATCTCACATACATCACATCACAAAAATTGCTACAGTAAATATCTCAAATAAATCATCCAAATAAACTCTTATCCAAACAAACTCTATAGTCAGAAACATCTTTCAGCTTTCTGCTTTTCTAAGGTCCATAAGACATGGTCAAGTATAGACATGTCAATAGATGGATTTTATTCAGATACAATATAGATCCAATGTACTTGTCCAGATTGTAATCAGTACAAATTTTTTCAGAAAAAGGAGAAAAAGTAAAGGCAAATAAATTAAAGATTGGACGTAAATATAGTTAAAGTTTTAAAAATAAATCTAAGCAATCGGTAATAGTTATTTTTTGAGTTCATAATATTGCATTCAACTTCTTGAATATTAATTTTATTATGTAAAAATAAAAATTAGATGGTGTTTATACTTTTTGAAATTTATATATTTTTAATATTTTGGAAAAATACAGCAGGTACGCATTGAATACCTAGATACAAGAGGGTTTAGGTTTGGATTTATTTTTTCAGACACATAAGGGTTCGGGTTTGGTCTAGATCCAATTAAATTTAATGGGTCTAGATCTACATTAACGGGATCGAACCCAAACCATATCTATTGACATGCCTAGTCAAGTATAATTAAAAAAAAAAAACTTAGGTAATTGCTTGAGGGCTTGTCCTCTACAAATTTGGGCTAATTCCTTAGAATATTACCTAAAAATTAAAAAATCTGGCAAATGTAACGCTGACAAAGTCCATCTCTAAAACTATGCCTGCTGTGTTAACGACAGGCAACAATGTTTTTAATTTTTTTTTAATTGCCGGGGCAGCCACTTTTTTTTTTTTTTTATAAAAGTTCCTCAGCCCTTTTTTTCAAAAGAAAATTTCTGAGCCTGCGGGTTATCTCAAGTTAGAAAACTTGCATTTGCAAATTGACGAGGATTTGATGGTGTTGGTCTCCGCTGGCAAGAAAAGATCGTTGGGCTGTAAACCATCCCATCTGTTTCAAAGACAGAAAAGCTCAAGAAAAGATTTTCACTAAAGAGAGAGAAGAGTCAGCGTGCCCACATCGACCCACATGCATGAAAAATCGGTGGAAACTTGATGAATTGCAGCGGACTCGTGATTGGCAGCCGACTCGAATTACTTGATGAATTGGAGCACTTTTTATTGAGTCAATTCAATTTTTAACTAAATACAGCCTGAAAATATTTCAATATTAAATACTTCTATTTAGATTGTTATTTTTAGAAGTTTTTATAGAAAAATATACTATAACGATTTGATATATGTGAGATAAAACTAAAAAGATAATTGAAAATTTTATTCACGAAAAATGTAAAAAATTTTCTGCGAAAAACCGCAATCCAAACAAACAAAGAATACATAATTGTTTCGGTCATACTTGGCTTTTATTGACCTGTAATTTGTTGAACATGTTTACCAACTAATGGGCTTTAATTATTCAATATGAAGGGTAAGATTTTCATATTATGAAATTGGCAATTGACAGACAACGTGGACATGAGAAATGAGGGAAATTTACAGATTTTAATCTTGATAATGAAAATTTTACACAAGCCTCCTAGCGAAGAATTAGACCAAGAAAATGAGAAAAAAAAACTGATAACAAGGAATAGTTCGTTTTTTCGGTACACAAAAAATTTCAAGAACGTAAAAATCCAAATGAAATTTACTAAATATTCAAGCATGTTTCAAGAACATCTATTTCTTCTTTTTCTTTTTTGAAAATAAACATTGACTATGACAAATTAGATACAGTAAATTACAGCATGAATCTAGTCTACAATATTTTTTTCCGTTGACTTAAAGAATTAGCATGGCATTGGAGGCATAGTTATTAAATTCGGTCCGATTGAACGGTCGAATCGATTAAACCGGTGAATCGATCATTGGATCGGACTGGGTTTTACATTCGATCGTTTAAGCAATCAAGCCATTGACTAATCAATGATCGGATAAAATCATCAAGCCGTTGACTAATCAATGACTGGATAAAATCAGAACCCGGCCGGGTTTAAGAGGCAGAAAAAACTTATGCGCTAGCTGGGAATCAACCTTGGACAACTGGCCATTGCAACAACAAGGATACCGCCAGGCTACTTCACGATATGATGATAAGGTTGCTTACTTATAATATATAAACATGATATCAATTTTATCTTTTTTTTTATTTCTCTAAAACAAATTTATTTGGAATCTTTTAATAAAAATTCATGACCCCCAAACTCTATAAGTTATAAAATGAACTTCAAAAATAACATATTACATAATTCATTTTAAAAACAAATATTATTTTTAATAATTTTGTGCACTTAGAATTTATAAATATGTTTGATAATTACACTAAACATAGATAAAATTTTGGGATAATTTCAGAAACCTCCCCTGAGGTTTCTGACATTTACACTCACCTCCCCTGTGGTTTGAACAATTACACTAACCTCCCCTGAGGTTACTAATCCTTTACAAATTCAGTCCAAATGATTAAAATATTGTTTTAGAGAGTGAAATTAGAATTTTGTACCTGATTTGCCCTTTGTGCTACATATCCAATGAATGACAAAGTATTACAAATTAATTAATAATTAATAAACTTTAAGGAGCGTAGTTTATAGGCAAAAACGTATTACTTATTTAAAGTACCAGCTCTTTACGAGTATTTTACTTTCAAACATTTACTTTATTACAAATATTTATTCTCAAATACAGATTTGTATTACTCTCAAATATTTAATTTTTGTTAAATAAAAAACCTACCAGTTTTTCTTCCGTAGAAATATTAATATAACACTTTTTCAATTTTAGTTATAAATATTTATGTATTTAGCATAAATTAAATGATTCAGGATTAAATACTCATAAAGAGCTAATACTTTACTCATGTAATGGATGAAAACCATAAAAAATTAATACTTTATGGGCCATTTCTTTTTTAAAAAAATATTTAATTTATGTTAAATAGATAACCTACTGATTTTCTTTTTGCGAGAATATTACTGTAACACTTTTTAATTTTTAATTACAAACGTTAATATATTTATCATAAATTAAATATTTGAAAATAAAATATCTGTAAAGAGTCGTTACTTTAAATAGGTTATGTGTATTTGCCTATAAACTATACTCTTTAAAGTAAGGAGTATAGTTTATTGATTTAGCTAGTAGAGAATCTTTTGTAGGTGGCGGGGTTAGTCCTCTTAAGAGACAAAAATGGGTATGCTTTTGGTAAAACGATTAGTTTATACGTGTAAGTACGAGCATGCACACAAAAGTGGTTGGGTCTATTTAACTGTATGCACAATCAATAATCTTTGGTAAGCTTTCGACGAAACTTCAGAGAGAGAGAGAGGGACCACGCTGGATCAACGTAGTATTATGTAAACTATTGGTATAGTAGCTGTTATGGTACTTGTGTCTAAATGAAATATTTGTGCCTGAATCTCGCACCTTCTAAAGACGCCAGGCAAAAGGAAAAGAAACATATAAATATTATTGTTCTTTGAAACATTTTCAAAAAAGATGGGTGAAAATGAAAGAAAACTTTAATTTCGAGACCATTTATTTTATCAACTACACTCCTTACTTAAATTAATAAACTACACTCCTTAACTTAAATCAATAAACTATACTCTTTACTTTAAAGAGTATAGTTTATAGGCAAATACACATAACCTATTTAAAGTAACGACTCTTTACAGATATTTTATTTTCAAATATTTAATTTATGATAAATATATTAATGTTTGTAATTAAAAATTAAAAAGTGTTACAGTAATATTCTCGCAAAAAGAAAATCAGTAGGTTATCTATTTAACATAAATTAAATATTTTTTTAAAAAAGAAATGGCCCATAAAGTATTAATTTTTTATGGTTTTCATCCATTACATGAGTAAAGTATTAGCTCTTTATGAGTATTTAATCCTGAATCATTTAATTTATGCTAAATACATAAATATTTATAACTAAAATTGAAAAAGTGTTATATTAATATTTCTACGGAAGAAAAACTGGTAGGTTTTTAATTTAACAAAAATTAAATATTTGAGAGTAATACAAATCTGTATTTAAGAATAAATATTTGTAATAAAGTAAATATTTGAAAGTAAAATACTCGTAAAGAGCTGGTACTTTAAATAAGTAATATGTTTTTGCCTATAAACTACGCTCCTTAAAGTTTATTAATTAATAATTAATTTGTAATACTTTGTCATTCATTGGATATGTAGCACAAAGGGCAAATCAGTTACAAAATTCTAATTTCACTCTCTAAAACAATATTTTAATCATTTGGACTGAATTTGTAAAGGATTAGTAACCTCAGGGGAGGTTAGTGTAATTGTTCAAACCACAGGGGAGGTGAGTGTAAATGTCAGAAACCTCAGGGGAGGTTTCTGAAATTATCCCTAAAATTTTATACTTGAAGTTTGGTATATTACTAAATAACTTTATATTTTATTGATTCTTATATGAATTAATTATTTTATAGCAAATTAAATTATATGAGCATTTGCTATGACATTATTTATTACAATTTATATCATATATCTTATATTTAAAATTATGAAATATAATATTTAAATATATTTAATGAACCACCGGTTCAATCACTCACCCACTGGTCGAACCAGTAACCTGTTGACCCACCTCGTTTACCGGGTTCCCTCCCGGGTTGGGTTTAATAACTATGATTGGAGGACTGGTTTTCTTTTGGAAAGAATAGAAAATTTCAGAGAATTCATCCGGAAAAAGCACACCATGAGTCCATGAATGAGGTTATGGTACTTTTGTGTACTTTGGACCCGCCCGCGGAGACCAACACCATCAAGTCCTCTTCGATTTGCAAATGAAAGGTTTCTAACTTAAGAGAGCCTGCAGGCTTAGAAATTTTCTTTTGAAAAAAAAAAATAGCCCTTGAGCATTTATATATTAAAGAAGAGTGGCTGCCCCCGGAATTAAAAAAAAAAACATTGTTGCCTGCTGTGTCAGCGCGGCAGGCATAATTAGGGCTGCAAACGTGAGCGGCTCGTTGATCGAGCTCGAGTCGACTCGAACTCAAAATATTAAGCTCGTTAGGCTCGCGAGCTCGAGTATATATATATATATATATATATATATATATATATTATATTTTAATAGTAAAATTACCATATATCCTTAATATTTTATTATTTATTAAGAAAAAAATATTATTTTATTTATTTTTTAAAAAATAAAATAAATATTTTTTTTATTTTTTCGAACTCGAACTCGAGTTTTAAATTGTCAGCTCGTCGAACTCGAGCTCGAGTTCGAGTTCAATAAAACTAAGTCAAGATTCGATTCGATTAGACCAAAACTCGATTCGGTTTGACTCGTTTGTAACCCTAGGCATACTGAACTTTGTCAGCTCTACGTTTGCCAGATTTTTTTTTATATATATTTTTGAGTAATATTCTACGGAATTAGCTGTCAATTTGGCTCGTTTCACCTTTATTTTGAGTATATTACTTCAAGTTAAATTACATGCAAAGCATTCTTTTTGCAATGCTGCCTCATACCTATCAACGTATTGTATTGCAGATTAAGTTTTTTTTTTATTGAGTATATAATTACATATTATTTACTGTAAAACAATATGATATTATTTTGCACAAGATAAGTCTGATGAATCCATGTGAACCCAATGCATTGACCTGACTTTGGGGGTTCCTATCCCTTTAGACCAATCTGATCGAATTAAGTTCATCCAGTAAGAAATTTGTTAGACAATTCCGACAAATCATTTCCCATCCCACGCGCAATAGAGCTACCATATAGTAAATATGCTGTGATTAGTTCCTCTTTTCTTTTTCTTTTTTTTCCATTCCTAATGGTTGAATACTTAAATATAGCATTGGATATTTAATAGTTAATAATAATAATAAGAAGAAGAAGAATATAAATTTGGATTGTCTTGGCACCTAAATATTTGGATTAATCCACTTACTCTCCTAATATTTTCAAGGATTTTCTTGCGTCGTTAAGTTTTAAGTTTTTCACAGTACATGTTATATTTCAAATTGAATGCTGTCATATTGCATCTCAACTTTATCTTTTGAACATTAATGTTTTTCACTTCATCCCAAATTACTATAATGAGTGAAAGAATGTGACAACTACATTACTTTCTCAATGCTGAAAATTGTCATAAATCCTCCCAAGTTTGAATATATATAAAAAAAAAAGAGGGTCATCTCATTTGGATAAATTTATGGTCCTAAGTGTCGCAATAAAAGTTCAGAATGCAATATGCAAATTAATGAAATTCCGAAGGGTGCAAAGGGTAATTTCTAGTTGTATAAGTTTTTGTGAACCGAAGTGGGACAGTGGCCATTCTAATGATAGAAGACTGAGCATCAGAGTCAATCAACTCAAAATTTTTTTTTTTTTGATAAATAAAGATGCATTAAAGTAAAAGTCAAGTCAATCAATTCATTTATGCTCAGCTATGCATCTCCTTCTTTGTTTCTGAAATCTGAAGCTTTGGTAATGGATCATGGAGCATCTTTCAAAAAATTGTAGTACAATTTTGTCAGTCTTTTTTGTGCTCACAACTCTGTTTGGCCTAACTTTTTCGGCACCAGATTTCACACAGTTTTTCTGTTCAAATAACATAGGCAATTACACAAAGAACAGCAAATACCAGGCCAATTTGAACACCCTTCTTTCATCCCTTTCTACTAATGTCAGTCCCGATGGATTCTACAATTCCTCGGTCGGCGAAGATCCTGACAGAACATATGCACTTGTGCTCTGCAGAGGAGATGCTAGTTTCCAAGATTGTGAAACCTGTGTTAATGATTCTGCTAATATGATCCTACAATTGTGTCCCAATCAAAAGGAGGCAATTGGATGGTATACTATTTGCATGATAAGGTACTCAAACAAGAACTTTTTTGGTAACATGAGTACTAGACCGAATTTCAATCTTCAGAGCTCAGTGGTTCCTCCAAACCTGAGTATATTCAATCAGGACCTGAGTAATTTGACAAACAGCCTTAGAGATCAAACGGTTGGAGGTTTTTCACTCAAGTTTGCTGCAGGGACAAGAAAGAGTGATAGCAATATCACCATCTATGCATTGATGCAATGCACACCTGACATAGATGGTGGAGATTGCAATCTTTGCCTTGGATGGGCTTTACAGGTTCTGTCACAATGCTGTTATGGTACAGAGGGGGCCAGGGTCGTTGGGCCAAGCTGTAGTTTTTGGTATGAGGTATTCCCCTTCTACAATGAACGGGTGATTCTTTCAAGGCCACCGCCACCGCCATCATTGCCGCCCTCCCTAGTACCACCTCCACCCAAACCAGCCACAAAAGGTATCAAAAACTGTCACCTAGCTACTTATCTACAAAAATATCAGCTCTTTCTAGCTCATTTTTCAACTGATTCTCTTATTGTGTGTAAAGATGTGGTGGAGTGGGTATTGAGGATTTAACTAGAGAATGAGGCATTTCTTACATACCACAAACAAATCATATAATACTTTTTTGATGCTCATTGCTTGTCTAAGAATGGCAAAATCTTGCTTCTGCAGGAAAGCATGGCAACAGCACAACCCTTATTATCATTGGTGTTGTAGGTGGAATAGCTCTGGGACTACTCAGTTTTTGCATTTTCTCCTTCAGAAGAAAATGGCGAAGCAGAAGGAAAGGAGAGAAATTTCAGGGTAAATTCAAGTAAAGATTTTTGTCACCAGCTGCAAACTACTATTATTTGCTTTGGACATTCAAAGTTCATAGCTGTAAAGTACTTAGTTTTTGGCTATATTTTTCCATGCTGTCTCTGCTTGAACATTCAATCTTCAAGATCCATCATGATTGAATTTTATCTGCGTGAATCCAAGGAAATCAGAAACAAGAATATTCAAAGTAAAATATTGACTTATTTTCTTGGGCATCATGATGCATCCATTGTACAGTATATTACAGATTTGTATAAGTGCGTCCATTGGGCAACGCCGAAGCTAATTTCAGTATTCTCTGGTTTTCGATTGTGAAGGTTTGGAAGAAGGTGACGGGGTAAAAGCAATGCAGTATGATTTTGGCGTAATTAGTGCAGCAACAAATAACTTTTCAAGTACTAACTTGCTGGGGAAAGGAGGATTTGGTGCTGTTTACAAGGTGAATAATCAAAAGATCTGATCATTACTTGTGAGTAGAGGTGTCAAAATGGGTGACTTGGGCGGGTTTGGGTTGGGTAAAATGGGTAATGGGTATAAGTGAGTCAACTCATTTATACCCAATTAATTAGATGGGTATAAATGGGTAAGTCAAAAAATGAATTGGGTAACCCAATTATCCATTTATAACCCATTTATTTTAACTTTTTGTAAACTCATTTAAATTCATTTTTACAAACTAAGTTATCAATTTATACCACTCTTTGTACCCATCATTAGTTTTAAATATTTATTTATAATATTCAATAAACTTAATTACCAATTTTTTTTCATTTATACTCTATGTCACAAAATTACCTATTATTTAATAATTGAGTAATAAGAATATAAAAATTTGAACTAAGTGCTATAAAAATTAATATAAAAACTTAATCCAAAAATTTTGAACCCTAACATTTTTTTCATATATAAATTTAAAATTTCATTTTAGAAAGATAAGAAAATAGGCTAAAATTTATTATAAATTAATAATGCAGAAAAATGAGTAAGTTAACAAACTAAGAGAAAATAAAATAATAAGATAAAACCAATAAATAATAATAATAATAATAATGAAACAAAAGTAGTTAACATCATGACAAAATGAAAAAATAGAAAAAAAAAATGGGTGGGGGAAAAGAAGAGACTTGGGGGGAAGAGAATTCTAAATGGGTTAATTGGGTTTGATGGGTTACCCAATAATACCCATTTATTAAATGGGTATTATTGGGTAACCCATTTATACCCATATACAAAAATTTAAGATACCCATACCCATCTATTCATGGGCGGATATGGGTAAATTTAATTAAATGGGTTGATTTGCCACCTCTACTTGTGAGCAATCAAAACAGCCAATATGACCATCTTATTGATTCGAAGTTTGAATTCACTTATGCTGGTTTGGCTCTTTTGCCCCAATTTATGCAGAAAATTTTCAGACTGCTACATGTCTACACTTTTTAGGAGCTTAGACAGTTATTTTCAGCGGTCAAAAACTTTGGGATGGACTTATTCTGGTGATGGTGTAGAAGATTTTGCCCAGACAGAAGTATATATCAAAACCATTGGCTAATTCTGTCCTAAACAGTCATCATAACACTCTACAGTTCCAAAGTACAGACAGTAGAAGAGTAATTCACTAGGAAGATATAATTCTAGATAGAGTTGTTGCCCTATGGACATGCTGTAAAATTGGTGTTGTAAATACTGCTTAAATTAAATTTTTTCCTGCCAGATTGCATTGAGTCATGGTTGCAATCACTGTAGAGTTCGTTGGACGCTCGTTAATTGAAGCACAAGTGCTATTTTTTTTTTTTTTTTTTTATAAAATGAAGCAACTTGAGAAACAGGCTGAACAAGAATGATAATAAATGCAAATGTTATATGACACATCGGGTGTCTTAATAGGTGCCTCACGGTCACTCGTTAGAAAGCTCTTAAAACTGAAAAGATTTTTGTTAATTGTTGTCATGTCAATTTATCCAATATATGCTTCAGGGTACTCTCTCAGATGGAAAGGAGATTGCTGTAAAAAGGCTGTCCAAGGGATCAGGACAAGGTGACCAAGAATTCAGGAATGAGGTCTTGTTAGTGGCAAAGCTCCAACACAAAAGTTTAGTTAGATTGTTGGGTTTCAGCCTGAAATATGAAGAAAGACTGCTGGTCTATGAATTCATGTCAAATGGGAGCCTTGACAAATTCCTCTTTGGTATGTTTTTCTGCTGCCTAAACTTTTCTTTATTTCTCAATCTGTCTTTTTTTTTTCCTCTCTTTTTTGGTTGCATTAAGTGCATCCACTGCCTAGCTACATCAGTCACTATATTGTTTGTCAAGATCAAATGGTAGATAATAGACTATCTGTACATCAAGTAGACAAAAATGGCCTTGTCTGAAACATCAAAAAGGGCAAAGACCCTTCTTCACATAAACCATTTTTGCCTTTTTGGGTATACATGCATATATAATCCCAAAGAACTATTGATTGACAAAATTTAACAAAAAAAATATCATTTGGGATCAAAGGAAATTTGAGAAGCTAACCATTTCCTCTCTTTTTCTTTTTTTTTTTCTTTTGGTGTCATGTGATAACAAGTTGTTCTGTGATTTGCTTTGTTGAGTCAATTTTAGATTCAGCAAAGAGGTCATTGTTGGATTGGGATCAACGCTACAAAATCATAGAGAGTGTTGCAAAGGGACTTCTTTATCTCCATGAAGATTCACGACTAAAGATTATTCATCGTGACCTAAAAGCCAGTAATATTCTCTTGGATGAAGACATGAATGCCAAAATTTCAGATTTTGGTATGGCCAAGTTGTTCCAGCTCCATGAGAGTGTAGCCGAAACCAATAGAGTTGTGGGGACCTAGTAAGTACTTTTGTATATATGTGTACTTAAACAGGTAATACAATATAAGGGGTAACCACTATAATTTTTGGGTTAATTATTAAGTTCTTAAACGACTAAATGAAAATTAGTTAACGGGTATTCTCACTTAACAAAATTGAAATCAATTGTCTCATTGAGAGAGCGTTACTCTATTCCGTTTGATTGAAGATTAATCGGAAAATTGTTTGATGTTATATCTTTATTGTAATACTTATGAGTTGCGGTGTCTGTAAGAAAAAAAGATGACGGAAAAAAGTCGTAAGAAGTAATACAAAAAATTTCCAAATGATGAATGACATAGATTAAAAACTTTAATCATCCCGTACAAATTTTGCCCCTAAATAAACATGTAACCAATCTTATCAAGTTCATATTCTGATATGTATCAGTTTTGTGATTGTGCTTTGAGTTTGTATTTTGATAGCTATTACAATGATCATTTGCAGTGGGTATATGGCACCGGAGTATGCACTGCAAGGCATATGTTCAGACAAGGCAGATGTCTTCAGCCATGGAGTGCTGGTTTTGGAAATCATAAGTGGTCAAAAGAACCGTTATGTCCAACAAGGCCAGAATGTGGAGGACCTTCTCAGCATTGTAAGTATGACTAGAAAAATAGTTCTAAAGCCTAAACAAACTTAAAAAAAAAAAGCTGCAGTATTGGTCCTTCTAACGGTTTCAACTTGTCTTACTTAGTATCAGACTATTATCCTAGTATTTTAAGTCTCAATTTCAACTTAATTGATTTTTACATTTGTAGATCAAGTTAAATTTGAGCAATTAACATCTAAAAAAGTTGTGTATGTTGCATAAGCATGAAGCGACCAATAATTGTACAAGATTAAACTTATTGATACTCGAAAATACATAGAATACAATGTAAATTTTCGTTTTAAACCCCCTCCCCCTTCACCTCTCTTTATTTTCACTAAATTTTCTCATTTGTTCTTTGGACTCATGCAAGTCTAGCTTTTCTTGTTTCATCCAAGACTAATTAATTAAGTGTAGACGAAATAACTAGGGACAAAAACTGCGAAAAAATATTATTGTACAAGAAGTATGGTCAAATACAAGGACTAAATTTTCCACTTTTTGTATACCATATTATGCCATTTAGGTTTGGAAAAACTGGATTAAAGGAACAGCTTCAAATATAATAGATTCAACTCTCAAGGCTGGCTCAGCTCCGATAGAAGCTATAGTGAGGTGCATACACATTGGCTTGTTGTGTGTTCAAGATGGTGTAGCTAGTAGACCAACCATGGCTTCAGTTGTATTCATGCTCCATAGCTTATCTCCTAGTCTGCCAATGCCTTCTGAGCCTGCATATTTTTCACGTAGCACCAGCATTGCTTCAAACAATCAGCCTCAGCAGGCTCTTGAAGATTCGAAAGCAAAAAGATCAGGTCAAATTCAACCTGCAGGAGGAGCTGCTACTAACTATTCCTTAAATGAAGCATCAATAAGTGAGTTTGATCCTCGATGATATTATATTAGAGGATGGAATCTGCAAACGGCTGCATGGGAACTTAGGATATTGTTCTGGTGTATTTGGTAGTACATGTTTTTTGTTTTTTTTATTAGGACAGAAGTAGTTTGATAGAAGGCTCAAACAAAAAGAAAAAAATCCATGTACAAACCATCTAACAGTGCATTTATTTCCACATAAACAACGTGGATTTGTGATGATTTCCAACTCAATGTTATAGTAATATCATTCCAATTTGGTCTAAAAATTCGTGAAAGTTTCTTATGACTTTTAGTTGAAAGTGGTGCATTTTATACCGTTTGAAAAACACTATAACAAAGTTTCAGCTTATCCTAGGGTTCATGTTTGGCGATCCTAAATTTTGAATTCATTTTTGGTTTATTTACAAGAGAATGAGGTGCTACATCAGCGCAGATATGATAGTCAAATCCTGATATATTGCTTAGGAAAGAGTTGCTTTATCACTTAAGCAATCCCTTATAGTATCTAAACAGCTTTTCGATTAAGAAATTCTTTTTTTCTACTGAACCATAAGTTTTGGACATCTTGGCTTTTTTTTTTTAAAAATTTCAAAAATTACAAAAATAGATGTCATTTCCGTCATTTTTCACTTCACATGAAATGAAACCACAGGGGCGTTAAATGGCCGTTTTCAAAAAATTCAGAGATTATATAATACTTAATAAATCAAACCAAAGGGGATAAAGAGTAGTTTACCCTTGTTTTAACCAATGGTTTAATGGGCACTTCAAGGCAGTGTGCTTCAATATTATTCTCTCTATGATGATCATTCTTAATCTTCGCTCTGCAGATTTCAAAGTCAAATTTTGAATCCAATTCCCACATGAAAACATGCAACATTAATCAGCTGGATTAAAAACTTAACCAACTAGTGCAAGAAGTTAAAAATTGAGGTAAACAATGTCAGTGCCAGGAAACATCTTCCACATTGCCGGCCTCGTTGTACTCAGCAAATTTGTGTTCATGTAATCTTCTGTTTAAATAATGAGGGTATCCATTGATTAATGTATCTGAATAAAACTACTAAATTTCATTGAAAGTTCAACACGGTACAGTCCTAAGTAGTCCTATCAAAAGGTTAATATTTTGTAGCAAAATTCAAGAATGTCAAATAATGAGCCAATGTTTCCTGGCCATTTCGGAGTAAATTAATACCTTCCCCTTGAATGCGTTCAATTTTGAGGAAGTCAGTCTTCTGTTTTGTTTGTTCTTTAACTAGTGATTGACTACAAAACTGAAACAGATTCCTAGTTTTTATATTTTGTGAAAATGTAAGCTGCTGTCACAGGTTGGTAATCTGATAAGCACAATAATTATTAAATTAAAGGAAATATAGATTTCAATCTTCCAAATATCCTGCATGGTCAAGATTGATCATCTCAGTTTTGTAATTGATCCAAAAAAAATCAGCTAGCCCTGCTTGATTTCAGATTATGATGTTCACTAGTCAACTAAATTTGGAAGTTTTGTCAAGGGATCACGAGTGATGATTCTTCTTCCATTTTGGCTAGACCTAAGACATTTTTTTTCTTCCCAGTTTTAGATCATAGATCATAGAAATGGGCTATCAGGGATGGTTTCTTTCAGTCTTTTACATGCTTACAAACCTTGTTTTCCTATCTGTTTCACAACCAAGCTTCACAGATTTCTTCTGTTCAAAAGGAGTAGGCAACTACACGCAGAACAGCACATACCAGGCTAATCTCAACTCTCTTCTTTCCTCCCTTTCATACAACATCAACCCGTATGGATTCTACAATTCCTCTTTTGGCCAAGGTCTCGATACAGTTAATGCAATCGTGCTATGTAGAGGCGATGTTGATCAGGAAACTTGTCGTGTTTGTGTACAAAACTCTGCTGGAAAGCTCACACAGGTCTGTCCTAATCAAAAGGAGGCAGTTGGTTGGTATGATCAATGCATGTTAAGATATTCGAATAAGTCGATTTTCGGAGTTATGTCTAATCTTCCACCTTTCACTCTTCAGAACCCATTGAATTCTACAAATCCCATTCTGTTTAGTCAGGAGGTTAGCAATTTAGCAACTAGCTTAGAAAACAGAATCTTTTCAGGGAATCCAGACCGGAAATTTGCTGTAGGGAAAAGCAATAACAGCAATGTTGAGACCATATATGCTTTGATGCAGTGCACACCTGATATAGATCCAGGAACTTGTAATTTTTGCCTTAGGTTGACTTCAAATGTGATGTCTCAGTGCTGTTCTTGGAGTCAAGGGGCAAGAGTTGTTGGACCAAGTTGTAGTTTTTGGTATGAGTTGATCCCCTTTTATAATGAGAGTGCCATTCCATCACCACCAGGTCCACCGCCATCCCCACAAGGTAATCAGATGGAAATATTTTCTCTTGTCACTACTTAGCTAAGAAAACTAAGTTTTTGATCTTGTGGTAAATTATTCGAAATATTGTCATGCCTAGGAGAACATGGACTTGTGGACAATAAGGTTATTTTGCAGATAATCTGACAAATGTGAACTTTAAACCTAAGTTCTGTCTTTCCATCCTCAGCCTCGCCTACTTCAATAACTTTTTCTTTTAATTATCAAATTATGCAAATCCCATACTATTAATGCTGGCTAAGAACACTATTACAATAAGTAGAAGAGTTAGAACTAGATTTCTAGAATTATTATTGAGCTATTTTATTTGTTGAGTAAGCTAATTACACAATGACAAAATGATAGAAGATTTAGAACTAGCTTTTCTAGCAATGCTATTGAGCTGTTTAACTTGAGAGGTAAAAAACAATCAGCAAAGTGATCAATCTCAATATTAACTTGCTTTTCTTCCTTATGTGTCTTCTTATGAGGAGTGGTCAATCCCAGAAGAGGTTCATTGGTGTTTGGTTTTCAAGTTTACTCGTGTTTCCACCTTTTCTTAAGTTGTATTGCCACTTTCTTATAATCTCAACAACGTGCATTTTGGACTAAAAAACTTTTGCTTATTGCTCAAGCTTGACAAAAACTTGTTTCTGCAGGAAACAAAGGTAACAAGACATGGATTGTCATCGTTTGTGTCATCGTTGCAGTGGTACTTGTAATACTTAGTGTTTGCATTTTCATCTTCACAAGAAAATGGCAGAAGAGGAAGAAAGCAGCAAAGCTTGAAGGTAGTGAGACTTTTATCTCCTCCACATTAACCTGTATCTACTCTGGTGCAGATTGAAAATGTTCAGTGTTGGTAGAAGAGTAAAAGTAGCATCACAACATTGTGTTTTTGAAAGTCACAGGCATTTACATAACTTTAAATTTTCACTCGAGCGCATGAGATTAATTTTAGAGACAGGGTAAGTGTCTATAAAATGTGGGATCGTACGTTCAGGAAAATTGAAGGAAGAGATAAGGACAAGAGCTTTAGTTTAAATAATGAAAAGTTCAATCAAGCGTTATGAAGTGTCTGCAACTTTGTAAATGTATTACAGCTTGCAACATTGTTATGAATTTTCCATAGTAAAATTAGCAGTGCCAAGGTCTGAGGGCAATCAAAGTTATAGATGCGAAGTAGTTACTTCTGTTACATCTATGTTCATAGTTGTCTGCTTGAAAATGACCTATTTAAGTATAAAGAAATGAAAAAGGAGTTCATTAGTCTGTTCTGTGTGTCTCCCAGACTAAGATATTATTGATCATTTAGCGAACAATTCATGTTGATTCTAGCATTCTTTGTTTTATCTTGGTGAAGAATTGGAAGAAATTGATGGGGCAGAAACAGTACAGTACGACTTTAGCACAATTAGAGCAGCAACAAATAATTTTTCTGCTAATGATTTGCTGGGAAAAGGAGGATTTGGTGCTGTTTACAAGGTACATACCTGCACCAGATCTTTAAAATTTCAAACTGAACACAAAGGCCAAAAGACCAACATGGCCACTAAAGAATTTCTTCAATGTTCTGCTGCTTTACAATGGATTAGTTTAGTGAATTGCCCTTGATGAAATTTAAATACTTTGTTATCATGTAACATTGCCAAATTTGTGTCAGGGAACTCTTTCGGATGGACAAATGATAGCTGCAAAAAGATTGTCTAAGGAGTCAGGACAAGGTGAACAAGAATTTAGGAATGAAGTCTTGCTGGTGGCAAAGCTCCAACACAAAAGTCTGGTTAGATTGTTGGGTTTTTGTCTGGAAAAAACAGAAAGACTGTTGATTTATGAATTCCTGTCAAATGGGAGCCTTGATAAACTACTTTTTGGTATGTAGTTTTCCTCCTATTGCTGCTATAGACTATAGTCATCATTTTTTTTTCTTTTTAAGAGGGTAGTCTAAGATTTTAAGATAGTTTGAGGGGTTAATTACTTCTTGTTTAATCCATCTTATTTGTCTATGATAAAAATCTTTTCTTGATTTCTCTTTTTGGGTCCAATTTAGATCCTCTGAAGAGCTCAGAACTGGACTGGGATCGGCGCTACAGAATCGTAGAGAGTGTTGCAAAGGGACTTCTTTATCTGCATGAAGATTCTCGATTGAAGATTATTCATCGTGATCTGAAGGCTAGTAATATTCTCTTAGATGAAGATATGAATGCTAAAATCTCAGATTTTGGCATGGCCAGGTTGTTCCATGCAGACGAGAGTGTAGCCAACACCAATAGAATTGCAGGGACCTAGTAAGTGCTAAAATGTTGTTATTTATGAACCTATGAACAATTTTTTGACCATTGAGTCAAAAATTTTATAAATAGCTATTCATTATCTCTGACAAGAATAACTATGCAGTGGATACATGGCACCAGAGTATGCATTGCATGGACTATTTTCAATCAAATCTGATGTCTTCAGCTATGGGGTGTTAGTTCTCGAAATAATAAGTGGGCTGAAGAACTCCTATTTCCGGGATGGCCAAACTGTGGAGGACCTTCTAAGTTTTGTAAGTATGCAAAACATTTCAAGCCTAATCAGAACACACAATATTTGCAATGTTCTACTGTCTCCTGTTTGTAGTTCTCTTGCTTTTCCTTACGTCTAACAATTATAACCTCTTAACAGGCTTGGAAAAACTGGCTTGGAGGAACAGCCTTGAAGATAATTGATCCCGCTATCACGGCTAGTTCGGGTTCAATACAGAACATAATCAGATGCATCCACATCGGGTTGTTATGCGTTCAAGATGATATAACTAAGAGACCAACTAGTGCTTCAGTTGTTCTCATGCTCCAGAGCTTTTCCGTCAGTCTTCCAAAGCCTTCTGAGCCTGCTTTTTTTGCACACAGTCGCAGCATTGGTTCAGACAAGTCTGATACACCATTGTTATCTGAAGATTCTAAAACTATAAGTACTGCAAGTCCATCACAACCTGCTGTTGCCAGTCAGTCTGTCAATGAGGCATCAATCAGTGATTTAGACCCTCGATGATGGAATATAAGGATGGAATATCTGGAAAGTACAGTCAATTTCTATTTTTTCTTTTTGTCGGAAGCCGACAAATTTTGAGTTTAGGACATTATTCTTGCGTATTCTTTGGCTGGTAAAAGAAAGTGATGTAGAGGATCACAGAAGGGAGAACAATGTACAATCTATCTTATGTATTTGTTTGTACTAGCAAACTTGATTGATGACAGCATGAACTGAGATGGTAAAAGTGTACATAAGTTCTGCACTGTGGATGTCAACTGCAGAACGTATTGGTTTTAGATGGCGAAGTGGAAATGAAAAGAAGTTCAAATGGCAAAGTGAATTTCGGCTGCATTGAAATAATAAACTTTGCCTCTTGAAAGTCTGAATCTATGGTTGAGACTCGAAAGACCGAAATATACACCACAGTACAATGGTAAATATCTAGACAACCTGAATATTTCCACCGGTAGTAATTTTCCTAAAGATTGTACTCAAATTTCATTTGTCTGTTATATAACTAAAGAAAGAAACTGGTACTAGCTGCCCACCCCAGGCCCAAACAGAACTAGGAACTTGAAATCACAAGAGTGTTAATGGTGCGAGAGCTACAAGAACAACAAAATGAAAGGCCATTGTATAAACCACCATGAGCAGGCCAAAACTTTCGGGCGGGTGCTGTTTCCTAATCAATTCAATATGTCATTAACTAAAATGCTACCACAGCATTCACTTCACTGCTGTATTCTCCTTTTCTTCGAACAAGACACTAGCAGAAACTAGAATTACACTTGTTTCTTGAATTGAAGAAACTAGCAGAAGCTCTTCACTGACCCAAAAATGCCACAAGGAGGTGCTATTAATCACTGTCATCTTCATCCTCCTTAGCGCCTTGATCCTTGGAAATATGAACTCCGGGCTGAACCACGCGCCGCCGCGTCCTAGATGGTAGAATGTTATCCAAATCAATCTCAGCAAGTGGATCGTCTGAGAGATCACTGTCAGCATCAGATTCACTTCCAGAATCACTTGAATCCCGTGACACCTCAACTAATTTTCCTTTACCCTTGTCATCCCTCATAATTCCCTTGCCCTTTCGGTCAACTATCTCAGCATTGGCATCCGAGTCGTCATCATCGCTATCTTCCTCACCATCCTTGTCCTCCTCCTCTTCCTCTTCCTCTTCCTCTTCCTCCCCTTCATCTTCATAGTCTTCTCCATCTTGATCTTCGACTTCATTATCCTCATTTTCCAGTACCTGTTCCACATGGGCACTGTGGTTTTTAGTTCCATTAACATCTTTATTCTCTTCAACATCTGGAATCAGAGGGTCATTTCCAATGGAGCGGTCATTGTTTTCAACGGAGAGGTCATTGCCAAGCTTTAGCTTTTTGTTTGGATCAACTGTGTCCTCGTGTATGTTTTCCTCGTCCAGAGAGGCAAGTTCAGGATTTCTTTTCGCAGGCAAAGATCCTTTGTCACTCTTGATCTCTGCAAATTTAAGTTAATCACTTTTCCAGCGAATAATATGGTTGAACATTAAGCAACAGAATTACTCACATGATCCGAGATATTACTATTTACTACATACAAACTTACCAATTAGACTAAACAGGGAATATATGGATTGCTGTAGAGACATAAATACATCCAAACATACATACTGCTCGCTTGCTAGCGCTCTCTCTCTCTCTCACACACAGACATACACACATATATGAAACATAAGGATACATAAAGCAGGAAGATGCACTTTTTCAGGAATGTGCCTAGATAAGCCTATATATATGTTCTCAACTTCATTATATCAATGTAGTATCTGGCACAGCACATGAAGGGGCCTATCATCTTGCAGACACGATTCCAAATATCACTCAGTCAATTCTTCCAACTAAACTGGAAGAATTGAACCAAAGGAGACCAAGGAACAATATAACAAGAAGAAAAAGATGAAGACTGTCGACAAAGTCAACAGAAACACATAAAGTGTTAATTTAATCTTCAAAGAGACAAAATGCAATTCAATAGTCCATACTGACTAACCTTCATCACGAATCAATGTGTTATCTGGGTTGGCGAAAGTTGCCATGCCACAGAACTTGTAGAAAAGATGAATCCACCTGCTAATAACACAAAAGGGAAGAAAATTCAAATCAAATACACAGTTATTTAAGTTACAACCTGAATGGGAAATTCACACTTAATCATAAGCCAAAACAAATAGAATCTTCACTTTCATCTATAAAAGGCAATTAAAGATTAAGTTCACAAATTATCAAAATGAGGTCCATGTGAAGTAACACAAAGAAGCTCCAAAACAAGTCTATGCGAATTAATACTGATTTTCTCAAGTCATATCCATGCCTCAAGTAAGTTGTATCTGCGCCCGAATGGAATTGAATATATTCTAACATTGTAAAGATTAATCATTATCTGCAGAGCATGCAGCTCCAATATGAAATCTTGGCATCTTGATTCAGAAATTCAACTGAAATGGTACCAAAAACCACTATTCAATCCCTTGCAACTCCCAAGATGCCTGGAATACATCATTCTGCAACCACCCTCCATTACCTTCTGCACAGCTAGCACCCTTTCCCTACTTCAGATTTCGAGATATTGCCTCAACCCCAGACTACCCTTTAATGAAATCTTGAACCAGCCTATGGTCGTGACAGTCAGTAACAATTTGAAAAATGTGGCATGCTAAGGATTGAGATGTCTGGCTGTAATTTGTAAATGGTAGGTCAACAAAATGCTACAAATAGCAGTTATAAAGTGAATTAAAGAAGTTGGTGCAATGTAATTCATATTAAAAGAATTGCAAGCTGCATCATCTTCTACGTTGAGCTGAGAACAATGCTTGGTGATTCATTTACTATCATACCATTTGGCAAGCCTTCTCCCAATGGCCAATCAACACTTTCAGGATCAAGTTTGAATAGGTTTTTACTTGAGAAGATAAAGAACAGCATCACTGGTCAATGTCAAGAACGATTTCAACGGCACAAAAGTTTTAACAAGAGGTGAAAAACAGAGCAAGGGATGTGTGGTACATGCAAACTGAAGAGAGAGCTGCTTTAAAGCTAAATCCCAATAAAACTGTACAGCTTGACAATTATTCTGTGGAATTGCAGCTTCAATGAATTAGATCACCCTCTTTATATCATATAGAATGTTCAAAATTGATGCTGCAAGCAGCTACTTCTCAACTCAATTTCAGCCAAAAACATCATACTCTAACAAATCCTCCTTTAGACTCTGATACAACTCATTTCTTCCATAGAAAAATGGTGCCAATACTTGGAGGCAGAGCAATTTTCTATAATTTAATCACTCATCATTTCGGATAGCAGACCCCTACTTGAAAAGGACTCGTTTACCGTAACAAGTTCAAATTTTCCATTTGTTCTTTGTCAAATTATATGCCAAAAATCTTAATCAATTCCTTAAGCAGCATTCTTTCTGGAAAACTATGATTTCAAAAACTTATTTCTTGTTTTATAACATTGCCCTCTATAGCATTACCAAATCCGGCTTAATCACCTTATAAAATTCATTAAATACTACATCAATGAACACTCTTTAAATCAAAATCAATACTTATGAACAACTCTAAGAATAAAAGATTTATTTACTTTAAAAAAATAAAGAATTCATTAAGGCAATGAAAAAGGTTTTCCAGAATAATCTCAGTTAATATATACTAAAAGTTACCAAAAAAACAAAGTAAAGAAACCCAGAGGACTATGTATGCGCGGGCGTGTGTAACAGAACTCACACGCAAAACACACTAATGCACTTAGAAAATGTGAGCTTGTGTGTGGATATCTGTACATTCAAACTTACAAGATTAGAATGGCAAAATATCGAGGAAAAAAATGGAAAAATTGAAAGATTAAAAAAACAAAAAATCACCTGATATACTTACCCAAAAAAAATTCACCTGATATCAAGAATCCGGGTAAAATTGAAAGATAAGGAAAAAAAATACACCTGATATCAAGAATCCGCCTTGATTTGCCAAGGGAGATATTAACCCAATGTTTTTATTCCAAAGCAGCGAAGTTCAACGGGTTGGAGCGATGGGTGAAGCGGCGGCGGCGGGGGCAGCGGCGGCGGTGGTGGTGGAGGGCCTCCGAGTAGAGAGTCGACTACTTGGAAGTGTGAAAAAGTTAGGGCTAACAATGGTTGAAAAATGTGCAATAATGAATTAAATTACGTAACAGTCCCTAAATATTTTAGAGATACTTTAAATCCTCCTATTGCACTAAAATTTATCAACTTACCTTAAATTTTATTAAAAGTTCTACAATGGCTCTAAAATTGTTAAACTTACCTTAAAAGTTATTAAAAAGTTTTACCAGGGATTTATTTTGGGGTCAAATCTATCATAGTGCTAGGATACCAAATATGGAATTTTCAACTGATTATATATTAAAACAAACTAAACCTCCAATAGGGAGGGAATTATTTTGCACATACAAGCGTATAAGTTAATCATCAATCATATATAATTTTATTAGAAAATTAGTTGGACTTGAACATACCTTGAATCTATTCTATTGCCAAATCTCTAAATATAGATAATTCTGTAATAATTTTTTTAACCAACTTAGTTATCCACCCAAATATATATCCTTGCATAGATAATATATATTTTATATGAATTAAATTTTATCGATGAGAATTTTGGCTGCACGCAATTGATTATAGTTTACTCTTTATAAAAAAAATTATTATATATGTAATTAAATACAAAGAATTCTTCAAACTAATGATAAAGGTATACTCGATGTGTGTGCGATGTAGGAACAATCACTTTTTATATGGATGAATTTAGTATAAAATATTCGTAAACAAAAAAAACTTTGATCTTTTAAAAATTTTTTGAATAGAATTTTAATTACTTGGTGAATATATTGTTTATGGGTGGTTATGGGTGAAAATTAGTTGTAATTACATTGGTTGACAATATGGGTAACATGCAATCAGATAATAAAAGTATAATTAAGTGATTACGATGATAGAATTAAAATTATAAAAAGTGATAAAAAAATGTTTACATCAAACATAATATTCTCCCAGGTGGCATATATAGTATATATGATTCAATAAACTATTAGTATGAATAAGCAATTTAAGAAAGAGCGAGAAAAATAAATAAATATATATTTATATGAGCAAGAATAAAGATGACAACAATGAAAATATATTAATATATTATGGGTGGGGTATTGTAATACTAGCCTGTATTGCAAGGGGTTAACTGCAATTTCGCCTCAAAGAATTTCATCAAATATTATTTTATTTTGTTTTCTTCCCCACAAACTCCCGCCCAAACCCTCAACACTCTTTCAGTCTCGTTCACTCATTCCCTGTCTCTCTCGCACAGACACAGACCGGACATAGACACACACACACACACAAACTCACACTCACTCACGCGCACACACATGTTCCACCAAGACGCCGGAGGCTCATTTCTGCGTGATTGAAGGATTATTATTCCATTTTTACTCCTTTATTCGGCCCGGTGAGTTCGAATTTTAAATTTCTAGGGTTTCCGTCCGTAATTTACCCTGTTTCTTGCTTATTTTCTAGTTAGAGATGAATTTAAATTGCATTTTGATAGCTCTTTTTTTTGTCATTTTTGGCAATATGGCCTAAAAGTACTGGTTGCTAATTTGGCCGTTTGAGATGGAGACACTTTACACAAAGTTATACAACAAGTACATTAAACTCAAGGTAATTTTTTTTTATTTTGATTTTGTTTTTGGATTTAATTTTATGGAAATTTATCCCTTTTTTTATGGAATTGTAGAAAGAAAAGGATACGGCGATGGAGAACCTGAACCGCGATCAAGAAAAAAAGTTTATGAATTATGTGATTGGTATGTATGTAGTATTTCTTTATCTTGATCTTACCTGCTATGTATGCACATCTTATTCTATTTTGGGGAATTCATGATTTTGAGGGTTCCTTGTTTTTGGCGGGAGGTTCTCAAGTAGTGTTTTGAAGTTGGAAATTGGTAAGAAAAAAGGAACGTTCTATAAAAAGTTATTTTGTATTTTATATTTGGTGTAAAGCTCAAATGAGTAATTATTGTATCGGGAACATCATGTGGCTTTAATTTCTTATTTCAAGCCACAATAGAAGAGTGAAAAACGTGGGGACATAAGTTGGTCTGCTTAAGAACTGTACATTTTTACTGTTCCCCTTTGGACTACAGCAGTTTTATGCAGAAGTTATGGAAATGAAGCTGTTGCAGGGAGAGAGGAGAGAGACTCTGGATTTTGGTAGTTTACACAAAACTATGAAAATAAAGCTGTTGCGCGCACACACACATTGAGAGAGAGAGTCAGTCTGCGCATTGTGGTAAAAGAATTTTTTAGATATTCGCAGCAATGTAATTTAATTATATGAGATTCAATTTACACAATTTTGCGTAGACAAAAGACCTACTTTTGAAGGTTTTAATCTTGTTCATCTCCTTGATCCTCTAGGCTTCTTCTACTGAGGATTTGAATTTTAGAACTTAGCATAAGAGAAAGTAGTTATAGCTTCTTTTGGGATCAGAAGCACTTAACATGCTTCTTGCACTTTCATGTACTCTTTTAACCAACACAGTTCATTCCTCAGTCCTTTCTCAGGAAATAGGATATCTAGTTAAATCCTTCCAGATAAGCAAAGGATGAAGAATATAGCCTCATCAAATTCTATTACCTGTCATTCTTAATTCATTGATATTGAGGAAAACCTAGCTTCAGCGTTTTTGTTGCAATTATCTCATTTAATTCTTCTTTCCAGCTATTGTAATATCTGATTTTCTTTCCATATACCTGTAACGTTATAATCAAAGTGATTGACTCAAGTGGTCATCTTGATGCAGCTTCAGACGAAATGATAGAGTTCTTAAGAAGTGAAAATGAAAGACTAGGCAACCAAGTCAGTGAGTTAAGAAGTGAAATGGCTTTGCTCAGGCATGTATATCTGCCTCTTTTATTTTGTAGTATCTTCATAAAGCTATATGATGAAGTTGACCTCATTCTTAGCTGCAGATCTACCAAAGATGAAGAATGTATTCAGTACAACAAACTGTTGATGGAAGAAAACCTAAATAGTAAGATCTAAATCGATATATTAGTCATGTGATTGAAGTTCTCTTGAGCGTAGATGATCCTGGGCTTAATGCTTCGTTATGTCCATTTCATTTCAAAGTTGGTTGTGGCAGCATTGGCTATGTAACTTCAAAGTTCAGAATTAAGAACTTAATTTAAACTTTTGTTTATTTTGTTTAATGAAAAACCAAAAAAAAAAAAAAACTATGGCCCAGCTGAGAAGGTGATCTTTCCATGGAAGATTATGTTTCTGTTTTTCTTGCATACGCATCCCCCGTCCATGATTCTTGATGCATTTTATACTTGGCATACAGAATAGACAGTGCTAGGTAATAGTTGATTAACGTTCTGGAGTCTCATTACCTGATCCACATGCATATCAGAGTGAAATGTTTACATATTCATGAGATCCTTGAAGATCTGCTCCATATTTCTTTCCCTATGGAAACGGTACTTTGCGGATGTACTCGTCAACTGAATTTTAAATGGATCTTATTTTAATTGTGTTACTCTTCGTTCACTTAGCCTCTAGAATATTGCAGATAAAAAACTTCAAGAAGAAATTGAGAGGCTTCGTAACCTTCAACGTGAGGGACGCTGCTGCCAAGCTAGGGATGACAAAGTTGGTGATGAACCTGTTGACATGCCTGTGAGTTCTCAGGTGGAGTCCTATTCTTCAGATGGCATGAGTGTTAGAAAGACAAGGAAACGCAGTAGACAATCTCTGCATGGTAGAGGAGATACAATTACACCATCTGCCACCAAGGAACATGAGCATGAACAGTTGAATGTGTTATCAAATAGATCCTGCAAGGAAACTGAAGCCAGTGATACTCCTTCAGACCATTATGATGTAAGACATCATGAAAACTAAATTTTGGAACCATTTTTCCCTTCATTTCATGGTTTTCTGTGTTGATAATTAATGTAGGTTTTGCAGCCTGCAATCTGCAAAAGGAAGATGAATAATCCAGGTAACCAGTCAAAATATTCACAAGTTATTTCCAACTTTCTTTTCATCATATGTATCACAACTCTTTTGATGCTGTCTTTTAGGCAGTGATGTGGCTGCCAGTTGCATGTTTCAAGAACTAGTGGAATGGGTTGTTGGCTTGAAGTTGTCCATTATTCCTCAGAGTAAAGACTTCTGCATTTCAGCTCTGCATCCATCAAGTGGTAAGCTTTCTTTTGAGTTTCTATTCAAGGTCTCTACTTGTACATCACGCTCTTGTTTGAGAATTTGATTATCATTTGCTCAACATTTATACCTTTGGATAGATTGTTTTTTATGAATTTGAAGCTCGAGATTCTGCCCCTTGTTTGCTTCTTTTTGGAATGTTATTTCAATTCATGTCTGAAAATTCAGCTTTACAAAGCTGCAATACACCATTTTCTCCATATTGCTGTTTCTGACAGGGCATCCTTGCCTCAATAAATTATCCTTTATATTCTGATTTGAGTTCATGGTGTTATGTGACTGTTCAATAATTTTTTTCTGCAATTTTGTAGATATCTTCTGAATGATTGCTATATACAAAGGTGGATTGGAAATACTAGGCTTCTTGAAGATACTTAAGAAATAGTAGTTCGTTGCTTTTACTTTTTAAGCTAGTAGAATATCTGGTACAACAGATCTTAAGTTTATCTACTGTATAGATTGCTCAAATTGAGGAAACCTTGTCTAGGCCATTACCATATTTAACAATTATCAGTAAAGATGGGTGAATAATCTGACGTTTAGACAAAACTTTAGGGGATCTTTTCTAGCAAATTGTCCTTATTTAAGCACAGACTATAAAATTACATTCCTTAACTTTTGTTCATTTAGGTTACTCTTTCACTCTGACATGGGTAAACAACTCAAAGGGTGAACCAGAGTTGCTCTATCATGTTTTAGCACTTGGGACCTTTGAAAGAGTGGCACCGGAGTGGATGAGAGATGTCTTGATGTTCAGCATGAGTATGTGCCCTACCTTCTTTCATAGGGTATCCCGAGTTATACAGCTCAATCACTGACAACTTTTAGCTTCTTTTCTGGTTCTAACTGGAGAAGCGTGGATGTGATCATCCTTCTGTCCTGGAAAGATTTCTAACAAATGGGTGATGCTTTTGTTGATCGTTTGTTATATTGATCTACTCCCACAAATGGATCTATACCTTTATATCTGATGCGGTGATGTCTTTGGATGAAGTCAGATTGGGCAGGTTCAAACCTATTCCGGTAATATTTACAGTACTTGCTTTTCTGCTGTTGTAAATTGAGCTATTTGTAATTGGTGACTTTATGTAAATGGCTTCATCACTGTGGCAATGGGACCTGCAGAAGGTGAGCGTGTTTTCTTTGAGTTTGTAATATGATTCTTAATATTGATGGATCTTCTGGTTCTAGAGGGGTATAAACCACCTTGTGTACCTATTATGCTGTACCTTCAGTTGTCAGACCTCTTATCTTCCGACCTCCCTTTCACCCCATCCCCCCACCTTCCCATCTTTTGCCAATAAAAATAAGGTAAAAGTGAAACTGCCTTTTGCATTCGTAGCTGCTTTTTGTCCTCTTTGCTGTGTGCATGGAAGAAGCATACCATTCTTACAATTAACATGGAAGGAGAAACCTTCATCCTCTGTCTAATAAGAGGTGGAACTTTCCTTGCAAGATTGTTAGCGTTCTTATCATTGGTCTTTGCTTTCATTTCTTGTTTTACAGGTCTTTTGTGGCTTGGATTCTGGAATGCTTCTGAAATTCCTTCCAAGCCTTGTCACTTTCTGTTTCTGTCTCTGTTTGTAATGTAAGATGTGTCATTTTCATTTGCTACTTGGACATTTAATTGTGGTGCATGATCTAATGGAGTCAACAGAGTTAAGTTAGAATTCAGTTACTGGCTTAAAATCTTTGTAATACTAGCCCTTGTATGCAAGGTCCAGGGTTGGGGTTGGCTTTTGCCGAATAGATCTCTCAAGCGATGGTGATGGGATGCAACAGGTTCTTCCTTGGTGGAAGGGTATACGTCTTGCCTGTTGTTGAAACTTGGACGTATCATCATGGAAGCTGGCTTTTTCCAGCCTAGTGTTGCATCTGAAGTTGAGTTGAGCTTACTTTAGCAAGCTTGACTTTGGTTTGACTTTTCTTCTTGCTGAATTTTATAGTCAAATTCGACTTTGGAATGCCAAACATCATAGAAACCTTTATTGCTTAAACTTGAAAAAAAGAGAAAAGGGTTAACTAGTCAGCTTTGAGCATTCTTTAAAACTTGATGATGTAATTTTTTACAAAAGGTAGTAATTTCTGGTTTTTGTTAGTTAGGAGAGGTGATGATGAATGAATAATTTTGGTTTACTTGTAATCTTTACACTGCATGCGAAATAAAATGTTTTCCTAATAACTGTTATTTCTGTCTTTAATATTGACCAATCAAATAATAGCTCTTTTATAATATTTTTCTCTAATTTTCGACATTATTAGTCTCAAAGGGCACTTTAAATTGGTAGTTGGCACGTGAGTTTTTAGCCTAATTTTTAATGGACAAGTTTTTCTTATTACTTGTTCATAGTAACTCTCTAAAAATACCACAAAGTTTTTAATATACACGTATCAAAATATTCAAAAATACACAAATTTTTTATTTTCTTTCCATCTTTTTCTTCATCTTTTTTCTCTCACCTCAACCCACCACCATCGACAAGCAACCTCCTTTTTCCCTCCCCTCCTCTTCCTCCCTCTTTCCCCTTCCTTCTCTCCCCCGCCACCCTCTCCCTCCTTCTACGGCCTTTGGTCGTCATGACCAAAGCCAATCACGAGATCGAATCTAGTCATTGCAACCAGAGATCTGGTCGTAGCAACCAAAAGCCCAGGACGGCGGGGAAGTTGGCGAGGAAAGGGAGGGGATAGGAGGAGAGGGGGACAAAGGGAGAGGGGAGGAGGGAAGAGGAAGGGGAAAGAGGGAGGAGGAGAAGAGGGAGAGAAAAAGCAGAAAAAAAAAGGCTGCTGGTGTTGGTGACGGCGGCCCGTAGTGGGGAGGGAGGAAGAAGAGCACTGGTGGGGTGGGGGAGGGAAGAGAAAGAATAGTGGTAGAGTAAGGGAGAAGAAGAGGAGGGGAAAGGAAAGAAAATAAAATGAAATATTTACACAACCTAAAATTTTTTTTTTACAAGATTTACAGTAAAATTTAACATTCAAAAAACTCGCTATCGAAATGGGGTTTTCATCTCCTAAAACATTAATAAGCATAATCAATCATTAGTAGTACATGGATATGCTTAAAAGAGGTTAGAATATTGTTGTAACGCTAATTGTAACCCTCGTAACTTTACAGGTGATGTTAGTCATGCTAGTTTTTACTCTTTATACAAATGATTCCAAGGTTCACAAATAATGTTGCACTAGTTCCTGAATACAAGTTAGGTACAAAATGGATCCCAAAGTTCACAAAACAATAATAAATAAAAGCCAGATTCTTATTGTGGTCAATCTTTAATGAAGAGACAATTACACGAGGTAAGTTTGAAATTTATGAATGTAAAAGATCGGTATGCAAATTAAAGAGCATGGTTAGCTACGACATCTAGAGTAATTTGGTTTAAGGTTAACTTCTCTTCAAAACCTATCCTTTTCTTGCCCCCCAGGACCACATCTTCATCATTTATTTTAGGGTGGATTTGTTTAACAAGTGCACTTGTTAAGAGAGGCATCGAGTGTTTTTTTTTTTTTTTGGAGAAGTGAAAATTGAATTAGAAAATCGTGTAAATGCAAACGGGTAATAGATATGAGCTTGTGCATATAAAAAGGTACATTACAAATAAATTAGGTATAGTAATCAGGCGTTCTAATAACTGAGCTTTTTCTTTTCCATTTTCTTCTCCTGCCAACAAATTTTCATACTTTGCTGAAGCTTCCATGGACTTCTTGGAGGCTGCTGTAGTTCTTCACTCATAACCTAATTCTACGCATGACCACTTTACAACATCTATTATAAGCACAAAACCAATTCTTGCTTGCAAAACTTTTATGTAATCTGTAAGAGAAATCTTTAGTAACTTCAACCGCTGACACTACATTTTCAAACATAACAACCACAAAAAAAATACAGGGAAAAAAATGTAGTAATTGCATTCAATTCGTCAAGAAAATCCATTTTTGGAGCAAATGATCAAGAAAATTGCTATACAACTCAAAATCACTTGTATACAGGGTTTGTTGAAGATTCCATGGGCTTACCAGAGGATTCTTCACTCATGACGTGTTATAAAACATGATCACTTGACATCTATCGTATGAAAAAAAATCTAGAAATTATATTCAATCCGTCAAGAAAATCCATTGTTGGAGCAAATCATCAAGAAAATTGCTAGTACAGCTCAAAAACCACTCATCTAAACTACAACAATTAGCAAATCAAAACGGAGAAAAAAAGTAAAAAAAAAAAAAAATTTCTGGCAGATGATGCCTTGCCTTCAAAAGCAACAGTCACAATCAAACGGGCACAAAGGAGTACCTCCAGCATCCGCCCTCCCAATCCCCAACTCCTCTTCAGTATATATAGCTAGACCATCTCCGGTCTTCTTCCTCAGCCTCCGCCCAGCTCCTCCTGTTGCAGCTGCTGGTGGGTCACTCCCACCATTTTCCCTTCTAGAACCATTTTTGCTTGTATTCCTCTTACCAGTATTATTCTTCTTTGTCATCATTTTATCGTGATCCGACTCTTTAGCTGGCTTCTTGGATGTGGGCTTCTGATTATCTGATTTCTTGCTTTGCTTCTTCTTTGAAGCGAAAATCTCATCAATCTCATCCCTGGTTCTTTTCGTGGGATGCTGCTTTTTCTGCTCTTGTACTTCCACATCAGCGGCAGCACCAGCAGCTGAAACTGATGATTCTACAGCTGATTTTGTAGCATTCTTTTTGTTTTTGGGCATTGCCACCCTGGAAGGCGGAAGAGATGAGCGTTTGAATTGATGAACCCTAATAAGGTAAAACCCAATTTGCAGAGTTGGGGAAATTGGGATAACGGAAAAAGTAATTGTATAACTTTGATTTTCATTCAAACCTTTAATGAAGTCCTGAACCAGCCTATGGTTGTGATCAGTCAGTAACAGTTTGAAAAATGTAGCATGCTAAAGATAGAGATGTCTGGCTGTAATTTGTAAATGGTAGGTCAACAAAAAGATATAAATAGCAGTTACAAAGTAAATTAAAGGAGTTGGTGTAAGCAATTCATATTAAAAGAATTGCAAGCTGCATCATCTTCCAGATTGAGCTGAGAACAATGCTTGGTGATTCATTTACTATCATACCATTTGGCAAGCCTTCTCCCAATGGCCAATCAACACTTTCAGGATCAAGTTTGAAAGGGCTTTTGCTTGAGAAGATAAAGAACAGCATCACTGGTCTATGTCAAGAATGATTTCAACAACACCAAAGTTTTAACAAGAGGTGGAAAACAGAGCAAGGGATGTGTGGTACATGCAAACTGAAGAGAGAGCCGCTTTAAAGCTAAATCCCAATAAAACTGTACAGCTTCACAATTTTTCCGTGGAATTGCAGCTTCAATGAATTAGATCACCCTCTTTATATCATATAGTATGTGCAAAATTGATGCTGCAAGCAGTTACTTCTCTACTCAATTTCAGCCAAAAACATCATACTCTAACAAATCCTCCTTTAGACTCTCTTACACCTCATTTCTTCCATAGAAAAATGGTACCCGTACTTGGAGGCAGAGCAATTTTCTATAATTTAATCATTCATCATTTTGGATAGCAGACACCTACTTGGAAAGGACTGGTTTACCATAACAAGTTCAAATTTTCCATTTGTTCTTTGTGAAATTATATACCAAAAATCTTAATCAATTCCATAAGCAGCCATTCTTTCTGGAAAACTATTATTTCAAAAACGTATTTCTTGTTTTATTACATTGCCCTCTATAGCATTACCAAATCCCGCTTAATCACCTTATAAAATTCGTTAAATACTACATGAATGAATACTCTTTAAATCAAAATCAATACTTATGAACAACTCTAAGAATAAAAGATTTATTTACTTTAAAAGAATTCATTAAGGCAATGAAAAAAGTTTTCCAGAACAATCCCAGTTAATATGTACTAAACAAAAAAACAAAGTAAAGAAACCCAGAGGACTATGTATGTGTGTGTGTGTGTAACAGAACTCACACGCAAAACGCACTAATGCACTTAGAAAATGTGAGCTTGTGTGTGGATATCTGTACATTCAAACTTACAAGATTAGAATGGCAAAAAATCGAGGGAAAAAATGGAAAATTTGAAAGATTAAAAAACCAAAAATTCAACTGATATACTTACCCAAAAAAATTCACACGTCATCAAGAATCCGGGTAAAATTGAAAGATAAGGAAAAAAATTCACCTGATATCAAGAATCCACCTTGATTTGCCAAGGGAGATATTAACCCAGTGTTCTTATTTTCCAAAGCAGCGAAGTTTAACGGATTGGAGCGATAGGTGAAGAGGCGGCGGCGGAGGCGGCGGCGGTGGCGGTGGCGGAGGGCCTCCGAGTAGAGAGTCGAATGCGTGGTACCGTGAAAAAGTTAGGGCTATGGGATTGAAAAAAATGGTAGCAAAAGTGCAATAATGAATTAAATTACGTAGCAGTCCCTATATATTTAGAGATGCAATGTTTAAATCCTCCTAGTGCACTAAAATTTATCAACTTACCTTAAAATTTATTAAAAATTCTACCATGGCTCTAAAATTTATCAACTTACCTTAAAAGTTATTAAAAAGTTTTACGGGTTTTTTTTTTTTTGTCAAATCTATCATGGTGCTAGAATACCAATATATGGAATTTTCAACTGATTATATATTAAAACAAACTAACCCACGAGTAAGGAGGGAATTGTTTTGGATATACAAGCGTATAAGTTAATCATCAATCATAGATAATTTTATTAGAAAATTGGTTGGACTTGAGCATATCTTGGATCTATTATATTGTCAAATCTCTAAATATAGATAATTTTATATAATAATTTTTTTAACCAACTTAGTTATCCACCTAAATATATATCATTGCATAGATAATATATGTTTTATATGATTAAATTTCATCGATAAGAAATTTGGTTGCATGCAATTGATTATAGTTTACTCTTTATAAAAAAATTATTATATATGTAATTAAATACAAAGAATTCTTCAAACTAATAATAAAGGTACACTCGATGTATGTGCGATGTAGAAACAATCACTTTTTATATGGATGAATTTAGTATAAAATTTTTGTAAACAAAAAAAAACTTTGATCTTTTAAAAATTTTTTGAATAGAATTTTAATTACTTGGTGAATATATTGCTTATGGGTGAAAATTAGTTGTAGTTGTAATTACATTGGTTGACAATATGGGTAACATGTAATCAAATGATAAAGGTATAATTAAGTGATTGCGAGGATAGAATTAGAATTATAAAAAGTGATAAAAAAATGGTTTACACCAAACAAAATGTTCTTCCTTTACGTATAGTTTATATGATTCAATAAACTATCAGTATGAATAAGCAATTTAAGAAAGAGCGAGCCAGGTATATATAGCAAGAATAAAGATGACAACAATGAAAATATATTAAAATATTATGGATGGGGTATTGTAATACTAGCCTGTATTGCAAGGGGTTAGCTGCCATTTTGCCTTGCCGCTGGCCCCTTCCAAAAATTCCATCAAATATTATTTTATTTTGTTTTCTTCCCCACAAAGGAGTGTTCACGAATCGGTTCGCGAGCGGCTCGAGTGCGGGCTCGAGTGCGAGCTCGAGTCGAATTCGAGCTAATTAAGTCGAACTCGAGCTCGAGGTAAAAAACATTAAACTCGTTGACTTGCGAGTTCAATTATATATATTTTTTATTTTTTATTTTAATAGTAAAATTACACATATATTTTTAATATTTTATTATTTTTAAAAAATTATTATTTTATTCATTTTTAAAAATAAATAATTATTTTTTATTTTTTAAAAATAAATTTATTATTTTTATTATTTTATTTTTTAAGCTTGAGCTCGACTAGAATTTGAGTCGAGCTTGACATTTTGAACTCGTCGAGCTCGAGCTTCACAAAATTGACTTGAGATTCGGCTCGATTAGGCCAAAATTTGGCTCGACTCCATTCGTTTGCACCTATGTTTTCAGAACCGGACCGGATATCGACTCGGTCGAGCTTAGGGGTCAGGGGTCAATGGGTTCAACCGGGTTCGATAGGGGTTGAACCGAATGACGTCATAAATAAAAATTATTTAAAAATTAAAATATTATATGTACAATACTTAATAGTATGTTAATATTAATAAAGGTATATTTATATATATTTAATGTTTCAAATATATTTAACAAGAAAATACAAATAAATTAAAACAATCAAGTATCAATTTATATTATTTAATAAGCATTAACAAGTTTAGAATTAAAATTATGGACTTAATTGAAAAATAACACCAAACTTTAAGACAACATTTATAAAGTATGAAATATTTGAGGGATATTAATAAATTTTAACAACTTAGGGGGCAAAACATCATATTAAAAATATTTTGACATTTCAAAAAAAAAAAAAAAAGACCGGGTTCATTTTTCCGGTCAAATCGGGTCAAAACCCGATCAAACCCGGTTTTTGACCAGGTTTGACCGAGTTTTTGATTTTCCGGTTTTTAGGATTAACTCAGACCGGACAACTGGCCGATTCTCGGTTCGACCGATCGGACTGGCGGTCCGGTCCGAGTTTAAGAACAGAGGTTTGCACCCCTACCACAAACTCCCACCCAAACCCTCAACACTCTTTTAGTCTCATTCTCTGTCTCTCTCACACAGACACAAACAGACACACACACATAAAAACTCACACTCACGCGCACACACACATCTTCCACCAAGGCGCCGGAGGCTCATTTTTTCGTGATTGAAGGATTATTATTCCATTTTTACTCGTTTATTTGGCTCGATGAGTTTGAATTTTAAATTTCTAGGATTTCCGTCTGTAATTTATACTCTCTAATTTATCATTTTTGCGTGATTGAAGGATTATTATTCCATTTTTACTCGTATATTTGGCCCGGTGAGTTTGAATTTTAAATTTCTAGGATTTCCGTCTGTAATTTACACTGTCTCTAACTTATTTTCTAGTTAGAGATGAATTTAAATTGCATTTTGATAGCTCTTTCTTTTTGGTCATTTTTTGGCAATATGGCCTAAAAGTACTGGTTCCTAATTTAGCTGTTTGGTTTTGGATTTAATTTTATGGAAATTTATCCCTTTTTTTTATGGAATTGTAGAAAGAAAATGATACGGCGATGGAGAACCTGAACCGCGATCTTACCTGCTGTGTATGTACATCTCATTCTATTTTGGAGAATTCATGATTTTGAGGGTTCCTTGTTTTTGGCGGGAGGTTCTCAGGTAGTGTTTTGAAGTTGGAATTTGGTAAGAAAAAAGGAATGAAGCTCTATAAAAAGTTATTTTGTATTCTATGTTTGGTGTAAAGCTCAAATGAGTACTTATTATTGTATCAGGAACATCATGTGACTTTAATTTCTTATTTCAAGCCACAATAGAAGAGCGATTAGGCCACCTACCCTTCCCTCCTAGGTTTTTTATTTTCTATTCATCTTTTTCTTCCTCTTTTTTCTCCCACCTTAACCCACCACCATTGACTAGCAACCTCTTTTTTCCCCCACCTCCTCTTCCTTCCTCTTTCCCCTTCCTTCTCTCTCCCCCTGCCACCCTCTCCCTCCTCCTGCGGCCTTTGGTCGTCACGACCAGAGCCAATCATAGGACCAAATCTAGTTGTAGGAACCAAAAACCTAGGAGGAAAGGGAAGGTGACGAGGAAAGGGAGGGGATAGGAGGAGACTGGGACAAAAGGAGAGGGGAGGAGGGAAGAGGAAGGGGAAAAAGGGAGAGGAGAGGAGGAGGAGAGAGAGAGAAAAAGGAGAACAAAAAAAGGCCGCTGGTGTCGGCAAAGGCGGCCAGCAGTGGGGAGGGAGGAGGAAGTGCACTGGTGGGGTGGGGGAGGTAAGTTTGAAATTTATAAATGTAAAAGATAGGACCCCATACGTACCCAGTGTGCAACTTAAAGAGCATGGTTATGTACGACATCTAGAGTAATTTGGTTTAAGGATAACTTCTCTTCAAAACCTACCCTTTTCTTGCCCCTACGACCACCTCTTCATCATTTATTTTAGGGTGGATTTGTTTAACAAGTGAACTTGTTAAGAGGGGCATCAAGTGCTTTTTTTTTTTTGAGAATTGAAAATTGAATTAGAAAATTGTGTACATGCAAAGGGGTAACAGATATGAGCTTGTGCATATAAAAAGGTATACATTACGAATAAATTAGGTACGGTAATCAGGTGTTCTAATAACTGAGCTTTTTCTTTTCCATTTTCTTCTCCTATCAATAAATTTTCATACTTTGCTGAAGCTTCCATGGACTTATTGGAGGCTGCTGTAGTTCTTCACTCGTAACCTAATTTTACACATTACTACTTTACAACATCTATTATAAGCACAAAACCAATTTTAGCTTGCAAAATTTTATGTAATCTGTAAGAGGAATCTTTAGCAACTTCAACCGCTGACACTACATTTTCAAACATAACAACCACAAAATCATACAGGGAAAAAAAAAGTAATATTGGTATTCAATTCATCAAGAAAATCCATTTTTGGAGCAAATGATCAAGAAAATTGCTATACAACTCAAAATCACTTGCATACAGGGTTTCTTGAAGATCCCATGGGTTTGCCAGAGGATGCTTCTCTCATGACAGCATTATAAAACATGATCACTTGATGACATCTATCGTATCAAAAAAATCAAGTAATCGTATTCAATCCGTTAAGAAAATCCATTGTTGGAGCAAATCATCAAGAAAATTGCTAGTACAACTCAAAAACCACTAGTATACAAAGGCTGCTGTAGTTCTTCACCATGACCTTGTTACAAAGCGTGATCACTTAACATCTATTATCCCATCACTGAAAGCACAAAACTTACCTAGTAATGGTATTCAACCTGTCAAGAAATTCATCATCTTTTGAGCAAATGATCATCAAAATTGTTAGTACAACTCGAAACCTCTTCTATCAAACTCATTATAACGTATGGAAAGAGCTCTCAGCTTAGCCAGCCCACAATTTATCATCATCAAAAATCTAAACTACAACAATTAGCAAATCAAAACAGAGAAAAAAGTGTAAAAAGTGTTGTATCAGATATATAGTAATTTTAGAGTATTTCGAATGCCATCAGATAGATATGGAGGTTTAAATAGACATGGAGAAATCAAATCTGAGCAACTACATTAATGTGGAAAAAGGAAGATGCGATTTTAAGTTTTTAATTGTAACTATACTGTGATCATTTTGGCCTTGATATTAAGGGTAAAATTGACAATTCAAAAAATGACATATTTTGTTAACACCAAACCCTGCTCAAGCTTCATTTATAGAAAGATATTTTTACAATAAGTGTTGGGATTATTAGCTTTTTAAAAAAAAAAAAAAAAAAATTGCAAGTTCAAATTACCTCTACTTTCTCAAGTAAACGATATATACTGGCTAAACATTATGATCTCCATATGATCTACATTTGTAACTAGTTTTTGCAAAATACTCTCATCAATAGATATTCTCAAATAAGAATATCCTCACACACGTGGAATTAGAGCTTTTAACGAGTCGAATACTTGGTGGTCAGGTTCTATTCGTATAATATACAAATAGGGTTCGAGTTTGGCTCCAATATTAATGAATTATAAATATTGTTTGAATTCGATTCGTTTATTTGTATAAATATTCAAGTTCAATCTCGAACTCAGCTTGTTAAACTATATAACCGAATTTGAGATCGAACTCAAGCTCGAATTTGATTTTGAAAATGATTTAATTATATTTTTAATAAATAATACATTATTTAGAATAAGTTTAATTGTATTTGTTCATTTTTAAAAAAATAATGCTAACTTATGTATAATTATTTTTAGTAAAATACAATATATATTTAATAATATCAAGCATATTTATGTTTATTTTTAGAAATATATATGTGTTCATGAACTATTCGAATAGTTCGCGAATAGACTTGTGTTCACCTCAATTATTAAATGAGGCTAATATTGTGTTTGAACTCGATTTGTTTATTAAGCAATCGAGCTTTATTCGAGTTCGAGTGAGGCGAATACAAACATGTTTGCAAATAGCTTGGTTCGTTAAAAACTCCACATGGAATATTGGAATTTCTATGCCAAGATTTATGTGATTAACTTCTCCGGCACCATTTACTCTTTCATGTCTTTCACAGAAAACTTTTTTTGTTTATTGGTCAAAAGTCACACAAAACAAATTGAGCACCAACACTTGTAGAGCAGCCTTTATCAGCACATAATTTTTCTTATTTTAACTTCAAAATAACACGCAAATGATAAAACAAACAATCATATGGTTCAAAATTCCCAGCCTTTTACACTAATAACTTGATTATTAAAGTGACTAATATATTAGTAAATCATAGATGCACAACAGTGATTGGGACTCATTTGAGGGCTTTTGCTAGGGGTGGGCAAAATTATCCAATAATCCGATAATCCGCCATATCCAATCTGATCCGAAAATTAGGATACCTGATTTGTATTATTTGATCGGGTCAAAAGAGGATCGGGTACCCGCTAAGATGCGGGGCGGGTTAGGGTCACATAATTAAAAACTAGCGAGTCCCCGCGCCGGCATGTATATATTTTTTATTTTTATTTTATTTTTATATACATACTATAAAATAATAATTTAGAGCTAAATAAGTAATTTAATTGAACAAATTACATTACAAATATAAGAGACTATAGTTTATTTACAAGATTCATTTGTGGAGGTCACGATCTTATGTTTTATAGAAAAGAGTTTCGTTAATGTGGAACATATATTTTAAAAAATGTGCTACGTATTTCAAACTTTTATTGATTTTGAATTCTTTTAATTTTTTTCCTTTATTTTGTATTCTCTTCACATGCCTGTTTCTTGGTGGGAGATTTTTTTTGAGAAAAAAATTTCTTTTTTAAATCTTAGATGAATGTGTTAAATGTAAAATTAAATTAGTATAAATTAATTTTTAAAAAATTAAATGATAAGTGGGATGGGACGGATATCCGTTGACCCGATCTTATTTCAGCGGATACTCTATAACCGGATACCCGTTGATATGCAGGGCGAGTAAATGTCAGAAAATAACTAACCCGTAAGGTGCGATCAGGTCAGTCAAATGGTGGACGAGACGGACACCCGACCCGCGTCCACCCTAGCTTTTGCAAGACAATAGTACTAGTTCACAACATTTGAATGCTTTGTTCAAAAGTGGAAATGATACATTTCTTGCCATAATGCTGGACAACTTTGTGATATGGCAAATACATGCTAACTTTAGACACCTTATTAGTAGTATACAATATGACTGTTGGATTAGACCCCGCCAATTGTCAATAGCAATTGCTAAATAGTATAGACACTGAAATAATAATAGTAAGTGCAGATACCAAATCAATTTTATTTTTATGTGGCCAAAAAGACAGAAGTATAACAAATTACTGTTCCTCTATGGACCTATCAATCTCTCGAATTCTCAAATGTACTACAACTTTCCATCTTTACCACACGAAATTCAAGCAGAAATACGTCTACAACTAATTGTTTCCACAATCGTTGAGAAGCACTCCCCAGCCTGTTCATTCCCTTGCTGCTGTTGAGAATGAATTGATGAACTGTGTCAAGTCATTTAAGGACTCATAAGAAGAACCACCTTTCTGCAGACTAGCTTCTATCTTGTCTTTCATTAACAGCATGTCTTGCCTCATTTCTTTGCCTTCCGTATCAATCATTAGTCTTCTTATGGCTTTCTCAATGCTTCCTCTGTCCAACACATTCTCCATTTCAAGGCCTACCTTCCATACACAAGTCAAGTATCTTGCATTCAGTCTTTGATCACCAAAAAGTGGTCTACAAATCATTGGAACTCCTTCGCAGATACTTTCTATTGTTGAATTCCAGCCACAGTGGCTCCAAAATCCCCCAACAGCTCTATGTGCCAAAACTTTTTTCTGGGGTGCCCATTTGACTATTAGGCCTCTTTCTCCAACTGATTCTTTGAAATGACCATCAAGAAAGTGATCAACTGATTGAGCTTCATTTAGAGAATCGCATCTAACCACCCACAGGAATGGTATGCCGCTGTTGGCCAGTCCCCAGGCTGTTTCTGTCAGCTCTTGTTCATTTATGCTCGCTATGCTGCCCAAGCTGACATAGAGCACTGAATTTGGAGCTTGCTTCTCGAGCCAAGCAATGCAGGTTTGGTCCTCTTCTAGGAAGCTAGTTGATGCTGCTGGAGCCATTTTGTGGAAAGGCCCTATAGGAAAGAATGGAACTTGGTACTGTTTCTGAAGCAGTGACAAGGATGAATGCTCAAGACAATCTGTTGTGTTAAAAATCACGGCCACGGAAGAGCGTATATTGACCATAGAATCGAAGAAATCCATAAGCTCTTCTGAGATTTCAGCATTAATTGAAAAGGGTAAATCCTTAAACCTCAGAGGATAGAGCTCTGACACAGGTTCCTGCAGCCTAGATTCTGTAAATTTAGAAAAATATCGAAATTTAGTTACCAAAAGTATACAATGACTGACTTATAGCTTAAAATTCTCAAACTCGTAGTATAAAGATTTCATTTTTCCTTCAGTTATTAAACCATAGTTTGCAGTTTACCTGGAAAAGGAAGAAGATTTTGTGCTTGAAGTTGAAAGATGCAGCGATAAAGCAGCATGTAAGAAGCCATGTTAGTCCTCAAAACAATGCCTGGAATCTTCATCTGAGTAGCCACTGAATCAACAAAGAACAAGACTGAATCATATATTACACAAGCAACCTGGCAACCCTCCAGCTTCTGATCTTTCATGAGTTGACCCAAGTACTCCTGCAAAGGTGCTCTGCAATTGCTGTTGATAGCCGATATGAGATCCATCAAATTCACTAAAGAAGTCTTATAGCCAGATGAATCGTCCGACAAGGGGTGAAAGATGAATTCAGGATGGTTTAAAGGATTGGGAGGCCTGAATTCAGAATGTGCAACTACAATGGAGAACCCTTTAGAATAAAGAATGCTCCCCAGCTGAAGCATTGGAGTCATGTGCCCTTGAAGGGGCATTGGAACCAACACTACCGCACGTTTTCGAGCTCTGCATTCTGCCATATCGCTCCTCTGTAGATCCTACAAATCTGGTGGATGGAGGCAGATGTCTGGAACTTAAGAAGGTGTTTTGGCAAAATGGCAGTAAACAACATACAAAACAATATAGTAAGAGGTAGTCCAATAAGGCTGGCTACATTTCACATATATAAAACTACTAGCTGAATCATTTCGTGATTTCATCCAAGATATCACCCGCATTATTCTATTTTGTGATGCACTTTTGAATTGGGCTGCATATGACTAACGTTTTTTTTTTTTTTGTTTTTTGTCGACAGGAAGTATCCCAGCATTGGCCAGACTATTCTTCCTGCATATGACTAACGTATTTTAATCGATCATTTTCTTAAGTCATTTTTATGGGGCTGCAGTTTATTGGTTTGTTTTGGTTAAATATATATATCTTTGACTTAAAAGATATAACCAGTCACTAACCTGACCTGACAGACAGGTCATGGGCAGCGGAGTTTACACTCTACTGAAGGAGACTTTGTTGCTAGTTCATTGATGGGAGTCTATTGGAAAAGTTCTAGATTGCTGGTAGAAATGGAATCAAGGTTGGAAAACATGTTTCAGCATATGCAAAGAAGAAGAGGCTGTGAACTTGAATTGTCACATGTTAACTGGGAAACTAGGTGCAATCGAGTTGAATCTCAATATAGTTTTATAATTTTATGAAGTTCGAACTCGAATTCAAGTTCGAGCTTAAAAAAATTAAAAAAATAATTATTTTATTTTTAAAAAATAAATAAAATAATAATTTTTTTTAATAAATAATAAAATATTATGAATGTATATAATTTTACTATTAAAATATAAATAATATATATATAATCGAGTTCAAACTGACTGACGAGTTAACGAATTTAGTATTTTTGAATTCGAATTCGAGCTCAATGTTGATAGAATTCGAGTCGAGTTCGGACTTGTGTCGCTCGCGATTGACTTGCGAGCAGTTTGATTCATTTGCAACCTTACAGGAGATTAGAGGATTTTCATTTACCTAGAGATTTGCAATTTCGTTTTCTTTTTCTTTGTGGGTCAAAATGCAATATTTAAGACATATCTTCTTCCCCATCCTTCAACGTTTAACTGCCGCCAGCCACCATAACATATTAAACCTATTTCTCTTTCCATAAAATTTTAACTCCAAACCAGAATAATTGCATCTGGTAATTAGTTCGGGGTTTTAAGTGGCTGGTTAAAACACAATGAATCATTAGTAAATCTAATTTTTCTTTTTTCTTGGACAAGTTCCAAGATTTTCACTTTCTGAACTCTTATGACTTCCTTAGGTCTAAAAGGGCTGCGTTAGTTAGACTAGGCGGGCCTAAATTGCCGGAATGCATTGCTTTTTGATGTTTTTACTATAATTCTGACATCTTCAGATGATGAATTGTATGTCATTCGTTTAAGGGATAATTTTAGAAACCTCCCCTAAGGTTTCTAATAATTTCACAAAACTTCCCTTAATATTTCAAAATTACACATACCTCCCCTATTGGTGCAAAAGTACTTGACTACCCTTATATAGGATACTTAATGACATATTTTTTGGAAAATTTAAAAAATTTCAGGGAAAACCAAAATTGTCCCTCTCTCTCTCTCATGCTTTCTCTTTTCTACCTTACTTTTGCTTCCACTTCCTCTTTTGTCCAAATTCCTGTCACCCATTTCACTTTGCCTAATATTCTTCCTCCTATTCAAAATCAAATTCTATCTATCATCCCTTGCCCGTATTTATCCCTCTCCTTTTCCTCCTTCTTTTCTTTTCTCTCTATTGTCATATCCTTTTTGCAAATATGATTAGGTTCATCCTTATTTTTCTTTTAATTCTAAGTGTAACGAGTTTAATTTTTCTGCCCCTATTTGTTTTATCCAATTTTGGTTAATTGTGGGCGATAAAACTTAGTGATGTCAAATGTCAAGAATTTGAGGGATGGATGGGTTTTAGAAATGGGTGGTTAAAAAAAAAAATAAAGGAAGCTATAAAGAGAGGAAGATAAAAGAGTTGCGTTATTAGTTGTTGATGAAGTGTTAGTTTTTTATAAAATTTGAGATTGAGTTTTATCCATTTAGCACCAAGTGATGGATTTAATTGATTTGTGTAGGAAATGTAGGGATTGGGGTTGCTGGACATAAATTAGGTTGCGGTGTTTTGAGTGTTAGAATTATCGGAATTTATTTTGATTTAATTTGGGGTGTTTGCTTGGCTTTTGTGGTGGTGTTGCTTCATCATAGTTGAAATTTTTTCCAAACTTTTATTTTTGGCAAAAAAGAGTTTGTTGGCTTTGGTGTTGGAAGAAAGGCGATCAGCAAAGCTCTTTTTATTTTTCCTTTTTACCTTTTTGACAAAAGGGTAGTTTATGATATTTGAAGGAATTGGTAGCCTATTAGACCTATTTTGAAGCATTAACAGTGAAAACAAGTGAGGTGAGTGTAATTTTGGAACCTACGGGAAGCTTCTGAAATTGTTAGAGACCTCAAGGGAGGTTCTGAAATTACCCCTGTACAACAACATGCTATTAAATATAAGGATGGCGTGGCAACCCACCCCGCGGGGGGCTAATGGGGCCGGGGGAATTTTTTCCCCCCGTTTAGAAACAGGGCGGGGGCGGGGGAGTGTACCCTTGCCCAGCCACTCGTTTAAAAAAAACAAATATATATGTATATAATTATATATATAATATTTAATTTAATTAGTTACAAATTTATGATAATGATATTATTAGTTATATGTATTATATAATGTATATTAGTATATGTAATATAATTGATATTATCAATTATACTAATAATTATATATGTCTACTAATAGAAATTATTAATTTTTTTTGTCAAACAATAGAAATTATTAATTAGTTATACTAAATTTGCTAATACATTTATACTAAATCCCTAATTACACCTAATACAATAAGATTTTTTTCTCAAAAAAAAAAAGCACAAACACAATAATGAATTAGTGATTGTATTTGTGCCAAAAGTGAAAACTTGACTATTTTAGTTGTATTTATTTCATCATATTGGATTGTATTCAAATAACTTTTGTTTGATTATTTTTATAAGTTTCAATTATGAAATTATAATGAATAATAATTTGGTGATGTGTTGATGTTTTAGTATTTGATTATTTACTAAAATTTAATTAGAATAAAATTATGTAACAAATTCTTGTTAGTCCCATCGGGGCACCCGCGAGGAAAGTGGGACGGGGCAAGGGAAGCGGGGGGCAGGTAACGAGGCGGGAGCGGGGGGAATTTGTAGACACTGGGACGGGGGCAGGGGAGGGGTCCCCGCCCCAACCCCGCCCCATTGCCATCCTTAATTAAATACCAGCATGGAGCTAAACATGGTGAGGATCTATTTTGGGGCTACAAGGTCTACAATTAGAATATAAATTAATTGATTGCTGCTAGCGGGAAAGGGTTGGCGGAAATTGGGAAGGGATTGGTAGATAGCAAGGACAATTGTCTAGGGACGGAAGTCACGGAACCAGTGGGGTAGGGAGCGGCAGCCGCCCAAGAATTTTTCATCTATGAGTCTCAAAATTTTTTACTTATATTACGAATTTAATCTTAAAAATTAAAATAAAAATTGGAAATGGGAATGGGGGGAAATGAATTTCGTAAGTAGGGTGTAACTCTTTGGTAATTTGATTTTTTGGGTATGGTTACTATTTATCAAGTAAAATAGGTAAAAATAAAATATCTCTAAATGACTAAATTATCTTCAAATCTATCTACCTTATATATAAGAAGAAAACCATATTACTGTATCAGTCCATTTTTTTGACACATGTATTGCATATATTTTTTACAAATGGAATCTTGGTCATTTTAACTAAATTTTTCCTTCCCTTTTTTGATTCAATTGGGCCAAAAGGATTAAAATATTTTTTCTCCTTCAAAAAATTAACTCCATCTCTTCTTCTTCTTCTTGCGGCAACTGCTGTCATCCCTCACCTTTTTTATTTTTTATTTTTTTAAAACTAATCTACCTAAGATTATTGCCATGTTCCTTTTTTTTTTTTGGCGAGATGATTAGCTACTTAACAAAGAGAAGTCTTTATTATTTTTTTGATCCCATTTTACATTTTCTTTTCTTCCTTTTTTTTTCTTCATCTCTAATCTCTCATGTTTGCTCTATTTTTCAATCATAACGTTATAACTAATTGGCATTTGTTTGTTGAATTTATAGGATGACATTGTTACTTGGTATTTCTTCATAGATAAAAGATGAAATATTAAAATATGTAAAAAGATGTTAGAATTCATTTTATACCAGTAATCATCTTCTACGAAGAATAAAACAAAAATTCATTCTGTTCTTTTCTCCTCCTAGGATTTGATTTCTTACTTCACATTTTTTCCTTTTCTTTGTTTTTTGGTTACATTTTGTAATTATCTACAATTTTATGTATTTTTTTAGGAGAAAAGATATATCATGTGATGTTTGCACCAAGATAAATCTAGTTAGGCATTCCTCTACCTCTGTTTTTCTCTGTTTCTTTCTTTTCCCCACACCGCCCTTTTGCAATTACTTTACGGTCTATTCAATTTAATTGAAGGATCCAATAAGATTTTGTATGTATTTAAACTAATGTTAATTTTTGTTTGTTTTTATAATTAGTTAGTGCCGTAGTATCAATTGGGTTGGCATACAAGGATTGTAGTTGGTGATGGAGGTCACAATTGAGGCTTTTAGCCTAGAGTGTGACTTGATAAAAATTTGTTAGAAAATTCAATTTTGATTAGGAAGATGTTTTTTGCAATCAAGAAAATGGTTCAGTTCTAATTTGTACATGCAGATCTGGAAACGTAGTAATTCATATTTTTATCTAACCTTGCTATTTATATTCTGGAGCTGCAGGATATTGTTGTCACATTTAGAATAGATTTAAATAAATGAACTAGCTTCTTCTTTCAAAAGAAAGAAAAATGTGAAAGTTTATAGTAAACTATATTGATGTTGAAGATTGTGCCATATCTTAGTGGCTTTCTAAACTTTTTTCATTATTAAAGTATAGGAAGCATTATGACTACTTTTGGTTTAGTTACAACTAAAACTATGCTTTTATTAATACATTAATGCATTTATAGTGTATTAATTCTCTTTTTTTTTTTTTGTGTATCACCATAATAGTGGTTCAAAAATCTTTATTCAAATCACAATATATAGGGGAGTTAACTTCGTAGATGCAATTTCTCTTCACAACAAATTTTGAGAGAAATTTTATTTATACTTTATATTTGTTAATTGTATTCCTACAATAAATAAAAACTACATGATAAAAAATAATGGTGAAAGTGTGATGAATAAAAATGAGAGTTCAAATAACATTTGTCAATTTTAATTGTTTTGATGCTCAACTTTTCTCCTATATTTCTATTCATTCATTATGTGCCAAAATAATTTGATGTTATGTGTTCCACTAAATTTCTATGCTCTTTGTTGAATTGTAATATTTACTTAAATGAATTTTTTGTATTTTTATTTTTTTATTAGCGAGAGGTCTTGAATCCAAAATCTCTTACTTACAATCAATGTTTTGAAATTCGGACCGTTAATTGAACAAGCGAAATGTTCGGGTCGAGATTCAACGGGTCGGATCGGTTCAATCCCGGTTCAATGACTTTTTAAAAAATTAATTTATAAAAATATATATATGTACAAAATAAGACATGCAATGGACTAATTTAAAACTTTATATGATGAAAAGTTTAATATTTTCAAAGAACTTGGATTTTTCACAAATAAAAATTTTAAATTATAAGTTGCAAGAAATAAATTTCATCTCAATCTCAATTGTATCTACCAAAAAATAATCTTAAATCCAACCAAAAAATACCACACTATTCTAAAATTTTACAAAATTTACGTCCATGAAAATTAGACATTCTGAGTTTAAATTTTTAATTCACGTTTTTGGGATTTAGAGATTGCAACTTTTTAAAAAAAGAAGAAGTTTGGAGTATGGAGAAAGTCAGGAAAATAGAAAATAGAGATGCAAACATGATAAGAGGCAAAAAATGAGAAGAAAGTGAGTGAATGTGGCACTTAATAATTAGTCTTTAGGGTTAAGGAAAACATATTATTTTGTTATATATTTTTTTCAATTTAATAGATAAAAACAAAAAAACCGTCGGTTCAACGATTCAACGGTTCAATTCGGTTCGCAAGGTTCAAATGGTTCTTACTGGTTTTTAAGTCCAGTCAACCCGAGGTATGAATCGGACCAGAGCTATAACCGGTTCAAATGTGTTGGTATGATGTATGGTCACGCACGAGTGCTAATACATACATTACATTTGAATATGCACATTTGTGCACATATGATGTATATGCATGTACAAGTGGTAATGCCTGCACTAATGATAATTCTGTAATTTTACCCACAAAATAATTTTTTTTTGCTATTTATGAACCTTAACCCATGCCATAAAATCAAATTAAGTAAAAGTTGAACCCTACTTATGAATATCCGTTCTTCCCATTACCTCATTTTTTATTTTTCCAAGAAATTATTATGATATAAATTACTTTCCTTCTCCATAACTTGAGAATTTATATTGTGTGGAAATTGTTTTTATATTTTACTTTTGCCCCCACAAAAATTTCAAAAATCTTACTTGGAAATAAGGGTGTAAATGAGCCAAATTGAATCTAATAATCTAATGTTCAAGATTATCTGTATATCCCAAAAAAGTTTAAAATTATGCTTAAATTTGGCTCATTTTTTAATCGAGCCAAGTTTGGCTGAATTTGATACATATAAATTTCAAATATCATGCTAAGTGGAACAAGTTTGATCTATATTTAAAATTTTGTCTAATACAAAACGTTATTCATGTTTGATTTGATTAGTTGGGAAACAAAACTCAAATGAACTGTTAGCAATCTCGAGCTTAATTCAAATATTGAGTAGTTTGGTTCCAATTATATTTGCAAATATAAACTTTTAATATAAAAAACTCTCTTGTTATTAAGTTTGTGCCCTCTAAACTTAAGTATTAATTAGTTTTCACCCCTCTCCCCCTGTGCCCCAAATTGGAAAGTCTGATACCGTTATTGATTGCTATAAATGGCAATGTTCCAACTACGTTATCTTGCCATTGAAATATAACAATTGTTTTGAGTTGAAGAATAGTAGCAATGCTTCTCATTTTTGTCATTTTGTTTTTCATTCCTCATATATTTGCCTTTGATCCATATGTGAAATTTACCCAAATTAGTCTCCCAACCGCATGGCCTATAGGTCCTGAGCCAGTTTGCTTTGGATCAATTTAATAAAGGACCGTATATTACTGCTGAATTTGTAGATTTTGCTTTTACGGTGCCTAATAGGTACCAAAATTTTTTTGTAGTATTTCTATGTTTTCGTGGATTCTACCTCCCAAATGTTGCAAGTCTAATTAGCGATGAAAAAATGTTAATTTTATGGCTGCATACAAGGATCTTCTTCGTAATGGGAAACTAGATGATTCTTCTATTTTTATCTCTACATGAGTCTCTACACATGAGTCAGAAGTCGAGTACTTTATGGAGCTGCCGATATGGGCTTCGACACCAAAACTAAATAGTTTCAAAATATTTACTCAGTTATTTCATTGAAAATGAAAGGAAAAATTATTTAAAATGTCTCTAACATTTCATGAATGAATTTTTTCGTTTCTCACTTTTAAAATATTAATTTTACATCCTTACAATATTAAGTTAGTAAAATTTAGTCCCAACTTAGATCTCAGACTACTTTTTAGTTTGAATCTACCACGTGACTCATATGAAGTAATTTTTTGGGATGAAAATCTGATCCCATTTATAGTATTAAATGACTTGAATCACATTCTTTTTTATCTCTAATAATATCAAAAACCTCCCTTGAGGTTTCTCCTAATATCACTTAGCACCTCTGAGATTTTAAAAATATCACTTACCTCCCCTAGTAATTGCCAAAAGACTATATTAACCCTCACTTGATAAATAATTCACATATAAAAAAAGTGGAGCTCAAAAAAAAAAGAAGCAAAAATCACTTTCTTCTTTTTCCCTTTTCTCTTACATTCTCTCTTACTCATTTTTTGGATGATTGTGCGATTTTTGTTTGTAAATTATAATAAATTCAATTTTATTTATCTTTTACTTTAATTTTATGATTGTAATAGAGTGGGATATGATTTATTTGCTTATTTTGGATTGATTTTTATAATGATCAGTACAATTTAAAGGTTTGGGGAAGGATTGGAAAGAAGCTGGAAAAAGAATATAAAGTTCATAAGAAATCAGTTTTGAACATATACAGTTAAATTGGTCAAGTGTATTTCTTTGCAAATATCTTTTTTATTTTTAAAATATATATTTTTATGGACTATAGCATTATGATGTGGTAGTTCTATTAGATATTGTTTTTTAAGATGATAGTTTTCTTGAAGTAAACAAAGTGATTTAGGAGTATTTTTATTTAGCAAGTAGAAGGGTAGTTTAGGATTTTTAAAAATTTTGTTACACAAAAAACAAAAATAAGGAAGGTAAGAGATATTTTTAAAATCTTAGGGGCATGAGGTGATATTAAGAGAAACCACAGGGGAGGTTTCTGATATTATCCCTTCTTTTAAAATCACCAATCTTCTTGTTGGAATAAACAACACAATCAAGGGACATTTTTTTGTATAGTATAATTCACTTAAAATGTCATTAGTCCTTTGATCAAATGATCTAAAGAAACATAGCAAAATTCCCATCATTAGTTGAAACCTCAAATTAGTTAGGTCATTGTGCCATGAGCAGAAGTTGATGAAGTCGATCATCCCGTGATTTAATAGTGATCTTAATCACAATGACAAGATGAGCTCCACCAAGTTGTTCACTGAGTTGTATGAAGTACCACCTTTGTCTATGGAGAGCTTGACCTTTTCCTTCAATGCAGCTGCTTTCTGCCTCATCTGCTGCCCCTCCGGATCCTGCATCAGTCTTCTTATGGCTGTCTCAATGTTCCGGTTGAAGCCATTCTCCAATGCAATCCCCATCTTCCATACATAGCTAATATACCTCGAGTTCACCTTTTGGTCTCCAAATGCAGGCCTACATATCATTGGAACTCCTTCACAAATGCTTTCCAGGGTTGAGTTCCAACCGCAGTGGCTCAGGAATCCTCCCACCGCACCATGTGCCAAAACCTCCTTTTGAGGAGCCCATTTTACTATGCATCCCCTCCCTTGAATAGTTTCCAGGTAGCCTTCTGGTAAGTGCTCAATCCATTCTGCTGATCCCCTGACCAGTCCAGGTCGAACCACCCACAGAAATGGTTGTTCACTGTTGGCTAGCCCCCAGGCCATCTCTACAAGTTCACGTTCTTCCATGGTTGCTACGCTTCCCAAGCTAACATAGATGACTGAGTTGGTAGCTTGCTTATCGAGCCATGTTATGCAATCGGTATCCTCTGTTAATAAGCTAGTCGATGCAGTTGGGGCCATCCCGTGGAGCGGACCTATTGAGAAACAGTGCTTTCCTTCGTTCTGCTGCTGAAATTGTGCTAGCGAATCATGCTCAAGATAGTCGACGCTGTTCCAGAGCACAGCTGAGGAAGTTTTTGTTTTGCTGACGTGGCCTAACAGATTTAGTAGGTCTTTAAGATCTCCAAAATAGTTGGAAGCTGGTAAGTCTTTAAACCTGATGGAATGAAGGCCTGGCACTAGCTCCTGCGATATAGATTCTGCCATATACGATATTGTACATCAGCTACTATTGCTGTCTTTTTATTGTTGTGTTTGTTTACTGGTTAGATGATACTGATAATCAATTCAGAAACTCTTCACCACAATTTTTTTGCTTCATTTATAATTGACATCTGACAGTTCCTAATTTGAAGTAGATTGCAAATCATATTGAACTATACATTGGTGATCATGCTTCCATTTTTCTTTTCTTCTTGCAAGATTTTCACAATATTCTGTGATGATTTCTACTATAGGCGGTTCTATTGCTTATATATGCACACACACTCTCTTCTATATCCATCCATCCATCCATCTATCTATCTATCTATATCTATATCTATCTATACTCCTTGTAAAAGTATGGATAGTTTAGGCAAGTGGAGTGTAACTAACTTGGAGTGTAAGCATTATTTTGTCTTAGTTTTTGCTATGATCAAAGTACCCTTTTATGCAGTAATTCGAGCCATTTCATTTCGATTACCAAATGAATCACTAAGGTGAGTCATTAGAATTAAAACTGAACCATTACCAATTGATTTAATAATGTGAGCAATTAAGATAGAAATCCCTCTCATAGTTGTATATACTTTATATAAATATGAAAACTGAAATAGCACTACCAAAATATTTATAACCCATTATTATCATCAACTTAAAAAAAAAAAAAGAAAAACTGACTAAAAGTTGAATACTAATCATAAAGTCACGTAAACAAAACAATGAAACAAACTAAAGTCTGAAAAGATAGCCCAATTCGGGTTAATTGTAGATTAAAGTTCCGAGCCTATATCGGATTTGTATATAATAAATTCCAAATTGGGCTCACATTTGATTCGGCATAATATTCAGACCCAAATTCAGTCAAACTCAATGAAAAGTTAAGCACATCAGATTTTTTCTAAGGTCTAAATTGGACTGACCCGACTCTATTGACCGTCTTAGTTGAGTAGTTCGAAAAAAGAAGACATTTTGGGTTCTAACCCTCCTACTTATACTTTAAAAGGAATTACAAAAAAACATAAGAGTACTTTTAATGGAAAAAAAAAATAGAGAGTAGAATGAGAAGATCGTATATGGAAAGTCAAGCTTGGAATCAATTTGAGCAGACAAAATCCATTCAGCAACCAATTCCCACGCCATATCTAATGGAGGAGAAAAAGAAGAAGGAAAAAAAAAAGTAAAAACATATACTACTCTCTTGTGTATGTAGTTTTATTATAGCTGAACTTCTGCTTAATTTAGCATGCAGAAATAGGTGCACAATGGCATTGTAGGTAAACTATAGAAAGCCATTTCGCTACAATTTAAAGGAAAAAAGACCCCCTAAGTAGGATTAGATTAGGAATATTGAATATTAAAAATAACCAAAGAGAAAGAAGTAGACAAAAATAGAACTCACAATCTGTAGCTAACAATGGAAATAGTAATTACGGTATGTGAGAATCAGGGAAAGCAAATGACAAGCACATGATAATTTTAGAAATAATCACAATCACCAAATTTTAAATCACAAGCATTTGGGATTATTGTCACATAATTTACACTACTCTTTATATGCTTATCATTCACCAAAGTTTCTAACCATGATTTTGTTTCATTATTTCTGAATACATACAATCAATTTCTACAAGTCCCAATAAAAAAAAAATCTAACACAAATAAATCTCTCTTGTTGCAACTGTTGGTTTGGTTCATTAATTGACAAGCAATGGAAGTAGTATAATGAAAGATGGACACAGTCAAAGAAGACACAAAAAGTTGCCATTGCAAACCCAACAATACAAGCCGAATCACAAGGTTGACAACTTTTGTGTACAATTATTATTCGATTACAAAATTTGCAGTTAATTATAAAGTATATAAGTGAAAACTTGTCCCTTTTAAAATGTCTAAAAAGTCAAATCTCATACATAAAATGGCGATTTTATTTACTTTTAAAGAGAGGCCCAATCTAGCGTAGGAGATCGGAAAATGAGTTGGTATGCTTCACTATCCAAAAAAGGAAAAAAAAAAAATTGTTCAACAAACAACGCACTATGGCAAAATGTTCTAGAAAAAACTCAAAATCACAGCCTTATGGTGGTACAGGCTAGGCCCCAAGGTATAGCAGTTTCATTTTTTCCCTACAACTGTTATTTGATGGCAAATTCTGAGGTCAATTATGCAAATTGTGTAAAATTTCTCTCTTTTAATAGAAAAAAAAACATAAAATTGCTAATTTATTAACTATTTCAAAAGAGATCCAATCTAATGAAGGAGATTGGAAAGGGAGTTGGTATGCATCACTATTTGAAGAAGAAAAGAAATTATTCAACCAACAATATATGCAGTAATTAAAGTAAAGCATGGTAGGCCAAAAACCTTCAAATCCACAGCACATGTGCTTTCCACCAAACAGTATTGAGTTGGTGATTGAGAATATTACATTTTGTAATGACAAAATCACGTGCAAAGCATGTGAAAGTATTAGTCGTGTGTATGTATATAGGGCCTATTTGGCAAACAAGGTTTTTACCAAGTTTGTCTACTACAAATTATTTAACACTTTTAACTACAACAATCTCAAAAAACTTCTCAAAATTTTTAAACTATACACTTCAAAATATCCAAAAATTTATACACTTCAAAAATTTTTCCTACGACTTCTATAGTGAGTTACAATAAAGTTTTAGACAAATACTCAAAAAACTCATTTGCCAAATCGGGGGCCAGTAGAGTTTGGAAGTAAGTACCTTTAAGCGGAATGCAGTCTTCTAGGGGAAGGTTTAGAATTGCACAGTAAGCAATGAAAGAAGAGGCACTGCTGGTGCGCAGTATAATGCTTGGAAGCTTCATATTGGAAGCCACTGCTTCTGCACAGTACATGACTGTGTCATATATGATGCAGTTTACTCGAGATTGAGGCTTTTGCTTGATTAGATTTGTCAAACTTTCCTGTAGTGGTGCTTCACATTTGGTGTTGATAATTGACACTTGAGCTATACGATCTTTATTGGCTATATGATGTTCAGATAGGTTTTCTGCTACGGGTAAAAAGTTGAAATCAGGGTGATCAAAAGCTTTAGGAGACTTGAACTTGGCATGCGCAATGGTGATAGAGAAGCCCTTGGAGTGAAGGATACTTGCAAGCTGAAGTGTTGGGGTCATGTGCCCCTGTAATGGGTATGGGACTAGAACCAAATGGCCATGTCCTTGTGCTTCTTGGATTTCCATCTCTTTCTTTGTGTGTGCATGTGTTTTTAGCCTTTTAAGAATGAGAATAGATACCTTGGTCTTTATAACCCCTCTCCAGACGGCTGGACCTGAAAGCATGAGGTCATGATTCGCCATTGCAGGTCGCGGTTGCGTTGCGGTCACAGTTGTTTCATATTTGTTGTGGTATATTGGTTGAATATCAAGTGATACGCACATTATAGTACATAAAAGTTTTTAAAAAAATCCAAAAAATTACTAAAAATGGAAAATACTATAAAAAGTAAAATATGAAAAAAAAAATATTTGAGTCGATTCCGAATTGATTGATATTTTGGCCGATTCCGTGCATTATGGATTCGAATCGACCAAGTCATAGCGAGTCGCCGCGGATATGAAATTATCCACGATTCAGGGATCGGTATCGTATTGATCCTCTCCATTTCGATTATGACTTGACCGAGTGGCATCGTATTCGGTCGAGATGGCTAACCATGCATGAGGTAAACACTAAAACACAAGCAGAGAACATCACGGGATTTGTTTGAAATTGTAAGTATAAGAATCTAATACGTGTTTGAATTTGTCCTATCCAAGATATTATAAAGCACTGTTTTAGCTCCGAATGCCGTCAAAGGGATTTATTGTATCAGGCATCATTTGTGGAGTGGTGTCCATATGCCAATTGTCAGACCTGTACGAAAATTAGCAAGAAAAAAACAGAATTCTGGCTTTAGAAAATTAAGTTTTGCCATTTTGTGTCATCGTACATGAAGGCTTCATGCTTCTGTATTTTAATTTGATGTCAGATTCCCATATATTACTTAGGCTGAATGATTAAACAGAAGACTTTGGTGACTACGAAGCATTTCTTCATTGTCGGTATGGTGTCTCCAGGGAAGGGCCCGCACAGCATTTGTTCACCAAAAACAGGCAGAAATATACAAAATTGCTTGTTTGCTTGTCTGGTTAGTATACTTTTTTTGAGATTGGCATTACACAAGTATTTGGAACTTGAATTGGGGCATTGTTGTCAACCAAGCAAAAAACAACAACAGGCCTTACCTTCGGACCATTTTTTTTCTCTTATTTCTTGGACCAATTTTGGGACTTCTCAGCCTGCTCTTTCTGAGACTTGACTATTTGAGGAAAATTACGATATTAAATGATATTTTAACCAAAAAAAAAAAAACTGTGTTCGCAATATTAAAAAAATATGTGAGAATTAATTCAATCCTGGACCTAACAGAAGATCGTAGGTGTTGAAGATATGTGATATGATATTATGGAAATATTTGCTATTGTAAATATTAGGAAAGATTTGATTATAGTATTATATATTAATTAGGTATCATATGATTATAGTATCATATATTAATTAGGTAGTAGATTGATTTAAATTAGCATGATTTTAGGATCTAAATTAAGTTACACTTGTGTATATATATTTGTATATTGTGTAGTCCAAAAATATAAAGAAGAGTATTTTCTCTCCCTTTTTTCTTAGTTTTCATAGTATCAGAGCTTCAGCTTCTGTTATCAGTTTGTCTTTTGACGTGACCCTATTGAGTTACTTTTAGGTCTTTCTTGTGTCCCTATTGAGTTTGACGTGACCCTATTGAGTCACTTTAGGTCTGTTATCACTTTTAGGTCTTTCTTGTGTCCCTATTGAGTTTGATGTGACCATATTGAGTCACTTTTAGGTCTTTCTTGTGTGAATTATAATGGCAGATATGAAAGGTAGTAGTAGAGAGATGAAAACAGTAATTTCTGATGTTATTCCTACAAATTTATGATGCCAGAAATTACTGAACACAAATTGAGTGGAAAAAATTTTTTTTGGATTGGGGTAAAACTATTCGGATATATCTGCGCAGCATCGATAGAAATGATCATCTCACTGATGACCCACCCGTTGACGGGGAAGAAAAGAAGATTTGGCTAAGGGAAGATGCAAAACTATTTTTCAAGTGGAGAGAACAAAGCATATAGAAATTGATTGCCACTTTGTTCGTGAAAAAAAATCCAACAAAACTTGATCTCAACTAGTCATGTGAAAACTGGAGAACAATTAGCTGATATTTTCACTAAACCTCTAAATGATCCGAGAATTGATTACATTTGTGACAAGATGGGCATGATTAACATCTATGCTCCATCTTGAGGGGGAGTGTTGAAGATATGTGATCTGATATTATGAAAATATTTGCTATTGTAAATATTAGGAAAGATTTGATTATAGTATCATATATTAATTAGGTAGTAGATTATTTAGATTAGTATGATTTTAGTATCTAAATTAGGTTACACTTGTGTATATATATTTATATATTGTGTAGTCCAAAGAGACGAAGAAGAGTATTTTCTCTCCCTTTTTTCTTAGTTTACAGTAGGAAATATAAACAAGATGTCTTTTGCAGTACCAACAAAAACTACATCAAAACTTAAGGAAATAATGCAAAAATTTCAAAAAATTTTCCATATTTGGGAAATAGATTCGTAAGAAGTATGAATGAATAATTTCATATTGACCATTTTATAGACTCAATATTCAAATTTAACTTCTGTAACCATCATGGTCCTCTACTTTCCGATGCTTTCCTTTTGCCTACATCCTCCGGCGGTCGGAAGCAGGTAAAAAGATTAGTCCAGAACTGAATTTTGGCGACTACATCCAAAAATAAGTGCATCTTTTTCGTATATAGGAGACGATACCAGCGCCTAGCTTGTAACTAGCTACATTCAGGAAGAGTATTGCTGTCTCTTTCAAGAGTTTCCAGGATGTCAACACATTTCCTCAATGAAAACTTCGCCTCTTCACTCTTTTCTATTTCGGACAGATGAAGAAGCTCATCCTTAAACCCTATTTCTGGTGGATGCACTGGATGAGTATCTCGGTACATAGTTAACAAATCCAGGAGGCACTCAGATGCTGCTACATGAACCTGAATTTAATCCAGAAGGATAAGCTACTCATCGGATAGGAAGACGATGCATAGGGAACCAAAAAAATCACCAAAATACAATGAAAACAGGCAGGAGTGCTGATGCATAAGGAATCAAACAATCACCAATACACGATGAAAACAGATATGTGCATATGAGTGCTTAAAATTAGACATGTAACTTCAGAAAGTACAAATATGGAACTAGTATTTGAATGTCATGGACGGGATTTACAACAAAGTCCAATTAGGAAAAAGCCTCCAGTATCTGTTGGCATTGCATGATTGTAACAATGGTGTAAATCAAAATATCTACGGCGTAAGGAGGAAGGACTGACATATACGTTTTAGAAAGACAGAATATAGATTCAACTTAGACAGGAATTCTTAACATGGATATAAAAAAAAATGTAAACTAAATGTTCAAAAAATATCAAGGTCCTTGTTGAGGGACTTGATCCTGAGATTTACTAAGACGGGGACTTTCAAATCAAACTACTGGAGTACCCAAGAAGTCTTCTCTAACAGGAAAGACATTGTTGAGATGACCGAAGTAGGAAAAAGGAAGAAAGCAAAAACAACAAAAAAGTACAAAGAGATATATCAGAAAACTACTGAAAAATGTTGAAGAGATGAAAAAACTGAATATAAACTTTACTCCAGACTCAGTGAAGCAACTAAAAGAACAGGGGATACCTGGCCAATCTTGATTGTCCTTATACATTCAACCACCCCTGGAGACACCTTATGGAATAACTGGAAGAAGCCAGATGGTTAGCCGATGTCTTACTCAGACACATGTTAATCTAAGGGATGTGGAATTACTCAGATATATTGAATTACCTCATGAAAGAAAGCAGTTGAGCTGGCAGGTAAAGAAGGATCTTCAGAGTTGAATGGAATGTCACCAAGCCTCGAGGAAAGCTCTTTTAATGATGAAAACACTGACATTTTAACTGCCAAAGGACAATTTTATTAGTGGAGATGAACCATAATTAATTTATAAAGGACTTAAAATGTGAAAAGTGTAATACCGGTCCATGGGAATTTAGGTGTGAGAGAGATTGAAAACACATCTATCAACTTTGTCTTCTGTTCAACAATATCAGTGACCCGTGCCACATGAATGAGTGATGTTATACAATTCACTATATTACCATGTACATCAGAAAAATTTTCCAGCTCAGCCTCTTCTGCAACCAATATATCATAGCTCAATCATCTTCAGGTCAGATATCTTTTGCATTGAGGAATTTAAAAGCAATGTACAAAAGTCACACAGTTTTTTTCAATTTTCTGTATGTGCATATTATTAATAACTTTGGTGTATATATATGCAAATCCTAGCATCATAATTTATGCACAGGTATCTGCAGTATCAATGAATGAGTACATTAATGCGTATTCTAATAGTCCACAGACAAAATACTCTATTAGAACCAACATATGTTCCAAATGACATTCCCCACACAAGATTCCATTCAGATATCAATTTATTCTTTAATTATGGGATTGAGTGATCTCTTGTTCCCCATGTAGATATGGCTGATTAGAATTGAAGTTCCATGCAAAAAAAGCATAGGAAAAGGCAACTTTTGACTGACTTTCCATGAAGAAATTAATATCAGGCAATTCAAGACATTACTGCTTTGTGCTATAAAAGTCCGTAAACATTGTCAGCCTATAAATCTTCTTCTCCTGAAAAGCTCAAAGGAAAGTGGAGAAAAGAGATTCAAAAACCTATATAAGTAAGGAAACCATCACGCGGCAATAAGGAAAGTTCCCACACATTCACTTTTTGATGTAAAAGACGAGTCACAGTATGTAGACACAATAGTTTCCAAAGACACTTGGCTAATTGGTAGACCACTTTTAAATTTATTTTTAAAAAATGAATACAAAATGAAAAAACAAATTATTATCAGTGGAAAAGTGACACAGATAGGGCTACAAACCCCCCAAAATTGAAGAAATGACTGGAAATTACATGCATATTCCCTCACATCATGGATCTTATAGAAGGAATTAATCAATCAGTTCTTAGTAAACTTTTCCTACATGGACCAGATAATACTGTGATTATCCTGAACACGTGGTGGAAACAATTTGCAATAGTTGAGAGTTGGTGGAACATGAACTAACATGCACTTGTTGAGACAGATACTAAGAAGGGAACTTAGGGTTAGTCTCAGTTTAGCCTGTGAAATATAGATAGGAACATCAAAATTTCATTAATTCTTCGCACCAAGTCCATTTTCTTTTCACCATCGCTCTTTTGGATGGACTATTGTGCAATGCACATGGCTCACCATTGAGGACACTCAAATTCCAATTTCATAATAAAAGAACACTTGTTGCACTAGATATTTGGAACAATATAAAAGCCCATCCAGAGTTCTTCAATCAGTGGCTATAAACATATTTTTTAGCGTTACCTACACATTTAAGAAAGTATAACTTAACCAAAAATCATCACATCATCAGCTGATTTGGTGGGCAGCTCTGAAGTCCACACGTTTGCCAAATGTGGGGTTCTTTAAATATAAATTCTTAAACACATTAATTGAAGTCTATGGGTCATACGCATGTAGTCAGCCAATGCCTAACACTAGCAGAATTATTTGTGACCAATATCAGCTGAACAAATGCAGGTTATTAGCCCACAACCACATTGGCAAGAAGCTACCATGCCAGGAAAAATAAATTAAAAAAGAAAGAAAGAAGGAAGAAGAATTAAGGAAACACACTTTCGGGCTAAGGTATTGAACAGTAAAGCAGCTACGTAGCTTGGCAGCGGACAAAGTTATAATTGTCTGACAGGAGTAAGCTCTGGAAGGCTAGTTGAAGACATATATTTAGTACCAATATCAAAAATTGCATGGCACATGACTGTTTCCAGTATAATCTATTGCCATATTGAACAAATTTAATTGGAATAGTTGACAAAATGTCAAGTTTTATGTTTGTTACGATCACAGATGAAAGTGAGACTAAACAAAATATACAAGAAACCATTCATTCAACTTACCCTCAAAGCTAGTCAACTGACTAACAACTTATTATACTTCAAATAAACAATCAGGAAGGCCTAATAAATCAGAAACGTAAAAATAAGTAGAGAACTCCTTGCAAACTAAAGCACAAAATTAGTTTAGACTTCATAAAACATTCATATTTTCTTTCTTTTTTTTTCCCAACAAAGAGAAGCTATTCATCAGTTTGGTTTTCCTCATAATGCATACCAAGTATAACCTTCAATAGCGTTTACTAGTTGCCAAACTAAACACAGACAGGATCTACAATTTCTGGCACATTTACCATAAATATTTGGGAAAAGATAAGCATTTGACTGCACCAAATTTCAGACATATTAACTGTTAAATCCAAACATAAGTTCTAATACTGCTTGCTTGGGACAAAATGATTACATTCAGAATGCCAAAAATGATTTGACTTAAAAAAAATCTGCAATACCTGTTTTGGTCCCAGTTGTGGAAGGAATCTGTTCTGTCTTGCTACTGGTATCCATGTTACACATCTCAAATAGTGATGGAAACACAATGTTGAAGAAGTCTGGGTTCCTGAATGCTTTTATAATCTGAAGACAAAACAAGTTAAAGAGAAACAATGAGTGTGTTTGGATAGAGATAAAAAAAAATAATTTGCCTCACAAATCCCAATCACCTTTTTATCTCACATACATCACATCACAAAAAATGCTACAGTAATTATCTCAAATAAATCATCCAAATAAACTCTTATCGGATAGTTAGAAGGATACAATTCACGGCCAATACAAAGCCTTCAATAACTTCTGAATAATCACAAAGCATGTTCCTTAATCATAGCCACTAACTATATAAGGGGAAGTGTCTACCATAAAATGGTGATTATGGAATAAGGGATAAATAACATTTATTTAGTCCTCAATCATTTGGATGTGAACTGATTTGATCCTAATGTTTTCATGTAAAATGAATTTAGCCCCTTATGTTTTCGGTTTCAACAAATTTGCTTAAGTTCTCAAAAACACTAGTTTAGTCCGTCAAATTAAAATTTTGACCAATTAAGTAGAGCACATTTGACAGAACTTTATATTATTCTAGTGGATACAGAATAAAAATGCATATTAAATGCTATTTTTAGATTGTAAGCACAAGAAACCTAATTTCATCCAACTCAATCAAAGACATTTCCCCAAAATCATCAACACATAGTGCATTTTCTCAAACAACCTCTATTGGTAACTGTTGAAAACTTTAGGGTCAAAAATGATATTCATGGAAGCACAACAAACGAAATTAGTCCACACCCAAATGATTGTGCCTCAAATGGTTAGTAAGAGCTAGAAGTTCTAAGAGTAATGAGGACATTATTGTGGCTAGTAGTTGTTGTCCCCTCTTACTAGCTCCCCGACATGTACTATGAAAAACAGGTTGAATTTCATCCTAGATCTAACCTTTTCCACGTCACTTAGTGTCTCCCTGTCTCCTTGCTAACAATGACCAAAAAAAAAAAGGCTGATGAAACAAGTTGGAGAAACCATTAGAACTACAGAAAAGCCATGGCTTCAGGCTTCAATATGTTAACCCTTACCATGCAATTGCTACAAAGATCACAGGGTATATATCAGTCTTAATTTAGTGCCAAACAAATTGATTTAGTTTTCATATCACTTTCAGCCAGATTTTTCTCATACACCTACTCAGGCAGTTGGTGTAGGTTTCGAAAAAATACTTATGAGTCTATAAAAAAAACTAGCTAATTACAATAGATGGGATCAGAATCGTATGAAGCCTTTATGATTTCTTTCACTCTTGCTCTTCACAACTTCCATTGACTGCAGAAGCTTCAATGGACACTCATATAACCCTAGTATGAAGGTCCAGGAGGAGTAATTCCTGGAAAAACTCTCCTTTAATATTCTTAGCAAGGACTAATGTTACAGGTACTTCTTAAGCCCATAACTAGATCATCCAAGCAACCCCGGAATGCCTAAAACTCTGTCCAAGAGCTTTTTATACTGTTCCATCTGAGATTGTTCTGTAGAATGCAAACAAGCTAGCTCACTCAATCTCCTAGTAGTGTATGCTGGTGGATTTCTCATTCTTTAAACCATCAAGCATCCATGAAAAACCATCTTGAAAGACACATTTCCATCCACTTTAAGGGAAAACCCTAGAAAGACTAAGCCAAACTAGTTTCGAATCCACTAGCATGAAGTTATTAAGGAAATTGATTACGGCCATAAAACAGCAGCTAGGCTTATTTACCTGCTCAAGAGAGGAAAAGGCTGCCTCACGATATTTCTTGACTTTCTTCATGCAGGCTGACAAAATAAGGCTCAGAATGGCATTTGGTGCATCAGGATCTGTGGCAGAAATTGCTGCATGGCATGATGTGCAGAGAGCAGACAAAGCATGTAATATTACATCCTTTCCCTGTCATACACCAACATACAATTAAGAAATCATTCTGAAAAACTTATTCACAGAAAACTCGACTGCAATCTATTTAGAAATAATAACCATGATTGTCAAAATTAATACAAATACCTTCTGAACAAGGTCAACAGCTAAAGAACCAAAGAACCAAACCATACATCTTGTATAGAAAAGCACATTATCTTCAACACAGGTTATACTGTTGTACAATCACAACCATTACCATATAAAGATCTCAAAAGGTGAAGCTCTGGACAAAGATAAACAATCTGTTTGTTGACATACAAGACTGAGCTAAGTACCTTACCTATAAAAATGAAGAGCAAGAGATAGCAAGCCAACACCAAGTACAATTAACAAAAACCAACAAAAAACTGTGAGAAACAGAGTAAAGGTCAATATATGGCCAAGCCATTCAGGAGAAGAACAAGTTCCAAGGCATCAGAGATCAGAGAGTTTACAGGGGACAATGATAGAACTGATTTTCAAAGATAAAATCAGACCGTAAGCAATGAAATGACCGAATTCTGACTTGACTTGTGAACTCCTAGAGCACCAAATAAATTATTCAGTTTGGATCATATCCTTCAACAATTGGACATACTTTGGCAAGTAGAGAATTCCTATGCAAACACTAGCTATTATGCAACACAATCTTAGCAGATTTCATGCAGTTTCACTTATTTGAAAAGCCATATACCTCCCACAAACGGCCAGGAACTTCCTTCAAGAGACATGTGAGCAACACAGGATGATGAGGAGATAATGATTCACCCAGCACTTCGCTTAGCCTAGTAATTGCCTGTGCTGCCTGCTTAGACAAATTATTCCACAGAATTCACAAGTCAAATAACAGAGAAACATACTGATTGGGCTAGCGCCGGGGGAGGGGGGGGGAGGGGGAGGAGGAGGAAGGGGGAACAAAGATGAGATAGGGAGGAGGAATGCATGGAAACAGAAAACGTACTTTTCTTTTACTTGCCCATGAGGATGCCATAATCCCCTCACTAATTAGATTAACTATTTCTCCCAAGTATAATTGGAGACTTATTCGTTCACTGCCCATGTTTTCTTCCCACAGTTCCTCATATAGATTAGATACAGTCTTGTCATCCTCAAATCTGCATAAGCAATAATCTGGTCATCACACTTGACGGTATCTAATAAGCTAGACATATACCTAGGAAGAATAATGTTTAAGTGAAGGAAACCGTTTTAGCAAATTGCCACATTATGCACCATGACCACACAATTCTTGTTGGAAGAGGGCTCACTGGAGTATCAAAACAGCCATATAACTCATTTCCTTTCCTTTATTCGGGGAAGGGGAGAAGCCAGGTGCAGGGTTTTAGGCTTTTGGCTAAAGAGAACCTAAACTAAAGATCATGGTGCAGGAATTGCAGGCACGTATGGAGAAAGCAAACACCTATTATAACAGCTAGATCAAAATAACACATATCACCACCCTCTCTATTACAAAGGTGTTTGCATAAATAAGAAGGTTAAATTAAAAAAAAAAAGCCATATTTACATGCCCAACTGACACAAAATGAAGAATGACGACAGCAAACAGGAAGAGATACTTTACTTTACATGCAAGGCATGAATCTGAATATTGTAATTGAAAGTGAGATTGCGACTTAACCTTGAAACAAAAATAACTGGTACAATTACAACTTTGTAGCCACTCAATGCATCATTGGCCAAAGAAGAATAGCTTTTTAAAAGAATTGCCCCAGAAATTTGATCATTCCTGTCGCCAGCATGCAGAGCTGCTGTGTCTTCAATTACCTTCTCTGCTTGAGAAGGAGCTGCAAACTTTAAGATTGTTGCACAAGCATTTGCAAAGGCACGTTTAGATGCTGTGCTCTTCTCCTCCTTAACAACTGGAAATAGAAGCTTCAGTAACATGCTTGTGAATGGTTTGATACCAAGTCCAACTTTTTGAACTAACAAGCTTATAAAATTGGCAACCCCCACCCTGTGAACATGACCCAAAAATTTAAAAATAAAAAAGGATCAATCAGGACACAGTTTCATGTACGGTCACAATTAAGCAAACTAACTTTTACCATGTCTAGCACATTTGAGCATGTGCTACTTTGCAAATCCAACTTAACAGATTAACAACATTTTTGGGAATAACCAAACAGCAACGGAGAAAATGTAAGTTCATGCTGCAGGGTGGTGTGTGAAAGGAAATTTCTTTACAAAATAGCACAAGTTATTTAAAAACAGACCAGTAACAAATTAATGAAGCAGAGAATAGATAATTGAAGAAAATCAGTGAAAGACTGATGACACATAACAGTTATAAGCAGCTTTCACATTACCCCTTAAGTTTAAGGGAACACAAGCGTATACCTAGTGTTTAAGCCAACACCAGAACGAACCAGCTGAGCAAGGCGAGGTATCAATAATTCCAGTGATTGTGTATCAACAACCTCTATGCAGAAGTCCAGAGTTTCCCACATTGGAGAACCTTTGGCTATTGAAATACGCAAGTTTTCAAGCTTATCAGCCTGAATTCCAACATTTGCTGCATGCAGCTGAGGGGAGAAAACTTTATTGTATGCTCCAGACAAACTTAAACAGTAATGTCAAAAGCAGAAATATTCGAGACAGGCATCATCTCTGTAGAATACAAAATTTTAAGAATAGTTCAGGAAGCTCTATATTATAACAAACCTCAACATAATTTAGCCCTTGATCTTCGAGGCTGGACAAACTTTCCAGCATGCAGCAAACAAGGTCAGGTAAATGTGGACGAATTGCAACACCAGAACCCTACAAAATGCACAAATAGATAACTCAACGCAGTTTAATCAACATAAAGGTCTTAAGGATTCCACATCAATTAATTAAAAAATCATACAATAGTTATTATCAGCACGCTAAACCACAAGCAGATGTGAAAAAAACACTCTCACAAGGAACAGATCAACATAAGCTGGTCCCCAAAATCAACTCCATATCTTTCACATGAAAATACACCTAAAAAAAAAGGGAGCAACTAAAGAACACTGCAGAACAACAGATATTACCTTGATTGATATGAAAGAACTTAACTATTCAAATACCTTGATCTAATCTAAAAAGGGACAAGAAAATAAGAAAGGAATTGGAGTTTAAATTTCCTGCAACAAATTAAAATTTACAGTGCTTAGACTCAAGTCTAAAAAATATGTTGTATAGTTGGAGCATAATCAAGTTTGAAGATATGCTATCCAAAAGTTAATTGCAAAATTCATTCCAATGTCAAAAAACAATGGAAAGAAGCAGACATCAGGAAGCAGTCAATAAGACCACCTAATGAAACAAGATGATGCTTATATCATAAAAGCATCTAAGACAGAAACTAAAGTATGTATAGATAACAAAAATGCAACCAAAACAAAGTCATAAGCCAATTAACAGCCTTGAAATGTGAATTTTATAAAACTGGAAGTTAGTATAAGCAGAAGAATGCAAATACAATACACAAGAAACATGTGGATGCGTGTACCTTCGCAAGCTTTGTGACTACTCCAATGGATGCCTTGCGAATACTGTCAACTTTACTCATTATTCCTTCCGTTAGCAATAAAGGCAGTACAATAGTCATTGCCTGTCTTGCCTCTGACATAGGTGTAAGAGAGACATCACACAACCTCACAGTCAATGAAGTGACGGCACGGCATAATTTGTCACCAGAATTACGGACAGTCTCCTTTATGTCATCCATGGCACGAAAAGCAGCTTTCCATATTCTCCCCAAATGCTTCTCAACCTATAGGCCAAAGCGCATCAAAATGTTCAATCTGTATACTATTCCACTCAAAATGTACTTATGCAAGTCGATTTAGCTGAAGAGCAGGATAATGACCACTATCTTGCATTTTGACAATATAACTATCTTGAAGATTGCAGCTACTTAATCCCACAAAATATACCTGATTAAATTTGACTTAGCAAGAACAGTCTGAGAGCTTAAAGTATGGACAGAAACAGAGGGGGCAGGGAGGGGCACCACACCCACCCCCCCCCCCCAACACACACAAGGAAAAGAATATTTTTATACATTTTACTTTCCCCAAAAAAACACTTAAGAACGTGGAATTCAGTGGACCTAATTTTTATACATTTTACTTCCCCAAAAAGTTTCAAAAAACCTTATTTGGAAGCTTTAAATATTTTCATTAAGAAAATGTTTCTATATTAAATCCTTACATTCCAAAGTTATGTACTCCCTCCCCCCCCCCCCCCCCCCTCCAAAAAAAATAGAAATCCTAGTTTGGCCGGTGGCTTAAAGAAAGAGACAGCAGTTAGACTTCCCTGTTCACCAGATATATAAACTCTCCAATTTATATGGTACAATGGAACTTCGTAAATTTGGATTTCAATTTTTTTCTACTCAAATTGAGAACTGAACAAAACCAGTGACACACATCTGGAGCCTTAATCATAACAAATCACAATGAAATTAGATACACGAGTGAATCCAAGCACCGATCCAACATTTAGATACCATTCATTGGATTAGATGTCAGGCTTGAGAAAACTAAACAACCCATTTTCAGTTTTCCTGGTTCTTGGAGTGTTTTCGTTTCCCAGTGAAAAGTCTCCCGATAACCTTTATCCTTCTTTAAATGTTCAATAATCATCAATATGCGCACATCTATTCACATAGCACTTTATTATCAAATTTACAATTCAAACAAATACAGTATGCAAAATTTTGAACGGTCTAATAATTTTCTCTAGTTAACATAGATTATTTCCAGTAAATTACTTTTGTAAGTTTGTAGACCACAATAGGCTAATGTTAAGAGAATATAAGTATTCTTGTAGATAATAAATTAGTAAAGATATTCTTGTAAATAGTTTGTTAGGTTTGTACTCCTATAAATACTAGTTGGTCACTCATAATACTGTGACTAGATGTTTTCCTCCCAAAATACCAGTTAACATGGTATCAGAGCAAAAGTCCTAGGATTAGGGTTAAACATCTAGTCAAAAGTACTGTTCAGACGCACTGTTCATCACGGCACTGTTCACGGCGTACTGTTCACACGTCACTGTCATCTCGAGTTTTGACCTTTTCTTTGGTTTGATGTGCCATTCGCCATGGTTGAAAGGTTTGTTAATGCGGTTACCAATGACCACATTGAATCGAGTTTTTCAGCACATGGGTCCCAGAAGACTGTTACTATATCTGAGGAACATTATGTTAAATTCCTACAGTACCAAGCTACAAATCACACATCTCTTCCCTCTGCTTCTTTAACACAAAAAGGTAATGACTCATGAATTATTGACTCCGGAGCTATTGATCATATGTCAGGTACCTCTAAAATTTTTTCTAATTTTCAAGAGTCTACTCTATATCCTCATGTTACTTTAGCTGATGGATCTACCACTAAAGTTAAAAGACTAGGCACTGTAGAAATTAATCCATTACTTCCGCTGTCTTCTGTTCTTTACGTACCCAATTTGCCCTTTAATCTAATGTCTGTTAGTAAACTCACTAAATTTCTACAGTGTACAGTTACTTTTTCTCCTGATTCTGTTGTCATTCAGGATTTGAAGACAAAGAGGACAATTGGTGGAGGGCATGAGCATAATGGTCTTTACTTTCTCAATTTCAATGGTCCGATAGCATGTCCTGCTACTGTTTCTCCTCTTGAAATTCACTGTCGTTTAGGTCATCCGTCTTTACAAAATTTGAAAAAGTTGGTTCCTACTTTGAGTCAATTATCTTCGTTAGAATGTGAGTCTTGTCAGTTAGGAAAGTATCATCGTGTTTCTTTTGCTCCTAGAGTCAATAAACGGGTTTCTGAACCGTTTTTGTTAGTTCATTCTGATGTTTGGGGTTCTAGTCGAGTCACTTCAAAGTTAGGTTTTAAATATTTTGTAATCTTTGTTGATGATTTTTCAAGAGTTACATGGCTTTATTTAATGAAAGATCGTTCAGAACTATATTCCATTTTTTGTGCATTTGTTGTAGAAATAAAGAATCAATTTGGTGTGCCGGTACGTATACTTCGCAGTGATAATGCGAAAGAATATTTTTCCACTCCTTTTAATACCTTTATGAGTAAGTCTGGTATTATTCATCAGTCCTCTTGTCCTCACACTCCACAACAGAATGGAGTTGCTGAAAGAAAAATTGGACATTTAATCGAAATTGCTCGAACAATGTTGTTGCACATGAATGTGCCCAAACAATTTTGGAGTGATGCAGTTCTAACTGCATGTTATTTAATTAATCGCATGCCATCTAATATTCTTGGAGGTCAATTACCTCACTCCATTCTTTTTCCTCATGAACCTGTGTTTAAATTACCTCCTCGTATTTTTGGATGTGTGTGCTTTGTTCATCAGCTTACTCCCGGGGTGGATAAATTGGATTCTCCTGCCATTAAGTGTATTTTCTTAGGATACGTACGAGCGCAAAAAGGGTATAGATGTTACAGTCCAGTTTTAAATCGATTTTTTACTTGTGCTGATGTTACTTTCTTTGAATCCACTCCATATTTTATCAAACAAAGTATGCCTTGTGAGTTAGACCAGTGTCCCTCTTTTTCCTCTCCTGTTTTACCAGTCCCTTCCCCTTTATTATCTGAGTCATCTAGTCCACCAGATTCCATAGCTCGATTATCTCGTCCTCATCTTCAAGTTTACTCTCGTCGTTTCATGGTTGAGAAAGTTCCTGATATGCCACGCACTTCACCAATTAACTCTCAATCTTCAAATTCAAGTATGACGCCCTCCTGTGAGTTAGATCTTCCTATTGCTTTACGCAAAGGTAAGAGACATTGTACTTCCCATCCTATTTCTAATTTTGTTTCTTATTCTCGTTTCTCTATGTCATATTCTTCTTTTGTTGCTTCCCTTGATTCTATCTCCATTCCTAAATCTATTACCTATGCTCTTAATCATCCTGGTTGGAGATTAGCTATGCAAGAAGATATGTCTGCTTTGGAACAAAATGATACTTGGGATCTTGTCCCTCGTCCTTCAGGTAAGCCTGTTGTTGGTTGTAAATGGGTGTACACTATAAAAGTGCAGCCTAATGGTTCTATTGATAGATTGAAGGCTCGTCTGGTAGCTAGAGGATTTACTCAGGTGTATGGAATAGACTACTTAGAAACATTTTCTCCTGTTGCAAAGATTACCTCTGTTCGTCTTCTTATCTCTTTGGCAGCAACTTATAATTGGCCATTGCATCAGTTGGATGTGAAAAATGCATTTCTGCATGGAGATTTGGAAGAAGAGGTATATATGGAACAACCTCCTGGATTTGTTGTTCAGGGAGAGAATCCGCGGTTGGTTTGTCGTTTGAAAAAATCCTTATATGGATTGAAACAGTCTCCGAGGGCTTGGTTTGGCCGGTTTAGTAGTGTTGTCATGGAGTTCGGTCTGACAAGATGTGGAGTAGATCACTCTGTATTTTATCGACATTCTAATGCTGGTAAAATTATTAGTTGTTTATGTGAATGATATTGGGTTTGTTTGGATTGTAAGTTATTTGGGATTATTTGAGATATTTTTACTGTAGCACTTTTTATGATGTGATGTATGTGAGATAAAAAGGTAATTGGGAAGATAAAAAGGTGTATTGGAAATTGTAATGATGATGTAAGCAAATAAAACTGGATAAATAATGCTCAATCCAAACAAACTGATTGTGATTACAGGTGATGATGTTGTGGGGATCCAGAAACTTAAATCCAATCTGCAGGCAAACTTTCAGACAAAGGATTTAGGTCATCTACAGTATTTTCTGGGTATTGAGGTAGCTCGGTCTAAATATGGGATTTATTTATGTCAAAGGAAATATGTACTCGATATGTTGAGTGAAATTGGGATGTTAGGTTGCCGACCTGTAGATACTCCTATGGATCCCAATGTGAAATTAGCAGGAGATCAAGGTGCATTACTTGATGATCCTAAGCAATATCGAAGACTTGTGGGTAAATTAAATTATCTCACTGTAACGAGACCTGACATTTCGTTTGCAGCGAGTGTTGTGAGTTAATTTCTTGATACCCCTCGTACTAGTCATTGGGATGCTGTTATACGGATTTTCAAGGATTTTCAAGTATCTTAAGAGTGCACCTGGAAAAGGGTTGCTGTATCAAAATCATGGACACACTGATATTGAAGGATATAGTGATGCAGATTGGGCTGGTTCTGCCTCAGATCGAAGATCGACTACAGGATATTGTGTGTTTGTTGGTGGTAATTTAGTGTCGTGGAAGAGTAAGAAGCAAACAGTTGTATCCAGATCAAGTGCAGAATCTGAATACCGCGCTATGGCTCACACTGTGTGAGTTGGTTTGGTTGAAGAGCATGTTACTTGAACTTGGGTTTGAGCATAAACAGCCTATGAATTTAGTGTGTGATAATCAGGCGGCTGTTCATATTGCGTCTAATCCAGTGTTTCATGAAAGGACAAAACATATTGAAGTTGATTGTCATTTCATTCGAGAGAAATTGCTTGACGGGGTCATCAAGACATCTCATGTACCGTCTGTAGATCAATTGGCTGATGTGTTTACCAAGAGTTTAGGGGGCTCTAGGGTGAAATACATTTGTAACAAGTTGGGTGCTTATGATATATATGCTCCAACTTGAGGGGGAGTGTTAAGAGAATATAAGTATTCTTGTAGATAATAAATTAGTAAGGATATTCTTGTAAATAGTTTGTTAGGTTTGTAGTCCTATAAATACTAGTTGGTCACTCATAATACTGTGACTAGATGTTTTCCTCCCAAAATACCAGTTAACAGCTAATGCACATACAAGTTGAGTTCTTTTCAATTTGCCCAAGCACATGCAGACCAATGGTTGGCAGCAGGAATAGAGATCAAGTTTCTAATATTTTAGTTGATAACCATCTCATATGACAGATTGAATCATTGGTATTAAAGTAACTAATAAGCTTATGAACTCCTATGATCATCGATTTAAAATAACTTTGTAACATAATAAGATTAATGTCAATATGTCATGTTTACTTGCTGGTAAATAAACACAAAAGAAAAAAGGATGCATGATATTTTACACATTACGGTAAGGTATGTCAATGTGGTAGAAAACATCTTTTTATACAATAGGCCACAGTTTAAATGAGGCTGCATGATTTTCAATCCTCAGCAAATGAAAACTCATATTTGGAGCTACACACGTCATATGTTTCGGCTACTCAGACACCAATCCTATCTTGGTTTGCAGACATGGGAACTACACTACTTAAGATTGCTTGAGTTTGAGGCTTAGAAGCATCTGCATGAATTTAGCCCACATACGTCGACCCAGTAATTTGATCCAATATCATATTCAAAACTTAATCTTGAAGGTTAAAGATTTCTAAGCATCAAAGAAATCTCCTCAAAAGATTCATTGGAATATGTATAGAGACATGCTATACGAGCAAATATTTATCTAACCCTGAGATCAGAAATAGTTGGTGTTTGATCATCATACAGAATAATCTCTCTAAGACAATTAAAGAGCAAGCTTCACAGGGATGAGTCCAAAATATTGTAGTCATACACAAGGTGAGCTCAATATAAAGTTGATCAAAGCCCATAGTACTTAAGGCTATTTTACATGGACTCAGGTGCACTTGTCAGTTATGGGTGTGTGTCGAAGCATCAAATTGTCGTATTTGGAATTATAGGATCCGGGTATATGTGTCAAAATTTGGAAACAAACGTGGGGATATGATTTCTCACTCATCAGTGCATACAATTTTTTAAAATAAATTATTCCAAAATTTATCTACGATCATGTTTGAAGTATAGGCAAATAAAAGTTCATTTAATCTGCAGTCAGGTTGAAAAGAACCATAAGCTTCGTTAGAAACTTGAATTTTGAAGTGTGAGGGGCTAAATTAATATTAAAAAAGAGCAAAATTCTAAAGAAATAAGTTAAGTATTGATAAAGAAATAAAAGTTAAAATATAGGGGTTTAGCTGCAAAAAAAAGTCATGTTCAAACTCCATCTTGGAAATTGACATCCATTATTAGTGTATGTAATTAATTCTTTTAGATTACAACATATGTGGAATTTATTAATATCCAATCAAGGTATTAGCAACAACTAAAGGGTCATCAAAAGTTACTTTAGACAAACATTTTATCTTATCACTTGCTCTTTCCTGAATCTTGAGTCCAACTATTACCCTGAGACTCTAAGTCCTCACCATAGTATCTCATTAGTATGACATCTCATTTTCATCTTCATCTTCCTCTTGCAGCCACGCCTCTGCATAGTCAACGCACCCAATTTTTTTTCTTTTTTTTTTTTTACCACATCAGACACATTGCACAACAATGTCCATGTCGTATAGTTTCGACATGGGTGCAGCAGGGCTGCAAGGCAAGTCCAAGTAACATAGACTGGAGTCAAAGAACAGAGGCCTATTTTACATGGATCTCCTTCCAGCCCTGCTGCACCCGCATCGACATGACATGAAAAGGACAGTGGTGCAAGATATGTGTCTGATGTGGTCAACAAAAATTGGGTGCATTGACTGGCTGCATCTACAATAGATGAGAGGTGATGACATGGTATGGTGAAAAGGAGGAAGATAAGAGGTCATGAGATGCTACGCTGAATGAGAGGAAGTTGACACTTTTTGGGGAAAAAGTAGATAGGATTTTAAAAGAGGAAGATAAGGAGTTGAGTCTCGGGGTAACAGTTGGACTTAAGATGACAAAGCAAACAAGGGATAAGAACAAAGTTTTGTCTAAAGTAAACTTTTGGTTACCCTTTAGTTGTTAATAGTGCATTCATTGGATAAAATAAGTTACACACATTTTATTTCTAGCTGCTATTGCATGGTTACCGGTCATCTATGGGTGACTTTAACACTTGAAAAGTAGCCCATCTCATGATCTAAAAGAATTAATTACATACACTAATAATGGATATCAATTTCCAAGATAGAGATGGGGTTTGATCATAATATCTTTTTTGCAACTAAAGCCCTGTATTTTAACTTTTATTTCTTTTACAATACTTAATCTATTTACAATTTTTCCCTTTTGAACTATTAATTCAGCACCTCATACTTAAAAATTCACGTTTCTAACCCAATTTATGTTTTTTTTCAACATAATTGAACCTTTTATTAGCATAGACTTCAAACATGATAATGGATAAATTTTGGAATGATTTATTTTTAAGTATCTTATGCACATATGACTATAGGAAATGTATCCTTGCACCCCATTCCAATTTGGACACATATCCCAAGATCCTATGATTTTCAAATATGCAAACCCAACACTTCAACACGCATGCGTACCCAACACCCCACACCCCAATCCATGTAAGATAGAGTGGCTTGAGGCTCTGATGAGTATTTCAACAATTTAGGCAGAGGGGCTTTTTTAAGTAATCTTTGCATAATTGATAGTAGTTTTATTCTATTGATGTTTCCCTCTATGGTTTTACAAGTCCTTTGGTTATCAGGATTCAGAATGATCAGAATACATCAGGTGATCCTTCGCAGGACTTGTGGCACTTGTAAGCTATATTTGGGATAACGAAGCCTTGGATCTCCAAACGTCAGACATCATTAGGTTCCTCAATTAGGTGACTCCTTGAAGGACTATGGGAATTTCAAAGATTTGCTACCTTCTACCCCAATTTCTACTGTTTTCTACTCCTTGCTGCTCTCTTAGACTCATGATTCAGGTGTTGTTTCTAGAACATACATAATTTCGTAGGCAATCATTAATTCCAGATTTAGGGCTGTACCGCACCAAGTCAGGAACCAGGCTTCAATTTGACCACGTGCATAAGCTCACAGCTACAAATGACTTGCATAGTTATGGATACAGATTTTATCACAATGGTAAACACAAGGTCACCGTTGATAATTCTATAAGAAGTCCAGAAAATCAATTGCAATTGCAATTTTAATTGTCTAAAACAAGTTACTAGACTCGCTGAAGCCTAAAAACTGATGAAATATGTTGAAAAGAATGGTAAAGACAAGGTCACTGTTGATAATGCTTCAAGAAGTCCAGAAAGTCAATTGCAATTGTAATTTTAATTTTCTAAAACAAGTTACTAGAGTTGTTAAAATCTGATGAAATATGTTGAAAACGCCAAATATCAAGAAAGTACAGCTATTCAAAGTCAGCTGCAATTGCAATTTCCTTAAACTAACTAGAGAAATTCAAACTGATATTAAAAAAAGCCACAAAAAAAATTTTTATCAAGCATAATGAACAGCATAAATGGATGGTTATATAATGGTTCAGTGCTAAGTTTGACCGTCTATATATCCAAAGAGAAAAGATAAGCCATTCCAGCTACTAAGTCTTGATGCGTTAATCCAATTACCTGGTCAAATTTACGTCCTTGAATTATATCTGCAATAGCAAGGCAAGAAGCTTCACGTGAGCGCCAGAGCCTTGATCCGCACTGCATCAGAAGATCATCAATAATGAGATCCAAGTGTTCATCGATTGTCCTCTTGGAGTCAACCACCAGTGACTTCCAGATATGTGCCATAGCATCCTAGAGCAAAATGGTAGAGCAACAACAATGAGAAAGATGAAGCAATAAAGCCTCTCATGCTTTTCCACTCCTATAGACAACAATCAATGGATAGGTACAGAAGTCAAACCAATATCACAACTAAGAAAAGATAGAATGGGGTACAGAAGTAGCCAATGTCTACTTGATGTGAAGAAAGTTTGAGATCTAATGAGCCAAAATGGATGTAAAAATGCTTTATTAGAAAAGAGCAACGGCACTCAAAGAAAACATTCTTAAGTATAGGATATCTACCTGAACATTTTTCTCAGGGTCATACTGGTAGCGAACAAGTCTTGGAATCAATGAACGCAAGTATGGCTGTAGGGCATCTCCAGCATGCTTGGCTATCTTAGAGAACCCAAACGCAGCACCTCTTTTGGAATTTAGTGAAGCCTGATAATTAGCCAAGTCCATGAACTTGTAAATCAAGTCAGGTTGCCCCATCTCATTTGCGAGGTTGCAAAGTTCCTTGTAAGTGCTCAATTTTCCTCCCGTAGGACTTTCACCAATTGCACCATCTTGAAACACTTCAGTGTTTTCTAACAGCTGCAAAAATGAGAGATGTAACTTAGAAAAAGAGTATACACACAAGAAAGATGATGAGCATATAAGATAGTCATCCTGACCTTTACAGCTCTTTTCCTCTTCCCTGAACCAGTTAGTGTGCCAACTAGGGCATTCACCAAGTTTTTCTTCATCGAAGCATCACCAAGTTCATATACAATACTGAGGCCCTGAGATGCAAGTTCTTGTGTGAGTTCATTCTGTTCTCCCAGAAGGTGTGAAAAAGCTTCCTGCATCCATTCCAGCAGTGTATTAGATGGAGAATTATCATTTTAAACAAATGGAAATCCTGTGTAATGAATAATCATATAAAGTGTACAGCATATCTGCCTAGTTAAACTTATTACATCCTGCAAACGTTGAGCTAAGTGCCCCAATGGTCACTAAGCTATTTCAAGTATTTCATTTTAGTCACTAAACTATTCTGAGTGCAAAGAAAACACTTTTGGAACTGCATTGTTTAGATCACTCCATCCATATTCCACCATTAACTGTGACAGCTGGAAACTCGTGCTTCACACCAATGGGTGTACTAACTACATATATCTTGAACTTCAACTACTGGAAGTATGGTTAGACGCTTTACAGTCGTAGTTGTAATGCTTGTGACAAACCTGGATGTCAGGAAGCAACTGCTGAATTGTTGGATGGTGGCCACAGTACATTGTCAGCGACAGTAGCCAGACAGTTCCAGCACACAGCTCCTCCTTTTTGTTGCTATACAAAAGTCCATCAAATAATTTCCTAGTAATTGCATCTCTAACTGCACTATGGTAGTTCTCATCAACTTCAGAATGTATGTTCCGAGAAGTTGACAAAGATGACACAACATCAGCCATCAGGAAGTTTGATGTAGCAGAAAGTGAAGAATAGTTCGTTTTGAGAATCATGTCAGTAGTCACAGGAACACCACCCCATAAAAATGCAAGCGCCTCACCAGCAGCAAACAAGATATCCTCAGCCTGCCCAAACACAATTGGGGAATAATGTGTAAAAGAGCACATGAAATCTTTTCAATTTTTATATGCCTTGACCATTCATCGACAGAATAATTTTCAAGAAAGAACTGAAAATTTCAATGAGGATTCCCACCTTAGAGCGGCATAGACTGAAAATCAAATCAAGGGTTGTAGTCAGGAACGAAGAGGATGTCTCTTTAACAGACATATGACCCAAAGCAATAACAATCCTCTGGATTGCTTTAATTTCTTCACGAAATAGAAGCTTGCTTAATGTTCCATGCAACAGCGTTAAAACATTGGCTGCAATTGGATGATGCATGTACATCAAATTGTCAGCTTTACCATAATGTAAAGCTTTTATGCAGCCTCTATTGAGCTTAAAAGGCAAATACAAACATTACCTAAACCAGAATCATGAGGCAGCAGAGGAAGTGGAACACTTAGTCCAATATGTCCTAGAGCTTGCATTGCAGCAGAAGCTAGAGAAGCACTCTCTGAATTAACTACATCAACCAGACATTTAACCGTATTCTGAAGCAAGGAATCTGATATCTGTTGGCAAGGAGAGAATTAATCGTTCTTAATGAAGAAGGCAAAGTAATGCAAGGCATTGAAAAGAGGCTTAAAATAATATAAACAGGAAAAATCAAATAAAAAAGAAAAAAAATTTCCATCAAACTTTTTTGTATTCTTTTAAGTCCTGAAATTCTAAACCACATCTTAGACAGAGTCATATGTATTCTTACAACCTACTGGTTAATGGTCTTTCTTCCACATATACACCCTCCACAATTCATACGTCCTCTTGACACTAGCAAATACAGCTTTGGCTATTTTTTTTTTTGTAATAATGTACTACCTCACTTGGTTTAGTCACATCTTTGAAAACCATTCAGTTGCTTACAAATAAATTAAATCAAACAAATTGCTTCATTGATGCGAATAAAATTCCATATTATCAATAATAGAATATTCCAGCATAATTGTCTTTTCTTGAAACTAAAAGTCATGGTTAGCCACCCCTTCAAAGGTAATTCTATTTCCCAAATCATCAAAATGACTGAAGGGGGCTGCACAAGATTCAAAACAAACAGGCCACCAGGTCCACAACAGTAACTCATCCTTTCTCTTCTTCCTTCATATTTGTCAAACAAGACCCAACAGAACTACCACTACTACTACAAATCAAGAACGCTAAACCGCCAGGTCCACAACAGTAACATCTCATACTCTTCTTCCTGCATTATTGTCAGACAAAATCAGCTGCACACTTACGCAGAGCTACCACTACCACCACAAATCACACAAAGTGATGCAAAAGATCACCCCAGTATCCAAAATGAAAGGAAAAATGGAAAAGGAAAAGGACTTGCCAAGAGAGACATGAATTAGAAGCATGGTGGACAGGCAAGAGTGTTTCTTATGAGAGATTTTTTTCTCCCTGTCGTAAGGCTTTCGGTTTCCTGGGCCAGTCAATTTTTCCAGACTGGGATTTCAGACGCTTTTAGGTTTGTGGTTGATCCTACGGAGGATATCTTGGGTAAACAGAATGCATCCCAACTGGCAACCCAAGACTGGAACCATTAGCAACTTTTGTCTCATCGTAACCATCTCAGTCTTTCTTAATTACATTATCATCCCACAGAGCATGCAACATACATGACATCTATCCAATTAACATGCTCCTGTCCAGCCTACAATATTAAAAAGGGCTTTGTCAGCTGGCCCTTGCCTCTAACAGGAAGACTAATGTTTTTCAGTCTGACAAAACCAATATCTCATCCTTGTTCAATTTTTTAACCCATACCAAAAAATAAGAAGAGACCCAATTTAATAAACCACCTCCCCTTCTCTTCAAATGCTATTCCTACTTGATAGTAGTTGTGGCCATATCAGTATTGCATTAAAGAAGCACAGCCAAAGCAATATGTATACCATGGTTCTAGTCATTTCAGACAGCATTATCAACTTTCACAGATAAACAGAATCACAGAACTTACAGTAGGTGCCTTCAACAAGCAATTTGCTGTAACATATCCTAAAGCACAAAGCACACCATGCTGCATCTCAAACCTAGAGAAAGCAAATGCCAACTTATGACACCATAACTGGAGTGAAAAACTCAATCATAATTTGTGATGAGTGCTGAAGGAAAACTTGCTGTTAAAACTAAGAACCTTGGCTTCAGCATCCCGCCAACTGAGGATATCAGTTCAGAAATCAGATCAGAGGATGCAGAGACAGGAAGCGCAGAGGAGGCAACTCCAAGTAACTGCGCTATTGATTCACGTGTACCAAAGTCCAGATGACCCAGTAATTGCTTTAGCCACAACACTTTATTCGCATAGCGAGATGATATTACCTATTGAACAGAAGCATAACTAAGAAAAGGACATCCAAAAATGCCATTTGCTCAGACAAGAGGGAGGGAATGGCACTATTGAAGTGATAACCAATGCACTTGTTTTTAACATTTTGACTCCTGAAATTCAATATAATGTACCTGTGGAACATGTGTTGCAACAGTTATCAATGCCTTGGAGGCATCAGCATGCAGCTCAATAGAGCCTTCGTATGCCATGGCATGCTCTAGAAGTGAACATAGTTTATCCACAGAATATACAAACTTTGAATCTTCCAGTATGGTATTTTGCTTTACATCTGATTCAAAGCACTTCAACAAAAATTTGATCATAGCTACATAGGTCGCTGAATGGAAAAGTAGCTTGCTTTGCCCCAGACCAGCTGAATCTGTCAATGCTGGCTGCTGTTCCAGAATATAATCTAGCATGTCTACTAGTTTTGGGTATTGGATACTCAATTCAGTGCTAAGAGTCTTTCTTTGATCTTCTCCAGGAAACAAACCTTCTAATGCCATCTCCCTTTATGAATATCAAAGTGTTTAGTTCTATAAAAAAAATGACAACAAAAACATAAAACTGAAATCTCAACATTGTGAATAGCTAATAACAGTCCCACTTTAACAGCTTCAAATATCACTCCAAGAACCAGAGGAATTTGAACTATACCAGAATACACAAGTTTCCTGGACATACATCTGTAGCAGTGGAACTAACTAAAATGTATTTAAAAAATAACTTTCAGAATAAAGCTGACCTAAAAAATCAGTTATCATCATCACAGGGCCCTTTGGTAACTTTCCTAAGAACTATGACAAGCATGATGAAACACTATACAACTGAAGACGAAACAGAGAAATTTAGGGAGAGACAGTAGAAAATTTGCTTTCAATCACTCACTGAATTACAGTTCCTAGATCTTCTTTCCAGATAACAATTTATTCATTTGCTTGTTCCGTTTCTCCTAAGAAATTAGTCCCTCCTTAATTAAATCTAAAGTCTTACTTGCTTTTTGATATAATAGACAACGATATGCAATTATCCAAAGCAGAACATACATTGTAAAAACTATATAAAAAGTAGAGGAGATTGGAGAAATGAACAAAGAAAAGCATTTTTTCTATTGGTGTTAATTCAAAATTGTAACGTGACAGTAGAAAATTTGCTTTCAGTCGCTTAATGAATTGCAGATCCTATATCTACTTGCGAGAATACACTTCATTCATATGCTTTTTCCATTTCTCCTAAGAAATTTGTCCCTCCTCAATTAAATCTAAAGTCTTACTTGGTTTCTAATACGATACACAATTATAACACAATTATATGCACTTACCAAAGCAGATCTACGTTGTAAAAACTATAGAAAAAGTAGAGGAGATGCACTAATCTCCGATTGGCTGGAGAAATTAATAAAGAGAAGCATTCTTGTCTATCGGTATTCATTCAAAATGGGAGGCAAGAAACTTGGTTTTAACCACTTAGAGCCAGAATGCATGTCAATTTGGATGTAAGGCTTAAATGATACAAGAAGCAACTAAGAAATTCAAACTGATATATGAGCTTACACAAGTGCAAGTGATGCAAAATGTGATGTTGAAAATAGAACTAAAGAAGGTTTAAGAATACAAGCCTGTTTAGGAACGCAGTGCAAAAGCATAAAGGTATTCTAGATTTAAATGAAAAATAAGCTGCCATTGAAAATGCTTGGCAACATATAAAATCTTTTTCAGCTATTTTTAATGAAAAGCTGTTTCACGTGAAGCCTAATCTGGGTGATGTTTCATAAGAAGCCGTTATCCAAAAGGCACCTTTCCACATACATCACCCAGGATGGACCGCAAAAACTAAAGATGGCAGGTTAATTCAAAGGACAAATAGTACAGTGACTACCTGACAACAAACATATTCCCAAACTTAACAAAATTGTCAAAGGATAAAAAGACCTAAACTAGTTACTGCATGTTGCAACAAGAACAATATAGGAAAATAAAACTACTGGCTAAAAAGGCATGGTGAGCTACCTAATGTCCAATTTAGGATCAGCAGCAGCAAGCATACAAATGAATCGGCTAGGGCAATGCTGCATGTCAAACAAGGATGTCACCCATCTGACAGCACAAAATCGAACTTCACTTTGTTCCTTTCATACAAAAGGTAAATACATGTCAGATAAGTAATCAAAGCTGTCACATTTGAAACAATCTGAATACTTAGCATATGGGATGAGCCAAGTTTAATGAAAATGTACCAATTGAGAATATATTAGAAGAAGCGACTCCAAACTCTTCAACACATTGGAGGGTGCATCCTGATGCAAAGCAACAAACCGTGAAAATGAAGAGTCAAATCAAGTGCAAATGCTTGAGCTGATGAAACTTGATACCTTATATGCCAAAGCAAGTGAATTAGTGGCATCTTGAATGACTAAACGCAAAAATTGAGCTTCCATTTTCAGTGCCTCAAAAAGTCGAATGGCCATATCCGTTTTCTCTCTATCAGAACCACATAACATAACAAAATTATGAGTGATTGAGATAGAAACTGAAACAGCAAAACATGATTGGAACAAATAATCTTACCTGAAAAGTTGTGGCATCCGTTCTGCAAGCAACCCAATTGCCTGATAGGCAAACGTTTTTATCTCCCTGAAAATAGCATCTGTATGAATGAGGCATCAGAATCTAAGTAACAGTCCTCAAAGAAAAGAAAATTGTTTCTGTGAAAAAGAGCTTTACATTTAGGGGTAACACAAGCCCACCTGAATCTGATGTTGAATAATTATCAAGCGAGCTCAGAATTCCAGTAAGGATGACAGGGCCCATAAGCTTTAACTGATCTGGCCTTGCCTGTAATTATTCATGAACAATAACATGCAAAAGGGAAGATCAATTTAAGTCAGACAAAAGATACTTTGCCTTGAAATCGTTTTAAATCAAAGAAACGTCAGTTTAACATTAAATCCCTTGTTTCGAGTTATAACTGTACGAGTTATCTTGAGCATATGTATAACAGTTTGAAAGTCATTCTTCAACAGTAAATCATGTATAACCAATATACTAGGTGTCGGTACAGTAACAAACATGTTATCTCTATTATCCAAACATAAAAACTTCGATCCTCACCTACCTCTTTTAAAGCATTTTATTAGAAGCACTAATAGGTAAAGTTGAATAGATTAAAATAAATAAAGTGCTTACATGTTTGAAGACCCAAACAGTAAATTCCATCCCCAGCTGCTTCAACCTGGCGATGGTATCGCTTCCTGATGGAGCAGAAAAATATAGCAATTTTATCTCCAGCTAATGAACCAGAATTACAACATCTACAAGCCATCTTTAACAAGGGAATCCTGGAGGTGGTATCACTTCCTAAGGTTGTTTGTGAAATGTTTGTTTACAGACTTGACAAGCCATCACCACTGAGGGAGGGGAACCTTAGAGACCACACAATTATAACATACAAATTCCCAATACAAAAGAATTGCACCTCAACAGAGATAATACCCATTAATTGTTCAATTACAGAAAAACAAGGCATAGACCAAAGCCAGTTTCCTTTTTTACAAATTTGATCAAACTTTTTTTCTTTTTGGCAATACAACCATGATTAGGTTACACAAGAAACAGAGAAAATTTCAGTCACGGAATCATTGACTCAGAATATACACCTACTATTCGCTAGGATATTAGTTTATAAGTCAATCTTGGCAAAATTAAAGAAATATTATACAAGTTTACAAAGTAATGCATATAAACTGTTGAAACAAAAAACCACATTGTAAATCTTTTGCCACGTTACCAGCCAAAATAATACTAATAAGTTCACACTCATGGTATCGTTGACATGGTATAAACACACATAAGGTGCTACCATAGAAGGTAGCATATCATAAAGGAAAACTACTAATATATGCCACATTTTGGACATAACCAAGGCACCTATCCCACAAAAGATTACTAATAAAATATAACCTTTGAGGCACCAATAACCATAGGAAAACTGAAGGGGAAAAAAGCCATTGAAGTGCACATTTTACCATATATGCAGCCAAAGATGCACTGTAAAGTTGACGGGAAACTGTTTGCTGCCAATACTGATCGGCAGAATACGGACATTAGCTTCACCCTTAAGGCAGGAGTCCCAGGAGTGACTTTGGATTCTTGCGGAATCCTTTCAGGTCCAGTATTGCCTGCATATGAAGTGAATGAGTATCATATCTGCCATCTGGCATGTGGTAAACTTCACATGAAGAATTCAGAAAGCTCTTTTAGCTAAAAGTTCTGCAGAAACATCGAGAATGAGAAGAAAAAGGGCAAGTCATTTAAGGAGCCAAAGATGGCCGGAAATTGCCGATTACAGATCCTAAAAAGTACTTAGTGGTAACATACCACTTGAGGCAGTGAATAAAATAAGAAAGATACCAATAACCCAGGCAGATAACACTACCAAAACCCTGCTGCTGTACTTCTTGCACATTATAGATAAAAATAAAATAAAAAAGAGAGATAAAAAACTGAAAACATTTAGTAATATATTGCATGAGCAAACTATGCTTGTTTTCTTTTTCTAAGTGAATACTTTGGACATTAAAATGAAGCCACCGTAACTAATTTTTGCAGCATATGTCAGATGGACAATGAATAGGCCTTTCTAGTTGGCCAGATGGGCCTGATTTCAATACTGTAGGAGTCACGAAAACGAAGCCAAAACAGGTAGAAGTGACACAATAAGCATTCGATTTTCCACAAGCAACCAAAAAAATTATAAGTTCATTGGAAGGTTTTCCCTTTAAGATATTTAGAGAACAGAGCTTGCAGTGCTCGAGACTAATGTACAATGTACAAAAGCTCTTCAGACAAGGTTTGGCTCCAGAGATGTGGTCAGCGACCTGATCAACAAATTTTTAGCACTTTCACACTTTCAAACAGAGTGCTCATGAAGTATGAAATGCTAAAGTATTCTAACAATGTTGTCCAATTTACTTTTCAATGCCATCAAAAGCATGCTTAGTTCCGTTCAAAAAGTTTACTACTGCGGGGTTCATACTACCTGTTCCAGCAGCTTAGCTCAGCTTTTAAGTATTTTGGACTAGTCTTGCTAAGGTTTCTGATTTGCTTAAGAAGGGCTGAGATTTTTCAACCTCACATCTACTCAAAGCAATTTCCCATGACAATATTGGGCATGTGTAAAAGAAACACCGACTAAACAATTTCCTTGTTAGCAAATAGGAAATTCCTTTTCCCAAAGAACGTTACTACTGCTTGCATCTGACAAAAGCATAACATTCACCCACTTTTAATTCCCACCCACCCCCGCCATTTATTCCTTCCAGAATATTGGTAAAGTGCAAACATGGCTTTCCAGTTTCTAAATTAAGTACCAATGTTTCAGATATCTCCATCAGGAGCAATACTTTCAAGAGATTTTTATGTAGGGGCTCACAAAAATTCTCAGCTCCCTGATTGTTCATCCTTCATTCCTTATAAACATTACTGTGTCCAATATGATCTACTATGTTTTCCCCTTGCAGAACATTGTCATTAAGACTGCTGCAATTGATAAAATTTAATACAGCAATTTTAAACCCTCACAAGCATAAACATTTCAAATTTCTCTTGAATCTCCTCTACATTGTAAAGTAAAGAGTAAAACTTTTAGCAAACAAGTTGAATATATCCGAAAGTTCTTGTCACTCGCCAAAGTAGCTGAAAACATACTTTCCCTTGAATGGCTAAATGAGCACACAAGCAGACATTAGGATAAAGTCACCTGTTAAAAGCAACTTATCTTCAGGGGAAATAATGCTTCATACCATTGAACAATAGAAGTAATCTGCCTATCAGTTTTGCATCTTCTAAATTTGCTGCACTAGCATGCTTCTTCAAAAGCTCATCCCCTCTCCTAGTAACAGATTCCTGACTTGAATGAGGAAACCCAAAAAGCTGAAGGTCATATAATGATTAATTTAACCAGACAAATTCCTGATTTGAACCAGGAACAAAAAGCTGAAGGTTATTGGATGGTTAATTTAACAAGACACGTATAGTCAAACACAAAGCATCATCACTTATGCCACAAAAAAAAATGAAATATGTACCTGTCAACACAGGCAACTAAATAGAGGGGATAAACATATTCAGGGGGCAGCTCCATAGCCTCCACAATGTTTAAGATCCCTAACTACAAAATCAGATGGTGTGATCAGTGATGAGAACATTAGAAAGCACATTAACAATTAAAATAACTAACATCAATGCATTAGATTTAAGCCTATCAACCTGATTATCATATTATCAATTTAGGCTTCCATAGATTTTTACCTTTCTACTACGAAGCATTTCAATTGTCAAGGTCTTTTTACCGCTAACACGGTCCCTCTGAGTAACTGAAAGCCCTGCTGGGCATCCACCACTGTGAAGAGTTATAGCCTTTTTATTTATGAAAATTGCTTGTTTAATTTACATTTAGCAATGCAAAATGTCAGTTCATCCAACCTTTGAGAAGTAGGCTGATATAAAAGCGTTTGAAGGCCAAAATCAAGAAATATCTCTCTGTCCTGTGAGCCACCAAGGCTTTTATATTTTGCCACAACTTGATCATCAATTTGAGCTGAATAGCATTCACCAATCACCTGAAACAGGAAAAGAATTATAAACTCAACATCACATGTCAGCAGACACCAACTGGAAAATATAAGTTTAAAATATACAAGGCCATTCCATGGCCATCATTGGCACTTAATCCAATAATGTAGCTCACCAAATTAGCCCCGAAAGAACAATGCAGATATGAATGACCTTAGGTGAAACTAAAAATAGAAGAAGAAAAACTTCTAAGACAAGTTGCCAATGGTGGGTCTCAGATCTAACCAGCCAAGTTCACTGCATGGTTTACCTAACCAATAGGAGCTTAAACTATTTTAAATATAATGTACAAAAAGAAAAAGGAAGAAGAATTCAGAGAACATTGCCAAGTCAGTCTACAAAGAGAAATAGCTCGTGATCATTCTGCTAGAAAAACAACAAGAATGGAGCTCCAAATAATTACTCTTCTAACTCAAAGCAACTTCAAGGACTATCGAATTGGTTGTAGGTAACACATTAAGTATATTCAAGGATTGCCAGGTAGAACATTATATTCTTTGAAGTACAAGAAAAGGACCAGATTAAACTAATCTGACACAGGATTTTGTTCAATGGATTTGTTTCACTCAAGAGTGTTGGTTTCAGAAAAATTCACAAGCACAGAATCTGTATAAAAATTAAGCAACCTGAGAAAGGGAGTCCTACTTGTGCCTGATTGGTCTAATTTCCTGATTAACTTTGCTCAAATAACTCTTGTCTTGTTACACCCTTTCTCAAAATCCTTATCAAAGTCTAATCAAAACCTGGATTCAACAGAGTGCAGTGAATTCTTGGTCAACAACAGAAGCATTGTTCCTTGTATTTCACTTATTCTACCACATGCATTAATTCTACACACTTAGTGTTCATATTTGTTATGTAGGCATGAATGGTTAGTGCATAGATAAGAGCTAACTTTAAGACAGAAACTGCAAAGTTATAGGCGAGTTCTACTACTTTTATCGCACATCCCACCTATCTCTAAGCCTATTAACTACACACCAAATGAGAATTCTAGTCACCAACTCCAGACTTTTATACTCTTCAATTGGCATAGAGTATGCACACTTGACATTCAGAAATATAGAGAGTAAAATTGTCCTCATTCTCAAAATATTAGAACAGCTTATTGGTCCTTACACGGAAAGATCAAAGCCCTCACTCATATACGCTTCCCAAGATGATTAAGCAGAAGACAAAAACAAGCATGTGCTGGTATCTTCTTTAACCACTATGCCCCTTCCAGCCTTGAATTTTCAGCCCAAAAGTTTTGGCTCAGACTTCACTTTGCTAAAACCAACTAGAAGGCACTGGCACTTGATATTTTTCAGCTCACTGCTATCATGCATGCATGGCAGCTTGTCATACTTCCATTTTTCTTGAATTCCATCAGATCAAATTCATATTACCTTTCATAACTCCCATAACAAAAGAGTTCTGCAGCAATTTATTGCTTGCACAGTTTTCATCTCACTCCCCCTCTCCCTCCCTCCATACTCTCTCTTGCACAATTGCTTGTGTATGAGCTAATCTTTAGTCAAAATAGTTGCTTGCAGCTACGGAATACCAAAGTGGGGAATGGACTGAGGTGTATCTGCTATTAGTGATTGATAAGCAAGTTCAAAAAGAAAATTTATGAGGTCAACTCTATAGCCCTCCCAACACAAAAGAGTAATCTTTAAGATCACAGGCCGCTAAGCTTGAACTTCACCAAAGCTCAAATCAAATCTGTACTAGAGGGCTATATTACTATTAGTTTGGCAAGGCAAAATGCATGACAAAGTCAAAAAGTAACTCATGAGGTAAAATCAACCTCCTGCAAATAAGTTCCTCAAATAGAATATCTGCGATCCAAAATTTATAAAAATCAACCACGAAGAGAAGGAAAATCAACAATAATGATGAGGCTGAGTGAAGCTACCTACTATTAAGAACTACTTAAGCACAAAAAGTAGAAAAATGAATACATACAGTCCTCTAGTCATAACCCAATTACAAAACCATGAGACAATCAAGAGAAGAAAAATAGGAATTTATCTATCAAGAACAAAAGAAAACTTCGGAAATACCTTTACTGAGATTCTCAACAATATCTCTTGATGCTGAGAAGGAAGCTTTGAAATGGTTGCAAGAAAAGTAGGAACTAAGTTTTCTTTATCCTGAAACCACAGAACTAGATCAATCTAGTGCCTAAGGAAAGCCAAACAAACTTTGCTTTTATCAATTAAATTGAAAAGTATGAATCTAAATTATTATGGCCTACCTCCTTCCTTGCTCGATCAATTGCCATCTCAACATAAACAACACAAAAGCTCCTAACCATTGGAGCATTACCAGATTCCAAATACAATTGCCACAACTCTACTAATGGTAAACCAATCTCTGGCTGGTGCTTTACTCTCTTGTTCACATGGTTTAAAATCTCAAGAACCTAGAATACAAGCAGTAAACTTCTTTAATCAACAAACAAGTTTAATAAATATATGTATGTAACAGCACTTTTCAACTATGTTACCCAGGCTCGAGTACTGGAGTCCCACCAACACGCTACTCTAGTGCAAAATGTAGAGTCAGACTTGGGTATGGCAAGGCAAAGTAAAGGGTATGGGTAACATAGCTTTTCAAGTAACAAGTATCAACTTTTCAAGTTAATGATATGCAGATGGTAATTAACAAAATAAATTCATAGAAACTCTAAATCTCCAATCCATCTCCCATTGGTACCTATCCAACAGGAAACAAAGATAGCACTTTTCGAGTTAATAACGTGATCGGGTAAAATAGCACTTTTCAAAAACACACAATTGACAAAAATGAGTTGTTAAAAACAATCAATCTTCCATTGCTCCCTGTCCAACAAAAAAACCAACATTTGGATGTTTACAGCTAGTAACATCAAATCTTCAGTTAGTAGGATCATACTAAGCAGATGAGTTCATTAGAAGAATGGCCAATCTTCATTGCTTCCCAATAACATAGCACAATTCAAGGTTAACAGCATACATTTTTTTGGAGTAAGTAACCCGTAACTAACAACTGAGCTGCTAAAATTTAACTTTTTGAGCTAGTCACATCAAATTTTGTAGCTCCTAAAGCAACAATTATGCATGTTATACATCTTTGAAACCTTAATTTTACTAAAAAAAATTTGCTAGAAAAAAAAAAAAATTCCTCTTTAACTTTTAAATTTCACGAAAATAAACCGATTCAGCTGGAAAGGCAAAAACAGAAGCAAAAAAGAAAAAAAGAAAAGCCAACAAAATACTTAATTACAAACGGAATAATCAACAAATTACTTTGTTTCGGACGGACTGCGATGAAGAAGAGAGGGAGGAAATGGAAAGAGGAAGTAGCTTGGAGAGCAAGTCTTGAAGCTTCGAGTCATCGCAAAGAGCCAACCGAGTCAGCATCCGGTCCAATAAGTCCTCTATCTCGCCGTCCGACTTGCCGGACAGCATTGAAGATAACCACGACGACAACGCCGACGCCGGCGACGATGATGATTCGGTCATTTTACTTTCCGTTTTTTGGTCCTTTGGTTTCTTTTTTTTGTTGTTTGTTTTTCCAATTTGAATGGATATTTTCCGCCTCTATATATACGGCGCTTGTCCTGGCCCAGCCCAATTAGGTAGTTATTTATCTTTTTCTTTTCCTAAATTTATGGCTATGTATGGATTAACTATTTTTGAAATATTTTTGAAAAATATTTTTGTAATTATTTTTTAAACAGAGTGGTGTTGTTTAGATCACCTTTTTTGGAAAAATGTCTTTTTAAAAAAGCTATTTAATTTTGGAAAGGTTACGCATTGCATTACTTTTGTCACTTTCGTATAGAAATTATGTCGTACACATTGTTGGAAGGATCAAAAAAAGTTAATTAGAATTTTGAAAGAAGCATACAATCATTTGGATGCCAAAGCTACCACATTGAATTCCTGGTACCGTTTAACTAAAATTGGATGCATAGCTCTAAAGGACTATTGGGTCACTTAATTTGTCCGTGGTAAAAGTAATAGTGCAATAAGTGCACATATTTCCTTAGTGTTACAGTTCGAACCAATTGATTGCAATCACCAACTCCTAATGATGATGGTGATAATACATGTGATTGGCGATTGTTCTCCGATCTTCATTCCATTTGGTAACTCCTTGTACCTACATATCAACTGGTTGTGATCCCAGGACTTGGTGGCTGTCTTGTAAATTATTTACCCAAGCTCCAGCAGCCTCTTCTTCATTGAAATACGCATTGTTTGGAACATACTTTGGCATGAAGCTGTGCAAGGCACAACAAGCGAGGACAATGTTGTTCTGTGTTGCCATCAAGTACTCTGCATGAGCCCTTCTAGTATCGGAAAATGTTTTTTCACACCAAATATTTTTTCTATAATGTTTCTTAATGATGCATGGCACCTATTGAAATGGGCTTTAACTACACGCACTTGCAGGGTCCCACTTGCACTTCTAAAGGGAGTCATAAATCCTGACATATTTGTGTATGCTACGCCCACCACATAATATTTGCCTGCATAGCATGAACAGATAGCACTTTCAAAATTAATCTCGTGATTAGTTGCAACAATACTCAGCAGCTTGTGATTTCTTTTCCTATTTGCTCCACAAAACTTCCAAATTTCACACACCTGCTAATAGCATTTGAAAGGCACAATTAGGATCCAATAAGGTATTACGTAGGACCCTAGAATCATGGGCACTACCCTCCCACTCTACCCTGACATAAGTGAATCTCATGTTATGGTCACACATAGTTAGGATATCTTGCGATAAGCCCTCGTGCCTGTTCCCGTAACGGTCCTTGTTCTCGGCTCTACACCATGCTAATACGTGTGTTCCGTCAATAGTTCCAACACAATCCTAATAACATGGGTCGGAGTTATGTATTTAATAGGCCCTGACATTGGATGCATAAACATGCAATGCCTTACCTTGAACCATGGCCAGAACAGAACACTATGAGTTATTCTTGGATGAGTTGTGTGATAATCTATCGGCTTAACCAAATCACAACCCAATCGAATAAGCGATCGAAGGCAGCGTCGGAGATGACGATCCACTGTCTCTAATGATGTTGGAATCTCTCTGCTAGAATCATATGCCATTCATTATGACTCGAGCACATAAAGGTAATCGACAGACTCATGAATTCCTATCCTCTGTGTGGGGTGCGGCTCCCAATAACCACGCTTCAGCAACATATCACACAATTACAAGAAAAGTGAAGCTTCCATGTGAAGGTTGTCGAATATTCTATTTCGATACCCGTTTATCAATTCCAGAATCCATTGTTTCACCTGACAGTGAACCATCTCATATTTGTCGCCTCATAAAAGGGTTTAGGAGCGGGTCAAACAAAGCCAGTCCTAAGAGCACAAACATGGCAAATGTCAATACGAGATCGTCCTCGTCAAATTTGTCAGAGGAGTCCCCACTACAGGCATGCTTTTCATTATCTATCAGGCTCCCCTGGTACAATTTCAAGGTGAATCTGCAAGTTCAAAATGTAATAATATAGGTTAAAGTTATCTTAACTTATAACAAAACAGAGCACTGGAATACTTAAAGATAGAAGGCAGCCGAAATCCAAAATCCTACTAGTTGCGAGGTAAATTTGACGAGATCGTCCTCGTCAAATTTGTCAGAGGAGTCCCCACTACAGGCATGCTTTTCATTATCTATCAGGCTCCCCTGGTACAATTTCAAGGTGAATCTGCAAGTTCAAAATGTAATAATATAGGTTAAAGTTATCTTAACTTATAACAAAACAGAGCACTGGAATACTTAAAGATAGAAGGCAGCCGGAATCCAAAATCCTACTAGTTGCGAGGTAAATCTCTGTAGCCTACCTAACAATTATGCAACTTGGCGCCCTATACAGTTATGACAAGCAAAGTGAGAGCAGATATTGAATCATACTAAAAATAATTTAACCCACTAGAAGGGCAACGGAGGCGGCTGCCTACATTATCAATAAACTAACACACCTATTTAATAACTTGTCGTCATATTGTTATAAAAGTCTCAGAATGAAAAGTAATAAGATAGATGCATTGTCCAAATTATAAAACACTCAACAAAGCCAAGGCCAAACAATGCATGTCGTAACGGTAAGAAATGACTCAGAAAACATAGATTTAATGTTCCAGTAGCAAAGGCTACTTTTCAAGAACAAAATAACAAAGGCAATAATAGCCAGCCTTAAAGAACTGCCTACAACAATGTAATGACTAAAACAGGGTGGGAGGGGGCTCCTGAAAACCAAAATCAGACGGGAGGTAGCCTCAACGCTTCATACTTGATGCGGTCAGCGTCCGATCTAGCTAAATCCCCAATAGCTAGCTCTTGAGAGTCCTTCAATATTTCTGCCATAGCCATTTTGGCATCATAGTCAATGTCAGCCATTTCCCAAAATTTAGTCAAAGCAACATCATAGGTCGATTTCTTTAAACTAGACCTAGATGCATGCTTAGTCAGAGAACTGATTGACACATTCATATTGCTAGTCATCTTCCGGCTAACTAATGACTCAATGGTGTCAATGGTCCGAAAGTATCTATCAATAACTGAACTGGACGCAGTAGCCATGGGATTTCCACTTGATGCGTCACCAGACTTTTTATCTTTCCTTTATCCTTCTTCCTTTTCTCTTTTTTCGCCGCTACTATCTCCACATCAGCATCCAACTCCTCAGTTTCCAACCTGCCCTTTCCCCACCCAAATCGTGCTATATTTTTCATGTCTAGCTCGTCACCAGAATTACAGAGTCGTTTTTGAAGCCAGAGTTGAAGTTTCCCATTGCACCTTGATTGACAAACACTTCCTCCAATAAATAGTAAACAATGCAATCATTTCGGAATTTGATATATTTAGGATTCACCTTGTACAAAAAAGGAAAACAGGGTTAATTTGTTAAATCAATTAGTCTAGTTAAGAAAAAATAAAAACATGTTCAGCTAGCACATGAGTTCTTGAACAATTGTATCTACTCCATCTCCCTCCACTTGTCATCGTTGATAAGAAAGGTATAGTATTGACTATCCCAGCCCAATCTCGCTTCCCTTCTCTTGAAGGAAATATACAACTTGATTAATTCCCGCATTGCATAGTATTTGCCTCTGATACCATCAAAGCTGAAGATGTTATGGTCAGGCCATTCAATTGCCATTGTATTTTGGGGACCATATAGCTACAGATGTTATTGTCCTTAATTTTATTAGCCCTATGCATGTTGACAAGGTATTGGGCAAAGGAAATTTCGTGCTCCTTAAAGAAATGCACACGCTTCGTAAACCTGCGCTTTTTTTTTCTCATCTTAATTTATTGATGAAGAAATGTAGAAACATTAAATGAACTGTAATAGTAACAAATGCATGCGAATAGCAGAGTACATTCCTCACAACTGGAAAGAAACGGGAGGAGGAGCTCCGAATTATCTTGTAGTAGTTAGAAAGGCACTGGCCCAAATCGTTTTCCCTCCTAGCATATATGGACGTCTGAGTACTTTGGCCACTTGCACGTGTCAATGTTGTCAAGATAATTTAAAAAATTGATATTAGTACAGGTGCAGGAATTCAACAAATCCCAAATAACCGAAGCACTTCTAGTAATAGGGGGGGAATGTAGGCTTAAATGCCAGCTACCATCCAATCCAATGTTCTTAACCAATGCGAATTGAAACCTAGGAAGTAGGAGGACAAGCGAAGTAAAAGGTGTTGAATGAGTAGTTAACAAGTAACAAGGACATTTATTCAAAGAAATAGTAGTTAACAAGCAACACAAATTTTTAATGGAACAAATGTTGAATTAGTAACACGTAACCCCCTACACTGGATTAGCATTTAAAATGTCACCACCGTTAATCCAATGCTGGCCGCTTCTTCGCACAAAAAAAAAAAAAGGACAGCCAGCAACCCAAGTTGCCCATGAAGACGATTTGGAAACATGAAATAGTCCATTGGATTCCCTATTGCTTGAAAATGACTTTGTCAAACTTGTACAAATAGGCAAACAAATCCTACTTATTATGAAGCCTCGTCGGTGAACAAACGTGAAAAAGCACGGTAGAGTAGAAACATTCTGCAAAGTGCAACTAAAAAGAAAAACATATCCAGTAATCTATCACAAAATTTTCCTACAAGCCACGAGCATAGCAACAAACCAAATATAAGTCACTAAGCATCCTCTAAAAACAATTAGTACATTATTTACCAAGATGCCAAAACCTTTGGTTCATGATGAAACAAAAAAGAAAGAGAAGGGCATATACAATGTTGCAAGCACAGCTTCCATGACAATTGCAAATCAATTGAATTGTTGTCACAAAGCCGTCCCAATCGAATTACTGCACCGTCAAGACAACAAAGATAATGGCACAAGAAATCTACTGACAAGAAAGGGGAAAGCTCACCAGAAAAGGAAATGTATCGGCCATGGAACTTGCTCTCTATCTGGTGTCGGTTATCAAGCGTGGCTTCCTTTTTTTTTAAACGATTGAAAATGGTACTTCCTGATACTACCGCCGGTACACAAAATCCTGTTGCAGCGAAGCCTTCGAAACGCCCAACCACAACAATGATGTCTGTGCTTTGGCTAAAATTTGAAGCCCACTAACAGAGAGCTTAACGTGGACTGGTGATGGTAGAAGGATAGCGAAGCAGGGTATGGAGTGCGGCAGCTTTTTTTTATTCTCAATTAGGAACAGGTTGTGTTTTAGGGTTGAGAAATGAAACACAAACACAAGTCATTTGTTTGTTGGCAAAAAATGATATAGCTTTGCCTATCATGTACTGTGCACTAATATGTTGTCCTTAGACATATAGGGTGTTGTGTAAAGACAAAAACATGATTTTTTTTTTTAAAACACCCCCAAAAACACTCCAGAAACTATTTTTTAAAAATTGCAAATCCAAACGCAACCTATGGTTTCTTCTCATTCATTTTCAACTTAAAGTTTAAATTGCTTTGCAGGCTTTATATATACTGGGCTAGTACATGCCCAAGTCCAATCAGGCCCACTAGTTTAGCCCACTAGCAAAGCTATTGGAAACATTAATCCGGGAGCATGAGGCTATTTGGTTCAACTCCAAAGCCCTCATCTCTCTGTTTTCACTTGTAAAATTAAAATGTCCCTTAAACTAAGATGAAAAAAAGGAAAAAAAAAAAACTTATGTGAAAGTTATTTATTAATAATTTAATAATTCATGCTATGTTATCTAAGACTTTGATCTTGCACAGGAGAAGTCAATTCCACCTAATTATCCTACTAAAATATCAATTTATTAAAACTAAGCCAACAACATAGCACTTAGGATGGTAAAGATGCTGAGTTGAATCAAATTTTGACCTAATTGAGCCGGTCTCGATTTAATTTTACCAATCTTGAACTTGAAAACTTCTCAAAGTAAAACTTGAGATTGAGTTCAACCTTAAATCCGAGTTTAGTTGAATTTGATATTGAGTTTAATTAAGGTCAAAAATAATTTTAAAAAATGATTATTATATTGTTAAAATAGACAAAATAGACATTTCACCCTAATGAATAGCAAAAATATGAAGACATATATATAATTTCATTAATAATAATATAAAAATTAAATATACATAAACTTGAGCTAGCTCGATGAGCCAATGAGTCAAGTATAGGAATACTCGTTTCAACTCAATAGGCTCATCAAAACCAACTTGAACTTGGTGTCGAATTTTAATCGAATTAACTTGCAAACACATACAAGCTGACACGATTGGTTTGTAGCCTAAACTTGAATAGCGTTTTATGTTCATTACTTTTAAACTCAATAAAAAATTCATTCAACTTTGATTTAACAAATAAACAAGTCAAATTTGAACAAAATTTCAAATTTGTTAAAATAATCAAACAAGTTTGAACATTAGAGTGTTTGGCTTGATCAGACTCACTTATACCCTAAATAGATCTACTTTTTAAAGTCTGAGGCATTGCAAATTTTCCATGTAAATAAGGTGAGAGAAGACCCAAATTAATCTCAAAACTTGTTTCATGTGATTGTAAAACATGGGGCATTATTTTTCACAAGCAACTGGTCCCTCATGCCAGACAATTCATGTGCCTGTGTATAGATGATTTTAGTCATCAACCACTCCTCTTGGTACATCACATAACGTAAGTACTCACGCATGGCATGAAAGATTTTGAGGAAATGCAGCATAAATTTTGGTTAGTAATACACACCGTCCCACATCAATTCGTTTGCGTGACAGCTCAAAAATGTATACATTAATATAAAATGCAGATATAAAACTCAAGAAAAATTACTAACTTCAAGTTTACCCTTATAGTATTAGTTACCGTGGACTATACACTCAATTTTTAATCACTTTGATCGAATTGATTCATAAATGTTAGCTTTTCGACAAAATTTTTTGTCGAATTGAAGTGCACAATATCAATACAAGAACTGACAAGAATTGGCATTCAACTGCTAATTGGATTAATGTTGTGAAGAAATAAGAGTATAAGTACTAAATTGTCACAAACAAAGGTATACAGCTCAAGTGTCAAGTCACAAGACCAATACTTCAAGAATTATAAGGTATGAAAGAAAATCATTTTCTGAAACTGTGAATACCTAATTAAATACAGTACCATATACTCCCAGCAAAATCAGAGTCCAGCACAATTTGGCACCAAACAAATAAGAGAATGCAGAAAGGGTTACAGACTCTGATGGTTCAGCATTATCGCTGACGGTTTGTGGATTATCGAAGTTGGAAGGAACTAACGTATCTGGTGCAGAATCATCATCACCGGGGACAGGATTATTAGGTGCTAGGGCTTCATTAGAAGGGTTTTTGAGGCTTGGTGGCAAGCCATGGCCATATTTTACGTTTATTTTGAAATGTTGGCCATTTTTGCATTGCTCACCATCATAATCACTTGAGAAAAAGTAGGTCATTCCAACTTTGAGAAGGGGTACTGCAACTGAAAGTGGATGAGGAGATGTTGAGGATGGATCTGCAGATGCCCATTGGACTGTGTCATTGTCTGAGGCATTGTCATAATCGCAGTTTTTGTATGTTGTGAAGTTGTAGGTCTGGATGATTGAATGATTGTTGTCTGAGTTGAAAACTGCATTCACAAAAATAATGCAAGAAAACGTGTAATATGAATAGAAATAGTTGATTATAAGAAGAATAGGTGTGAAATTTTTCAAGAAAAACACTTGGCAATAGATAATTTAATACACAAAGAGAGAGATAAAAAAGGCAATTGTACCATGTCAAAGGAAACAAAATGAAAACTATTAGGTGAATGATTTTTCTTTAAAATTCTAAGGACTGTGAAATTCTTAATATTAAGACTTTCAATTCTTGTCCACTTTGCCCCAAATTTCATATAGTACAATTCCCCTTAAGCTTGTGATTGGAGAGTAAAATTATTATCCCATACCTTTCTTGACCCTCAAAAAAGTACAAGGATCACTGGAGAGTAAAATTATCTCCAAAAAAGTGATATATTCGCCCACCATTTGAAGCAAAGTACAGTCAACATAGATATTGAGAGAGTAAATTAATCACAAGACATTTTTAGCCTTATAATTAATTATAATACCTCAAAAAGTTTCCATAGAAAAGCAGAATGTTTTGGGTACTACCCTACTAATTTGTTACCAAGATACCAAATTACTATAAGCTGCTTGACTCACTTTACAGGTCATCACTTGGAAAGTACCCAAATGTCTCATGATCCCAGCATCCAAAACTGCAATCCCATGTTACCAGCAAAGTACCAAACCAACTTATCAATTGGGAAAGGTATCTGCCTGTCTATGTATTGCCTTGCCTTATTCTCCATGACAATAAAGACCTCAACTGTACCAAGGAAAATGATACTAAAGGCCATCAAATGGACAGCTATTATTCATTACTGTGGATAAATTATTCTGGACACTTGTAGGGTGGCAATAATAGATGAAAGCTTCTTTTTTCTTTAATCTTTATACTTTTAAATATTATTTTTTGATTTTGACTTCTCATTTATCCCATTATTGGCTAATCATGCCAGTAACATCTATCCCTATTATACTTAAGACAGCATCTTTCAAAGCCATGATTATAGGGTTAAATCAAACATGGTGAAAAATTTTATGTCGGTCCGAAATAACTACTAGTCATGCTATTTCATGCCGTTTACCCTAGCAGGACTCTTGGCAAAGACTAATTTATCCCCTGATCCAAAATTATATTAAGATGATTAAACTTAACCACCAATTTGTGTACTATTAACTTGTAGGGTAAAATGTAAAAGATATACAAATCTGCAGCTCTAATTACAGTTCTTTGCACTGTTAATTGGCTCGTGATTCTGTCTACCCGATTGGATACAAGTTTATGTTTGTGAATACAGGATTCTTGAACTTATGTAGAAAAGTATTTACATTGTTACTCCATAAAAGATTAATCCTAGTTACTAAAAAAAGAAGTAGATGAACACAATCGTACAACTAGATACACCACAATGATACATCTTAGTGATTAATTCTCATCCCTCCATTACCCCCATTCCTCCTACCGTTAGCCTCATACATAAAAAAAGTCATAATCCCAGAAGAGAGCTGAAGAGAAATTATTGGAATCTTGGTTACAATCAAAAAGGGAAGAAACCAATCTGGAAAATGAAGAGAAATCTATACATGGTTGAGTTAGTGAAGGGACTTACTGAGGAAATCACCAAGGCTGAAATTCTTGCCAGCAACCCATTTTTGGTAATCAACTTTGGGATTTTCAAGAGTATCGTACCAGCCCAGAGAATCTCCAACAGTGTAGTTCTTGTACTCAGAAGCTGCTGGTGCTGGCGCTGGCGCAGTTGTTGCAGTAACAGATCCTGAAAAAGACGGCAGAAGACAGATACTGAAGCAGAAGCAGAAGAAGAAGAAAATGCTGACGGTTCTTAGGCCACCGCTTGTTGCACAATGGTACATTTTTGTGCGTGGGAGTTTGTGAAAAGTATAATTGTAGTTTTAGATTTTGCTAGCTTTCGAAACTTGACAGAAGAATAAAAGCAGCGGTAGTAGGAGTATACTATAATAAGCTGCCGCCAGCCCCTTTAATTATTTAATAAAACTTGCTTTTTAAAGAGGAAAGGAAAATTACAAAAGTGGGCCTATGTTTTGCTAATTGAAGTTAAGTTTGACAAGTGATGTTTTAACAAGAGAAAATGTTTTTTAATCCAATTAGGTAATAGTAGACTTTTTTTTTAACTTTTTAAATTTTTGTGTTTATTTTTTAATTTTTTTCCGACAAGGAAGGGTAGAACTTAAAAAAACAGGGAACGAATGGAAAGATTTGAGCCCAAACCTCTAATTCCTGGCTTTGGTGCTTAACTTAGACAATCGTTCAAAAAAAAATTTTTTTTTTGTGCTTAGCTTAGACAATTGTTCAATTTTTCTTGGTTTTGCTCAATTTTGATTGGTTCATTTGACAATTCAATCAAATCATCGGCTTATACATATATGCGTATCATTTTCAAACAAAATGATTAGCAGAAAAGCATAGTCAAGCACAAATTGATGTCAATGTTTAATCTTAATTACAAAAAAAATTATTTGGCTTTTACATTTCATAGGTCACTCATTTGATTGCTAATTTTGAGTGCATTTAATGGAATTGCCTTTATTTCTTTTTACTTGTAATAGCTGCCCCTCTACATTTTCCTCTTTTTCACTTTAAAAATCCTTTACGTGACAGAGAAGGAGTTCGTTGGGTTCCACATGACCTCGAATTATATCACCACTTTAGAGAATTTCGTGAAATGCACAACTGATATATGTTTTAGATGCTTCAGAATTCTTATAAAAAAATTGTTTCATTAAATAAAAATATATCAAAAAGCAATAATATTTAATCCAAACCTTCTCAAGATTGAAGATACCCTCCATCAAATCTATACTCTCTCGATTGATTATCAACCATATGTGTCAAAGGTACTCAATGTCAATGAACATTGATCTGTTTAGATTGGCCATTTTTTCAAAAACAAAATTTTCAAATATAATTCTACAGTAATACACAATATTTAAAAAACATCTCATTTATACAATATATCAAATATTTCAAAAAAATTTTATAGTAAAAATTTTTCATATACACTGCTACAGTAAAATTTTTTAAAAATAGCTAATCCAAACGGAGACAGTTTACAAGAAGTTATAACGGATTCATTTGGATAATATAATTTGAGAAAAAAGTTTACAAATATTATTCTGCTTATATCATAAACATAATTTCAATCACTTTTTTTATTTTACATACAACATTGTAGAAAAAGTAGTATAGTATTATTCCAAATAATTTTTCTAAATAATCTTATATCCAAGACATTTGTGGGAGGGAATGGTTATACACTACTTTTTTATTTTTTATTTTTTTGCCTTAACAGGTCACTTAGACTAAGGTTCTATTTGATAACCTAATTCAACATTTAAAGTTAATGGATTCATATTTTAACATGTTCAAACGTGTTTGATAACTAAAAATTGAACATCCACATTAATTAAGTGGCACTAAATTTTCTAAACAAAATTGCTCCCAAAAATAAATAATAATCTGCTCACTTATTATTTAATGTGACATATACTCAAATATATCAAATTTAGTACTTAACAATTTAATAATTATACGAATTTAGATTTTCGATTTCAAATTTTCGATTTCAAACTTTACTTTTATCAAACTCAGCCTAAGATTATTAACAAATGTAATGCAGGAAAATGGCAATGATTAGAAACCATGTCAACCAATTGCGCTCCAAAGAAAAGAAAATATTAAGAGTGACAGACTTTTATGATGGGCAATTCTAGTGTGCATGTCTTTAGTATTCCTACGTATAAAAGGAAAATTTCCACATGGGTTTGATTTGATTGTATCATGGCTCCACTCTCAATATAATGAAGATCATTAGAAGTTAAATTGCTGGAGTTTATGACTTCCAAATTATTAGAGTAAAAGATAGATTTTATTTTTAGTCCGTCACATCCTAAAATAGTTTGAATATAGTCTCCTAGGTTTCAATCTTACCACAATTTGTCCTTCAATTTTCAATACTTTCATATCACATCCCCATTGAAAAAAAAATTTTAGTTTTACCAAAGATTACTTGGGTCCTGCAACTTTTGGAGAACGTAATAAAATTGCAAATTTCACAAGGAATTAAATGCGCAGTCGGCGGGGGACTAAAATGATAGACGTAGACAATATAAACCGACTGTAAACAAGAGAAACACAGCAGATGAAGAATTTATCTTCAATTAATTGAAATTAGTTTAACAAATTGGAGGATCAAAGTTGTAATTTTTGCACTTTCAAGAGGAGTTGAGATTAATTTTGAAGGAGTTACTACATTTTATGTGATGTTATGAAAAAGAAAGGTTGTGTCACTTGTCTGTCGGTGGCATACAGCTGCGGATTTCGATGCCATGTGATAATGCTCGGAGGACTGGTTTTGTACGTAATAGGTAATGGAGGTGGCTTGAATGGTTGGCGTTGTTCTCATTATACGGACGTCGCTTAATTGGACAAACGACTTTACTAGGCGGGGTGGGGTTCTACAATTGAAAATGAGCTCCGTGACTAGGAATTTAGGAATACCAAATTATTGAAAGTTTGAGAACAAGAATTTAGGGAGTATTTTGTTTTCTCCTTTTTTTTTTGCATATTAACCTTAATCAACAAGGGTATTTTGACTTAAAGTCAACTCGGAGGAATGGCTGAATAATAAGTTTGAGAACAAGAATTTAGGGAGTATTTTGTTTTTTCTTTTTTTTTTTATATTAACCTTAATCAACTACGGTATTTCGACTTAAAGTCAGCTCAGAGAAATGTCGGAATATATATATGTGTGTGTGTGTGTATGTGTGCGGTGTGTGCGTGCGCGCGTACACAGATATACATATAAATAGGTTTTTCTGCCTAATATTCATTTAAACTATTATATGTATACACATACTAATAATTATTATTATCTCGTGTATTTATATACTTTTCCTATTTAATCTTACCTAATTAATCTTAACAATTACTATTTATTTACTTTTCCTAATAAATCTTATATTTTTAAAAATATAACACATGAAATATATCTTAACATGTGCCCATAAGGCATATTTATGTGTGTGTGTGTGTGTGTTGAAAACCCAATTACAAATGCTTCTTCAAATCAAGCGAACATGACAGCACCAAATATTTTGTAGTGCCGGTACATCCAAAATTATGATTAAATGATCTTCACTTACCACAAGTAATTTTTCTATATTTTCACAAAAAAATTTACTGCTACAAGATTCTAACTTCTCCATTTTAGCAATCGTTAGGGAAAAAAAATTAAAAATGGCATGCCAAAAAAACCCAATGTACAAAACAAGAACTCATCAAACGACCTAATAGCAATCTGTGACTCAATTGGGTAGGGAATAGTTATGATGCCTAAACATGCATTTCCTTATCGCAAGTTTTCTGCTCACTTCCATTTTGGTGATCCAATGGAAATATGACAAAATGAATTTCCTTCCCCTCTCTTTGTTCTCGTAATTTATGATCAAGACTGGACGATAACAATTTAGTTCAAGTTTCCAAGTCTTGCCACTAGCTAATCAACTAAAATCAGAGAATGGAATTGCTTTTTTCCTCGTGGTTAAAGACTGCTAAAAGGGGAAGTTTCATAATACCAATTGGCAAAACCAAACAGCAAATTTCTTTGGGTAAATAACAATGTAACCTATTATTGTCACGTATCAATGAGAAAATAGTTATGTTTTTCTTTTGGGATAATTTTAGAAACCTCCCGTGAGGTTTTTGACTATTTCACTGGTCTCCTTTCAGGTTTCGAAAATTACACTAAACTCCCTTGTCGCATTAATAATTACACTAACAATGGCAATCCTGATACTAGAACATAATAGCTATTATCTGGCAAACATTTTACTGCAGTTATGTCGTATGCCATAATTTGTTGGTATTAAGATTTGTAGTCAAACTATTAATATTTCTATGGTAAATGTTTATTCATAGTCTGCATCAAATGCGCACTTAACAACCAAAACAACGATCAAGTTTAAAACGCTCGTATTCAGATGGCTTCCAAAAAGCAATATACTGTTTTATCCATAGGACAGTATATTGCTAAAACAACTAGTAAAGAATGGAAGATCTGTTTGCATGTATCAGGGGCTTCGGATTTTTATCAAATGGAGAAAATAGAAGGAAAAAAAAAAGGGAATGGGGTCATTTCCTTGTAGCTCTGTTAGTCATTTTTAATCTTTTATTGCTCTATACTGTGGCGTTTCAACGTATACCAAATGGTAGTTGTGATTAAATTTTGTGATTTCTACCAAATAAAAAAGGATTAATATTTCCTACACTGTCAGCGTTAGATGAATGACAACTATGCAAAATTTGAATTTAAAATTTAATTTTTGCATATGTGTCATGGATTCAACGGTGACAGTGTATGAACTGTCAATGTATATAAGATTTACTCAATAAAAAATACACCTTCAAATGTATTTTGAATCACACAAAAGCTGAAAGCTGTATGTTTTGAATAGGCCTATCAAGTGAGTGAGTTGGATTTGACGTGTTCAAACTCAAGTCATATAAACTGCCATTCTTTTGAGTCTAATTTCAGCTCAATTAGGTTCACAAGTTTGTAATTCATGCTCGCTCACAAAAAAGATCGGGTAATGAGTTTAATTCGGATAGGCCCAAACTCAAGTGATATATTTTTCACATTAACGAAATCTAGTTAAACGAAACTATTAACAAACCCATAAACATTCTATAATATATAAATAAAAAGGTTGCAACATCAAAAAGAAGTTTGAATTTCATGAGGTGAAGTATTACAACTTATCATAACATCCATAAACTTATTGACTAGAGATGGGGAAAACCAATTTACTATAAAATTAGCCATCTAAAATACAGTCATTTTAGTACTTTAGTAGTCTCATCACATGTAGGCTTGTCAACGGGCCGGATCCGGGCTGAAATTCATTATTCCGGACCCGGACCCTGTATATCATATCGGACCCGGATCCGACCCGTTTACCCGACGGGTCTTCTACTCTATGTTCCGGATCCGGATCCGACGGGTCTCGGATCCGAGTCGGGCCTACCGGAAAAATTATCAAAACTTACAATTTCTAATAAAAATGAGAAAAAAATATATTTGTAAACTAATTTCTAACTAATACAAAAAAAAAACAAATAAGAAAAGAAATCAAATTGACTTTACTCAAATACATCACCTTAATCTAATTATATTGATAAATATATATTTTTTAAATTATTAATCCATTTATATCCGGATCCGGGTCTAATATGGGCCGGAATACTATATTCTGTATCCGACCTTTTTTTTTGTTTGACAAAACAGATCCGGATCCGGATCCGGGTAACAGAATTAAATCCTTACCTGTACCCGCAAAAATTTCACGGATCCGGTCCGGGTCCGGGTCTAAACCTGGACCGTTGACAGGCCTAATCACATGTATTAGTCAAGTCGAGTTTTAAATGGGTTAAGCTTAGTGCAGTCCAAACGCAACTCACGTTCAAATTGGAGAAAATATTTTAGCACAAATCCAACTCAACGCACATTACATAAATCTTAACCTAGTAAATTTAGGGCCAAGCGGGTTGGCTCGGGCAAGCCCAGCCTAATGATAGGCCTAGTTTTGGAACCCTATTTTATGTTGTAATAAGGGAAAAATTAGCTAAACTAAATGACATTAGTAAGAAAAAAACTAATAAGTAAGAATGTGATACTTAATAAATCACTTTATTAAGAGAAAATGGAAAGTTTTGAAAATTAGTGATAGTTATTTTGAGTAATGTGTCTAACTAACTATTTTCCTACAAAATCTAATGGAGAAAAAGACAGAAAATTTTCTGACTTTCCTACTAACAAGACAACCACAAAGGGAAAAAATAATTAACTTTCCTTCACTTTCCTATATTTTTCATCGGATTTTCAAGAATGTCCTCTATAGGGGAAAAGTAGATAATATAGAAGTAAAATAAATTTTTTTTTTTCAAATTGCATTGTATATTTGGTGGAGATTGTTTCGTCAAATAAATTTAACTTGCTGTTGCTTGAGAATGAATTATTTTTTCGTTTCTTTATTTTTATTCAAGGGAGGCTCCAATCCATAGAGATGGGAAGCGAAATGAATTAATTTGGCTCTTTATGATTTGATTAAAACTAATTTGGTCTCCAATCTTAAGAAATTACTCAGTGCAAGACGAACTAAACAAAATTCATGCTATTGATGGATGGCTCAATCTACTTTTAAAGAAGCTAAAAGAAATTAAAACTTTCAATCTCACATACAAAAAAAAATGGACCTAAATAAATTCACGAGTAAAACATTGACTAAAAAGGACAACTTCTTAGCCTTTCAAGAAAGAAAAGTAACAAATAGTATTTTCTTTATAATAATAAATAATAACTTTAATTAAATTGGGTATATATAAAAATTTTGAAGTGCTAATTGGTAAGAAAACAATTGCTTAAAGGTAGACCTTTTGGAGTGGACAATAAAGAAGACTTATCAACGGAAAATAGCCAAAAATATATCAACCTAAATCTGTTTCTAACAATTGAACAAGAGGTTTGGGAAGGTAATTAAGTATAAAAAGAAAATCATAAGATCTGTACATGACACAATTAAAATAAATTAAGACATTAGTACAAGATATTCCAATTTGAAAAGTTAATCAATGCCTTTAATATCTATTATGTCTATAAACAAATTCCATAAGGAAATGGACCATAGCAATAAATGTAATTATGGACATTGGAATCTCTCAAATCCTGCATCTGCCATAAATAGGACTCAAAAGCACAATTCTTCTCTTCTTCGGCTCTATTGCCTGGCATTCACATGCCAAACAACTGCAAGAATGGCTATGGGTATCATCTTTAGAGCATCCATTCTCATGGGATTGCTTTGTTATGGTTTGCTTTCTGGTCCAGGTAAGGACCCTTTTTCCTTTTGATTAAGGTTATATGCAAAACAAAAAATGTAATTAAGTAAAAGTGTACCTTAAACGAATTACTAATCTGCTTTTCTTTTTATTTTTCATCAATTCAAAATTAAAGGACAAACTCAATATAAAAGTTAAAATTAGACATTTTTCCAAAAGATTTAATGACAACTATTACCACAAGTGATTTTTTTTTTTTGGACAATCTGATAATTTCTTTTCTCTTTTTCCTTGTACTTTGTAGCAATTGTCATGGCCGATGTAACAAATGAGACATGGCTGATATACCAGGGTCTATGCACAACAATTGCAGAGTGTATTGCAACTTGTAAGAAAGAAAAATACCCTGATGGAGGCGTTTGCAGAAGGCCTTCTATTGATTCACCCTACGTTAATTGCTATTGCATAGCCCATTGAATAATAAGAAGCCTTGGAATTGTGTGATCTTCGTGTGATGATTCTGAGTTACTATGGAATGTATAACCTTATTTTGATGAATAATAGCAATTTATTTTACTATGTCATCCCTTTTATTTATTTATTTATTTATTTTGTTGACAAGCAAACCCACAGCCGCTACTCGAGAATGTGCATTCGGTAAATTTCATCTTGTACAATAGCCCGCCAACCACACGGAGAGGGTAAAACGCACTAGATAAGCCCTGTGCGACATACAAATATCACCCCTTTATTTTATTCTACTGAATTGCAAATTTTTTATTTTGATACAACTTTAGCGGATGAAAATTTAATTTTGCATACTTTTTAAACTATGTTTTGATTTGTTGATTTGGATATTCTTGTGCAATTAAATTAGAGATCATCCTTAGGGAAGGGAAACGATAGCCATTTTTGCAAATAGTTTGTTAATTAGTTAGTTAGTTAATTAGTTAATTAGTTTAACATGCAAATAGTTTGTTAGTTTCGGATAGACAACAGTTTTAGTTAATTAGTTAATTAGATAATTAGTTAATTAGATAAACAAAAATTAGTTAATTAATTAATTAGATAATTAGTTAAGCAGTTAATTAGTTTAACATGCAAATAGTTAGTTAGTTTCGGACAGACAACAGCTTTAGTTAATTAGTTAATTAGTTAATAAGTTAATTAGATAATTAGTTAATTAGTTAATAGTTAATTAGATAATTAGATAATTAGTTTAACTATTAACTAATTAGATAATTAGTTAAGCAATTGTCAAGGAAATAATAATTGTCAAGCAAGTAAGGGTAAAATTGGAAGAAAATTCTTATCTCACTTCTACAAAAGCTGTCAAGGAGGTTTCTGCAACGAATTGTTACTGTTCAGGGGAGGTGAATGCAATTTCTAAACCTAGAGGGGAGGTCAGTGCAAATGTCAGAAATCTCAAGGGAGGTTTCTGCAATTATCCCTTAAGGAAAATGGTCACTCACCGATTAGGGTAAAAGACCTTTGACCTTTCCTACATGGAAAACGGTCCGTCTAACGGGTACTTAGGTGTTATATTTTTAGGAATATAAGATTAATTAAAAAAATAAATAAATATAAGGAAGAGTAGGTAAAATTAAATAGAAAAAGTATATAAATGCAAGAAAAAGTAATAATAATTATTATATAAATATATATATATATACATGATATGTTATGTGAATATTAGATGTGTTAAGTGAAAACCCTATAAAAAAACCTTAAACGCAAAACCAAGTTAGTAAATCATGAAAATAATTAACCAACTTCCTTTAGAGGAGTTACCACCACATGTATTGTGGGATGAGATATCAAGAGTTCAAACCTTACCTCCCATCAATGTGTCACCACGTAGCTTCTTCTCAATCCATACTAGTGTGTGGTGCACCCGTATGATCCGACGGTGATTCAGTCCCCGTCGGTTCTCTCGGTTCAGTTGGGATCATGAAAATAGTTGGTGAATTAATCTGTGTAGTGTGAGAGAGATAGAGAGATAGAGAAGAAGGAAAAAAAAAGAATAGGAAAAAACTTAATTGGAGAGAGATGGAATTAGCATATGAAAAAATATTAAAGCCAAAGCCAAGTTAGTAAATCATAAAAATAATTGATGAATTAATGACAGAAAGAGACAGATAGAGAAGAAGGTAATAAAAACGATTGACGAGAAGAATGAGTCAGTGCTTAATGGACTTAGGAAAATCAAGAAAAATATACGGAATTGACTGGTGGAGGAAATTTTGGACATTTGAGTAAAATTTGCTGTAGGAGAAAGCTTATTGCTTTGACAATATCTCCAGCCTATACCATATCCTTATAAACCTGTCCTATTAATATTACTGATTTTTTCGTGTTAGGATCCTAGATTTTTTTTCCTTTTCTGGATAGTTTCCTTTTCAAGCCTGTTTTATTCAAGTGTTTGGCTAAAACAGAAAAACGCAATATTTAGACTAAACACATTCCATAACAACATGAACAGCAATAGTCACGAATTTATGACCTTCTCTAAATTTCAAATGCTTGATGCCCTATAAGTAGGCGTTAGAGCAACATCATTTCCAATTAACAAACAATAACATCTCATCTCTTCTAATATCTATTAGAGCATTTATAAAAAAAAAAAAGAAAAGAAAAGGCTGTGAGTGCCATCTCCATTGTTATTAGAGCATTCACCCTAGTGGGAATGCTTTGTTTCATCTCCTTTCAAGTTCAGGTGAAAATTCATCCATATTAAGCGACAAGGGAACATGAAAAATAGAATTAGACATTTTTCAAAGAGTTTTTCTTTTTCCTTTCTGTTTAAAAAGTTCTTGACCGCCAATATGCACTCGTTAGTACTTAGTACATTTAATTTACACTAAACTTATCATTTGAATGCACATACATTACCCCTCCCTCGCATTTGAACGCTTTACCGTTTAACTTCACTATTTCGAAAAATTAAGTATTTGAAACCTGTCTTAACGAGGGCTTCATTAAACAAAATCTTTCTTTCTTTCTTTTTTTTTTGGGCCAAAATAATTGCTACCAACAGTATTCATGGAGTTTATTGTTAATTGTATGTCCAAAATTTGTTACTGATATTTTCTTTTCTCATGTGTTTGTACTACAGCAATTGTTGTGGCAGATGAAACAAACGTCATAAGGCTGATATAACAAGGTTTATGCTCTCAGTTTCCAGATTTGTGATAAAAGAGGATACCCTGATGGAGGCTACTGCGCAAGGCCTAATATTCACACTCCCCAAAAATGCTATTGCATAGCCCATGATTAGTTTTTGAGTTGCTATGAATTGTAAACTCAACTTTTTGAAATAAGAGTAGGAATATATATAGAATCCGGTCTCAAATGTTTTCAAGATTGCTGATTTTCATTACATTTCTAGTATAATCAAATTGGATTGGATACCTGACTTTGAGTATCTTCTAGTTTATGTCTTAAATTCTCGTGGAATAGAGCTAAATTTAGCTCATTTTAGTGGTCATTCCTTTTTAATTTATTAACTTTCATTCACTATTTAATTTTACTTTTTTAACAATAATTAATGCTATTTGCCCCCCAAATATTAAATTTGTTTCACTTACTATGGATGAAATTCATACAAATTTATAAGCCAAGAGGCAACAATGGAACAATAATTCCGATTAAGATTTGATGAAATTGGTTTTTGTTGGGCTCAATTGACATAAATACAGATTTTAAAGGACTTAATAAGTATTTAAAATGGTTCTGACAACCTTTGATTTGGACATATTTAACAGCATGGATAATCGTTTGTTAATTTTTTTCCCCCTAATAAACAACAAAGTAAATTCAATCCAATGAAGCTGCACTAATGAATATCTCGTATGTTGTATTTGTATAAACATCGCAAAGAGTTGTGTGCATAGCATGGCCCTATCTGGGACTAGGTGAGTACTTTTTTTTTTCTTTCGAAGCCCAAAGAGCTTACGTCAATTTGTACAAACCTAAACCCCGAGGGAACCCCAAAAGCCGATATCCTTTGAGGTCCCACAAGAGACTTATAACTAGGCGAGTACTTAAATTGTCAAAAAGTTACCTTCCTACAAAGAATTAGTTTTATAGACTTCCCCTAAATTTTTCGATAGCATCACTTTAAACTCTTGAGATTTTAAAAATATCACATACATCCTTTATTTTTATTGTTTGTCTTACAAAAGCTTAAGAATAATATAAATTTTAAATGAAAATCCTAAACTATAATGTAGGAAGGCATTACATTTTTTCAAAGGAAATTATAGCTTTATTTGAAAAAAAAATGTGTTTGTAGATAAATACGCTAACAGCAACCCAAATTTATATGTCCAAAACCAATTCCTCATAAACTCTCTTTTTCTTCCTAACCCATGACTCGAACCTTCAAGTTGAACAAACTTAATTAAGAAATCTAACAAAATCACCAAAGAGATTACATAGATATCCAGTACAATCGCTAATATAAAAAATAGAATTGACTAAACTGCCACTATCACTAAAGATATATCTTAATCATTCAAAATTGATTGAGAGGGAACGTTGGGGAGATGGGGAATATAAAGAAGTGACTTTTGTTTATTTTTTCCTTTAGTTTTTTGAGGTCCGTTTATTTGTTATGTGAATAAAGTCTTAAGTGAGGGCATGTGTAATCATTTTGCAAAACTGAGGGAGATCAGTGATAGTTTTGAAATCTCAATAAGGCTAAGTGATATTATAAAAAATCTCATGATAATTTTGTCCCTCTAGGTAGTAAGCACTACATACATAATTTTGAAGGGTTCTTCTTGTCTATGCACTAACGATACAGGAAATGAGGTGGATCTCGTGTTTAGTTGTAGGTAAAATTTTAAATTTTCTACAGCAAAGTGTCTGCATTTCAAAGGAGGATGATTACCCACTTCAGTTCTTAAACTTATAAATACCTCCCACTTAAGAAAAATTGTTAACAAATCCTGAATGCCATTGGTGGTCGAAGTGTCCCATTTTATAAGGATTTAGGGATTTAAGTGTCCCATTTTATAAGTTTAGGGATTTAAGTGTCCCATTTTGAAGTTTAAGGACTGAAGTGGGTAATCATCCAAAGTTTGGGGGGACAAAGTGGAATTAACCCTTTATTTGATAACCAATACACCTAAACCGAATTGGCTCAATACTCTCTTTCTATGAGAATTTTTTAATTGGACCCCAAGTTTTAGATATACTTTTGAAAAATATTAGATTGTTGTGGGACAAATTTTGAAATACATGAGAGTTTGTCCTTTTTTTTATGCAAGAAAATATATATATTTATTTAGTTTGCAAAGAAGTTCAAGTGTGATACGGAAAAATGACGTTAATTTTGATGGATAAAAAGTTTTTTTTGGTCAATATTATTATGCTTCCATATATAAACACTAAACATGAGCACATAATCTTTTTTTTTTTTTTTTTTTGAAGAAGGAAAATACAAAGTGAAAGGAACAATAGGTAAGGAGAATGGAATCTTCGCCATAAGACGAGTAATTAAAAGCCATAATTAGCAGATGATTGTGATTTAGCATAAAATACCTGACAATTTTGAAGAATTCCAAATGACTTCCAGGATAAATTTCATTAAAAAAATTCTAATTCCTCCCAAACCCTTTTTGTTGTATTTTCTCATGAAGCCAGGCCATTCCTTGTAGGCATACTTCTGTTTGGCCAAAACAAAAGGCAAAACAAATTACCACTATTGCTAGTTTTTTGCTTCAAAGTATTGACAAGCTAATTTAATTAATTGGGAGATTCATATTATTGTTTACACACTACCTGCAAATGCTAAAGATAGTGGGACATTCTTACTTGTATCATTTCTCAATACTGTTTAGAAAATTTGATATTTTGAAAAATTCTTTTAAACATTGGCAGTTTTTTTTTTTGAAATATTTAAATCATATTAGAAACGAAATTTCCACTTAGGAAATACATGCAAGAAATTTTAAAAAAAGATAACATCTCAAAGTAAATTGAAAGCTATCTAAAGAAATTGCAAAATATACTAAATCATAAATAAAAGTGTTGAAGTTATATATAAAAGATGCTGCTAATTAATCTTTCTTTGAAGGATAGAATTACAGTAAAAACAAAGTGTTAAAAAAAAATTGCACACAAAAAGTGTTAAAAAAAATCTCTCTTTGAAGGATAGAATTGAAACCAACGAAATGGAACAATGTTTCCAACTGCGACTGGAGTGATATCTTGGTATTTGGTAATGCAACATACATTAAAAAAAAAGGTTAATTCCCAGCTAATTTGTTAGTCCAATGTACTTCTTTTTGACCGAGGATGCACTAATTTGTTTTGTAGTTTGTATAAAAGAAGTTTCATCTAGTTGGAAATCCCTTTGTACACTATCCTATATATATACATATATATATATATATATATATGTATATATATATATTTCATCAAACTGCACCATATTACAAAGACCCAAAAACATTAAACAATTAAGAAACATAAGTATTTTGTTGCTTGATTCTAGTAGCCTTGGACATTTATCAATTGATGTCTGTGCTGATATTTTGTCAGTCTGACCGAATGAAGAAAACTATACTTTTATTTGGACTCACGTAAATTCGTCTAGTTTTAGAAGTCAGGCAAGCAATGAAGGGATGCATAAAGGCACAAAATTGAGAATATGATAATCATTCTCTAGAGTTGGATGAGGTACTGAATTTGAACGCATAAATAGGCAATCCCATGAGGTCTTTTTCCATCAAGCATTTGAAGTATATTCAGCATTTCACAATTAAGGTGGAGTGCATTTGAGCCATAGAAAGATGGTATGATGCTTAATACTAGGAAAGCAAACAAATACTTACTATTCATTGACATCAAGTGGTTTTTTTTTTTTTTGGCAGGATGGAAAGACCATCCAATCTTCAATGAGTTCAGGGAACAAGAAAAAAGGTGGATTCAGGGCTTGCATATTTGTATTTGGTGAGTTTGTAAGTTTAAATTTGTAGGCCTTTTTATCAATAGCTGATGTATGATGTATCAATGGAAAGACAATTGCACAGAAATATTAGAGAGTCAGGGTATACTACGTGACAGTAGCATGTAATGTAACATGACACTTTTAAGATTTTTAAGATTTTTCCTGTCACTTCTAAGACTTAAAAATTCATCATATTTTCCTTGACTAGAAAGTTTATCTTTCTTGCAATGCTAGGATAAAACTCAGATTTTGACCCTTCCAAATTCAAACTAAAATATACATGTGTGTGTGTGTGAAGTTGCTCCTCAAATGCATGTTTATACAACTGGGGAATAAGTTTATCTCATGGATGAAAATAATATCTATTTTTTGCTGTCTTCTTGTTAGTTTTGGCAACTCTGGAAAATATTGGATTCGTCGCCAACATGTCGACAATTGTTCTCTACTTTCATTTGGTGATGCAATTTAATCTATCCACTTCTGCAAACACCCTCACAAATTTCTTGGGATCAACTTTCTTGCTCACAATATTGGGAGGTTTCATATCAGACACTTACTTGAACAGACTCTACACATGCTTACTGTTTGGATTCTTGGAAATCCTGGTAAATTACATAAACATGAAATCTGGCTAGCTGATGAGCATTTCCTCACTCCCTTTTTCGCACTGATCTTATGATGTTCTTTGCTTCAGGGGTTGGTTTTGCTCACCATCCAAGCGTATTCTGATAAGTTCCAGCCTGATCCTTGCCAAAAATCAACTTGTGTGAAAGGTGGTCAAGCTGTCATGTTTTACGCATCCATTAGTCTATTAGCTCTTGGTGGTGGTGGAGTTAAGGGATCAGTTGCAGCACTTGGTGCTGATCAATTTGATTCAAAAGATCCAAAGGGAGCTAAGGGACTTGCAAGCTATTTCAACTATTATCAGTTCAGTGTAAACATTGGATCAATAATAGGTGTTACTGCTGTGGTCTGGGTAGCAATGAACAAAGCTTGGTACTGGGGATTTTTCATTGGTTTGGTTGGTGCATTTGTCGGTTTTGTAGTTCTTGCACTTGGAAAGCCTTTCTACTGTTACCAACCTCTAGCCACAAGCCCTCTGATAAAGATATCTCAGGTTAATTTGCTGTTACTTTCCACCATACATGCATTATGCATATCTCCTTTGAATACTTGAGTTTAACGTTTTATTGACTCATTGTTGTCCTCCATTATGACATGGTGTTCCAGGTTATTGTTGCAGCCATTCGAAACAGAAAATTATCAGTACCAGAAAATTCCAATGAGTTATATGAGATTGATGACAAAGAAAGAGATGCATCTGAAGAAGCGATTGCACACACTAGCCAATTCAGGTAGTTCATCACTCAGTTGAAACAGTTGGAATTAGTATATGGGCTCTGCGCTAATTAGACACTGTAAGTAACTCAATTGCATTGGCAATTTCTTTGAATAAGATCATTTGTTTAACAGGATTTTAGACAAGGCTGCCGTCCTTAAAGACGAGATGTCTCCACAGCCTTGGAAAGTATGCACAGTGACACAAGTGGAAGAAGTAAAAATACTGACAAGAATGCTCCCAATACTTTTGAGCACAGTTATAATGAATACATGCTTGGCTCAGTTGCAGACATTTTCAGTTCTTCAAGGATACGACATGGATGCTCATATAGGATCCATACAGATCCCTACAGCTTCAATTCCAGTGATCCCACTTCTTTTCATGGCTATTCTTATACCACTCTACGAGTTCTTAATCGTCCCACTCGCACGAAAAATCACAGGCCATCCATCAGGTATCACACAACTTCAGCGTGCAGGCGTTGGCCTTGTGCTCTCAATTATCTCAATGGGAATAGCTGGAGTTATTGAGGTCAAAAGAAGGGATCAAGCACTGCTGGTTCCGCCTAAGAAAATGAGCCTTTTCTGGCTTGCTTTCCAGTATGGTGTTTTCGGAATTGCAGACATGTTTGCAATGGTTGGACTGATGGAATTCTTTTACAAGGAAGCTCCCAATGGGATGAGATCTCTTGCTACTTCTTTTGCATTGTTATCTCTCTCATTTGGATATTTCTTGAGTACTGCCTTTGTCAGCATTGTTAATGCTGTTACCAAGAGGGTCACTCCAAGCAAACAAGGCTGGTTAGAGGCACCATATCTGAACCAGAATAAGTTGGAGCTTTTCTACTGGTTTCTTGCCATCCTAAGTTTTCTCAACTTTGCTAACTATCTCTACTGGTCTTCATGGTACAAGTACAAGTCAGATTCAAAGAATTCTGAAGCTGAAGACAAGGCTATTGATCCACTCCTCGGACAGAAGACATCAATTGAGGATAAAGAATAAGAAGCTGCAGAAGATGGAAATTGTGGAATTGAGCAAGGATTGCATTTGGTCATGCATTTCAGTTCTTGATTATTATGGCTTTAGCATTCTTTTATTTCCTTTTCAATAAAGTTTGTGTAATTTGCAAATCATCATTTGTTTGCAATATAAAGCTATGTAATGTCAATATTCTTGTTTTTTTTTGTCCTACATAATATGTTGTCTCTCTTTTTTATTTTTCAATGCAATTCAATATTTACCGATCTCCAATTGCTACTATAGTTTAACGTTAGAAAAATTAAAATGTGTAATTTGAAAATCTAAAAGATATTTAAATTCAGATTCTCGACCCAATTCAAATTTTAAACAATTTGAATAGGTTATGTCATTAATGCCTAAACCAAAGTTTTGTCTCATTAATTAATTGTCATGCTTTTACTGATTATTTCTTTAGGGCTTAAAATAAATAAAATTACTATAACAAAATTACTAAAAATCTTTTTGAAATAAATTACTAACAAAATTCTATTACAGAAAATAAAAAATAAAATAAAATGACGTTCTTTTGAATTTCAAATTTTCAAATACTTTTTTTTCAAAAACAATTCATGGTGTATTTTTTTTGAACCGTCCCACCCCAATTGTCAAGTAGAGAAAACAATAGGCAATATGTTATTTATGTTTATAGAGGGATTTTTGGTAATTTTACAAATAAGAGGAATTAGGCAGAGTATATGGACAAATATCATAGAGACAGTTAACTAATCTTCTCTTTTTTGTGGTGATGAACACTTTAATGTACAAATCAATACAATAAAATCTTTGCTGGAAACCGTTGTTAGTAACTAACATGCAACAAGATATGAAAGCCATGTTCTTTAAATTTGTATTACAAGCAACCAACTTTAGTTCTTCTTGGGCCACATAAACTTATTCTACAGCAATGACTGCAGCAAAAGCTTTACTATCCTCATTTCCATCCATTTTTCCCCATCAATCCCTTATCTCCAGGTAAATCATGCCATATAAACTTGATTTTTCTTGTGGGTTTCCCCACTTCCTTTAAGAATTTCTTTCACATTTTTCTTCTTTAGCAATTCAACTGTGCTATGCTCCTATCTTTCTGCAGCAATCATCTTTTCTGGGTTGATTTGATTATTCTTTTTTATCTATTCTATCTGTGTATATTTGTGTTTGGGCCTTGTTTGATAATACATAAGGCCAAAATGCTGTGTTTAGAGTTTAAAAACCATTGCTTTGTCAATGCTGGTTAAGGGATATAAATCCCTTGAATTTTTCACGGGATGGTATAGAGAATTTCCGCAGCTTTGCTCAAGTGCTATTGTGTTGGTTAGATGTCTAATTCAACTTAAATTTGTTTTCTTTACTTGTAATAGCAATAAATTTGTAGTCTTTAATCCAGAACAGAAAAACGGTTCTCAGATTTTTGTTTAATTTTTGAATTTACAGAAAACAAAACTATTCGATTTGTCATTCCTAGTGGTATAGCTGTTTTAAAGAATGGATTTTGTTTAGTAGGAGAACTGGAGTTGTCAGAGCAAGTAGAGCAAAGTTGTCAGAATCAAATGCCAGGAAAGCAAATCTATCTGCCAGAAAGAAAGAAAGGATTCTAGTGCCAAGTTATAGCAAGATAGGTGCGGGCCATATAAGTGAATTTCTGAATCATCCTTCTGGTGTTGAAGCAATACTGAATACAAGGTCCTTGCAAAGTTTTCAATCCCTTGATTCAAATTTGTACAGGTTGGCTTAATTCCTCTTCTTGTTCCTGAGTGATACATAATTTTTGGTATTTACTTAACATCTGCAGGTTTGCTTCGATATCTTCATTTACAAAGTAGAACGTGTCGTAATAGGGCTCAATTTTATATTCTTACCAAGTCTAAGGCTTATATTGTATGGCAGGCGTTGGCATTGTGTAAAATGTAATCCTTGGCTTTGCTCTTCTCATCCACCTTTTTTTTTGCTCTTCATTTCTTCTCTTTTTTTTGGTGGCCACGATGTCCTATGGGTGGAAGTGTGGCTTGACCTGGGGATTTCTGGATTTATCTCTAGATCCTTCTTGATCTAATGGACTCCTTTGATGTCAAAGACGTTCCTTTTGGTGAATGTGCAGTTGAAACATGTGATTGTTAAACTTCATAGCAAATGCCAAGGAGATCTCTGTCCTACCCAGCAAATATTTTGGATAAACAAGACATAAAACACTTTATTTTGGGCTGGTTGCACTTTTCTTTAGGCATCAGCACTTGGGCAGCGCAAATACCAAATTGCAAAATTTATATACATGTTGTGAGTTCCCAACATACAAGTAGATGGTTCACAGTCTCCACGTTATTTTGAGGCAGTCACCTCTTCTGATGCTTTTGCTAAAAGCATGCCAAAGCAAAGAATAACTGCACCTTTTTGGTGTGTGAGTTCTTGGCATCCTGTTGAAGAGAAATTACATTTTGACTAGAGAGATGCTTTCAAAGGATGGCCAAAGAAGGATTTAACAGAAAAAATGCCAATGACACTTTAAACTTAATTAATAATATCACTTCCATCACAGTTCTGCATAAATTCCTAAAAAATGTTGAGTTCATTTGCATGTCAGACCACTGTTGTTTCTCCTCGTGCTTCCAGCCATAACTCCGGTAGCCTGGCAATTCTAAAAGATTAGGTGATTCCCTTTTAGAGGTTCTAGCACCAATTGATACCTCCTAATATCTAGTATTTATTCCAATTGCCTCCAGCACAAAAAGTTTATCTATGTTGCCATTCCTCTCTGCAGCCTCAGTAGAACTACATAACTCCTCAATGCCATGGTTGCTGCTCATTGTTTCTTTCCAAAATGAATGTCTACTTAACCATTTCTTCTATGAATGCCTGATGAAGTCCTTTAAACTTCTCACAGTAATGCATCTGTCATGTACTAGCATACCATATTACTTTTAGTGGAAATGGCACTTTCTTTTTATTGTCTCTTGTTCTGCTCCCATTGCAACTATTTTCCTTTGTTTTCTTGTCAGCATGGATGTAGGGCTTGGTCCTCCTTTACATGTTACGTTGAATTTCCTTAAAATAAACGTCCATTACTTTTTCTCTTTTTCTTTTTGGTTGCTGAAATAACACTTCCAAGATACCTTCCAAAAAAATTTTTTCCTAATAGTTTTGTTAGAATTTAGCTTACTGCATAACATGTCCTGAGAAAATGAGCTGTACTTAGAAGTGTAGTTTGGCACCATATTAAGCATCTATAGGACTGTCTCTGTATTTCATTGAATGTTGTTGTTTAAAGACTATGTTTAACTTAACTGAGGGTCAGCTGCTATGGGGCAATACCCACTTCTGCCTTTCCTGCAAGATGTTTTATATGGTGCTTTATTGCGTAAACAGTGGCAAACCAATCGTCTAAGACAAAATTTCTCACTCCTTGAAGGTGCATCCTGCCACAAATTCAACTTCTGAACTTTGAGGTTGCCCCTGTGCTGGACTTACTAGTGAGGTCAACTGAAGAAGATTGCATGGTTGAACTGTTGTCCTGCAAGGTAATATTAATTTGAAGATAAGGATCTCACAAGAGTGAAAAGATTAGGCTTCCTTGGAAAACACAAAATACAATTGGATGAATATGTTTGTGGAACTGAGAAAACATGTTTATGATATTGGCAATAAGAATTCCTTTTCAGAATGTAAACAGTACATGGATGTCTAGATAACATTTCTTAAATTAGCATATTTGTGTGAATCCTGCTCCATTGATGTAGCTGAATTTTTTGCTTTCTTTTTTTAATTAGAATGTAACATCTTCTTTTTTTTCACAATTAATTCCAAAAATATTCTTCTGGGAATCGCTACTGAAAAATAGTTAAGCTGTAGAACATCTTTTGTATAAGTTGTTGCACTAAAGCCAAGAGGTTAGTGACAAGGTGGTCTTGGGTGCTCCTCTTTTGAGAAAAATGTTGGTAAAGCCTGTTCAAGGTGTATTCCTTTCTGTACATCAAGGTGACATCTTTTTGTGGTTTTTGAAACAGGATTTAAGTTTGAGTCACGACAAATTTTGATCTCTACTCTTTCTGAATGAGAAAGATGCATATTTCATCTATAGTTTACTTACTCTTAAATTTTGTTTTATTCACTGTTCTGTTGAATTCACAAAATATTGGAACAGAAGAGTCAAATTGAAGACTACTTTGCTGCAGCCTAAGATAAGTTGTAGTTGTGACCAAGATAGGTATTGAAGATAGACTCAAAACAACTCCTAGTAGACTGTTCCATTGGTTGAGTTCTTTTATGCTTTTTCAAGGAACATGCTTTGGAATGTGTAATCTTACTCTTAGGGAGCTAAATGAGTGCTAAAGTTACAGGCCTCTGAACTCTCTGTCTGCTTGATCTCGTGCTTGTCATTAAGCACTCTCACACTGAAGTCATTCATTTTTTATCAAGTCATTGCTGGACGGTCTGAAAATTTAAACTCCAAATAGAGTTTAAATAGCATAAACTATACCTAATAACTAGAGCCAGAGCAAACAAACAGTTACTTTCAGCAGATTGTTTAAAGAATCTAAAACAATATCTTAAAATTTATTAAGTGCAAAGTTAGAGATCTTTCCTTTTTCTTGTGCACACGTTAAAATCTTTTTTCCTGTAAATGAAGAAATCTAACCTAAGATTTTCGTATCTCACCATGTTCTCTTCTGTCTTATCAGAACATCTCATAATTTACTACATCTTTTTACTATTCTAAATGTTCCATGTGTATATTTGTCACTTCCCAGAACAGCATATGTTGGTAAACATTCTAATATCATGCTTGCAGACATTGAACTTTGAGTATCTTTGGTCTTACATGCATAGTTTATTCAATTTTAGTCATTGACATACACTTAATACTAATTGCAGTTTGAAGGCTCAGAACTTTTGGAGAGGCAGAATGATCGCTTTTCAGGTATCTTTGACTATTAGTTGAAGTCCAATTGTCTCATGCTTATTTGGCTCAAAATTAGGTAAACCAACAAATTATGTAGCCCTAGTAAGAGAAGCATGATGTTCATGTTAGCTACACTCACTGAGATGTTACAACATGTGATTTGAAATGCTTTTCTAAATCAATAATGTTCAAGCATTTTAGGCACAACTTGTGGTTTGGCTTGTTTGATATTCTTCCAGTAATATGGGCGCAATTAATCTACTAATTTACTGCACCAAAGTGATCTTTGATGCTTATATCATATATGCCTGCAAAGGATAAATTCCTTTTTTTTTTAAAGGAAATTTTTATATTTAAATAAGAAAGGTGCCTAAACAATTTTTACTTTTCTTTGTTGTAACTTGCAGCATCTATGAGAAATCACATAACCTGGGAAACAGTGGATTCCAAGTCCTTTCTGGATGTTGATGTGAAGTTGAATATCTCTCTTGAGGTCACTTCTCCTCCTCAACATCTTTTAAAGTCTTGGATAAATGCTATAATGTGTTCATGTTTTTTGAGTTAGCTATTGTTGCCTTAACTGTATTGCCAATTGAAAAGGAAGCACAATTTTAGTGTGTCATGCCAGAAAGTTTTAATCGCTACTTTAAATGACAAATTTTAGTCAGAGGATCATATCTAGGAATGAAAGAATAGGTAGCACTGACCTAAAAGTATCCTTCAAGACTTTCCTGGAAGGCACCGACCCTGGCTTGTGGTGGTTGTGACGTAAAAAGGTGAATCTAATACATTGAGTACTTTGAAGCATTGAAATTGTAATTAATTGGAATTTTAAATGACTTGTAAGTGGAATGCTTTCTTGTTTTGGCTTATCATTTTCAAAATCCTCTTAATTGATAAGATGTGGCCTCTGACTATTGACTAAAGATAGTCTTCCATTAGTATAATTATGGACAAGGCAATGTCTGTAGTCACAGATTTGGTCTATTTGACCCATTAATTTTCTTATGTTGAAGAAATATTAGTGTCCTGGGAGTTTCATTTCTAAGACTTAGGTCATACAAATTCTTTTTGCCTCTTTTAGAACTGAAAAGAAAAAAAGAATTTTAGTACCTTAAATGTATGATGAAGTGTTTTTATACAAGAAAAATTTCTCAGTGAGCTTTGTCTTGCTCCAGCTTATGTCCTTTTCAGTGGCCAAAACACTGTCTGGGCTAAGCTGAATCAAAGGCTGAAATTTAACTGTAGCTGGTGCTACTCATATTTAGCAATTCTGATATCTGTCATACTAGTGAACGTGTTGTCATATCTTTATACTTGCTTTACTTCTTTAATACTTTGTCTCTCTGGTTTAGGGCACATTTTGTTTTTATTTCTCTGGTTTAGGGCACATTTTGATTTTATTTCTCTGGTTTAGGGCACATTTGGTTTTGATCTCTGGTCAATAAGGAACTAACTACGTGGAATTCACTTTCATATTGACTTCCCCAAGAAAGGAGAGGGAGAATATGTTGAATTTTTGGTTTATTAGCCCATATTTATATCAGCAAATAAGTGGAAGCTCCTGAGTCACTTTGTACGTGTTATGTAACTTTTTGTGCATTTAATCAAGATGTGCTAATGTATTAAGCCTGTACATGGATAGTGATTCTACGGCTGGATCACACATGTTATGAAGTTTCTCTCTAATTCTACTGGATGAAATGACAAACTTTGGTTCGAGCCTTTTTAAGTTTAGTAGAAATGACTGGCCACTTTACTATTGTCATGTTTTAAGCAACTTCTGTTTTGGCTCTTTTGCTGATGACATTCGATGGAGTTGAAGAATAATCGGCATTTGCATCCCAAGAGTGCAACTGACAAACTGCCATTTTAATGCAGATCTATACTTACCCATTCATATTGCTTCCAGAATCAACTGTTGAGGGTCCAGGAAATTTGTAAGCACCAATCTAATATACTTTATTGACATCATGGATATGAAATTCTAAATTTGAGCAAGGGGAGGCAATTTGTTAGTTTTGCATTGGGAAGGGGGTTGTTGGTGGGAACTGGAGTAGTTCATCCTACAACTGTTCTTTTTGTGAAGTTCTCCACTTTCATCTGAAGTGTCACTCACTGTCGATGAGCTTCACATTCTTGTGATGAACTATTCGATTGTGCATGCTATGTGCTTGGTTTTCCTTTATCCTAGAATCCACAATTCTTTGCAAATGTTACTAATGTTATCCTTGGAAATTGTTTGCTTGATAGAATGACTAAGAACTTGCATTGGACTATCGAATGGTTTAATTTATTTTTTTTATTTTCATACTGTTGTACGCAAAATAGTATCAGTGATACAGACTTAGATCCTTGCGCATGTTAGAGAAAACATAGTGTAAAATGTACAAGTGGTAATGGTATAAAACAAGAAAAAACAAGAAAAAAGATGTAACTCTGGATTTTCCAAAATGGCGCTTCTATCTCCTTATTGCCACTTTTGTTTCTGTATCAATAACGTGAAGAAGACTTCCAAAAGAGTGCAACTAGGATTTTGATAGGGGCAAAGATTTTCTGTGAAAGAAAAGATAAAGGAAGACAATGTGTATATTCAATATAATGGTCTGGTTCTTTACTTCGTTATAGATCTTCCAAACGATGCAACTTTGAATCTTCCAAACTGGCTGTCCTATCTCCTTATATGATGTTATCTAAAAGGCCATTTTTTATATTCTTTTTCTTCTCTGTTTTTTTTTGTTTGTATTTTTTCATTTATTTTCTTCAGGCAAAACAATGTTATAACAAGATCAAAGGTTTTAGTGAAATATTCTGTACCTACCTTATGTTATAGCATCTACTTGACATCTCTGGTAAATTGTTGTAACGTACTAAAATTTTGTATTGTTCATTCATTTATAAACTATTATGACATTGTTATTAAACTTCTCTTGGACACCAACCTTTCAACAAGGCCAGAGCCAAAGGGCCACTACTTGAAAGCCTGATCAAATGGTGCACTTAATTTTGTAGAACTAATATTTTCAATTAACTTATAAACAAGTAATACTGTGTAAATGTTTTTTTACTTCTTTACAAGCAATATTGCAATATTTTGTTAATTTTAAAGCATGATTATTTGTGCTGTCTCTGCCTTATGATTTCATCTGTCAACGGAATTTCTTTAGGTTTGCCAACCTCACAAAGCATCTCTGCTTGACTTTGTCAGTAGAGACAAAGAATTTTGCCTTAAATTGTAGTCCCTCGTTTTGCATTTCTCTAGTTTTGGGCACATGGAAACTTTGTTCTCAACTACCAAAGACAGCTTTATTTGCACATAAGCCTAAAATTAAATTATATGGCATGCAGAATGATGCAAGCCCTAGTGGACAGACTAGTACCGTTGCATGTACAACAACTGCTGCAAGATTATGATAAATGGGTTCGTAGGCAGCAGAAAGTCTTGCAATGAAAAGTGGTCTCCAGAGTTCATTCTCAGACCTAATTGGAGGTTCGCTCAAATCTGCACTTTTGGGTATAATAATTTTATTAATTTTTTTTTTGGGCCAAGCATGAGAATAGTACAAAAAGCATTAGCATATGAGCATGTCATTTCTAGAAGTGACTTTTGAGCAATATTTTCACATAAGAAATTGATAATAGTACAGAAGAACTTTGAAAATGCATAGAAATAGAGAATCAATTGAGTTCCATATTGAATTGGTACTATTTTAAAGGTTGGTCTCTTAGCACTTTTCTGAATAACTAATGTTTTCTCTGTCATGTAACTTGAACATTTTTTGTATCCATTGCAAAGCAATGAGCTTAGATATGGACACACCAATTTGAGACCTGTAAAGTTAATCTTTATCAGGCATATCCATTTATATGCTTTGATAGTGTACCATGTTATTGAATGACAATAACTAAAGGCACCCTATTAGGGTTCTGAGCTAAATATGCTTGTTGAGTCTATTAATATGTTCAGATTTACATTTCTTTTTTACCAAAGAATACTGTCAAAGGCCTTCTGGTTTCGTCCAAGAGTAGCATTTGACTCCTTTAGTCACCTACTGCTTCCTGTTGTTCTTTTTGTAGTAGCACCTTGCGGAATATTATCCCACAGCAGCTGCATAACTATTCAATGGGCACCTTTAACAAGGCTAGATATTCTATTTTCATCTTTGCAGTGTATAGCAACATTTCAGTTTCCCTTACTGTGGCTTTCTTTTCTACTTCCAGAAGATTAGGCAGATTTACGATAAGTTAAACCAGCACAAAGCTCAGCATCATCTGAACACATATCCCATTCAAGACTCCTGTATGGCAGGGCCCTTGGATATGTGTACACAACAGCCTTCGGGAAGTGTTCCATCAAGTCAGTGACGTCTGTGTCACTTGTAGATGTGAAAAATGTACTTTGCTGCATTATGATGTATTAATAACTTTTGAAGAGCAACCCCTTTGGAAGTTGGAAGTATAGACCAGCAGGGTCCCTGGCATTTGAGACTCTTATCTTGAACTCGTGACTATTTGTGATCTCATCATTGGAATTATTCTTCATTCCTTTTCCTTGTTAATGCAATAATTTATGAGTGTTTGGATCATTATTGTTAAAGGATTTTGGTAAATGTTAATTGCCTTTTAAGGGAATACTTGAGGATTGATAGCATTGTTAAAAGCTACTACTTAGATGTCCAAAAGGAATTGGAAGGAACGATAGGCAGCTTAGAATATCTTATGAGGTCGAATTCTTAACGTGGCACTTGAACTCTGCAATAATGAATTGGAGGAATCAACTTATGTTTGTCATATTTTGCATGTCTCTTCTCCGATTACAGTTCTTAGAAATTGTAGGCTTCTAAAATAAAAAAGGGGAGAAAAGTTGATATATCGAATGCAACTAATATAGGGGAAATGTGGAACATGAATAATCTTTGGTGTGAGCTTAGAACAACAGAAGATTCTCAAACATCATCAAAGAGAATAAAACAGAGTATGAAGGAGGAACAAGAACCTATACAAATACAGTTACAGCGCAACAGTTGGAAGATATATAGTTTGGATTGCGGGTTTTCTAGAAAAAAATTTTAGAATATTCTCTAGACACATTTTTTCTATTACATGTTTAACTCGTATACGTCATTACAATATATTTTTGTATAATAAACTCCTAAAAACTCCAATCCAAACGGGATTGATCATTGTTGCTTCAAACATTTTCTAAACACTTTTAGCAAGAATTGCTGTTCTTTGTTTTTTCTGAAACAATCTAATTGGTTATATGTGTAGTAGTGAGCACTTGCCTAAATGGGATTTTAAAATTTCAGAATCAAGTTACTTATCCAGTATTGCTAAGAAGAAAAGAACAGAAGTCCTTCATCCAGTCACCAAAGTGCACATAAAAACCCAAACTTTTAATTCTATAGAATCTTTTAAAGAAATGCAGTTTCTCAAATATGTGCCACTTGTCAAATGGTCACATTAAAGTCACCGAATAAATGGCTAAATGGTATTCTGGAAGTTCTCTATGTATTCCACTTTTCAAAGTCTAATCTATGCTACTAATGAAATCACTGATCTGTCTAAAGAAGTGAAATGTACTAAATGAGTAGGATACGGGCCATGTTAGTCTTAGAGCTTTTGGTGATTTAAAAACATAGCAGGAAAGAAGAAGAACAAGAAACTTGCGTCAGATAAGTATTCCAGCAGCACAAGGAAACAATAGCTTTATGAATTTTGTGCATGTTAATCTGATTGTGATATCACCCGAGTCAAATAAAGTACTTATAAAAAGGTTACATGAACCTGTAACAAGAATCAACAACGAAAGGGAACTCAGAGCTGAATACTAGTAGTTTTTAATCTAGTTGGAAGAAGTTTTCTATTTCTGCAATTAACAAGCATAGAAGAAAAATGAAGAACCTTGTTTGAGATAAAAATTTAAGCACAAGGAAAATTTTGTGTGCACGTTAATCCAATTGTAATGTCACTCAAGTCAAATAGAATTCTTTTAACAAGGTTACATGAACCTGTAGCAAGAATCAACAACAAAGGGAACGCAGAACAGGATGCTAGAAATAGACAAGTTATACACCTAGTTGGAAGAAGTTTCCATTTCTACGATCAGTTAACAATGCTCATTATTAGAGATGGCATCTTCACCTGTTGCAAATAAAATCAAGTATATTTACAATTTCTTCAGATGCATTTCTTAAACGAGAACTATGCCACAGTTAATATCCATTAAAAAAAATGCAAAAGGATGCAGCCCTCCACCTGCTGGTCAAATCAACCAGCATCCACAAAATAGGAAAGCAGGTAGAATCACAAAAAATGGCAGGTAGACCAAACTTAGTTCTGTACACCAATATAGAAACATCAGCTGCAAATGCGATATAAGTAATTGGGAACAAATGATACCACTTTTGTACAGGATGGGTGTCTGGTCATAAGCTGAGCTTTTGAACAAGCTATCCTTGATTAAGATGTGATCGAGATACTTGAGTATCCTCTGTGATAGCTCGATATGCTAAATCAAACTACTCTTTCTTTCAGCAATTTCAAATGTGATTAAGCACCAGATGATGCAAAATCATCTTATTCGTGACAATCTTTTCCTTTTCCTACTCCTTTTACGTGATGCCGCATCATTCTTAGAACTTGAAGGCAGAGCAAGAGTAGTCAATGGCTTGCCACATGACGTTCTGCCTTTCTTGGTAGTCCATCTCAAGGGCATGTTGTTTACAACAGTACTAATGTCACCAGAACTGTTAAGCTCAACAAGCTTCTGAATTTGATCAAGCATCTGGTGCGCCCAGGCTGTTGATAAATCTAGCGCAATTGAATCATCCAACGGTTTCTCTTGTAGGTTCATTAAGATGTCTTGAAATGACTGAAATGATAAGGTTGGTTGGTAGGAGCGAAGGTTCTCACAGATCATGTTGACCTTAATAGCATGCTTGCATAGGTTTCCCTGCATCGACCACTCACAATCACAAAGAGAGAATTCAGATCCAGGATTCCACACTATTCGTGTTCTTGTGCTTTCTCTTTGGCTCAAAACCTTTGCAAAAGGATGGTCTTTATCATCCAAGGTAACAGCAGTATCAGGAATTTGCAATGCCCGATGCCATGATGTAGAAGCAAGATACTCCTCTTTCACATTTTGAAATGAATCACTCTCATCTGCAAATCGATCAAGCCAATAGGAAGAATGCAGCTCCGTTGTCAACTTGTGCACCAACCAATCAACTCGCTGAAATGCACCAAGATGTGAATCATCGTAAAGTTTAACTTTCAGCTTCACATGATATGCTTCAATTGCACCAGAGGACTCCTGGCTTGCTAGCGGAAGAGTTCTCATACTGGTAAGCCACATTTCTATTCCAAACATACAAACAGATTAACAAAAATTACCGAAACATATAAGAGAAAACAAACAAGGGAAAGTTATCCAACCGATCTTTGGGAGCCAAGTAGCTCTGAAATAATTTAGGAAGGCAGTTTGATCAACAAAATCTTGAGTAAATTTTTCCAAAGGAACCATGTAATCAACTCCACCCCAAATGCTGTAGACAATTTCCCCCAGCCGTTTAAATATCTCCCGCTGGACTTCGATGTTATTGCATTTCTTCAAAATATTCCGCAGCCACGATCTGCGAATACGCCACAGCGAAAATAGGACAGGGCAAGAAAAAATCTCCCTGAAATCCAACAATAAACATAAGCACCGTGTTCAGACCAGTAATATATACACTGAAACAGAAAGGCAAGCAAAGCAAAGAATTCTGCCTTATTGGATCAATCTCTGCTGCTGCGTCATCAACCAAAAACGCGTTGACCTTCCATCCTAAATCAACTGTATGAACTCGATCAACTAGAGCTTTCATCCATTTAGCCACATCTGATTTAACTACAGTACGTGTAATTACCCATGCAACTGGAAGTGCATGTTTCCGGGAATCAAACACAAGCAGCGTGCACAAGGGATACTGCATTTCATATAACAATCATAAATCAAATGAGCTTTCATTTCGGACCATTCACACAAATAGAATATATTACCTTCAGTTTCTTTATCCCAAATGTTGAATCTGCTGCAACAATGCTGCGGTGCCCAAACCTAATCATTTGTTGTAATTGCCAATCGGTTTGGATCCCCAAAATGAAAGGATCTGTTTCTGATGTGTCCTGATAAAAGAAAACAGATTTTTTGTTGCGTTCAACCCACAATTTAACACTAGCTTGGTCGTCTAGATCCAATTCATGAGTGGAACGCTTGATTATCAGGCCAAGTTTGTGAACATATTGAGAAGCAAGGCTGTTAACTTTTGCATTAGAACCACAGTAGCGCTGAATGCCCTCTATGTGCTTCTCTAGTACATTTTCCTCGGGAATACCAAGATAGATCATAGACATAGTCTGCTGTTGAATCTCATTGCATATATATGGGATTTTCTTGGCACCAGGACCAATAGCATCTCGGTCAAGTGGGCCATGACAGATAGAACCAGACTTGTTTACATGTCGCCTATTGTTATATATGAGAAGTGCAAGAGATGGACGGGCATAGAGGCGCTTTACTACAAAATGGCACGTACAACCCCTCATGGATTGGGGTCTAGCAGCACGGTTTCGAGTGTTGAGCCGATATCTGCGACTAGGTAATATACCCCCACCTTCCCCATAGTTTTCTGGTCCAAAAGAACACCAATACCTACAGAAAACATGTATCATGATGATTGATAGTCCCCATCCTTCTTTTCTTCCCCTTTCAAGTGTAACCTTTCCATGTATTTGCTTTCACTTTTTTATTAGACCTTAAAGTTCTTAGGGGAGCTGGAGGGTTAAGGAAAGAAAGGCAAAAGCATAAATCCAGAGTGAACCAAAAACGGCAGCTTTAAAAGTATAACATTCATTAGATCTTGTAAAGCTTATGCAGCCAGGATGCAAGTGAGCCACAATCAAGTGTTTCCCATTTTCCAAATAAAGAAAATTGCTTAGTTAAGCATGATTTAAAACATTGTTGACAATAAAATGTAAAGAATTCGCAGATAGACAATACAAAAAGATTGTTATGGATGACAATAATTCACCTTACTAGCTTAGCAATGACCATAATCAAAAAAGCGGTTAAACACGTTGTTTAACCTTTAAACTATTTTTCTGAACAAAGCTTTGCACTGAGATCTATAGATCATCTAATCTGCTTGTAGCCATGACCATAATCACAAAAGAGGTTAAGACATGTTTTTCAACCTTTATACTCTTTTCCTGAACAAAACACTGCACTAAGATCTATAGATCATCTAATCCAGGCTAAGATGATGTTTCGTGTTCTAGAAAAAATTATCAGGTACAGGAATACAATAGTGCAACTTCATCATTCAGCTAGAAAGAATCAAGATCGTGAGAGAACTAAAAACCTTACAGCCTATACTCCAGATATTCGTCATCTTTGTACTCCTGTAAACTGCCTCTTGCTCGTTTGCGACCCCTCTCAATGTGAAACCGAGTTGGGCATTCTACATTCAGGCATTCTCCAATAATAAATGCATCAACTCGGGCATAAGGTATAAGCGCTACATCATCATGACGTTCTATAGTTCCAAACTTGGTCCAATCTAAATCAGCTGCTGAAAATTCTTCCCCAGGAGGACTTTGCACAGGAATGTCAAAAATGGATTCAACTATTTCCATTTGTTATCTGGATATGTCTCTAACTCAGCATTTGTGACCAATTACTTGCTGCAATTTTTGAATATAAAAATCATAAACTATAAATCCCTCCACAAAATTGCATTGGAAAAAAAAAACATTTTCATACTACAATCCCATAATCAAACCTTCCATGAAAAGGGACAATGGTTTGTTTACAACATAGAAAAGATTATTCATTGATATGTAACTACTACCGACATTTTGATGTTATTTCAGAATATTTGCTCATTTACAAAGCCTTTCAATGGTAGAAACCTAAATAACATTTCCAGTATTCCCAAAACATTAATTGTTGTCTGCAAAACTCAGGAATTAGTACTATTTATTGATTTTTTGAAAAATATTCAGCACTGAGATGCTGAATTAAATGATTTCAGAACTTAATTCCCCTACATGTTTAATGACTAGCAATATTTTGCATTCCTTTCTCACAGAAAAAAAATCCAGGCCTAATTACTGGACAGACAAAAAATTGATCACCTAATAAAATATGAATCTATTTCCTAGTTGCTAAAAAGAAAATTAAAAAAAAGAGTAATACTGGGAAAAAATTAATTCAATGCAAACAAACAACAAAACGTTTTGGATCAGGCTATAAAAATATATATACAACGGAGATGGAGTATCACAGTCACAGACAGTCGTATGCTGAGATGAGGGACAAATAAGGGCACGCCTTAGCAGCTATAAATAACAAAACAACAAGAAAGCATCAGGAAAGTAAGCAAATGAAAGTATATAGAAAACAACACAAATTTGCTAAATGCCAATCTGCATGTTTTAATTCAAAATGCTTTAAAGAAATTCAATGAACTAAAAAAGAATGACTTTCAGCAAATTTCCTACAATGAAAGCCTGAAACATGTATCCACAGTGACTAATCCCTATTACCGAGATGAAATTAACTTCGAATCCTCCGTTTAGTGAATTTTGTGGCATAAAACTGACATACCTATAGATAAAAAACAATCACGTTTCAATTTACAATTAAACCCAAAATCAGACAAAACAAATTAACCACGTTTCTGATTACCACAAACAATGTTTCAATGTTGATTGTATGTAACACATTGACTTAAAGGTAAAAATGAGCAAACGAAAAGCAAAAGTTTCTGAACTTAAAAGAGAAAAGCTTCTAAATTTAGCAATTTCAAAGAAGTGATAAGTACATATTCAAATTTATCAACTTCAGCAGAGACAAAACAATTACACAGATACAGCTAAACGACTGCAAACGTAAACTTTAGAGAGAACCAAAATTCATCTTTATCTAAAGAAGCTATATTTGATTCAGCCCAACTAAGCATGCAAAGAAAAGCTTCTAAATTTGCCGAAAGCAATTGAATAAGCCTCTGTTTAATTAAAAAAAAAATTTAAATCAGACCAATTTTGTAGAAAGGACAAAATTTAAATTCACTAAACAAATATCTTCAGAGAATTCAAGCAATAACTGCAAAAAAAAAAATTTGAACCTTGAGTTTCTAACAACAGAAATTTCATTTCTCTGAAAAGCACTACAAATAAAATAAATAAATAAATAAAGAAGCAAGTAGCAGCGGCGGGAGAAGAATTGCAGAAGAAAAGAGGGATAACAGGGGGCTTACTCCGGTGAAGTCTGCGGATTTTCAAGTGGACGGCGATGATTAGTAGATTCGCCGGCGTTTCTGGGGAAGACTGAAGAAATGGTGAAATTAGGGATGGGAAAATTTTGAGGTCTGGGTTTAAGAAAGGTTTTTTCGTTTTCTTTATTAAATAACCCGGGCAACCGGTTTCATTTAGCCGGATTTTTCATCTTTTGACGGGTCGTGCTTTGAACCCATGGGCTTTGCCCATGTTATTTGAAGGGTTGATTACACTTTGCCCCCTGAATTTAGGGGATAATCATGTCTTATCACTCTTAACTTTGGATATAAAAACTTTGCCTCCCTACTAAAATGTTATGATGAAAAAAATCATAATATCATAAACTTCATAAGAGGTTTTAACCGGAAAAACTCTAAAATTTGGTAACAATTATGCTCATAATTCAACAAAGGAATAAACTTTTTCTACTATATATAATTGTTACTTCAATAAAAGGTTAGAAAATAATAACTAATGTCTAGATTGAATTGCTAATTGTGTGATAGCATGTTTTGTTACAGTTGGTGAGTAATTTGCGTTATAAAAGTACATTATTTCTTATTCCAAAGTAAATACTTTAAGCATTAGGAACATATAAATGTTTTTTCAGTTCAATTTAAACCACATAATCATTAATTTAATGTTTATATTTCAATTAAAATCATCTTTTGGCATGTAAACTTTGACAAAGTGCTTTAAAAATATTTATTGATAAAACTTTACCAAGAAAATTTTATTGATACGAAATTTTGTTGATTGTTTACGTAATTCCTTTCTTTTTTTCGTTATTTGAGGTCAAACATTTTGTAGTACTATAAATTTCAAAAGATACTAAGAAAAATGTAGTATGTTGAGAACACAAAAAAGAATTAACAATAGAAACTGCTAATTCTATTTTGGAAAAAAAAAAAATAGATCTCAAAGGTCCCGTTTGTAAAGTCTTTGTATGCCTGCAAGGTTAGTCACAAAACTAACATATGTGTTAATGTGTTAAAGGGGAGAGTATTGGAGGATGAAAACACATTTTAAAATTCTTCCTTACTACTGTACAATGGAATCAAAGTGTAAAAAGAAAATAAAAAAATCAAAATGGACAGTTCTTGTGTCTATATACATTACTACCACTTGAAGTGTTCATACCAAAATTTTGTCACTTACATATCAATACTTTTGTTGGTACTGCAACCTAAAATATTTTTCTGAAGATTTGTATGGAACGTAGAAGCTAACAACTGTAAGCATTGGATTAATCCTAAGTAAAAAATTCTTAAAAATGAGAGATTGTACTTAGCTCTCCATGAACCATCCTACAGTGTCATGGGTCTTGCGTACACTATATGGGTCTTGTGACCAACAAGATAACTTGGAGACCAGCACCATGACGCAATGCCTTGGCAAGCAGCAATGTCACGGGACCCATTAGAGATCGGTCAATGCTAATCTCTAGGGGATAGATGCCACTGTCAAAGAGTTCATTATTAAACATATAGATAAAGAGGGGAAGCCTCCTGCCACCTAAGATGGTCGTCCGCCCATGTGGCAACTGGGAATTGGCCGGTGGTGCTGCCAGGTAGTTTTTTTTTTTTTTTTTTTTCTCATGGGCCTCTTTTGTTTTTGTTTTCCTCAGAGACAATTGTGATGCTGTCGTCGTTTTTGTTTGTCATTAGTCATAGTCATTAGTCATCAGTCATCAGTTAGTCATTTTTTTGGGATAGCAAACTTGTTGGTCAATGGTGAAATTACGCTTTCCCCACCAAGATTTATTTTTTTGACTTGTTTTGTTTTTTTGTATTCGTTGGTAATATTTTGCAGGGGTGTGTCCATCTATGTAAAATTACCTTTGCCGCCAAATTTCCGCTGTCTGAGACTTTCAGTTTTTTTACAGTTCAGCAGCTCATCTCTGTACGGCTATGGCAGGATCTCTCGTAACCGTTGGACAATTCCCTCGATTTTCTGTTGGACAATTTTCCTTTTTGGGTTCCGTTCGGGCTGCTTCTCTTCATTCTGCCTCCTGCTCGCTGGTTTCTGCTATCGCTTGTTTGCTGTTTGCTGTGCTTATGGTTAGTGTGGTCTATCCTCATGCTTGCTTCTGGTTTTCATTTTTTTTGTTGTGTCTTTTACCTTTGTTTATCCTATATTCTTTTTGTTTCTGGTTGTTAGCTTTATAGGTGGCCAGTGTTGCATTGCCGCCTTCCATAACCACAGGTGCGTGTTCTTAATCTTTCTTCCTCTGCTTTGTTACGATGCATTGATGTTCTGCATGTTCCTGTTTCTTTTGCTTCCAAAGATTTTCCTACCTTTTCTCTTGATTTTTAGCTCATTTCACCTCTTCGTTAGCCGCTTTTGTTAGCTTTTTAGTCTACTGCTGCATTGCCATTTTCCGTGAACCCGCGTCCGGATTCTTAATCTTTTTTCGCTCTGTTTTTTTGTAGTGAGATGGTCTCCTGTTGCCTGCACTTATGCTGTGCATGTTCACGTTTCTTTTGCTTCCAGATGTTTTTTTCCTTCTCTTTCGATTTTCTCTCATTTTCTCTTGCTTATTTATTTATTTTTTTGCTCATTCCTCAGCTTTCTTTCGGATCCTTTTTTTTGCGCTTTATTTGTTTGCTGTAATGCTTGTTAGTGCCTTCTGTGACCTGCTTTCCTTCTTCTTACTTTTTGCCCGTGTTTTTCTGCCTTGTTTCTGTTCTTCTGTGCATGCTGAAGTTTTGATCTTTTTTTTAATCCTGTAGCTATTGGCTGCGGCGTCCCTGTTCCTCTTGGTGATCCTTTTGCTTTGGAGGCGTGTGCTCCTTTTTTCTGGCTCTTGGCATCAGCATCGGTATACTCCTTGTTGCCATGAGGTGGAAGAGGTGTTCCTCCTGTTTCTACTTTAGACTTCTTTTAATCAAATTATATTTCTTGTTTCTTGGCTATCCAGGTTCTAAAGCTCAATGAGGTTGTTCTTCTACCAATCTGCATTCAGCTTGACTTGTTTATTAATTAACAGTTTTCCTTAATAGATTAGTGGCTATTATTATATTGATTTGCCATGGTAACTGCTTTTAAATGGTTTGCATTAGCTGGTTGTCAACTGCTTAGCTGGTTATATAGTATGCATTGCGTTTGTAAACTCATGACTTGTTTTTTCGTTTCTCCGTGACGCTCTTATTTTATATGCTAATGTTTTTGAGTGACTGACTGACTGTTGTTCCTCCGGTGCGTCTAGCTTGATATTCTATTTGCTCGTTGCATATGTCGTTGCTCTTTGAACTGTTCTTTGTTATTTCTCTTGCTTCTTTCAGGAAATGTTGTGTGTTTTGTTCACTGGGACTCGCTTTTATAGATATAAATCGTTAGTGTTTTATGTTATTTGTCTCATTTGCTGTTAGTTGAGCAATGAAAACGTATTTATGCCTTTTCAATTTATGTTAGCTGCTCTGCACTAGATGTTTGCTCCTTTTTCCTTGGTTTCGCAGTGTTGCTGCACTAGATGTGCTGCTTCCCTTTCTTACATGCAGATTGTATGTGCATCTCCTGGAGTTGTAGCCACTTTCTACTCTTCGAACTATGTGACTTTTATTGTTAAACCTCCTTGCTCATTCATTCTTTTTTGGTAAATTCGTTTAGCCTCTTCTGTTTTTATTTTGCAAGTTTTCCTACTTTTTCTGCTATCATTTGCTATTCCTTTCTTGTTGGTCTTGTTTCTGTTAGTTTGCTTGGATAGTTTGTCTACTATAGATGTTATGTGGTATGAGAGTAGCCATATATATCACCTTCATGTCTTGCTGCTGTTCTGGCGTTTTTTGGCTGATAGCTAACTTGTGTTTGGGAGTGTGTGAATTATTTACTTCATTGGTGCCACAGGAAAAGAAGGATAATCTCTGGGACGTCTTTGCTGCTGAGCATCAACTGGAACTGGATGAAATTTTAGCTTTCCTTCCTGAATCAGCTTACACCTACAATGTTCTAATTTTTTATGAGTATGGTGTCGAAAAGCAGTTCTCGTGGTATCATAGTTTCCATGTGTACTCCATCATGAAAAATGAGTGAATTTAGATCTATCAAAATAAGAAATTTCCCTGCGCCATGTTTCTTTTTTCAACGTTTAGTATAAGGACTATTTTTGCTCATGTATCATTCCATCTTCTATAACTCCTTTTTCTTTACTAGCTTAAACTTAACAAATGAAAAACTCTCCTACCGAAAAAGTTGTCTGCAAACATTTTGTTTTTCTAGCCTCTATGCCTCTGCACTCACTGCTAAAAAGCAGCCAGAGTGCATATCACAGGTTATAGAATAAGAAAACGAAAATGTATTTTGATTATGTAATTTTTCTTTACCACGGTGATTTGGAACTTGCATTGTAATGTTTTTATTAATTATTGCCTCTCTCTCACATGCACACACAAAACTGGAAAATTAAAGGGTACTATGAAAGCTTTGGTGTCCTTTTGATAATTTACTTCTTGCCTAGGTTGCTATTTAGTTGTGTTTCTTGCATTTATGATTCTTTGCCTTGTTCTTTTTCCTTCTGTTGCAATTGGGTATAGGATGTCAGGCTGCTTATACTGGATTCTCTGGGTCAATATGTAGCAGCTTTTGCTATTAGCTTAATTGAGTGGATGATGCTTTAGAGTTTCTCCTCCCTGTAGACTCACTATGGTGTCTTTGTTTTTGGGGAAGAAGAAAAATTTGTATCAATCCAACTGAAACTGAATGCATTACATTGGAATAGCATTAACTTCTCGTGTGTACATTTTAAAGTATAGCATATTCATTTTCTTTGCATACTTAAGCGTACACCAGGAAAGCAAGGAATTTTAAATGTTCTATCTCTTTAAATATAAAATAACCTATAGAATTAAAAAAAATTCCAACCAAGCTTAATAAGTTCTCTGTACAACAAATCTCTTCTAAAATAAATATTTACTGTACTCTCAACCTGGGCATACCTACAACTTACCACCGTGCGCGAGCACGGTGAACATCTCCTAGTTGATACAATATTTAGCTGACTAGAGATCGGTCGGCGCCAACCTCTACCAAGATGGAGATAGCAGCTCAAGGAGTTTATCATACAATATTTAGTTGATAGTTCATTGTGGATATCTCTTCTCTTGTAGATAACGTTATGTTTTATTGCCACTTATACTTTTTAAATTAATCTTTTCTACATTGATAGTGCTGTCAATTTTGAATGAATAACAACTATGCAAATTTTGAATTTAAACTCCAATTTTTGCAAATGTATTATGGATCGATGATATATAGGGTACTGCCAATATATATAAGATTTACTCATACTTTTTCACTTGTACATTATGCTTTATTTGTTTGCTTAGCATTTTTTTTATATAAAACATCATAATTTCATTAAAGTTTATACTAATGGCAAAAGTTATATCATCAAACATGCACAGATATCAAAGAACATGTAGAATGGATTCTACAGATCAAAAAACAAATCTGAAAAATAGATACTACAAATTTGAAGAACATATAAAAATTATATTGTAAAGCTCCAAAAATATTTTAAAATGAGATAAAATAATTGTAATTCCAAGAAAATCTATGTATATTTTCAATCACCATTGCTGCTTGATAGCTTCAAGTCTAGATATTATGATGAGATCTGTCAAATAGACCTAATTCTTGATCTGATGATTAAAATTTGAAAAAACTTAAATCTAATAAAAGAAAATTTTTAAAAATATGTAAAACTCTCACTAGGAATTCCTAGGAGAGAAGAAAATTCTCACTAAAAAGGTTTAGGAGAGAAGAAAACTCTCACTAGATAACCCTAGGAGAAAAGAAATTATTATTAAGACTAGAAGATATTTTATTCACACAAACAAAAAGAAATTATACAAAAGGCTCCTTACGGAAAAAGATTACAAAAAAATCTTATCTATTTCCCATAGGAGAGTTGGAGGAAGTTTTGACTAGAAAATGTTTGCAGATCAAGTGTGGAAGCATTCGACCTTTGCAAATCAAGTGTGAAAGTCACGCACCTATAATGCCATGCAGCAGTTATGCATGATGAACTTCACAAGTCCATAAACACAGATCACCACTAGTATCTATCTCGCAATTGAAACCATCCTATTCCTATCCAACCAGGTTGGCAACTAAATACCACTACCATGCCTTACTCTCTAGTAAACATTTGGTTTTATGAAAAAAAAAAAAAAAATTTCACAGAACTCTTTATTGTTGATACTATAATCCTTCATAGATTATTGATACTCTTTATTGATCATGTCTATGTATATTTTCCTTACCTACCATCAATGTACTGTGAAACCAACTATATATAATTTGATTATTGTCAACATACACTTTAAGTCCAATAATAAGCACATTAATTATTTAATGATAAGGTTGAAAACTCGAATAGAAATAATTAAATCTTAAGTTAATTTGTCAAATATAAGTTGAAATGTTAATGTGAATAGTAATAAATATAAATTCTAATTGAATTATATCTATTCAAAATGTAGATATTGAAAAGTCTACTCAAAATAATTCAACATTATAAAGAAATGCTAAATGCAATCTAATTTGGGTTATTGAACACATCTAAAGTAATGCCAATTCCACAAGACAATACCAAATCCATATAGAAAGCAAAAGATAAAACTCAAAATTCACCCATATATAATACCACATGTCAGTAAGGGGAATTGCTACAGTAAATTTGGACCTCTACTTATCTTATAGTAAGGTAAGATAAGATAAGATAAGATACTTGATAATACTACGTTGTAGTATACTATTTTTTAGTCCTTTAGATAAACATTCAATTAAACACCTTGCAAGGGGACATTTTATAGTTTTATTCCCAGAATCAACATAGCGCTTAGAACAAGTAGTACCAATGCCCATTGATTTTAGTTCGGCCTATCAAAGCCCATCTCATGTCGGGCCTAAAGAACAAGACATTAAACTCCGATATAGTTGGGCCACCCCAGTTTAGTACCACTACTACTCTTTTTCTTTCGTCATTCCCCTGGTAACCTTCTCCTTCCCTGAAGCATTCTCAGTAGCCCCTTCGCGTTCTTCTTCTTCCTTAGATAAATTGCTTAATTCAATAAGCAAGAGCTAATTAGGAGTTCAATTGAGGTAATACCATTGGTTCTTTTTTCTCCCCACCTATAAAACAATTAACTTAATTGATGTCTAGCTCCTAAGTATAGCAAAGCAACCATAAAATACTACGACAAAGTTCTAAATTTAAAGAGTGCAAAAGAAAGAAAAAGTAGAAAGCAAGAGAACTGCAACACCATTAAGACACTAGTCATTACAAGCCATCCAGCAATGCTTGCCGGTTGACTCCGTCCCCAAAATAATTTGGCACCAATTAAACCATTGCCAATCAGACTAAACTAGATCCCACCTGATCTTTGGCTCGAAACAAAGATGAACTAGTGGTGGTTTAACCTTTCCGTCCAAGACTATAATCAAATAGGTTTTGCAATTACTTTATTCATGAGTCTCATGCTTAATAGTGTCATAAATTGCCACATTTTCATAAGCGGCGAGCTTTTGAAAGATAAAGGTATAACAGCACTACTGATAATTGTGCTAAAAGAAAAAGAAAAATACTATACAAAATCAAAGTGAACCTTTCTTATCTCTATATATATCATTCCATGGAATGGTCCTTTCAAAATTTATCACTAGAAGCATATATGTACTTTAGTTGGTATCATAATTATTAAACCTGAGCCTAGATATTCAATCGGGCATTTAGAAAGGAAGTGATAAATACATTAATTTCAGTCTATGGGATACTACATAACTTTGGGTCAACCATTTTGAAACCGAGTTTTTCAATTCAAAAAGTTATTGAACCAATCCATGGATCCTGGACATTACAAATGATATTAGAGCAAATCTTGCATGATCTTTATATAAGATGAGTCTGGACTAGTGGTGTTATGATTCTGATTACATAAGGGAGTGTAAGGAGTGATCACTTGTCATAAGTGTCAAAAATTAATTATTGAATTCCCAAAACTTATAGTAGTGGGTGTCCAGATTGAACTCACGGGGAGCAATGAGAACTTTGATTTTTTCTCTTTTGAATCGATGAAAATAGTTAGTGATGATTAAGAGAAGTTAACGAACAGTTTAAAATAACAATTACAAAAGTTAGCAATAGACGAAAGCCAAGCCAAGGACATGAAAAATTTTACTTTGATTAATCATCAACTCCTAAAGGTCCAATTGCTAGTCAACTATTTGGCCTAAGTTATCCCCAACACCAGTAGTAACTCATAAGATTCTCTAACGTCAATAATTAGAATAACACATTCAAATTGTATTCTTATTATTAGACCATCTAAGTATTAACGTAATTCCAAGTTAGTCTAATAACAGCATTAAAGACTATGAATCAGTCAAAGATGATAATAACCTGTAACGCATGCAATTATTCAATCAACACCACGATTCCATTTATGAAAAGGTAAGCAACTATTAGCCGAAATACTAATGCAAGACAATTACATATCAAAATTAGTGTTTTTTTGGCATGAATGATACATATAAAAAGAATAATTGAGCATTGACTCTACTAGATATGCATAAACACATAATAGAAATCAAAGAATAGCAGATAGTCAATTAATGATTGAAAAAATCAAACCAATTTCACAATTCATGGAGTAGCCACTTCAATCCTTGGCTTTAGTAGAGAGATTAGCTAGACATCGTCATTGCAAGAGTAATATAGATGTTCATAAATGAGTAAAGACTAATCCTAGTTCCTATGAGAAATCTATCTTACTCTACCTCTAAAAAGTGAGTAATCTCCAGAGAGAATTTTTCTTCTGATGTGCCTCTCTTCATTACCTCCTTCGTATGTATTTATAAAGTCCTTGTGATAGGTTTTTTTTTAAATTGGAGTCGAGTGGACTACTTGAAATTAGAAAAGGACATGTCTAGACATTGTTGGGCCTTGATCGGGCTGTATGATAGGTGCCCATCATCGTCAGATTCTCAACTTATGCCAAAATCATCTTCGAGGTTGAACAAGCCTTATGTTTGGACCCCTTCCTGGCACCCATTATCTTCCGCTCTTTTGAACTTAGAATTTTGCTTCCAAATTGAGCTTCTTTAACATCATTTTTATCCTAAATGCTTTTTAACCTGTACAATTATAAAATACACCTAAGTAGCACCTTTGAAAATACTAGAAGGCATAAACGCACTTCGAGCGGTGGAAATGTAAAATGCCCTTCCCAATTTTGTATAAATTAAAAAGCAAATATATGAAGGAATAGAATAGTGATCTATACCCAAAAGGTATATCTGATTATTAGTAAAGTCCGAAAGGGATAGATCCTCAATTATGTAGTCTGTGCCATAGTTATTAAAATCGGCCCTAAAAAAATTCGACGAAAGAGGTAGGTCAACGGGTCACTGGTTCAACCAGGAATGAGTGGTTGAACCATTGGGTCACTAAATATATTTAAATATTATGTTTCATAATTTTTGATATAAGATGTATGATATAAATTGTAATAAACAATGCCATAGCAAATGCTCATTTAATTTAATTTGTTATAGAATAATTAATTCATATAAGAATCAATAAAACATAAATTTATTTAGTAATCCACCAAACTTCAAGTGTAAAATTTTATCTATGTTTAGTGTAATTATCTAGCTTATTTACGAATTTTAAATGCAAAAAATTACTAAAAATAATATTTGTCTTTAAAATGAATTATGTAATATGTTATTTTTGAAATCCATTTTATAACTTATAAAGTTTGGGGGTCATAAGTTTTTATTAAAAGATGTCAAATATTTTTGTTTTAGAAAAATTTTTAAAAAAATAAAATTGACAAAACATTTATATATTTTTTAAAAAGCTACTCTACCAACATATGGCAAAGTGGTCTTGTGGTAAGTATACTATCGCACATACCAAAGGTTCGGAGTTCGAATTCTAGTAAAGCTAACTAAATCTTTTTCACAAAACCTGGTTCGTGGACAAAATCGATCGGGTTCCTGGTTTAATCCGGTTGAACCGTTGGGTCATTGACTAGTCAACGGCTTCTATGTTTAAATAATCTAATTAGAAACCTAGCCCAGTCCAATGGCCGGTTCACCAGATTGACCGATTCGACCATCGGGCAGGGTCGGGGTTTAATAACTATGGTATGTGCAGATAAGCTTGTTGTGTAATTTGTTTTGCATGCAGAAACCATTTGCAATAGAAATTTCAAAGACTAAATATTAGTTAAAAAAAAAGGACACCAAAGTAACAAAAAAAAAACACTTCAAACATTCATTATCAAAGTTTTGTAAGTGCAGACAGTAGATAAACATCAATTTGTCGCTAAACATTCATTTTCAAGATGTGATTCACTAAACAGTTACAATGAGTTGCTAAACACCTACAGATACATTTTTTCAAACCAGAGCTCCTTGTTGTATAATATCAAGAGCAAAAGTGCAGCATAAGAGGTCGATTTTGTTGGAATAAAATCAGCGTAAATTGCATGCTTGATCAAATGGAAAATACAAAGTGCCATGGATACAACTTTTTCTATCGCTTTTCGATCGAACACCAACACAGCAAAGGAAGTCTTGGACTGTGGAATAAAGAGTAGTATATGACCATTTTGTAAATCATGATCAATAACAAAATGGTTCCAATTTTGATCAAAACATCTGCCAGTCATACCAATGTAGTAGTAATTATAACCATTTGTAATACTTATAGTTGGTGTATTATTTTTATTTAGTTTTAGATCTACAAATTTTGATAGATCCTATAAATGTACGAAAAAATGGTCATAAATAAGTGGACACAAAAAAAGAGAGAATTTTAATAAAGTGAGAAAACACAAAACAATACCATCTTGTACTTGTACCTAAATAGATAATGGTAAGGGGAAGAAAAGAAGCATATACTTGTGTTTGTAAAGGATTTCTGGACTGATATCAGACTGAGCTAACCTTAATAGAAAGAGCAATACAGTTTCTACAATAGACATAAAATACTAATCAGTGAAAACTAATAGTATAGCCAATTTATTCCTAACAAAGTAGAACAGATTGGCACAAAGATGTGCATATAAGTAAAAAGGGATTCACTAAAAATAGTTAGAATAAGATCAAAGAAAATACAAAGAGAAGAAAAAGACAAAAGAAATCCCAACATGGGATTTTATCTCAAAAAAAAAAACCCTAACCCATATAAAAACCAGGAAAAGACATGAGCATGAATATTATGCCACTTCTAGTGAAATTCTTGTAACAAGGGCCAAAAAACAATAGCAATTCAATAAGCAAATATAATGATTCAACCTTCCCTAATGAACTCCCTCTTCTCTCTTCTGTCTGCATGTTTACAATTTGTCTTTTAAATTAATTCCCCTGTTAGAATTTTTTCTTGATTTAGGCCAAGCCTACCCCAACTGCAACAACAGGCTGTTGCAAGTTTCGACCTTAAGCCTAACTTACCTAATAGTAGACAAGATGATAAGCTGCCAGAATTAACCACTGGGATTTTAGAGGAATAGCCATTGCTTTAGGATTAATACCAAATAGTCATAAAAAAACATTCACTAGTATTTTATCAAGACAAATTCATTCTGCAATGTAGTCCTTTTATCAGCCTAGCGTTGACCATGAGCTGATGTCCTCCTAACTGAATGGACATAAAGCCAAATGTCTTGCACCCTTTCTTGTGAGAATTGACAAGGTAGTAAATCCATTGAAGAGAAAAAAGAATCTTACCCATCATGTGATGCAGAGCTAATTCCTAAACCTGGCTTAAAGGCCAAGCCTTGAACATGCAAAATGAAGAATATTAACACAACTACAAATCATAAATACTGCACATGGTAGAGCTGACAAATTTGAAAAGTAAACGGTCAATAAAATTGCTCATGGCTATCATAACCATTGATGCTAATAGGCCTTCACACATGCAAGACCACAAAGAAAGACGTAATCTTAGCAAGCATTGCTTCATTATTCCAGTTGACCCCACTTAAGCCTAAGTATTAGAAGCGGTTTAAATGATCTAGTAGAGAGATTCATATTGAGATAAAGCGAGGAAAGGAGAGCACAAACGCATGATGCATGTCCATTGAGCAGAAAATAAGATGAAAAAGAAAACAAGTACTAAGCTAAAGAACACGAATGTTCATATATTCAATAGGAGCTGGGAGGATGAACAAAAAGAAGATCAAGATTAACCTGTATGCCCCACATAAGTATGTACACAGCTCCTTCTTTTCCATAGCTTTAAGGTCATGTCACTTGAACTTGAGTATCATAGCAAACATTATTTATCAACCACTCGCGTTGTAATTAGGGGAAGAAATTCTATTATCAGACATTTAGTATTTTGACAGTGCAGAGAGTGAAAATAAATTGGTCCAAAGATGCAAGAGCAGAAAATTGGTACTTCTAGAAAATTCTAACAACATAAATATGATATCTACACCTGTAACAAGCGCCGCTTGGATTATTGCATTATGTGCTTCCCAAACCTCAACCTGTTGGACTTTCCTCCATCTTCTTAATGTGCTGAGATGATGAAAGCAGTATATCAGATATCATACTCGATGTCAAATAGGTCCTAGCCTTCCAAAGAAAGTATTCTCATTTTCCAGTCAGTTTAAACAAGTCTTTTTTACTGAAGAGAAGGAGAAAAAATTATAATCGTCGGGTAAGGGGAAAAAGAAACAAAATGAAGAATTAAAGGACTACACAGATGACTATCAACAAACCAAATAGCAAAAAACTCACAAAATTAGAAAAAAGAAATAAATCTTGAACCCTAGCATAAAAACATAACAAACACACCAAAACACGCATGTTAAAAATAAAATCACATCAAATTAACATAAATTTAAACAAACATTGAATTGTCTCCCAACAAGCGCTTCTTTATAGTCATTAGCTTGACTATTTAACCTTATTTTTCAAGAAGATTTTGTTAATGAATAATCCACCATTTTAAGTCGTGGTAGATCAATAAATGATGGCTCGATAGCAAAAGTCACATTTTCTAATGATACGAGAGAGGGAAGAGACTTACCTATCTCAAGTATTTCATAGATATTACTTTGAATATGTACCACTGGAAAACTCACCAAAGGAAATGCCGTGAAAATTTCTTAATAATATTTTTAAAACCTATACTCTCAATACATTCCTCAAAAGGGGTGAAGAATGAGTCGTTAATACTCATCTCTTGATATTCAAAGATAGCGTTAAAGGTATTATGATGTGAAATAGACATTTCTTCATTAAAACACATATTAGATGTACCGTTTTCATCAAAATGCAATCTATTTTCACATACAACATTTTCACCATTCATGCTAGGGTCAATTTGCACATAATTAGAAGAAATAATTTTATACAAAACATGTAATTGATCTTGTATTCTACCAAAATGAGAAATTAATTCATCTAACCCTTCTTCAACCCTATCAAAATGGTTAGAAGTCGCATTATGTGCTTCCCAAACCTCAACCTATTGGCCTTTCCTCCATCTTCTTAGTTTCAACCGCTCTCATAACCTTGAAAGATTCCTGCAAATTTTGAGATATGATTATTTTCAAATGAAGTAGTTGAAAATTGTTTGCTTTATGGGTTTTACATTATTAAAAGGAGAAGACTAAAGAGAGGGGGAAAAAGATGAGACAAATAAAAAGGCTTTCAAAATCTTCTAATAGAGCAACAGGAGAAGGAACAGGAGCAGTAGAGGGATAGGAATAGGGAGAGGAAAGGAGAGGGAGAGAAAGTGTGAGGAAGAGCAATGGAAGATGAGAGGAGATAACTTAGGGTTCGAAGGGCTCTATTAAGTTAAACCCATGCCATGCACTAAACAAAGGAGGAGGAAGGTCATGTGATGAATGGAAATCACATGTTCGATGCCGAAAAAACATAACATCCTTCGCTCTTTTACTACTTATGTAGAAAATATATATAAAGTCCTGGTGATGGAATAATTAGGACACATCAAGAAGCTAATTATTGTGTAGGGTTAAATATTACATTCAATGATGACGACCTCTGGAAGTTGCAGGACTAAGTGTCACGTTGTCTTGCACACAACTAAGTGAACAGTTTATTTGATCTAACTTTATGAGGATGTAAAATTCTTAAGTGGCAGTAGGTGCGAGACTGTCGATTATCTATCCCACATACGGCATTTGGAAAGTATAGCCTTGTTTTGATTGAAGAGATTTTGAAATACTTGTTTATCATATACAAATCTATAGTAACACACTCAAAAAATAACTCTAAAAATACACAATCTTAAATACAACTTACAAAAATATTTTTTAAAATCATACCATATTTTTTTCTTCTACACACCACCACCACCCATTCTCTCCTTTTCTCCAATTTCTTTCCCCCTATTTGCCCCTCCTTCATTCTTCTTCTTCTTCGTTCTCCTTCCTTCCCTTTCCTCCCTTTCTTTTCTCTCCTCCATTCCTTTCCTTTCTAGCAGGCCTCCTCACCCTTCCATGGCAACTTTAGTCACGATCAGATCTCTAATCACAATCAAAGTTGCCATAGAAGGGAGAGGGGAGCCGACTAGAGAAGGAAGAGAAAGAAGGGAAGAGAAGGAGGAATGAGGAAGGAAGGAGGGAAGGGAAAGGGAGGAAGAAGAAGAGAGAGAAGAAAGAAGGATGAAGAAGAGGAAGAAGAGAGGAGAGAGGAGGTAGTGCCAATGGTAGGTGGTAGTGATGAATGGTGGTAGTGTTATTTTTATTTTTAAAAAAATCCCAAAAGACTATAAATTTTAAAAACACCCCAAACTACATTCTCAAAATACCTCCAAAAAATCTCTAAAAATATTTAATAATTTTTAATAAAAGTTTTTCATATATAGCACTATTATAAAATTTTTAAAAATACCCCGCAAAGCACCTAATCTATATGGAGATAGTGATTGATATGTTAATTCTGGTCCATAGGCTACTAAATAATTTGGATTAATTATATTTACCTCCCTTGAGATTTCTCCATATTACTAAATAAACGTTGTGGTTTGGCCAAATAACCAATAGCCCCCTTATAGTAACTTTTGTTAATTTAGATTAACGAATTTAGTGAAAAGTCCAAAATTGCCACTAAAGATGTTCTGAATCTCGGAATAAAAAAAGGAAAAAAAAACCTCGAAAATTTTCTTGCCTACATCGGGTGGCAACCTCACACAAATCTCAACAAAAACGATGAGATGTTGCCTAGATATACACAACCATATCTAAAATTCATATGAGGGGAAGTTGGAGAAATAAAAAATCTATGAATCTATTAATTACAAAATTCAGATTTAGGGATACCATGGGATCTATATTCAAATTCCAACTTTGATATAATGATCCGTTGTCCAGTGATTCTAACTCTAGATTTTAGATTTGGGAAGAAAGGAAAAAAAAATGCAATCTTCATTGTCAAGAACTCATGGAACAACAAGAACATGCTATCTATCTTGATATTTGTAGTATTAGTGGAATTATTAGAAATCTCATTTGAAGAAACTAGACATCACTCGATTTCTCCAAACTCACGAAACCTCAAGAAAATTATTATTAATAATTTCACAAAACCCATCTCCCTAAACCCAAAGATCACTTTTTTGTGGCATTTCATCAAGCAAAGAGAAGATGAGGACAGTTGTAGTAGCATTTTAGAAGTAGTATTGGTAGGTATTCTAAACACCACCATCATATTTTTTGGTCTCTAATCTGATTTCCATTTTCACCCAATTCACAGCTTGTTGAATCCTTTATAAAAAGCTAGCAAATGGCCTTTCTTTTTCTTTTCCCCCTACTATCTTGACCTACCTTGCAAGATTTAAGAAGGGATAAAAATATAGGATTGGAGTTTAGAATTTTTGGTAGATGTTGATAAAGGTGGGTGATGCAGGTCATAGGATTGCAGGGTAGGCTTTGATGAGGTTTGATCGTAAGGAAGAATAGAAGAAGTGTTTTTATGGGGGTAAAAAGAAAGGTGGGGAAGAACATTGATATGTTCTTGGGAAGAGAAGGGCATTTGGGACTCAAAACTTTTCCTTTCTTCATGTCACTATAATAACTAACGATTGATAATGGCAAGGGGCTTATTGATAAACATTTAGATGGTCAAGGAGGTTGAATGTTATTTGACCAATCCATAAGGTTTGTTTGGTAATATGGACAAACTTCAGGGATGGTAAATGTAATTAACCTAAATAAATTTTGATTAACTATTTTAACCCCATGGTTTCAGTTCAAAAAGTTATTGGGCCAAGCCAATGGATTCGAGACATTATATTAGAAACCATTCTTGACTATGTCTTTATATTTGTTAATTCAAACATAATTTTAGTAAGTTAAAACTAAAATTCAATATTAAGTAGTGAGAAAATTCATAATTTAGATTCATATTCTATACATTACCTTTGAATCCCAATTTCCAATTTTTTAAAAAAAATATTTTATGAGAGTTAAATTTCTTTTGAAAGAAATTTATATGCTTATGTGATTTTCATCTAGTGGTTTGACTAATGGTATTCGTTTTTCTCTTTTATGTCAAATGTAAAAAAGACACGCAATTTTCATGCTTTGAATGAAAGGCATAGTCATAAGTCACATCATGGTTTGTTTGAGAATTTTGATACCTCAATTGATATATAATTAGCTTATTTTGAGTATAATTGAAGCTTTTTTTATATAGATTTTCTAGGTATCAAAAGAGTGCTACAAATCTTGTGAAGTTTGAGTGTCGCAAGGTTGATATGGCAAATTACCCAAATTGGTTTCTTATATTCAAGACTTCCTTATGGTTTTTGTTGAATTTTGACGCTAAATCTTGATTCAATATAAAAGTTAGGGTTGATGTTGTGTCCAAATTTAATGAGAGCTACCAATTGTTTGCCCATTATCAACGGTGGCTATTGACAAGTCTCTATTGATGCAACAACACAGAAAGTGGGATTTGGAACTTCTATAGACACCAATATCAGTTGCACCAAACAAGTATAGACTAATATAATTATGTATATACTAATGCAACAAGTTTATACATTAAGACAATAAGGTGAAATAACAACAAAATTCCTCACATAATTTCCTTAAATTCTTTTTTACTTGTGAATACTTTGATTGAAGACGTGTAGAAAAACGACAATTAAATTTCATGTTGATTATATAGAGTAGATTAAGCTCTTATATTTCACCAAAATTTAAATTTAAAACTAATAGCATCTATTTACTCTGGCATATTCTACATAGTTGGATTTTAGGATAAGGACAAAGTACCTACATACACCATCAAATCCGCTGAAGATCCCCATACATTGAACAAGACATTACTTTTGTTAGCAAATTTTGCATTGGTGAAATGTGTAGTTATTATAAATGCATTTTGTGAACTACAGTGCTAGCCAAGTTATTAGATATATCATCTAGAAATATTTCTTGTCTTTATCAAAATTTTCTCTGCACTAATCAACAGACCGTTGGTTGTACCAAATATGTGGTCACTAAAGAACAACAATCACGTAAAACAACCATGATTTTAGCATTAGGGAAACACTAGATATATCTTCGACCTCAATAGAATGTTCTTAACAACCATGATTTTGGGATTAGGGAAACACTAAATATATCTTCAACTTGAATAGAAAGTTCTTACTCTATAAGAAAAGTGTTAGGAAGAAAAACTCGAGAGAACTTACTGAAGAGGTTCAATATGTAAATCAGGAATCCAACGTTGAATGAAAAGTATAAATTGTTAGGTTTCAGACCCTTAACTATGTATTAAGCGCTCTTTTTCCATCTCTTAAATCAACACGGGACACAATTTCCTATTCATAAACGTAACAATCACTCCCTCTTTTTCAGGTCTACTTTTAATACTCAATAGAAGTCTACTTTAACACTCAAGGTCATTTCTTTTCTCAATCATGGGCCTAATCTTTTCAATATTCAAACCGGATTTTGAACCCTTGTCAACCCTTAACTCCTTGGTCAAGCACTAACTGGACCCTCTGCCAAACCTTTAACGCATCTTATTCAATATCAGCCAAAGTCTTTGACACTTCAATCTACAACCAGAAAGAGAATTTCATTGGACCAACTCCAAGAAGAATTCATTTACTAATGAATAATCTAGTCCCGTAACTAGAAGCCCTGATACCAAATTTGTTAGAAATTTGGTTTAATTTCTTTTAGATAGATTTCTTATTTTTGTGTGGAAGTAACTAGTTTTTTAATTATTTTAGTTACTTCATGTAGTAGTTTAGGAATTTCCTATTTATATGAGTTAAAGAATTAGAAATTATTTCCTATTCTATATAAGATTAGGAATTAACAGTTATTTTCTGTTATTACCTGAATGTTAGTCAAGTAATGTGGCTTATAAATAGATAGACGTTGACATCCTACAAAGTGACATATAAGGGGTAATATGTAGCCTTATACATGGATTAAGAGAGGGTTCTTTGAAAATGAAAGAAATTATATAAGGGTAGGATTTGGATTCAATTATATTCTTATATGATATTTATTCTGTCATAAAAAAGATCGAATTTCTCTCCATGAATGTAGACTCAATAATAGAGGTGGATCATATTAAATATTGTGTGTCGTTTATTTTGATACTTGTGACTTGTTTGTCATTAAATTATTGTGTACTTGATTTTTCAACAGTAGTTTATGTCTCATCTAGATCCCAATAAACTGGTATTAGAAAGAGATTTATTATTGGATCCTAGTTGACTATTGAGATAAAGTGAGTTGGTGGCCATTATTAATTTAACAATTGAACGGGTGATATCCTTGTTTCAAGGATTTGGCAAGAAGCATTGGAGGTGAAGGATGGAAAATTAGAAAGCATGAAAATACTTGATGGTGAATCTAGATAGATGATTCAAGATGGAGTCCAATGTCGATTTTAGACTTGAATTAGTGGAGACGTTCTTACAACTCTAACAGTTGATATTTCATCCCGTATAGTTTTTAGATTTGGATTATATTATTGGATGGTGTGGCATATATTCTGAAGAAACAAAAGAACCTAATTTTCATGCGTTAGAAGACTCTAATGCTATGATTTTTTCATTGTGGGTAGAGTTTTAAAAATCATACATGGCAAAACAATCCAGAGAGTGGAAAGAAATATGGTGATTTTGCCCCTTGGTTGTCTCAATGGTTAAAAATAGAGCTCACAATATGGAATCCCAAGTTGCAAGTAGTGGTAAGAAGAAAATCTTGTTAAAAGAGATAATGAATTGAGACACATTCTCGCGAGTCAACAGGAGATTAGACTTGGGGTTAACTATTCATATTCATTTGTTGATTGAATTAATTTGGTACCAGAACTATATTAATTTAGATGTGTAGTTTGGTACCATATTATTTGGTAGTTGACGATAAGTGGTTGTTAAAAGAAATATTCACTAAGGTGGAGATTTGTTAAGAAATTGACTTAATTTCTTTTAGATAAATTTCTTATTTTGGATCGAAGTAACCAATTTTCTAATTGTTTTAGTTATTTGAGATAATAGTTAAGAAATTTCCTATTTATATGAATTTATAGATTAGAGTTATTTCCTTATCTGTATAAAATTAGGAATTATCAGTTATTTTATGTTATTACTTTAGTATTAGCCAAGTAACGTGGCTTATAAATAGGTGAAGGTTGGTATATTACAAAGTAATACACAAGAGGCGACATGAACTTTATATATGGGTTGAGAGAGGGTTTTTAGAAAATGAGAGAAATTATACAAGGGTTGGACTTGAGTTCATTCTCTCATAATAGAGAGTGAGTTTCTTTTCATGAATGTGGGCTCAGTAATGGATTATTTTCGTGAATCTCGTTAAATCTTATGTATTATTTATTTCATACTTGTGGTTTGTTTAGCATCAAGTTGTTTTTTTTATTTGATTTCTCAATAATAGTCTATTCCACGTTTGAATCCCAACAAAAAAAAAAGAGCTAAAGAAAACTCGCGGAAGATGGATTTTTAGCTTCTTGGAAAGGTAAAATGCAAATTTTAGATAATGTATGCAACAGATCTTAATTGCATTCATTTGTGTTCATACTTTAACATACATCATACAAGCACAAACTTTGGAAATTAAGTTGGAGTAGGACATGGTGATTTAACAGACTTTGAAATTGGAGAAAATGGAGAAATAGCTTCTTATCTTTATCCTAAGGTTGAGTATTTTTGTATGGATGCATTTCTTAAACAATACATTTAAGGACCCTTAAAAGATTTCAGATGTCATAACTACTTAAAATTTCTATCTTTCATTGATCATTAAATGCTATTTTTGGGCATACGAATGAAAACTTGTTTCGAATAAAAGTTATAAATGATCTTCTTAAGGATTTGTAATGCATAGTTCACTAGGAATCTAGGCTTCGAAATAATTATTTATGACCAAATTCTAGTATTTTTGTTAAGGTATTTTGGTTTACGTATCTATTGTTGTTACGAACTTATGATTACATATTAGACTATCAATCACTTTTAGAGGTGTTAGTGACAACCTAATTATATTGATCCGTCCAAACCCGTCCGTTAATAATTGGACTTGACTAAGCAATGATTTTTGAATGAATCTACATGAGTGACCTAATTAAACTCATTTAATTGATGGGTAATAGGTAAACCTGCAACACTCATTTATATCCATTTAAAAATAATTACACATTTAAACTCAATTTTTGGTGAGTGTAAAGAGGATAAATTGAATTTTCTACCAATCCAATAACAATCAAATATCATTATTTCTTATCAAACAACATGCAAATAATAATAATAATAATAATAATAATAATAAGTAGATTTCGAGTGGGTCATAAATGGATAATTGGATATACCTATACCCATATACCCATTTATTAAATGGATATGAATAGATTGACCCATTTTGACATATTTATTAAACGAATATAAATGTGTTAACACAATTATACCTATTACTCGATTATGATCTATCCAAACCTGTCCAAGTTATCCATTTTAACGCCCCTAATCACTTTCAACTAATATTGTCTCTTAAATTACAATGGGTATACGGGTATAGGATCACAATGGGTATATGGGTAAAGGAGCAATCACATCGAAGTTACTATTTTATGCTCTGAGAAGTTGATTATGAAGTCTATAATGTTACATTTGTAAATCTCAATTCATTAGTTAAATGTGTTATAACACAAATTCAGCACTTAATGGAATAGTTTATCTTTGTAATGATAACTTCAAAGTTCAATTTTGAATGTAAACTATGAAATTGTTTTTCATACCTTAACTTATAACAAATTAAAAATCATGAATTTAGTTGATATTGATTCAAAAAATTATAATGCTAGAAATAGTTACCCAAAAAGGAAGAACAAACAAGAGAAAGAAACAAATATGGGACTAGAAAAGAAAAAAAAATTAAAATCAACTCATATATTTATTTCTAGTGAAATTAATTAGTGCAAAAAACTTTAGGAGGGCAGATTGATACTATGTGATACCTTAGGGGGTTCAATGTAATTATCCATTTCTACAATTCGACCCCGAAAACAAAACTAGTAGAAGACTGATTCTTTGTCAGTTAAGATAAATAAAAGGAAAATTACCCAAACCCCTTTGCCCACCACCACCACCACCACCACCACCACTATCCATCTGCTCCGCCACGTGACGGCTGGCTCTTCAGAATCAATTTCCGGTACAGCATTAACTTCTGCTCAAATGGGTTGTTTTCAGTTTCGTTTTTCTCCTTTTGTTTTATTTTACTAATTTTCTAATTAAGTTTTGTGGCTGATTAATTCAAGAACAATTAATACTTTTGCTTAGTTCTTGTCATCTGTTTTCTGGGGTACCCAGCCCGTTTGAATTAGGGGGAGAAAATGTGAATTGTAGTTTGTATGTTGGTATAACTTGTAACATGAAAGTGGAGGTTGAAGAGTTACTTCTAGTTTTCATTGTCTGTTTGATCCAACAAACATTTTTTTCGCTAACTTTTTTAGTTTGCTCACTTGGTTGTAGCAAATTTGCGTGAATTGAGAGCGAGTGCAAATGTAATTAGTGATCTTGATGTAACTAATTTGAGGTAATTAAAATCAATTTTATGTTTTGAAGTATTGTAATTAGGGTAATCTGATAAATATCACCCTTTACTAGATAAGGATTGATAGGAGTTAAAACTTGGTGGAGGATGGAGAATTACTAAGTTTCATAATTGCTACTAATTCTCTCCTTTGAAGTGATAAAATGTTATTTTCTTACTTGTAGCAAATTTTAATACATGGTTGGGATGAATGTATAGTTAGTCTAAATCACTTGATGATAAAATGGAGGATAAAGTAATATTTTATTTTTAATCTTCCAAATTGGCAAATTCTGCTGTTTGACACAAAGAACAGCAGTTTTCTTTTTATATTATTGATGCATCTTCTACACAGCCCAGTAAATAATGCTTTTGAAATGTGGTGATTGAGTCTTGATTTTCAATAACAAAGACATGGACTTCTTCTTTCTTATGATTAAAATTGGATTTATAGCTTTTAATTTTTAATTGAGAACTAAAGATCTCTTTAGCGCTTATCAAGTAAGGACTTGATTTTGATAAATGCTTTGACCTGATCTCTTCATGGATCGGTATTGGTATTTTACAAATTTTACAATAGTTTCATTTATATGTCCATGAGGCATCAAAGTCTTGGAATAATAATTGAAAAAAGTCAAATGTAAGACTGTTTGTATATGCAATTCTCAAAGTGTTAGTATACATTGATTTGTTGGCTAGGGTCCATAGCATGTACATGCTTTGGATCTACTGTCACTACGTGCTTTGAATTTAATCCTGCTATATCAGATCCATTTTCATGCTTCCTTGGTGAGAAATGCCTCAGAAGGTTTATGAAACTCGGAGTTCTAATACTAAGGCAAAGGTCAAATACACAACATGGACGACTGCTATGGACAATTGTCTCTCCAAGATTCTTGCAGAACATGCAAAAGAAGGTTCCAAGGGTGAGAACATAAAACCTGCGACATATGATGCTGCCGTCAGAGCAGTCAATGAAAACTTTGGGCTTGAATTGAACAAACATCATGTCAAAAACCGCCTCAAGACATTAAAAAAGCAATATGCAGTTCTAAGTGAGATTGTGGGTCGTAAAGGATTTAAGTGGGACAAGGCACAAAAAATGGTTATTGCAAATGATGCCACTTGGAAAGAATATATAAAGGTAGTTAATCGCTTCTCTCATTCTATAGTAGACTCGTTATTGTAATTATGTTCCATTTCATGTCTGCCACATCTTAGTACAAAGATTCATTGCATGTTTTTGAGATTGGCAATGGTTTGATTGTTTGCTAATCTTATGCTGGATAATTATGGTATTCTCATACTCATTATAACTGTTTTGCATGAATATTGATCCAATACCATTGAGCAAGTAGTCAGTATATTGAAATTTTTTAGTTACCAACAATGTTGCACAGATGTCTATTTTTCAAATATTTAATAAATATCCACACCTAGATATTGATTTTGCATGTATTGTCATAATCTAGGCTTGTACTTCTTTTGACTCTTGGATATTTCTGAGCAACAGGTAAATCCGGATGCTAAGACTCTCCGTGACAAGGCATTCGAGAACTATGATGAGCTGGGAATTATAGTGGGCACTGATCAAGCATTAGCCAGTTGTTCTGATAATGACACCCATGGAGTGGACGAAATGTTTGACAACTTTGAGACTGCTATTGAACCTGAAATCCAGAGTGATGAGAAGCAGACAAAGAATTTGAGGTGGACAGAACAAATGGATAATTGTCTTGGTAAAATTCTGACAGAACAAGTGCAGAAAGGTTATAAAATAGGGAATACTTTGCATACTGAGGCTTATGAAGCAGCAGTTAGAGCTTTAAATAAAGAATGTGGTCCTGGTTTCAGCAAAGAAAATATTAAGAATCGCCTTAAAACTTGGAGGAAACAATATAGCATTTTGAATGAGCTTCTTTCTAATGACGGATTCAAGTGGGATGCAATGCAAAAGATGATAGTCGGAAATGATTCCTTGTGGGACGAATATATTAAGGTGTGCAGTTTTTTTATTGTTTTTATCATTTGGCTTATTGGAAATATATGAGAGATATCCATTTGCACCCCTTTCCCGTGTACACAAAATGGAGAATTTGTTTTGCCTTGAGAACAAGGGGTTTGCATGTTTTATGTTCCGCAGCTTGAACACCTTTGAGTTAGCATGGCTTCTTGTTTACATACATGTTTATGTGAGCATACGTCTCTACTGGGTTTGTCTCTGCATGTACATATATTGAATCAAAAGTAGAATTTTTAAGTTCAAGTTGCAGTCAATGTCACTCTGCATGTCTTTGATATGAGAATGCTTAGTCATCCTTCTTGAGTCATACTCCGCTTACCTTGGAAGTAAGAGTATATCACTCAGTTTCACTTTTTTTTCCTTTCGTCAAAATTATTCATTGTGTTAGGCAGTATTGCCGCTAAGGGAGATGCAGATGATCAGTGGCAGCGTTGTTAACCAGTAACTGTGACAGAGTGCTTAGCCCTAAATAAGTGGCATGTGGGACCTTAAGGAAACATGTAAATAACAACTTTGAGATTAGAATGGTGCAGGTTATTGTTAGGCATACTTCTACATTTTACGGTTCATTTAGATCTTCAAGTTAAAGTTTTTCTTGTTGAAATTATTATGTGGCATTCTGGATTTAGAGTATTAAAAGTTCATATCTAATTTTGCATTTCATTTAAATTAAGTCTAGTGATCTAAACAGTGGAAGTTATTTTTAAACATGATGCTTATGAAGCACAGGCTTAAAATATTGTAACAAGTGAATGGGGCAGCACTCTGAGTATTAGACAGCTATTTTTGTGTTTGTGTGACCTTCAAGGGGCAAGGAAATATTATTTTGCTAGTTATTAGGAACAGGTTAGCCTGTAATTATGAAGTACTGCTTACTACCATTGACGACGAATGATTTTAATAGTACTGTGTTCAGGCTAAATGGTATCCTTACCTCTGTTACACAATTTAAATCCACTGGCTTGTGTTTGCCAGACAAATCCAGAAGCAAAATATTTGCGAGGAAGATGCATTGAGAACTATGATGCCTTGCATTTCATCCTTGGCAATGATAGTGCAAACAGATGTTGGTCTACAACTGGTGAAAAGGGTGATGGCAATCTTGCTCCCTGCAATCAACAACATAATGGAATCAGATTGCCTGACGTTGTGGAGGAACTAAGCCTGGACAATACCTGTGAGGGCACTCAAGGTTCATCCCAGCAGACCAGAGCTAGGCCTTCTTCATCATCACAGTCGAAGCAGCTAACGAAGAAGAGGTCTAGTAGCGATGCGATGGTGGAAGTGATGAGAGCCGTTGCTGTAAATATTGGAAGGATTGCTGATGCTTTGACAGCGAATGAGTCAGTCTGCTTGGATGAAATATTTGAGACGGTAAAGAACATTCCAGGTTTTGATGATGACCTCATTATTGATGCCTGTGAATTTCTTTCTTTTGATGAGAAAAGGGCCAAGATGTTCCTGAAACTAGATGAGAGGCTCAGAAAAATGTGGCTTTTAAAACGATTGCGCTCTCAGGGTAGTTAAAAGTTCTATTTTATCCGTGAATGTTAGGCCTTTCCTAAGAATTTTTACTTGCTGCCCATCTTGTGAAAAGTCATGCTAATAGCTACTTTGCACATTTTGTTTTGTACAATTTTCAGGTCTTGGTAATTAGTGGGCTCAACTTGATTTTTCATATATTCGATGATGCATAGACATCATATAATCTGCTTTCAAAGTTAGTTAAATCTTGTTTAGAACATTATATGTAGCTAAAATTTCACTAAGAAGTTGAATTCAATGGCGTTGTATGATATGCCCTAATTATTCTTTTACACAATTCAATTACGAGTTTGCACGTCATAGATCATGATTCAATGAATTATAACAGTGGTTTCTACTTATAAATACATCATTGATCCCTTTTTTCCTTTTCCCACTGTTTTATTTACTTAACACTTGCTCTTTTTGCCTAACCGGAATCCTTTAACATGATCGAATAGTGTGCTATAAACATCATCATGAAAAACATCTGTTCGTCATGTAATGTTTAGTACCTCGTAATTATGTGTGTCGAGAATCTATTAGTAACCCACTTAACTAATTACATTTCACATTTCAAAACTCAACTTACTTGAGAGGCACATTAGAAAGGCAATCGTGAGATCCTTCCATTTTCCTTTCAGTTTTTTACGACTTCCCCTTCCTCCATTTCCCTTTGCAAGGTTTGAAATCTCCCTTTAAATAAATTAAAAAAAGAGAAAAATTTAATCACTTTCCATTAAAGCAGCAAACGAATTAAGCTGTTCATGAATTAACTCAATCAAAACTCATCGAATTTGAGTCAATGAAGTCGAGTTATCGTACTCAAACTGAGTATAGAGAAGTTCAAGCTCGTTAATTCATGAGTCAACTCGATTATGTGTGTGTCTATATATATATATATAGTGAAAAAATAAAATAATTATTTTTTATTTTTTAATCTCCAGTAGGCTTGAGATCGAGGTCGAACTCGAGTTTTACATTGAAAACTTATCGAGAAACTCGAGTTCGAGTTTGAAAGGCTTGATTTGATTAGATCAAAACTTGATTCGATTCAATTTATCTCGACTTGTTTATAGCCTTATATTTCGTTTCCCTTTTAGAAGATTTGCAATCTCTCTTAAAATCAAAAAACTTGAAAAGAGAAAGAAAATATTAACAGTCCACTTCCCAATCAGATGTGGTTCCAGATTTTGTTATGTTTTAATTTAAGATCCAAAAGTTTCTATAAAAACAAAACTATTAGATTCAGAAGTGAGCATAGGTTAGAACTTGAAATAAACACTAAAAAAACGTTTGAAATGGTGTATTGGCGGACATTTCTATGTTCCAATACGGCCACCTTTCCCGCTTAGCTCCCGCGCTTCGACTTCTCAAACACTTCCACTCTCACCCGCCCTTTCTCTCGCCAACCTCCGCGAAATGCCGACCTCCGCTGTCTCAGCCACCGGCAAACCTCCTCCCTCTCTGCGCCTCTACTCAGTCTCTCAACCAAACAAAACAAGCCCACGCCATCTGCATCCACCACGGCTTGCTTCCTTCCTCTATCTCTATTTGTGCAGCTCTCATTCTCCGCTACGCCGCTTTTGAAAAACCCGACCACCACCCCTCAATTATATATTCTCTCTTTTATCAAACACTTTCTTGCTCTCCATCCTCTACGTTTTTATACAACAGTATGATTCGTGCTCATTCTAGCTTGGGATTGTATGATCAGGGGTTGAAAATTTATAATGACATGGTGAGGAATAATGTTGAGGTTGATAATTACACTTACCCTTTTGTTCTCAAACTTTGTTCCGAACGCAGTGGACAACAAAAGGGTTTGGAAGTTCACGGAACTGTGATCAAATTTGGGTTTGATGAGGACTTGTTTGTGAATAATACTCTTATGCTGTTTTATGGGAATTGTGAGGATGTGAAGGTTGTTCAGAAGCTGTTCAATGAAATGCCTGAGAGAGATGTTGTATCATGGAATATGATGATTCGGGTTTTTTCGGATAATGGGTGTGATGTAGAAGTGATAGAATTGTTTAAGAAGATGGTTGGGGAATCTGAGTTTAAGCCAGATGCTGTTAGTTTGGTCAGCATTTTGCCCGTGTGTGCTGGGGAGGGGACAATGACGTGTGCGATTCACTGTTACATTGTGAAGGTTGGGTTTGATGTTCAGGTGAGTGTTGGGAATGCATTAATTGATTTGTATGGGAAGTGTGGGGATGTTGATGGTGCAAGGCAGATTTTTGATGAGATGGTCGAGAAAAATGATGTCTCGTGGAATACAATTATTGCTATCTCTGGTTATGCAGGGTGTTATAGAGATGCATTGGATATGTTTAGATTGATGGTTGATGAAGGGGTGATATTAAGCTCAGTAACTGTTTCTAGTGTCCTGCCAGTGCTGGTTGAACTGGGGTTTGTGAGTAAAGGTAGAGAACTACATGGTTTTAGTATGAGAAGGGATATGAATGCCGACCCTTTTGTTGCCAATTCTTTAATTGATATGTATGCAAAATCAGGGCGTCCAGTTGATGCCTCTAACGTGTTCCATAACATGGGTTTGATAAATGTTGTTTCTTGGAATACGATGGTTGCTAACTTTGCCCAGAATGGACTCGAGTTAGAAGCTATTGAATGCCTTAGGCAAATGCAATTTGATGGGCAGATTCCTAATCCCATCACTTTTACTAATGTTCTTCCTGCATGTGCACGAATGTGTTCTCTTCTGCTTGGAAAGGAAATTCATGGCAGGCTGATTCGGTCAGGGTATCACTTGGATATATTTGTCTCAAATGCTTTGACCGACATGTATGCCAGAAGTGGTTGTCTCAATCATGCAAGGAATGTGTTTCTTATCTCTACTAAAGATGTGGTATCATACAACATACTGATTAGTGGTTATTCTCAAACAACTGACAGCTCAAATTCTTTAATCCTTTTCAGAGAAATGGGGTTGCAAGGGATACAGCATGATATCGTTTCATGTATGGGAGTTCTCTCAGCTTGTGCAAATATTTCAGCAATCAAACATGGAAAAGAGGTTCATGCATTTGCTATGAGAAGGTCACTTGATGAGCATCTCTCAGTTGCAAATTCACTTATAGACATGTACACAAAATCGAGTCGAATAGATCTGGCTAAAAAGGTTTTTGATAGAATTTCTAAAAGGGATTCAGCCTCATGGAATACCATGATTTTGGGATTTGGAATGCTCAATGAACTGGATACTGCAGTTAATCTTTTCAAAACCATGAGCGAGGAAGGTGTTGAATATAATTCAGTTTCATATCTTGCTGTTCTGTCTGCTTGTAGTCATGGGGGTTTGGTAGAAGAGGGACGGAGATTTTTTAATGACATGCTTGCTTGTGGTATTAAGCCATCCCAGAAGCACTATGCTTGTATGGTTGACCTTCTTGGTCGTTCTGGCCTCATACAAGAGGCAATAGAGCTTGTTAAGAGCCTACCAATTCAACCAGATGTTAATATATGGGGGGCTCTACTTGGGGCATGTCGACTTCATGGAGATGTGGAGACGGGATGTTGGGCAGCAGAAAATCTCTTAAAGCTAAGGCCAAACCACTCAGGGTATCATGTACTTCTTTCTAATATGTATGCAGAAGCAGGTAAATGGGAAGAGGCAGATAGGGTTAGAGAATTGATGAGGTTGATAGGAGTAAAGAAACATCCCGGGTGTAGTTGGTTTTAGAACCAGGACCATATATATACACTTATCTGGCTGGAGAAGGATTTGTAGGATTATATGCATAGTTACTGTATGTATCTGGTTAAGTTGCCCTGAAACCCCATCCAAGTTCTGAGAATCTCCATGAGTCTGCAAAATGTGAAGTTAAAACCTTGAAATTCAATTTGCTCATACAAAGCAAAATTATTTAGTGCAATAGGCACTTCTACTCCTTTTGTACCATATAACCTTCAGTGTACTTTTCATGACGGCAAATGCTGATTTTTGCATTAAAGAAACAAAGTTGAAGAATTTCCCTGCTTCCGTAAAAGTTCCAATTCCCATGCTTTTTACTGATTTTAGGGTATTACAATTTTCCTAAAGGGGGCAAGTATAGATATTTTACTAACATCATCCCTTCAACTATCATTTTCGCTATGGAGTTCAGCGTGAAGTGGAAATCAGCTTCAACTTTTAATCTAGTTATTATAATTGCCTTCGTTACAACTTTGCAAAATAAAGTTACCTTACCAACCTTACCAAACTTTGCAAAATGTTGCTAAACTTCTGGAGGTGCAATTCATTCCTCAAAAGTTAAGTTACATGATGTAGATGTACAGCTATCAAACACGATGCATCAATGATATGAAATTATGTACTACTGAAATAACAGAGACAACAAATTCTTGTGACTGTGTAGAAAAGAAACTGTGAAGCAAAATTAATGCCCAACAAAATTTCTAGCAGTGTAGTCATTTGCAATGAACCAGCTTCGGATTTGATTTATTAAGCAGAGTTCAGAGGAAGAATTGATAATCTCATTGTAAAATGACTTTGAATGACCAAAATTGCAAGTCCAGTGAACATATGAAGAGAGTGTTTCGATAGGGAATAAGGTAGTGAAAAATCCATCATCAAGGCAAGGCAAAGGCCGCTGGTTTTTGTTTATATAAGCAACTAACGATGTCCATGTTCAAGTTCAGAGACAGCATACTGGAGGCTTGCTACAACTGCTGGCTGATCTGGAAATTTCATGAGCATGGTCAGGTCATTAGAATAGGCATATTGAAGGCAAGGCCGGCCTTGTAGCCAGTATCTGGTCGATAAAGGAATCCGTTTCAGCTGCTGATTGGATACAGAAGCCTTAAAAACCCAGGATGGAGATGATCTCCACACCATTAACAAAATTTTCTAACTTTGGAGAGCTCCAGGCCTAAACACAACGAGATTTGATGACTGTGCAACCTCGAAGAAAAATGTATAGGAACCAAGCTTTTGGGTGATTTTTCTAACCCTGGACCTTGTACTTTGGAGAGCTCCAGGCCTAAACACAACAAGATTTGATGACTGTGCAACCTAGGAGAAAAATGTATACGAACAGCTTTTGGGTCAGTTTCCTAACCCTGGACCTCGTACAACAAGCTTCCACTCTCTGTAGGTCCAAGATATAACCTTTTCCCTCTGATTCGAATAATCAACAAAGAGAACCAACAAATCTTTCCACCAGGGTGCTGGTAATTGATAGAATGCTTTAGTCTCCACTGAATAAATACCTCCGGAAGCTAGTGATATTTGGTAACATACCAAAGAATTGGTACAATCGTCCATGATAAACTCGAATAAAATCCCTTGTTACTGTCAAACACTATGATTGATGACAAACAACTGCTGTGCAAGAAAGTTCGTCATCCACAACCCACATACCTAATTCTACGAGCTTCTTCTGAACTCTCTCTTGATCTGTGTCAGAAGACCAGAAAGCAAATTTCTTTCCATTCGCAAGACTAGTCAGGTTAGAGTCACTAGTATTGATTGACAAACCCAATTGCATTTCATCAATTTTGCTATATTTGACACTATTGCTTTCCAATATCTTTTCCACTGAAGATAAAAAATTGACTGCCATGGAATCTGAAGTTTTAGGTCCCCAAGAGCCAGTTATCACAGTAAGCTTGTGCATGAAAACATCAACCCAAAATCTTGAAGAAGCTGATGAGCTCTTGATAAAAAGAAGCTTGAGGTTCTTCCCAGTAATGAAATCACAAGCGGGATCAGGTGATTCGAAAAAGAAGTTACTGCTTAGAGGAACGATGTTGCTGTCCAGTAACCAAGTATGGTACTGTAGTTCTAAGGATTTCTTAATTACAGATGCACACGCCCGAATGTTCTGGATCCATTCTTTACTGGATTCTTGGAATTTCAGTGACCTATAAAGTTTAGTGCCGCGTAAAATTTGATCTACATCAATCACAGGATGCCCCCTCCTAGCAAGATCAAGAGAAAGATAAGATTTCTGGCCCACGAAAATGTAGTTCCCAATAGCCAGCCTCTCAAAATGGCAGATCAAGTTCCTAAGTGCTGGCTCTGAGGCCCCGTGCAGGTTAACAAGTATAATTGTATTTAGCCTCTGAATAGACTGAAGTACAAACCCAAGTTGTTCCAAACTTTTGACTATTCTATTAGGGATAACTTCTCTAAAACAAAAGTCATACCACTTCAGGCTACTCGATGGCTGCAGTTCCAAAAGATCACTGATAGTATTTTCACCAACTAAATATGAATCTGGTCCAGCAGATTTCCCATAGTTCACCCCAGCATCCCTATGAGAGACAGCAAGTGCTGTCTCATTCTTAAGATTGGTATAAATATTAAAATAACCACGGGCATGAATAAATTTGATGAACCAAGGAGTCCAAATTCTTTCTCCCATCCTCTTGTACCATCCTGTAGTCACCTACATATACATTACAACCTCACTCAAGCACCAATACCAGTTTCAAATTGCATATAATTTCCAAGGAAACAAAAAAAAAAAAAAAAAAAAAGAGGGAGGGGGTAGAGAATGAATAAGAATTTGCATTACCATCCCATCAAGAATTGGTTTGATGCCCTTCACCTTATGCGTGTCATACCACAGTCGAAATTCTTTCCATGATTTTGGAAATAACAGCTGACCCCAAGTGCCAACCAGCTGGTACAAGAAAAGGCGACTCTGGTTATCTGCTTGCAACTTGTTTCCGTGTTTTCCTGTCAACAACACACATCAATTAGACAATATTCTGTAAAAAAAAAAAAAGAGAAGAAGAAAGTCCTATTGCATAAATGGAACTCAAGACAGCTGTATATATTCCTAATGCAGCAATATCAATAAAAGCTAATCAGAAGAGTAACCAGCACAATTTCTTTTGTATATTTGGAACTTGTGAAATTTGATTATCCTCTATTTTCTGTATAACTCCGAATCAAGATATGTTTTGCATTTTACAAGATCAATTAAATCTCTAACTTCTATGTAGAATACAGTACAACTTAATAATACTCGTTCCTTAGTTACATTACCTAAATCATTTAGACTCAATTTTGGCAGTAAAATGTTATGCATCTAGACCTAATCCTTTAAGTTCTCAGTTATTAAAAGAATGAGTTTATAATGGTGGCAAATCAATTGAAATCAATTATTACATGATGTCCCCAAAAATTGGGTTATGCTTCATCATCTTCTTCAGATCCTTACACCTCTAATTGATCATAGACGTGTCCAGAAAGTCTACAACCCACAATTGCTGAAACTGTCCAACTGCCCTTATGCTTATCTATGCATCTGCACTACTTTTCCAGCTATACTTGATAACTTTCTCCCATGAACACCATGAAAGTTACAATCTCACTGCCCTCAGTAACTATAATATTCATGTGTTTGTTTGCATCTCTTATTCACGAGTTATTTCATGAACCTAGGTAGAATTATGACCAAAATCTGTAGCTAAAGGAAGAAAGAAACAGCATTCAAAACCACTTACAATATACCAAAACAAATAAAGAAGCCCAACTGATAGTTTCGGAAGCTAGCCACATCATTGATGGAGACATCATTCTAATGCTCTAAGTACATTACGCCAAGGATAGGTCATAAAGAGTTTGCTGCCATCTGTACATAATTCCTCACAGATGAATACATAGATTACGAGCAACAAATAACAAAAGTCAAGCCTAGCTAGGAGGATTCTCGTTTAAGGTGAAAACTAGGCATGTGGTTTCCTGCAATTATTACTATACACAACCTCAACATACCAGCAACCACTATAACATACTAATAAGACTCTCTACACTACCAACAGGTTCTAAACCAAGTCATATAACTCACACAAAATTTATAGCCTGATCGTCAAAAGACAAGCCTAATCTATATCAATCCACAAAGCACAAGCAATACTAAAAGTGCGATTTTCACAATCTCTAGCCAAATAACAGAGAAAAAGTTACAATTACTAAAATCCTATAAAAACTAACCGCCCACACTCCATACATAATGCAACAAATGTAGTGCTCTTAATCTATCAGTATCAGTAAAGAAGCATAGTCTAATAAGAAAATCAAAATCAACACTAAAAATCACAGACAGATAGTTACCTGGAACAAATCTAGGCCGCTGCAGGGAGGCTCCATAGATCATGGGGCTGAAATTTGACTCATTATAGTAATAATTCAAGATCAAAGCCTTCAAGTACCTGAAATAAAGAGGAGAAACCTCAAGATCATCCTCTACGACAAAGGCAAACTCATGATCTGAGGAAGGCCACCAAGCTTCAAGCCACTGAGATTGAAGGCCAGCATTCCAATTCCTATAATGCACTAACTTTTCACCAAAATCCCAGTTGAACCCATCAACAAAATCAAGTATTTGTCGCGAAAGATTCAATTTTGAGTCCAAATCTTGAGACCCTTTATCGTTCTCAAGAGGAAAGTGGTCAATGAAGATGTGGAGGTGAACTGTAGTGGAGTTGTCATAGTGGGCATTGGAGAGAGATGTCAGGCAGCGAGAGAGGGATGGGAGGCGGTTGAATGTCAGGACTTTGATGATGAGAGTGAAGTGCGGTGGTGGTGGGTTGGAGGAAGCGGGAGGAGAAGAGGGGAGCAGGTTGTGGAAAGGGAGGGGAGAGGTGGTGGTGATTGAGGGGGTTGGAGAGGTTAGGTGGAAGAGGAGGAAGACGATGGAGATGGAGACTAGGCAGAAGAGGAGAAAGGGAATTGAGGCTTTTGTTGGTGGCAGGAGTGGTGGTGGTGGTGGAGGGGGTGGTGGTGCCATGGAGGGGCCAGAGTTTGGAACTGTGGAAGAAGAATTATGTCATTTTGTCAAGCTTTTGTGGGTTTTTGGTTCTTTTAATCGCCTCTGGGCATGTGTATACATTTCAAAAATTTTGCTCAAAAATTTTTCCTTTATTTTTATATTCCCATTTTGTTCTAAAAATTTCAAAACCAAAAGTCAAATGGATTATTTTTTTTTAAAGGATGAGAGGCCTCTATAATGTTGCAAGGGAATTCAATGTGTAAATTCCATTATATTTTCTAAGTTTTTGGAATAATTTTTTTCAAGTCTTGATATATGTTTTTTTTTTATGTGACTGAAAGAAGATATGTTATTTGAGAAGTAAACAAAAGCATTAAACTTTTCTACTAAGTTTGTAATGAACTAATTCGTCACACAAAGAATTATAACACTAAAAAAATGGAGAGAAGGAAAAAAAATGCAATTTTAATTCCCAGTACTTGGTATTGGTCCAAGTTTAATTCCTAAAATTCATAGAAAAAAAAAATCTAGTCCCCGACGTTTGACACCTTATGCAATTTTAGTATATAAAATTTTAACAAAGACAAATCTAATTCTCAACATTTTCAGTTTGAAGCAAATTTAGGATAATTGACGGATTTTCTTGATTACTAATTGAATTAGTCACGCACAATTACATATTCATTAAATTAATTCTTTTAGAATGACTAATTTTGAATAACAAAAATAATTCGAGTACAAAGATTTTATTGAATATTAAAAAAGTAATCGGAAGGAGGATTGGGGAAGGAGACCTTAATTTGAAATCTAAATCTCCCTTTTTATGAGAAAAGATAAGTTGTCCGGAAGGTGTTATAGAGAGAATGAACAGAAACTTCGACTTAGTAACCAAGAAAAAAAAGTCATTAGCAACAAAACATGTTAGAGCTCTAATCGAGGTAAAGCTACGCAAGTAAAAAGGTAGAAACCAATTTTGTACTTATTCTTATAGAGGGTAAGAAAAGATTGCAAGTAAAGAAATGTAAAGCTAAATGAATGATATGTTTTCTAATTTGAATCTCATATAATTTGTTTCAACTTCTGTTTTTATTACATTTTATGTGTCTTCAATGACGCTTGAAGGCCGGTTACAAAGTGGCACCTCCATCAGAGAGGAGTGGTGTACTTCCTTTAGGTTTTGTTGTCTTCAACAAATTGTTCTTGCTTGGAAGCAATATAAACACCTATAATAAGCATAGGCACCGTTTTGGGTCAAAGCAAAGGAAAGCAATCCAATGAAAATGAGAAGAAAGGAAACGAGGAATGTGATTTTCATCAATCTTGTTCGAAATACATACTTGTAGAAAAATAAAAGAAACCCTTGATTATTTATATTGTTTGAGATGGGGACGGAAAACAAAAGAACGAAAAACATTAGGTATTTAATCCCTTATCCTCTTTTTTTTTTTTTTAACTCATCCTATCATTCTCATGAAAATTTTATGAGATAATAATTACCACAATGAAAGAAACATTTTTGTATTTCAATCTTTTTATTGGAAAGAAATTACAACAACTAACACATGAAAAAACAAAATTTTGCAAATGGGATCAGCATTTTAGTGATTTTGGTTGATTTTTTGGGATGGGATTCTTAATCCTAATAATCAAAATTATGTCACACTAAAGATAAACCGTGGAATAGTGAATTGTATTAAAATATCATTTATTACCAACCTTATAACGTATGTGCTCTAATTTCATTAACTTGATGTTAATTAAAAACCAAGTGAGATGCATAATAAATTTGGGTAACAAAGGATCAAAACTTTCACTTTTAAAATGCAGCCTTGCTAAACTAGCTTCTTGATTCCATTAGAGGAACATTTCTTAGGATCCAAATTAAACCAAGCTCATGGGAAAACTCACAAGATTAGTCTATCCAATATGGATACCCCTACTTTTGTTGGCTTTGTCATATGATTCTAAAGCAACAGCTCAGAATACTACTTGGGTTGTAAGAAATGAGATCAATTCCACCCAAACTGTTAATGTTACTTGTGAACCAGATACAAATCCAAAGGTTGTTACCTTTGGAGAAGCAGCTCATATAACAGCCCAAGAAACTGTACTTCTGATCAAACATCGATGTGGTGCTTGTCATTTCAGGTATCTTGGTCGTGTTCTTGCAATAAGCACTACTGGAGATGTAATTTCCCATAAGAAGAACTTCATCAAATTCAATGAAACTGGCCCGTATAGAAGGAATAGCGAAATGGAGAAATGGCTGTATTATGATAATTCAACTTTGGTGCCATTTTATGGTCCATGAGAGAAATTTGTAGGAGAAAGCATCAAGTGATTGTATATTTGTTCTCTACTTGATGTGCGAAAGGCAGGACGCCACTACTAAATCAAAGATAAGCATTAAGACTTTCAATAAGAAGGTACTCATTCTTATGGTTGTAAGAATAAATGTCACAATGTTTATTTTTTTCAAGTGTCCGACCTATACAATGCATTTTTTAAATTTAAATTATTCCCATTAACTGAAATGATGTTTTCATTAGTTTCTCTAATGGATTAGGTTACCCTATTCTGTTATGCTTATGGTTTTATGTTGTTAACTCCCAAAGTTAAGAGTTAAGCAATTTGACAATTTGAGGTATATACAGATCGCTTCTAAAGGAAAATCCATAAAAGATGATACATAAATTGGATAATAGTGATGACGGTGCATTCGATGTGTGTGCAATTTAAGAACAATCATTTTTTACATGGAAGAATTTAGTATACATTTTTCATGAACAAAAAAAAAATTTTTTTTTTGATCTTTTTAAAGTTCTTAAAGTATAAATTCGAAGCTATAACATCTAATTATTGAATTACGATGGTAATTTTAAGTATGTGAAGGGAAATGACGACCAAAAACTACTTGATAGTTACATACCCTCATCACCTTGACTTTAATTGCATTCTAAGTAAATTTAAGTTAGTAAAAGTGTGTAAATTATAGGGTGTATGAATGTTATTACACGTTAGTAACTTTAACCAATTGGTCCAAAATTTTGTTCAGTTTCTTTGGTGCTATAACAGTACCAATCATACAAAAGATTCAATGCATGACACTCTTCTTTAATTTACATCAAAGTTCGTTAGAAAAGAAATAAAATAAAAAACTTTTGTCCTATCTTGATTTGTCAAGTTCATCTAAAGGAAATATGTTTTTTTCCTTACGATTTTTTCTTCACTAATTTCATTTCTTCATATTATAATTCAAGTTTTGACAGAATTTGAAATTTCATATATATTTTTGTAGTGAATAATGGCAGCTAGTATTATTATTGTCTTCTGAAGAAATTCATGTTTTTAATTTTTATTGGTCTTTAGTGAGTTTAGGATATCTAAATAGGTTTTTCCGTAAGTTTTACATTTTAATTTTGGACTTTATAATGGCATCAAATTTGGATTTATAGATAACATTTTTAACTTTTTATTTGCACTTTGGATAAACTTATTACTCATATTGTAAAACTATCTAGATGATTTTTCATTTGATTCAAGTATTTTGAAAAGTACAGCAAAAGTAATTGTATGTATGAGTTTCAATGAATAAAGGTACATTTGGATGGTTGTTGTATTTGGGAGCAACTTTAAACAATATTTACTGCAAATATTTCTTTTAAAAACCAACCTTTAATGGCTATTTATAGAAAAACACCAAAGATGGTAGAATTACACAAAAATTACATCTCAAACTCAGTCTTTTCTTTTAAGACTACAATTCCAAGTTTTGATTTGTCCAAAAATGTTTGAAAGGTAAAAGTTGATGACACTAATCATGAACATTGAAAAAAGTAAAAAAAGAGACTATGAAGTTGAATGAGGGAAATTTGTGATTGAGGGAGAGTTGAGGTTATGAGATGAAATGGAAAGCTAGTATAATATAGTCTAAATGGGGTTGCAGAGAGGGGTATAGGGTAAGGGAAAGGAGAGATACAACTTGTGAAGTGCAGAAAATGGAATGATTATAGGAATGGAGAAGATGGAACTATAGGATGAAAGGAAGGGGTATTGCAAGGCAAAATTATAGGATGGGAAAAGTGACGAGTGGTGGAGTGTGATGATTGCATGTTTGGTTTGTTTCTGCATATTTCCTTAGGTTTTTTTTAGCATTTTTAGTTTATATTAGGTATTTAAAAAATATTTTAAAATAAATTAACTTAAAAATTACACTTTTTAAATTATCTATATTTTTTATTTCATATAATAGCGTTTATCACTAATTTTATTTTTAAATTTAAAGTATAAATTTGTGCATGATACGAATCAAAATGCTGGTAGGAGTCAAAGATATATTACTTTGTAATGGCCAAAAACCCTTCATTTAGACACAAAAAAAGAGAAACATTAATTCAATAGCAAATAGATGTTTAGGATAGAAATGAAGTAACTGCTCAATAGCAAATATTTGTTTAGAGTAGAAGTGAAGATTGAGAAAATAGTTGTTTTAGGATATAAGCTATTGAGCAATAGTTGTTTAGGATAGAAATGAAGTAACTGCTCAATAGTAATAGTGAGTGACCCTTGTTGTTTTGAACCTTGATTCTTCATTTTTTCAGTTGTTTAAGGCCTTTAATGTTATAAAGATCCAACCTCTAGAAGATAGACTGTATTGATTTGCAGGAAGAAATTCACAACATTGTTTCCACTCTTGTATGAAAATACATGACAGAGGGATTGTTCTCACCTTGGGGAACACCTCAAATGCAGGGTAATATTTTTGTTTAAGAATATGTTAGATAGACCTAGTGATATGCAATGTTACTAATGTTGTTTTTTCAAGGCCTTGGCTCAAATTGACAGTCTTAGACATGAAATCAATGAGTTTAATTGAGAGAAGGACAAAATTCAAAGACAAATCAAGTACGTTGATTTCGTTGTTCACTTTTTCTGCATTCTTGTACTAAATTGTCTAATTATGTTGAAAAAGGACAAGGTGCTCAACAACAAAAAACAAGAAAGTTTGTCCATTTACACCCAAATTAATTCTGCTTCTGCTTCCGATTTTGTTGTTAGGATTAAGAAATTCTAATTTTTTCCTTTCTCACCAAATCTGTCCTTCCAAAAGGGCTAGTGCCTCCTAGAATCTAAGAGGTACAACTGTCATCGTCACCCTAGTCATCGGAAGAAAAAGAGGTCTTCTACATCTTTTATTTCCCCAGAGACCATCTTCAATATTCTTCTCTTCCTTCCTACTAATCCATGTGATGAAGTATGTTTGTCGAGAGTAGTATAATATAATCTCTAGCTCTACTTTCATTGATGTACACCTCCTAAAGGTGTCGATTTGTATAAGATTATCAACAAGTTCTTGGAATTCCAATTGTTGAATCTTTGTTCTGAGTTTTTTTTTTTTTTTTTTTTTTCAATTTCATTATTTTACCTATTATTGTTAGTATGTAGAGTAATTGCAAGAAGGGTAACATAGATCTGTGTCCTATCAAGATAGTTGATGGTATATTTGCCTTCTTTTTATTCATTATTAACCATATTTCTTTCATTTTCCATCGAGTTATTCTGTACAAACCGAAGAGTATCCAATGCTCACTTGCTTTTGTTAACTTTGTATGAAAAGCTGACTATGATTGTGATTCTTGTAACTTAAATTAATTCCTGAATCCTTTTGTATGGCTAAATAACCGTGTTCCTGTTGCTGTAAGCCTGCGTTTAATACTTTATCTATTTACTTCAGTTTTCTCAATCTTTGGTGTTTCTCAATTTATATCATTAAGGAATTTTGATTTTTTTTCATGTTAGCCAAATTTAGCTGTATTGGTTTTCTTTTGGTTTTCCTAATGCTTTTGGTTAAATTTAGAGTCAAATTTCCATGCATGTTGCTTCTACAAACTAACTCATGATTTTTGCAGCATCCACATTAACAGTATATAAATTCAACCTCAGACTAGTATTTTGTATTCTTTGTTATTTTAGCCACTTTTGTTCTTTCATGTTGATGAGTTTTGAGATTAATTAATGGTATTCTGGTTTTAGGTGTTTAATGATAATGAGTTTTGAGATCAACAAATGGTATTATGTTATTTTAGCTACATTTGTTCTTTCATGTTGATGAGTTTTGAGATCAGTTATCTAAGGGACAAGTCTTTTTTGGTGATATGAATTGACCCTGTTTTGATTAGAGTTTTTAGGAGCTTGTGTAGAAAATTAGTGATAAAGATCTAATGTGAGATAAGGGTAATTAAAAAGTGTGAAAGAGATATTTTAGAAATTTTTCTAGGAAAAATCACATTGCCAATGACACATTGCAGCTTCTTGTTGCTCCTATAATGCAAGCTCGTGACCATGGTGTCTTTTAGATCTCTATTGTGCCCGTATTTTTTGTTATGAGAAAATAAGGAGATCCAAAGAAAAAAGGAACTTACTATTTGGAATAGACTAGCTTATTGGGGGCATCACGCTGCCCAGATGAAAGCTATAAAAAAAAATATCAATGTAAAGAATGGAACAGAGTATTAATAGATTAGGGAAGCTTATAAAGTAATAAGTGTACTAAAGTATCAAAATAGAGAGTTAGAAGGAAGTTTTGAAAACTAAAGGCGTTATTGCATTTTACAGAAAATAGTTCCAATTTTTTGAAAGAATTAAACTTGCATGCGCAAGACTTGTGCGTGGGATTGAAAATCCAAATGCATTTCCAAAGAGTGATGATTTTTGAAAAGACTTATTGAATAATGAAAGTGTTAAAACCTCTTTCCAAATACTGAACACATTACTTGTTATAAATGCATTCATAAGGTGCCTTTTTTCAATTGCATCATTGGATGAGAGCTATTTGAAAAAACCTCTTTCCAAAGACTGAATGCATTGCATGTGAAAAGTGCATTCATATTTGCTTGGAATTTTGACATTTTTTTTAAGACTTGCAAGATTCAAACTTTCTATCTTCTGTAAGAACTTATTTATCTTTGATTTTGCACCGTTATCTCTGCATATAGAGAGACAAAAATAATGAATTGAACATCATTTTTTAAATTCCTTATCTTCTGGATTTTTCCAAGTTTACATTAATTGTAGAAAGCAATTTCATGTATTACTTCCTTGAGCATATGTTTTCTGATAAAGTTCTTGACCTTGATAAATCTGTGCACACACTTGATTTAACGCTTGATAGACTAGGTAATGGTTCCTAGCTTTTGATCAATTTGATTTTGTTGGTTTTTATTAAAATTGGTTGCTCAAGATACTAAACATAGTACTTTCATCATGACCTGTGTATGGACAATGTTTTATTGTTTGTTTCTTTCTAATGTACATGCTTAACTATCTTTGACTATTTAGTAGTTCGGTCAAGATGGTTTGTCTTATGCTAATTTAAACAATGGCAGTAATTCTGAAACTTGAGAAGTCACACACTGTCCATTTTCTTGTACTATTGTGCTCATGAATCTCATGGCTATCTTTTCTCTCTTTGACAGTTGATATTTCGGTGAAGATCAACAAATTAATTAACTTGCAAAAATCGGTGAGCCACTAACCATTATGTATTTGCATTTTAGTGTCATTGTTTTTAATGAACAAAAGGGATAAGGAGTTTTTGCTTTCTATTTGGTGAGATATGAGGCTTTTACTTTATAGTAAAGGAAAAGAAAATACAATCTTAGTTATTTTGAACTGCTGGCCCATAACTTTTCATCATAAGCTGGTGGTGGGAGAATATGTCACGGAAAAACTTTAAGATTGGAGACAAATATATGGTTTTTCATTTGATTTACTTTTGTTCTTTACAGCTTTTCATAATTGGTGATTTGAGATTTTATGTCCCTGAATTATAGTTCTTGTTAATGTTTGGAAAGTAAAAAGTAGGATGAGAATGTAAATTGAGCAACTTTCTTTAGAGAAACTGAAACTTACTTGTATAAACCATTGATAATTGATGCTACTTTCAATGTTGGCAAACATCTAAAATATAAGTTGTTGCAAAACTCTAAACTGACCACATTGAGTTAAACAAACTTTCTTTCTTACACATTAAAATGATGTTCTCGTGATGATTATTATGATAAACAGTGATTGATGTTTAAGGTACCATAAGCTAGAGGCTTAGTTGAAATAAAATGATTCATTAGTTGGTATTGGCTTGTGTAGTAGAATGGAGAGATATTCGTGGGAAGATGAATGACCAGTGGAACCAGAGGTGGAGAATTTGCTGCCTAATATGGTAGAGCTATAAATGGTAACAGACAGCCACTTAGAATCTTGTTGGCTGCTTATCCAGAAAATATGAAGACGCCAACTTTGTATTTCACAAATGCTGTTTTGAGAACTTTGGCTTTTGCACAAGACTAAGGATTGAGCAGGGAGTTCTACAAGTATATGAAGTCACCAATCTTCCTGGCTGAGGATAAGTAATTCAAGTATGAATTGTATTAACCTTTATGATCACTTATACTTAATATTATTACTTTAATTGAACTTTTGAAACAGTGTATATCTACCAAATGAGGCAATTGGTACCTCAAGAAGTGAAAGACATCGCAGGAGGTTGAGGGTAACACAAGGTGGTAGGGGCATGGTTAGAGTAGGTACTCAGCATCAAAGAGGTCAAGATTAAAAAGGGGATTGTCAAGGCAGCGATTTTGAAGGTGGTGATTTTGAATGTGACAATTTTCAAGATGGTGATTTTCAAGGTGGCAATTTTCAAAGATGCAATGGTCAAAGACATAGTGGTCAAGAATGCAGTGGTTAAGGAAGTAGAGATCAAGAAAGCAGTGGTCATGAAGGAGGTAGTAATCAAGGAGTCGGAGATCAAGAAGGACATGGTGGTCAAGGAGACAGTGACCAAGAAGGAGGCAGCAGCCAAAGAGGCGAAAATCAAAAAGATGATGGTGGTCAAGAAGGTGGTGGTCGGGAGGCAGCGACCAAGGAGGAGACAGTGATCAAGGAGGAGGCGGAGGTGAAAGAGGCAGAGATCAAGAAGGAAATGACGGTCAAGAAGGTAGTAGTCAAGGAGATGGTGACAAAAGAGGAAGTGGTGGTCAAGGAGGTGATTTTCAAGATAGGTAGTGATTTTCAAAGAGGCAATGATCAAGGAGGCAATGGTCAAGGAGGTAGTAGTCAAGAAGGCGGGGATCAGCGTGCAAGGTATTTTACAGTTCTAGTGTCACGGGTTGCTTAAATTTCTATAAGCCAATACATGATGCAGTACTAGCGATCGTTCAAGACTTGACCTATAAATGGTTAGTTAGTTTAGCCTTACGTCTAAGTGAGCAAAAATATGATAAAAACTAAAGTAGTAAACAAAGAAAGAAAACATTGAAAGTTAAGAAAAACTTATATTACACTTATGAACACTGGCACAAGATGGTTACAAATGAGGCAGTTTAGCCTATTTATAAGCAAGTCAAGAAAGTTATATAAGTTTCTAGAGAATTCTATACTATGTCCTTTCTAGAACTTTCTATACAAAACAACTCTTATCAATAAAACTGTAGCTTATTTTACAAGATTTTTGAAAAGTATAAAATGTTTCGAAAGCCTCTAGGGTTTACTACACGCTTCTAGCAATGTTTAGTGTAGCCTCCATGCCGTAGGCTTGCCACTTGTTTGAAGGATTGAGATGTAGGTCTACTAATGGTCCTGATTTTTCTGTTGGGATACTATGTACAGTAGTGTATAGCTGACCAACTAAGGACGGACGGGCGCGATCGTGCGTGGACATAGAGCTATCTATGCCATTCTCCCCCACTTGAATAAGATATCACTCCAATGCCTTGACTCGACTTATATGATTGTATGAGTTTTTCGAATTGTCACAACTTATCTGCCGATTCCCAATTTATCTCCGATTCTGGTAGCCCATGACATCACACGAAATACTTCTTTGATGGTATACGATTCTTATACCGGATGGTACAGTCGACCATGATTTCTTTAGCAATCTTGTCGTACTAGTCTCTCATGTCTGTGGGACTAAATAGAACGGTTTGAACAAACTAACATGAAAGATCGAATAGAGTTGGGATAGTGTCGCAGACAATACCACCTTGTACGCTACATTTCCTACTTTATTGAGTATGGTGAACTGCTTTTCATATCGTCACATTAGACCCATGTGCCTACCATGAACAACCCATATTGATAAAGTTTAATCAACACTTGGTCCCCTTCTTTGAACTTGCGAAACGTGCATTTGCGGTTGGCCCATTTCTTCATCGGCCATTGAGCCTTCTTTAGGTATAGTTTGGCTGTTTCTGCTCGTTTTTAGCAGTCCTTGGCAAATCGATACGTGAAAGGACTCGTACCCTTGTAGCCACCAACAATATCCTTTGGAATTATCGGTCGGAATCCAAGTACGATTTTGAGCAAACTTTTATCAGTACTTTCATTCCTTTGCAAATTGAAACAAAATTGCGCAAAATTAAGTAATTTTGCCCAATCTCATTGATTTACAGTCACATAGTGCTGAAAATAGACCTCTACCACATAGTTCACTTGTCCATTTGCAGGAGCAACGTTGATGACATATTGAATTTCGAGTCAAGCACACAAAATAGCTCTATTTAGAACCTATCGATGAACCGTGAGTTGCGATCACTCACGATCGTTACTGGCAAGCCTCAATATATAACGACATGGCACTTCAAGAGTTTAGCCATCACTACCATCATGCACTCATTTAGAGTCGGGATGAACGTTGCACATTTGGACAGACAATCCATAACAGCAAACACGCTCATGCATCCTTTGATTTTGGCAACCCCACGATGAAATTTATAGAGACGCACTCTCAAACACGTCTCAAGATTTGCAATGATTGTAAAAAACAAGCAGATTATTCATTCTTCCCCTTATCTTGTTAGTAAACAAGACAAATCCTCACATACTCGTTAATATCATCCCTTAAATTCAACAAATAATATCACTCACTCACGAGGGATAACGTGCGATGTGTGTCAAGATGGCCAGCGTGCCGACTATCGTAACATTTCTTGAGAATGCCCCTTCTTAGGTGTCTCCAATTCGACACGTAAATATGTTGATTTTTAGCATAGAGGACCCCAATCTCAAACTAGAATCGTTTTGTTTTTTCTTCGTCGGCTAGGTCCATGAGCACTTAAATTCATTCGTACTTGAACTCTACTAAGTCCATGAGCCCTTCTTTGATGCGTTCCAAGAGCAACTCTTCAATCATATAAATGGACATGATGACATTTTTGCGACTAAGAGTGTTAGCCACGATATTTATTTTACTCAGATTATATTCAAATTCATACTTGAATTCTACCAAGTAATCCAACCATCGTACTTATTTGCTTGAGAATTATTTTTTGCGAATGATGGTAGCTTACCGTACAATTATCAATTTTAATTTTAAAGTGTGACGATCTTGAGGTAATGTTCCTAGACCCATAAACAATACACGACTGCAAACATTTACTTCTCGTGAGTCGGTTACCGTTTCTCAATATTACTAAATTTATAACACTCATAAGCAATAAGATGATTTTCTTGCATCAAAACACTTTCAACGGTCAAATCGGATGTGTCAGTGTACATTTTATACAGCTTGACGAAATCGGGCAGCGCCAACACCGCCTCTTTTATTATTACATCCTTTAAGGTCTCAAACGCTACTTGACATTCAAACGTACAAATCTACATCTTGTCTTTGCGCAGCTGATCGATTAACAAGATAGCAATGATTGAGTGTCCCGCAATAAATCATCCGTAGTAAATTACAAACCCAAGAAATGACCGCAATTCTGTGGGTGATGTTAGTAATTTCTACTCCACGATTGCTTTAGTCTTTTGAAAATCCATATGATCCTTTCGTCCCCACAATATAGCTCAGGAAAGAGATTTCATGTAGATCAAATTCGTATTCTTCCTTCCTTACGTACAACTTGTTGACCCTTAAGACAACTAACACTTGAGTTAAGTGTTCAATATACTCCTTCATGCGATTGCTATAAATGATGACCTATACCTTATGGTGATGATCATTTTGGACTCGTGCTCCACCTTAATCTTTATTTGATAGTACCCCATGCATAGGTCAAATTTAGACAAATTTTTACTGTTTAAAAATAGTCCAACAAATCCGCAATAAGGGGCACGAAATACTCGTTCTTTATCATTATCTTGTTGAACACTCGATAATCATTGAACACATGCAATGTGCCCTCTTTCTTGCGTTGAAAAAGAACTGGTGCACTAAAGGGACTCTTAGAGGGAGTTATGGATTTAGATTTTAATAGTTCACGAAATTGGTTTTGTAACTCCTCCAACTATTCTGGCGACATGCGATATGGTGATCAAAAAACTAGTTTGGCGCCCTCTACCAGCTCTATCGCATGATTTACAATACGTCTTGGAGAAAACTCTTTTAGTAGGTTCTCAAGTAGTACGTCTTCAAACTCTACAAGGATATTCTCAATTTCATGCGACATTGATACTGTTTCTTTAAACTTGCACGTCAACAGATTCTTTTTCACTACAGATAACCGCAAACGTCAACTCACCGTTTCAACCCTTTCTCAAGTTGACGAGAGTTCAACTCTATCTCATGACACATATTCACCATGCATGATTTACCTGTTTATGTAATGAATATGGTGTCTTTATGTGACACCATAATCGGGGTCAAATAATCAATGAAACGTATGTCAAAGAACATCTCATAGTCATCAATCGAAGCAACAAAAAAATTACTTGTATCCATCTATTGGCTCAAGTTCATAGGTGTTCTCTTAGTTTTTTTTACAAGTAATGTCCATTCACAGTTTATATTCTTGAAACGCCCCGACGTCGGTACCCACGTAAGCTCCATCCTCTGTGTGGTGTCTTGACTTATGTAATTAACATCTGCTCTCATATCCAATAGTGCCATAACTTGGTGTCCGTTAATATTAATGTTCACTTATATGCGACCCCTATCAATTCTAACTTGCACGACCTTTAGGAGTCGGGTACACGTGACTCTCCGTCTTTCCATCAGACTAGTTTCTTGTACGACTGTGACAAGAAACTATGGAGTTCTCTATCTTTCTTATTTTTCTCGCTCATCTGTATATTTTTTGACATGAAATCTCTACTCTTGGTGCAGTCACGGTTGCACTTGCTATTTCTTGTGCCTACAACATATCAATCTCGACCTTCAACTTTGCAAGATTATTTCGAATGAATAATGGTTCTCTCATAGTCACTCTTGCATCCTGTGCTAGTCGAGTCTTGCACGTATCCAACTCTCCCTTGAGTTGAATGACTTCTTCATGCATAGACTCGATCAAGTCCTGAATAGTATCATTTTCTTTTACCAACTGATTCACAATCTTATTGAGCTTCTCTTGCATGTCGTCACGTAACTCCTCACTGTCAAATTGCTCCATGCGTTAGTCTAACTTATCCTACCGATCATGATGATCGGTCATGGTTAGTTTCATCCTCACTAATCTCGACTCAAAGGTTACCATCGGGTTCAACACGGCCGATTTGTTTTGCTTATCCTTGTCACAAGTAGGGACGACCCTCCCTGACTCCCTTTCAACTTGCTCTTCTTGCGATTTCTTTGTTACGTCTAAAACTATTGTCATTATTACCAAGATTTTATGATAGTATTAAACTCTGATACCACTTGTCATGGGTTATTTAAATTTCTATAAGCCAATACGCCATGCGGCACTAGCGATCGTTCAAGACTTGAATTATGAACAATTAGTTAGTTCAACCTTATGTCTAAATGTGCGAAAATGTGTAGAATCTAAAGTAGTGAACAAAGAGACAAAATGTTAGAGGCTAAGGAAAACTTGAATTGTACAGAACACTTACACAAAATAGTTGCAAATAAGGAAGTTTGACGTATTTATAAGTAAGTCAAAAAAACTATACAAGTCTCTCGAGAATTCTACACTATGTCCTCTCCAGAATTTTCTATACAAGGCAACTTTTATCTACAAAACTCTAGATCATCACAAGACTCTTGAATAATTTAAAATGTTTCGGAAACCTCTAGGGTTTGCTACATATTTCTAACAGTGTTTAGTGTAGCATCCATGCCTTAGACAAGTCTCCATGATTTGTCACTTACTTAAGGGATTGAAATGTGGATCTACTAACGGTACTAATTTTTTGGTCGGGATACTATGTACAGTGGTGCATGGCTGACCGGCCAGAAATGGATGGGTACGGTCGCACGTGAACAAAGTGCAATCTATGTCACTAGGAATAATAGTGATTTTTTGGTAAATTATACGAATATTGTTGGTCAAATATTTGAATATTGATATTTTGATAAGCACAAACGAAAAATACATGAAGGAGGTGTGGAAAACTAGAGATGTAATCGAGCCGATTTACTCACGAGTTACTCGCAATTAGCTCGGTCAAAAGTTTGATTCGCACTCGACTTTAACCAAATGCGAGTCGAGCTCAAGTAGCTCGTTAATATATCAAGCCGAGTTCGAGTATTGATTTGTCAAGGTCGATGGCTCATCAAACTTTAACGAGCACAAATTAATTAATTAAAAATTATATATTTAATTATTACAATTTTACTGTTTTAGGCTTGGAGTTGTTATATCAAAATGTTGGCTATAACTTTAAAATATTTATAGGTCATATAGTCATTTCACAAGGAAAAAATACCTTGAGAGGTAAAAAATAAAATTGGTTTTTCCTAATTTCTCTTTCTTCCTCAATCGATCTCTAATTCCTTTTAAAACTACTACTAAGATACTCTCCTCCTCCTTGTCTAAACTTTCGAGAGTCCAGGTTTTCGACAAGATTGGAAGCTCAATTTTTGCTTGTTACCACTCATCTGTACGATTGCATCTTAGCACACAATTTATACCAATACAATTTTACCACACAGCCATTGCTATTATTGTATTTGTTGAGAGGGTTAACTTCATTTCTTTCCATCTGGCATGGCCCATCAGCCACTGCTACATTTTCTCTCTGCGACTTTGGTCATCAACTGGAAAAAGGTATTGAGTTAACTATTTGCTATCATTTGCATCCCTCCAAAGATTTTCTAAATTTCTTCAAACCCTAAGTTCTGAAATTGGGACTTTTATTTCATTATTTGTAGAGGTTTGGGGTTTGAATCGTTTGATAACTCAAGGGAAAGATGGAAAAAGAACATGGGCCATATGACACTTCAACAACTGGTTCGGCAGCCATCGCAAGAGTAGACTAGTACATAAGTCATATTCCTCTATTCCTCCATAGTTATGCAGTTTAATGTTTAGTTTTTTATTCCTCTATTCTTCTGTAGTTGCATAGTAATTTATTTTGAATGTGGTATTATTGACGATGTTAAAACTTTGGAAAGTACAACCTGTACTTGACTTATATCAAGTTTGTGGATGGACAATGAAAAGATTATATTTATAAATGATCTTTTTTAATAAATGATCTTTTTTATGTTATTGTTCTAAACCACTTCAATAGGCTTTTTAAATTCTCTAAGTTGAGTTTAGTTTTACAACTTATCTCATTGTGGTAAGACTACTATTTTAAAAAACATGGGATAGGGATGTCCAAAAATGATTTAGTGATTTATTTATTCATTTATTTTTTAATGAATTGTTAAGTAATTGAAATTGCATAATGAGACACTTGTTGCTAGAATACTAAGACCAATAAAACCAATGTTTAGAATTCTTAAATCTATGTTGAGCATAATTTATTTCTCACATATCATTGCTGGAGTAAGAGATGGTAGTCTGAGAGATTAGTATATTTATTTGTGAACCAAAGTGCATACCTAGAATCATTGCATAGCTTAAGAGATAGTAGTAGCCTAAGATATCAGTATATCATTACTAGAAATTGATTATGTTAAACCTTTTCAAACAGACAGAGTTTTATGCCTTTGTTTATACCTTTAAGTTTTATTTAATAGACAACTTTTAATATATGTGCCTCAGGTGCATACTGTTATATAACTGCAATTTAAAAACAACGAAACTAATTGATACTAGATAAAAGCTAATTAACCAGATATCTAATGTCCAATAAATCATAATTACTCTTGAGTATCAATGTATTTCTCTCTTTACAAGTGAAAAGTTCTACAAGAGTCTTCTAAAAATTATTGTGTCCTTTCCTGCTACCATAACCACCTTTGTCTGCAGTAATTCTTCTCATCATAGTGTAGGTAATAATAGATCCTGAAGTACTTCTATTTCCTGAAATAACATCCACTAACTCAGTTTTCTTTACCTATACATCCTGGTTTAGAGACATTGAAGTTTTTTTATGTTCTCTGTCATAATGGCACCGTTCAACTTCTGATACTTATTTTTGCAATTTGAAATTCTCAATCATGATTGAGAATATTATTCCTTTTTCGTTATCCTTTAGGTTCTCTTGTAATAGAATCTCAAGATTGTTTTGTGATGCATCACTTTCACAATTCTTTTTCTATGATAGGCTTGACTATCAGTCCACCTGAGGTATCTGTATTGCCATGATCACATACATCAACTGGTGATTCTACCACTCTATTACAATTAGATGATCCTATTTTTGTGAATAATAAGGAGACGAATCAGATGATAAACCATGATGTTCAGGCATCAGATCATGGTGCTCATGTAAAATTATCTACTCCAGTTCAAGAAGCTATGGAAGTGACAAATAATCAACTAATACAAGCGGCAATTGCAAGGGGAGAAGAATTTTGAATTCCAAATAGAAACAAGACATCCGAGGATTGGGATAACTACAAGAAATTCGATGAAAATGAAATTTACTATGCAATTTGTCTTCATTTCAACAAGAAAATATCACGAGATAAAAGTAAACAAAAAACAAGTATGTGGAGGTAACGGAACTCATGTTTGGCTAGAAAAGTAAAGATGAGACAAGCTACCCAACAAATAAAAATCAATTTTCAGTCATTTAATTCGATTTTTTTGAATGTTCTAGCCTTGCATTCGTGTAAATCTGACATGGAAAGAATGCGAGAGGCAGCTGCTCATTGGATTTTAATGCATAAGCATCCATTTTTCATATTAGAGGAAAAATGGTTCAATATGATGATGAAACGTGGGATTCCCGAATGAATAAAATTCTCACGAGTGATAAGAAAAAATGATTGCATAGTATTTTATGAAGTGGAGAAGAAGAAAATCAAGAACCTTTTGAAACAAGTCAGTAAATTAAGCCTCACAACTGATTTGTGAAGGCAAAAAATCAGAAAAAGAGTACATGGTTATCACTGGCCACTGGATTGATGCAAACTGGAAGTTGCAAAAGCAAGTGCTTAATTTCGTTCACATACCACCACACGAAGAGGGGTTGAAATTTCTGCAGTATTTTTTAAATGTGTTTAAGGAGTGGGATATTGACAACAAGATATATTCGATTTCAGTTGATAATACATCAAATAATGATGTAGCTGTGCGACTTTTGAAGAATGACTTGACAAGATCGAGAAAGTTAATATATTGAGGAAAATTGTTTCATGTATGTTGTTGTGCTCATATCATGGTTCAAGACGGCCTCGCGAGATTGAAGACATCATAGAAAATATTAGAGATAGTGTGAAATTTGTGGGCAGGTCTGATGTTCGGACTCTCCTATTTGCTGAAATTGCATAGCAACTACAAATATCTGAAAAATCTCTAATCCATGATTGTAGGACTACGTGGAACTCGACATATGAGATGCTTAATTGTGCTATTAAGTTCAAGGAAGTCTTTCTATGCTACCAGGATAGAGAGTCGCGCTATGATTGTTGTCTATCTGATGAGGAATGGGAGAAAGTTGAAAAAGTCTGTGGCATATTGGAGACTTTCTCGACTATCACTCATATAATCTCCGATAGTGAATATTCGACAAGCAATTTATTTCTTTGAGAGATTGTTAAGGTGAAGAGACTTCTAGATTCAAAAGTGAATGATGGTGATGACTTTATACGAGCAATGATGTGAAGAATGAAAAATAAATTTGATAAATATTGGGGTGAATGCAACATATTAATGGCAATTGCTGTAATTTTAAATTCAAGACAGAAATTGCATAGTTTAGAGTTTGCCTTCCCAAAAACATATTCAGCTCTTGAATGTCAAGAAAATGTCATTAAATTCCAAAATCTCTATTTGAAATGTATGAAAAAATATGTCTCAACGGCTGCTAGTTCAAATGAATCTATAATTGAGTCCCAATTTGATGTATCTCAGCCTCAGGGGAATCAAACTTTTGATTGGAATGATGACTTTGATGAATATTGCAAAAAAGTAGAGATTTTGGAGTCTCGCAAATCTGAATTGCAAGATTATCTTGATAAATCTCGTCAAACAACTGGAGCCGACTCAAAATCATTGGATTACTTAAAGTTGTGGAAAGTCAACGATATCTTGTATCCAATATTGTCTCAAATGGCCTGTGATATCTTGTCCATTCCTATAACTACAGTAGCATCCGAGGCAATCTTTAGTGCTAGCACGAGAGTCATTGATCCCTATCGAGCTACGCTGGCTCCGAAAATAGTTCAAGTCCTTATGTGTGGTGGAGATTGGTGTAGATGTTTTCATGGGATCAAGAAGAAATCAAAAGTGAGTTTTATATGCTTAAATTTCACTATTCATTACTATGTTATTGATTTTCTATTTTTTTGATCTTTTAAATTATGAGTATTCTTTTTTGGTAGATGCATCAGTCAAAAAGTACCATAATTGAGTTGCCACAAGTTTGATATCCAACTTTGGGTGTAGTTAGGTGATTCAGGTTTATCATTTCTAAATTTTTACTTGTTTAGTCATTCAATTTTGTTTTAACATGTGCCTTTAGTTAAAAAAAATATTTAAATGTCTTGGTGATATGAGTTGATCATGGTTAGATGGTTGGATTGGATGGCTGTTTTACGGGGGGCATTTCTTACTGCTGCCTTTATTTTTGCTCATTTGCTGCTTCATCTATGAAGTTGTTTTGGTGTTAGCTTGGTGTTAAGATATTGTTTTGTGTAGACTTGCAAGTTGTAGGTTGATATTAGTAAATTGCTCTTGTTTTGGACAGTTTATTGCCACTTACATTCTTGAAATTGTTTTGGTGCCAGCTTGCTATTAAGATATTGCCTTGTATAAGACTTGCAAGTTGTAGGCTGTTGTAGTAGTAAATTACTCTTGTTTTGGGCTATTATTTTGATGCTAGCTATTTGGCTATTAAATGTTAATGTAATTATCAGTGATCACTGATCAGACAGGCTCAATTTATAACTTCTACTTTCTAGTTTCTACAACTGTTTTCCTAATTTCTTTTTTGCATAATGGGATATGGACCTTTCTTGTGACGAATTGCAAATGTTCCAACTTGTTTCAATTGCTAATAGCCTGTTCTAAATCAAGAAATTGGGCTTGCATCAATCTACTTTGCATGAAGAATTATATTCTACAATTCTGGAAGTGGACAAGGATTGACTTGAGCTCGATCATACTCACAAGAAAATCGAGTCGATCTCGAATTTTCAAGCAATTTTTCAAATTCGAGTCCGAACTCTATTTCTACTACTCACTCTAGTTCGAGCAATATATCTCTATTGTTGAGTTGAGCTCGAGTATAGCGATACTTACGCTCGACTCGACTCGATTACATCCCTATGGGGGACGCTGAAGGAGGTCATATAAATGGACGTACAAGTTATTTTACATATTTTAGGAGTAACACTTAGTAATTTTTTAAGTAAATTATCGTGAAATGGTCTTATTAATAGTAATAGTCTTGTGGTTAGATTATCCTAACTGGCAGAGGCTCTAAATAGGAAAGAGGAGCAACTGAGGAGTCTTATACAAGAAATTCTTGTTGGCAAAACTGGAGATGTAACTTTATGTACTATCTTCTACAAATTTTGGTTTATTACTTTATCCTAAAGGATCTTCCCACTGTAGCTAGCCCTTTATATCTTGGTAAGCTACGATCAAATGTGGAAAGAATTCTTACAGAAGTTTTTGGGCTTGATCAAGGCCTAATAGTCAACTTGAATTCGAGTGACGAAATTTCAAAACTTTTTGAGAACTCTTTTGCGCTATTGGATGCAAAAGGGATTACTATCCCTATGAAAGACAACCCAAGTTCACGACCAATCCGACCCGCACCGAAAATTAGGATATCCGATCCAATTTTTATCAGCGGAGCAGCTAGGGTCGAGTATCTATAATATTCGGATACGGATACGGATCATAAAAATAAAAATCCGCGGGTACCCGACCCGGGGTATATTATATAAATATTAAAAAATATAGGGGCAAATTTATAATATTTTTAATTTATTAACCCTAACCTGAAATCCATCAGGCATCACTCATTCAATTGGAAGTTTGGAACTCTTCACTCTTCAGCGGCCGACACTCCTTCTAGCCGCAACGGGCAATGGCAACTCTTTTCACCCTTTCTCCTTCTCTTCAAAAGAAAGCTGCAAAAGATTCTTGGCCATCTCAAGCCTCAAGCCTTAAGCAAAAGATTCAATAGCGAGACGTTGGATTTCTCAAGTCTCAAACAGTCAAACAGAAGCTGTACAAGTTGTCAAGTATAATGCCGACCTGAATTGGACGAATCCATAAATTTTAGAGGGCAGATTATGTAATTCACTTTCTCTTCCGACCATTCTTGAAAAAAGGTTAAAGGTGATACTTCATTCGCTAGATCTCATTTTACAAGAATAGATAGCTGGCAATAAGGGGTTTTCTGACCTAAAATATTTATTACTCATGAAATCCAAGATTACCCCATGTATTTTGTGCTTGTAGGTTTGATTTAAAGTTTTTGATGACAATATACAAGAAGAAAATGATCATAAAAGGTTGTTTTTCTCCTCCCTATGTCCCCTCGTACAAGTTCCATTAACATTTTAGCTTGCTAATTAATGAAGTAAAACTATGAGGAAATTCACCGTTCTACTTGGCCAATTGATGAAGTAACACTAGGATGCAAATTCACCGTTCAACTTCCTAATTAGGGGCGGGTACCCTATGACCCGCTCCTATTTTTCGGGTACTTGAGGACAAACGGAGCGAATTAGAGTAAAAAAAATAGTGACCCAACATATTAGGGTCGGGTCAACCATTTGCCATTCGGGACGGGTACCCGACCCGTATCTATCCCTAGTTCACCGTAACATTTTCTTTAGAAGAACATCTTAGACAAGGTTGGTACACTTGGGATAGAACAAATGAACACTATTAGGTTGGAAATCAACCAACTTAAAGATGATATGACACGTAGCCAAATCAGGTACATAGATTATAAGAGACATTTTTGCAGCTTCTGATCAGTCAGGAAGAAGATTCCATTTCTTTTTCATTTTCAATGCTTATAATTTTTATTGAAAGATAAGAATAAGGTATAATCTAGATAGGTTGCTATATACATGATGAAATTGTGCTCAGATGTGTAATTCCATTATAATAAAGAACATGCAGTCAAAGTATTGAGAACATGTACTTTCTAGACTGCCTTCTTTTTGTATTAAAGGACTAAGCTTTTCTTCTGATGTCTCATACCCATTTAACAGAAATTCTACTGCTTGTCTTGCTATGAATCAAAAGCACTGCAAATTAGTGTCCTATACACATAAATATCTAGCCAAAAGAATGGCGAGAGTATATAAGAATACAACATGATATCACTGAGTCCAAGAGAAAAGTTGTTAGAACATTCATTCGTCAATTAATGAATTCCCTTCTCATTCCATAATAACTTTGTAATAGTGACCTTTTGACTCCAAAAATTGCATAGAGGTGTTGTGTCATAATAGAATGCTCTACCTTTTGTAAAAAACATGCCATTAATATTTCTTTTTGTTACATGCTTTTTTGCTCAACTAAATGTCTTTCTTAATGTTTAAGTGAATGTTTTCCACTTCTCAGGGGACACAATGAAGGTGAAGCTTTAGGTAGTGGAACCTAGCAAATGAAGCAAGAGTAGAAGCTGAAGTAGAGGAGGGAGCAGGCAGCAATTATTAACTTACTATGTCTAGTACTCAAAGAAATTTGCAAATGAATTCTTTTATTGATCAAATTAGGTCAAAGCTTGAAAGCGTCCAAAACTACAAAACTCAATTTGTTTATACAGCTTGTCAGGCTTTGCAATGTTTACACACTAACATCTAAAATTCCAAGTCAATTGGATCTAGATCACAACATTCACAAATTATGACTAGAGCCTCTGTCCATGCAGTGAGATCATGAAATTGCAGATGAATGATTACTCCTCTTGCTTATCTTCAACCTTTTCTTCCCACCAACCGTATGGTGATCCAGACAACTAGATCTTGAAACATATTATGTCCATTAACAATGCTCAAAATTTTGCACCTCTTTTTGCCCAAGCAGTAAAAAAGATTGAGAACTTGAGCACAAATGCCTTATTTATTGGTATTTAAGATATTATGCCAGCATAATTCTTGTGTTTTATGTAAAACTTTCAGGTTTTACATTTTAATACCAATACCAATTTCAAATAATTGTCAAAATAGGAAAAGCAAGGAAAGTAAAACCTGCCAGCACTGTACTCGAAATAGTTATTGGTCAATTATACAGTCATAAAATGGTATGCCAAATTGATCGCATACTAATTGATCGCATACTAACATTTCATCAAAGATAAGATGAAAGCATTACTTTATAAGTAAAAAGGGTTGGAAGAAATTAAGGATAAAGCTAACATGCAGTTGGCTAATAGAAAGCAACCATTTAATTAATATCTAAGAAGAAGGATTTATAACAGAAAATGGCAAGGGACACCTTGACACTAGACTATACCTAAGTTACATAACAGATACTAGAGACAATCAAAAAGTTCTCTTTAAACTCTCAATTTCGCAGTCACCTTACTCTTGTTATGTGAGTTGTTACTGTCACCACCAATTTGGTTGTGCTTTGCAGCTACTGCATATTGATCACTCCAGCCAGTCTTTGAGCCCACTTATATTTGAAGCTCATGCACGCCTTACTCTGTTTTTGAACCTTAAGCCTCTTAAGACATGGCTCAATCTCCAAGGCCTGAAAAGTTTCAGATCCTGACAACACCTTCTTCATCTCCACATATGATAAAAGCAAGACCAACATCCACTACTGAGAATGGATTACTCCTAAATTTATGAAGCATTCTAAATTGAGGTTCTACATTTTTCTCATCCAGGTGAATAACCTTCAAAGACTCATCAATACACCAAATCATCCAATATAAAGACGATTTTTAGTGTTGGTTATCCAATTACAGAAGCGACCCCGTAGGCTTTCGCTTTCGTGTCTCTCTAAAATTGTAGTCATAGTAAAATTTTGGTTTATTTAATTATTTAATCATCAGGGACTTCCAATCACACAAATTCTCTATAAATAGAAAGTGGAAGGCTTGTTATTCAACAGTATAACACGTCTTATATACTTGTGTCAACCAATATCGATCTAGATCTATTCTAATATTTTGTAAAAAAAATTAAATAAATAAAATAAGGTTGGATTACAAAAATCAAATAAGGATTTCTATACATATAATTTTAATATAACAGTGGGTTGCCCGGGATTCGAACCCAAAACTAGTCAGATGGAGTAGAAATTTTCTTTGTTGAATTAAAAAAGTAAACATCCCTCCCCAAGCCATGCTTGCATTTTTTTTGCACGCAGCTTTCTCTATGTAGACATCAGTTCTTTTTTTTTCTTTAGAAAAACTTCAAAAAATAATTGTTTGATTTATCCCTTATTACATTTACATTACACGCTACATTAATATTTCAAAATAGTAAAAGTAAAAAAAATTTATTATCCCTTAGGAAAATTGGCATTTACAAGATCTCGAGATAAAATATTGATAATTGGTGAGATCGTTGATATAAATAATATCCAAATACCAAATTCGATTTCTATATACCCCTTACCCCAACAAATAGAAGCAGTTCTTGAGAAGGTTAAAGAAAGAGCTTCTTCTTCCGACGTGAGGAATTTTTCAAAAAATGTTGAGTCTAATCCTTTCAAAAAAGTACACAGCACTTTTGTGTTTCCGAGCCAAAGTTTAGCACAAGAAAGTCAAAGTATAAACTTTATTCAATACAAACTCTTTTTTTTTGAAGATCCGCTATACTAATGAGAAAGGTTTCTGCATATATGCCAAAATCGGTTAATAATATCAGAATCTGCCTAATCAATCCAAATCAGCTTACTAATGGGATGTCCTAATAGGTTACAAAATTTTGCTTTAATCAATGATCGAATAAAGCGAATAAGTGGAATAAGGGTATCAAATTTCTTAATAGCATTATTGATTAGAAATGAATTTTCTAGCATTTGACTCCATACCATTGAATGGTTTAGTCGCACACTTGAAAGATAGCCTAGGATTAAGAAAGACCGCAGGAATGTCTAAAGCCAATGATTGATAAAGGGTCTCAAAACAAGGAAACACCATTTAAATTGTCTCAATAAATGAGCCCAACTTAGTATCTTAAGATACGAAATAAAAATTTTAAAGGAGACAGATAAGGTGGTAAAGACCACTCAATAAATGAAATTGCCTAACAATTTTCTTTTGAGCTATTTAAAAGTTATCTAATTTGAGTTATAAGTATGCATGATTTCTTTTTTATTTTCAGGAATGAAAAAGAAAATAAAAAGACGTAAACGATAGTCTAATTGATTTGATGATTTTATGCACCATTTTATAATTTACTAGAATTCAATACATAGATAAAATTTCGAATCAAATTATTTTTTTTCTCGAGCCGTACAATGAGACAACTTCCTATATGTTCTAGGAGGGGTATTGTTCTTCTACATCTATCTCAATGAGCTGTCTTTCGAATCGTTGCAATTGATGTTCGATCCCGAAGAGAAGGAAGAGATCTGTAGAAAGTGGGTTTTATGATCTGATAAAGAATCAAACTTATTTAAACGTTATTGCTATTCTATATTTCCTTGAACAAGGTGCTCAGCCTACAGGAATTGTTCAACATATTTTAAAAAATGTGGGGATTTTTATGGAACTTCGCCCTAATCAAACGAAGTTCAATTAAAGAAAGAAATGAAAAAAAGGGGGTAAATAAAAAAATAGAGAAAGATTCAATAAATTATAGAAAAGTCACTACCCTTCTTCCCGTCCTATTAGTATCTATTTTTTATTGTTTTCCCATATTCTATGTGGCAAAGTCTTATAATAAAGAAAGAGGGAATCGAGGTAAGTTTGCTTATTCTACTTATTTTATTTTTATTGAATACATTTTTCACCACGTCCTTATTTATTTCCTCATCTACACATGTAGAATAGAATTTTTTAGATAACCAGTGTCAATCCAACGATTTGATCAGTTTGTATTTTAACTGTCAATTAAATTTATTGTATTTTTCCATATTTTCTTTTCGCAACATTTATATTGACAATAGTGTATCGAACAAATATAATTCATTGTAATAAGTCAAGTGAATCTATTTAGTTTCATGCCCTAAGTTTGTTTGTTTTTTTCACTTTCAAACTGCGGGTTCTATTATATTATATGCAAGGTCTTTTGATTGATTGAAAAAGTAAATGAAAAGGTAAATTAAGGGGGTCGGTCTATAAATTTTGATATTTATCTATTTTTTGTTTTTATCAATTTTTTTTTTTGAGAATTTCTTGTACTTTCATTTGACTCTATTTGTTTCATTTTTATGTTTTTGTTTCGAATGCATTAGAAAATCTTTTTTATTTGTTAGCTGAACACTTGATTGCCTTGTCTAATGCCTTTGTTGAATTTGTTTTCATTCTAATTGCATCTATACACTTAATATTATATATATATATATATTACATTTTATTGATTTTTTTTAATTTCTTTTATTATTTATTTTTCATTTTAATTTATTCTTCGGGTTGCTAATTCAATAGGTCTAAGTACAGTTAGCATCTTTTACACATTTAGATGAAGCAAAGGATTCATCTATACCATTAGTAAAGTTTGGAAGACCACAACCAATCTTGAAAGGGAATGAATGAAAAAAATAGCATGTCGGATTGAGGGAGAGTTCTAAGAAAGTTTCATTTTTACCGGATCAGTAGAAAAGAAAATTTGAGTTCGAATTCTTGGAATGGATAGGGTCTTGCAGCTTCAATTAATTATAGGGAAAGATAAAGCAACGAGCTTCTATTCTGAATTTAGAATAATTTCCTGATCTAATTAGATGTTAAAAATATATTAGTGCCTGTTGTAGAAAAGCTTTCACTCCCATGAGTGAATTCTCAATTTTTTTCAACGAATCCTAAGTATTCTAATTCTTCATTATGAAATGGAGATATGTGTAGAATAAGCAGTATATTGATAAAGAAAGTTTTTTCGAAATCAAAAAAGTGATTGGGTTGAAAAAAATAAAAGATTTCTAACCATCTTGTTATCCTATAACATAAACTAAAACTGATAAATATGTCAAAAAGAGAGGATAGAGAATCTGTTTATAAGTTTATACTTGCCCCCGAAGTATCTTTTATTACTAAAATACTTTGTTTTGACTTTATATAAGTTTATACTTGCCCCCGAGGTATCTTTTATTACTAAAATATTTTGTTTTGACTGTATCACACTATGGTCAAAGATATTTACCCACAAATCTTTTACCTTTGGTTCAAATGTAAATCAAATGGAGGAAATTCAAAGATATTTACAACTTGATAGATATCATCGACACGGCTTTCTATATCTACTTAGCTTTTAGGAGTATATTTATGACTTGCTCATGATCATAGTTTAAACCAATCGATTTTGTTAGAAAATCTAGGGCCCGTTTGGAACCTGAGTTTTTTGGGAGTTTGTCTAAAACTTTACTGTAGATCACTGTAGAAGTAGTAGAAAAAACTTTACTATTGTATAAAGTTTTTTAAAAACTTTACTGTAGCAATTTTTTATTTTTTTTACAAATTACAAAAAGTGTAGCAATTTTTTTACAAATTTTTTTTTATAAAAAAAACTCCTCCCTACATTTTTTTGTTCCTTTTTCCAAAAATTGTGCTCTTACTGTATCAAAATTAGGATTACATTTTTTTCAACCCGGAAGCCAAGTTGCTTTTCATTGTTCGCATTCGAGGTATCAATGCTATGCATCCAATGACTAAGAAGATTTTGCAGCTTCTGCACCTGAGACAGATATTTAATGGTGTATTCTTAAAGGTTAACAAGGCAATGCTGAATATGCTACACCGACTTGAGCCTTATGTTGCTTATGGATACCCAACTTGAAGAGTGTTAAGGAATTGATTTACAAGAGAGGCTATGACAAGGTAAACAAGCAGAGAATTGCATTAATTGACAACTCAATCATTGAACGGGCTTATTAAAAACATGGTATTAGCTGCATTTGACCTTGCCCATGAGATCCTGACAGTTAGACCTCAGTTTAACTAGTAGCAAACAATTTTCTCTGGCCATTCAAACTTATGGCACCTCTTAGTGGCTTGAAGAAGAAGAGAAATCACTAGGCGATGCTGGCAACCGTGAAGACTATATCAATGAACTTATCAGGAGAATGAACTAGATTGATTGTAGTAATAAATGAATCATATTGTCTAAATTTTGGACGTCCTTCCCGATCGATTTTTAAGTTTATCCATAACCCCTTTTGTAGACGTGATTTAGGATCGTATTGAGATCAATTTTTTATTTTCATTTTTTAATTGTCACCTTAAAGCAATTTTGCCGGACCTTAGATTTTGTGAGAATTTATGGTGATTTTGTTCTAAAATTTTTTTTAAAAAAATACACATGGAACTTTTCTTATATTTCACAGTAATATAAATTCTCACACCTGTATGCAAATAATTTGTTATAACAAAATAATTTGGACAAGTTGTGAAAATATTACATTCACTCAAGTGGAAAAGGAATCCGTTAACCCAACCTTGACCAGAAGGCTTAAATTTTTACAGTACCAAATATTCATCCCAAATATTAAAAAAGAGTCATATTATACAATTGAAATTAGTTAGGGCTACGTGGAAATCAAGCGTGGCAACCATATACTACTCATTTCGATGAAAGTACATGTGATCAGCCATTGCATTGCGTAATTCCTTCCAATCATGGATTGCTTCTGGAGTAACATGGAATTGTTGCATTTGAGCTCCTTCGGTATCTGCGCCTTCCATATTCGCTTCATCGGTCAAGTAGACGTCGTATGGCTGCATCTCCCTAATGAAATTGTGCAGTACACAGCATGCCACTACAATGTTCCTCTGTGCCTCAATAGGATAGTTTTTCATTGGTCCATCCAAAATCTTGAATCTCATTTTCCATACCCCAAACGTCCTCTCTATTATGTTCCGAACCGAAGAATGACGGCGATTAAATAATCCTTTCTGTGCAGTCTGTGATCTCCCTCCTGGACCACTCTTGAAAGGCGCCATGAATCCTGGCATGTGTCTGTAGGCTGCATCAACCGCGTAATATTTTCCAGCCGGTGGTACGGGAAATGCTGCATCCGGATTGGAAAGAGCATCCAATAAGACGCGGCTATCATGGGCACTTCCTTCCCAGCCAGCTCTGACATATACGAACCTCATATCGTGGTCACATGCAGCTAAAACATTCTGTGAAAGCGTGCCTTTTCTGTTACGAAAGGCATCCTGTTCCCCTCTTGGCACGCTTGCCGATACATGTGTTCCATCTATAGCGCCAATGCAATCCTACATATTGCATTTGAATGTAAATTATCTATCTAATATAACTTATGAGTTTTAAGATTCGGCCACGTACCTTAAACCAAGGATACAATCGTCTATTATTCCGAATCCGAGGATGAGTAGTATCTGTATTCCTATGTCGGAGTGCAATAGGTGCTAATTGGACTAAGGCCTGGCATAGACGGCGAACATGTCGATGAATTGTCTCAGTGGAATGCTGGAATCGTTCACCTAGCACTCTTTGTGTCAAATCATGGCTCAACCCATATAACCCAATTGCTACGCTTTCCTCTACTGTCACTTTATCACAGGGACCCTCAATAATGTATCCACCTTCTCGCATTATCCGACATAGTTGAATAAATGTGGCCACATCCATGCGCATGTTGTTAAGCATCCTAATGCACTTTCCCCCCAGTAGGTCCTCAACCCAACCCTGACCAGTCATAGCACTCGTATGGACTAGCTGCCTTGTCCTTGGAACTCGATGGATTTGAAAGTGCCACTGTAGAATCAACACAGCTGTTGCGGCTCTCCTTGCATCCTCTGGGTCATCTAAATTTACTCCAAAATTGGGCGGAGCGCTAGCCATTTATCCTCTGTATAGACAAAACACCTGCATGGGGAAATAGAGTACAGGATAAGGCCTTTCATGGCTGAAAAGCTAAGAATATGTGAACTAGTGAAGCAACGCTTATATTAAAGTAGAAATCCTATTTATTATTAATTTTCTAAAAAATGCATATCCGAAATACTGAAAGTTTCTCAAATCGTCTTAAAATGATCCAAACTATGAAATAAGACAACCACAGAGCAAGTTCGTTTCCCAACAGGGAAAACCTGCATCGTACAACCACGAATACAAATATTTTACATTAAAACATGCAAACTTATGGCCTTCCAACTGGTGATGAACCTCGAGGCACATGCAGGTCTTAATCATCTATTTCGCCCCCCCCAATAGTCATTGCATATAACCGCATCCTAGCTTCACTCTTTTGACTCAAAAACATCTTCCGATGGTCAGCGGAATCAGCCAACTTCACAGCTGCTTTAATGTATACTTTCTCGGGCAAGCCTTCTATTTTGGTTAAGGCTGCATCTGCCTTTAGAGGGCTGAAAGGGTCATCATCCACGTAAATCGGAGAAGGAGGAGCTGGAGTAGCAGCAGGTGGGGGTGCTAGGGCATCTACGGTCTGGGAGGTGTTCCGATCGGAAGCAAATGTCGCATCCATCCAAGATATGGCATTATTGTAGGAGGTGCGACTTAGACCAGGCGGGAGGTCGGTGTCCCTGCCGGATGAAGATTCCGGAGTCTTCCTTTTCCCTTTGCCTTTGCTTTTTGAATGTTTGGCATCTGATTTTCCAGTTGGAGCCATAGGAGAGATCATTTCATCAGTCAGGTCCACGTGCTCCATGCTCTGGCCACCCATATTGTTCAATGCTTGACTTTGCCTCACCCTTATCTCATCATTGATGTCAACTGGTGGCTGATTTGAGTCCCTTGCATATCGGCCTTGGGCATCCATTTTGTCAAACACCTCCGATAACATGTAGAAGACACGGCAATCTTTGTTATGGAAAGTCTCAAAAGATGGGTTCTCCTACACATTTAACACCAAAAATGTACCATTAGAGGATGTTAAAAAAACAGTTTTTTCACTTTATAAGCTTGCCATTTTAATAATAGCTTGCCATTTCACTTTATGTAATGAAATACAAAAAATTAATTTTCTACCTTAATAATAGCTTGCCATTTGCTTTCGTCCATGGTTACAGTCTGGAGGAGGGGATCCCATCCGGCCCCAGTCACCCTCAATCGCATGCGATTGTATTCTTGTGTCAGATGCCTTAATGCATAATACTTCGCCTTGATTTGATTTTTGTCAAAGTGGCATCCTTTTTTGGCAAATTTATCAACAATTGCCGGGAAGACCTCGCTCTTTAAGTTGCCCTTGTTCATTCTATTATCCCGTTTAATTTCAACCAAGTACTCCGCAAATTCAAGTTCTCGCTCCATTGGAAATTGGGCGCGACCTTGCCTTGATGAACCAACCTTACCAGCCATTGATTTTTTACACTTTATGCAGGGAAAATAGATTAGCGAAACTTGGCAATTAAGCTAAACAGAAATTGAAAGGCATCTATAGCATCCAATGCAAGTAGTTTATATGTATAGCCCAAGAAAAAATAAACAGTAATTTATCTATAGCCCCAATGAAAGTAAATAGAAATCTTATACAGATATTTATGTATGGATTCTCTTATTGCATATATAGCAATAGGAGTATTAACACCGGTGAATCACGTGTAAATAATAGCAAAGAACAACTAGGACAGCCAATCCCAACTCAGGACACACAAAATAGTTAACTCTTATATATCCGAAAAGCAAAAGAGACTGGTTATAGAATACCTTGAAGTAATTGGTGATACAAAGCTGTAAGTTGTTCTCTCCACACTCGGACCAAACAGTAGTAACAGGATCAGGAAGTAAGAGTTTTGCTACTGTTAGCGAAAGTGAAAATTAGCTAGTCCATTTCTTAACTATCCGACATGCAAGTTGAAAAAAAAAACCACAAAACAAACCTCTAGAAATGGATCTAGTGCGCGGCGGCATAAACCTGTGGACAGAAGAATGTATGGCTATGATAAGTCATGTTGGAAATAAGCACCAAATTACCACTGCGCTATAAAAAACAGAAAAATGAGCTAAAGAAATAAACGAAAAATTCCACATTCAACCAAGATAGCTATTTCCAGTCAATTCCATGTCAAACTGCCATAGTATATAACGAATCAATTCAGCACACACATTAGCATTTGGCATGGTATATAATCACGGTGAAGACACATTAGCATTTGGCATTGCTTGGACCGAACCGATAGGGTTGTGCATAGAAGAAAAAAGCATCTTAATATCCAGAACCAGTGTTTTTACAGCTAAAAGAAATGGTCAAACAACACAAACTGTACTCATATGTAAACAGATATTGACATCTTCATCTGGAAAACAAACATTTAAGACCAGATATTGGCGATAAAAAACAACTTATTGACATGATTAAATCTCATGTTGTCATGCAAGTCCATCTTATTCGCTAGTTTAAGCTGTAGAAATTTGTACCATTGCTGGCCCAAGAAAAAGCAACCAACTAAACAGGCAACAAGCAACAAATACTCAAGTAACTCCAGAAAATTTAAAAGCTATTTATAGGCTGCAAAAAGGAAATTACTCTCAAAGTACCAGTATATACAATAGCAGATTCATCCTGATGAAATTAATTGCATGCTACAGGGCCAATAAATAATAATATGATGTCTAATAGACCAACCTCTAGTATGAATTCCGTGAACAAAATGCAATAGAAAAACCAAGAAATAGTGCAAAGTTCAAAAACTTGGAAGTTCCATACACACAACATGCCCATTTCATACACACAACATCTAGGAGGTGCGACTTACACAAGCCTCAACCACTCTAAACCAGAAATGAATTCCAAATATTGGAAAATGATCTTACAGGGAAATAATGGCCATTCAACCACTCTAAACCAACACATATTCCTAACTAAAATACCAGATTTGCTTTCGCCTTTTTTCCATTACAAGAGTCAATTATGATGGTCCATCCAACAGATTACAAAAAACTCAAGTAATCAGGAAAAACACCAAATCATGGCCAAACCGGAACTATTTTTGTCTTCATAATTCATACTTAAATCCCGTGTCATAAGATAATTTCCATTAAAAAGCATCTAATTTAAGTATAAGATCTGACCAGTAGCAATTTTTTTACAAATAATTACACACAGAGTTCTCTTGGCTTCAACTGAAATTATTCACAAGTAGTTGACCACAACATTACAAATGTACCGCAAAGGCCATAAAAATTAGCAACAATCCCACCAATTAAAAAAAATTACCCACATGGAAAGAAATGTACTAGGACAAGCGACTGCTCAGTCATTTTAGCAAGCTGCCGCTCCAAAAAAAAAAAGAAAAATCAAGCATCCGAGCTAATCTCAGAGTTCAGTTCTACCAGTTATGCACCTGAAAGTAGAGGGCTTTTGTAGCGGCCGGAGAAGGGTAGCTGTTGCAGAGCTCACCGTGGTGGACGACACTACTATCAGCCACCCAAGGCTCTTGCCGGACTTCAGCAAGTGTCGACCGATGAAAATGAAAATGCTACTCCAAGGTCGGCACCAGCGAGACTGCTACACCAGTACAGAAGTGTAGAACAACCTCGTCCGTAGCTTGTGTTTGGGTTTATCAGCCTACCAGCGACACGATCTAGCTTGTTCACCTGCGATTCAGCAACAGGAAGCCTGCCTTCTGTGCGTTGAGCTGAGGAAGAACCTAGCACTCTTTGAGTTGACGAAGACGCGAGGACGGGCAGACTTTTTTTTGAGTTTTTGAGTTTTTGCCCAAAACGACGCAGTTTCATTAAAAGTTTCAGACCATTCCAAGAAAGTTTTGTAGAGTTTTTTGGGGTTCCTGTAGCAAAAGTTGTTAAAAAACTAGTAGCAAACAAACTTGCTTAAAAACCTACGTTCCAAACAGGGCCCTAGTTTGTGATAATAAATCCAATTTTCTAATTGTGAAATGTTTATTTACTCGAATTTATCAACAAAATTATTTTTTTATTTTTGCTAATAATTCTATTCAAAATCTATTTTTTGGTCACAACAAGAATTTGTATTCTCAAACAATATCAAAAGGACATGCATTTATTGTGAAAATTTCATTTTATATATGATTAACATCTTCTCAAGGGGGGAAAGCGATATTAAATATCATAATTTATGGGGAAAGGAGTAGTTATGAACCCTGTAGACCATCTCCATGGAAATGGGGAAGGGAGAGCTTCAATTGGTAGAAAAAACTGACAACCCCTTGGGGTTATCCTGCACTTGGAAGAAGAAGTAGAAAAAGGAATAAATATAGTGATAATTTGATTCTTCGTCGCCGTAGTAAATAGGAGAAAAATTAGAGTTTTTTTCTTCATCTTTACAAATATATATATATATATATAGGAGTAAGCCGTGACACGTTCACTAAAAAAAATCCTTTTCTGGCCAATCGTTTATTAAAAAAAATTGATAAACTTAATACAAAAGCAAAAAAAGAAATAGTGGGCGAACGACGGGAATTAAGACCACGCATGATGGATTCACAATCCACTGCCTTTAATCCACTTGGCTACATCCACACCTCTACTCTATTTTATATTTTTTTATTTCATATTCGAACATTTTCTTTAGATCTTTAAAATTTTAAAAAAACATCTATCTATATTTAAGTACAATTACTACTAAATAACTAAATAAAAAATAAATAAAGAAGCAATAAGACCCTCTTATCTTAAGAGATTAAGAAGGAAATTATTGCTCCTTTATTTTCAATAACTCTTATAGAATAAGACTAACATCTTATCCATTTACAAATAGAGCATCTATAACAACTAGGTCTAGAGGGAAGTTATAAGCATTAAGTTCATGCATAACTTCCATACCAAGGTTAGCGCGGTTAATGATATCTGTTTGAGAATGGGATGCCAAGAATGGCATATGAGCTCCCTATTTAAACTAGTGAGCATCTAACAAGCAGCTGCAATTTTCCTCTTCATATTTAATATCCAATTGCCAAAAAATCTGGTGAAGTACACGACCAAATCTGGTTTGAGCATGCATTTCCCACATTCAGCTGCAAAGATGGACTTCGCATTTCACAAATTTCTAGTACGCATAAACCAATGATAGAGCCAAGGGGGGGCTGAGAGGGGCCATGGCCCCCCCTAAGTTTTGAAAATTTTAATTCATAATATGTAAATTTATGTATAAGACAAAGTTGGCCCCTCCTAATTTTTTATAATTTTTGTTTATATTATGAGAGTTTATATATATATATATATGTGTGTGTGTGTGTGTGTGTGTGTATGAATTATCCACCTTTGATTTAATTTTTTCTTTAAAAAAAGTTATTTATTTTTTATTGTGTTAATTATTTAATGTTCAAAAAATTAAACATATAATTTGATGATCCATAGTAAATTAACCCAATTTGATATATTATAATAAAAGATTCAATTCATAATTATCAATGGGCTAAAACAAAAAAAATAATTACTTTATTGCTCCATATACAAATATACAACTTTGCCTAATTGATAAAAAAATTTAAAATTAGTGATCTATCCTCTTGTTGACCCATACACAAATATACAAATAATTACTTGAAGGCTTGGAGAAGACAAGAAATTGAGTGATCTATCCTATTGTTGACATACTGATTATATTTGTTCTCACTCTTCATGTGTCAACTACAACTATAGAACAGACATTTTCAATTATGAATATAATCAAAACAAAGTTCCAAAACAAGATAAAAGATAATTTCTTGAATAATTGTCTAACAATGTACATAAAAAAAAGGAAGTTGTTCAAAAATTTAGCAATGATTCAATTATAGATGAATTTAGTTCTATGAAAGAACGTAAACCTCTATTTACTTTTAAGAAAAGAGGTTGAAATTTCAAAGTATGCTAACATAACTTTTATTTTTTATTAATTGAAAATAGTTATATTTATATTGCATAGTTATATTTTTGTTTTTGCACAAGTGACCTATTGGAGCATCTTCTCATAATGTACAATTTGGGTAGTTTGTGATGTTATAAAATATTTAATCAAAGGTTATTTTTTGTCCTAATTTTTGTTATGGCTATGCTGCATATTTATGAAATAGACATACCTTTATAATTAAAATTAATATTTGATATTTTAAGATGCCATATATTTAAATAGATGAAAATTATTTTGAGCATAACATATTAAGATAATTTTGTTCAGAAAAATTTTGGCCTCCCCCCCTTCCAAGGAAAAAATCCTGGCTCTATTCTATAGTCAATGGAATGGACATTTTCAATTATGAAGATAATCAAAACAAAACTCCAAAACAAGATAAAAGATAATTTCTTGAATGATTGCCTAACAATGTACATAAAAAAAAGGAAGTTGTTCGAAAATTTAGCATTGATTCAATTATACATGAATTTAGTTCTATGAAAGAACGTAAATCTCAATTTATTTTTAATAAAAGAGAATGAAATTTCAAGGTATATTAACATAACTTTATATCTTTTTTTAATTGAAAATAATTATATTTATATTGCATAGTTATATTTTTGTTTTTGCACAAGTGACATCTTGGAGTATCTTTTCATAATGTACAACTTAGGTGGTTTGTGATGTTATAAGATATTTAATCAAAGGTTATTTCTTGTCTTACTTTTAGTTATGACTATGTTATATATTTATGAAATAGACATACCTTTATAATTAAAGTTAATATTTGATATTTTAAGATGTCATATATTTAAATAAATAAAAATTATTTTAAACATAACATATTAAGGTAATTTTGTTTGAAAAAATTTTGGCCCCCCCAAAGAAAAAATCCTGGCTCCGCCACTAGCGTAATCAATACATAGGACAAAGCCTCCAAATGTTTAGTCGAACAATATAGCTTAACTACTTCACTGTTTGCAAATGTTAAAATGAACTCAATAATTCGTACTTCATGGTAAATAGTCATATCAGAGGAAGTAGTGTTGTAACTTTAACAGTCCCCCTCAACACTGACTTCCCTTTTAGTCATTTCGAGCATCTCTAAACTTCATGAATTTGGAAGGACTCAAACTCTTCATGAATATATCAACAACTTGGTCATCTGTGTTGACATATTTCAAGTCAACTTCTCCTTGCAATGCCTTCTCTCGAACAAAGAGATAGTGAATTTCAACATGCTCTGTTCTTGCATGAAATACTGGATTTTCAGCTATACGAATAGCCGACTGGTTGTCGCATTATAACTGAATCGGGTAATCAATTGGTTGGTGTAAATCCTTTATAAGTTGCACTAACTATGTGCTTTCCTGTATAACTGAAATTGCTACTCTATACTCTGCTTCTTTACTGGATAATGACACTATCAATTGTCACTTACTACACCAAGAAATTGAAGTTGATCCAAGGTTGAACATATAACCCATGATTGATCTCCTTGTGTCATGATCACCAGCATAGTCTGCATCACAATATTCAGTCACTTTGCAAGTTTCTTCTTTCTTGTACAATAGACCATAGTTAATGGTCCCTTTGATGTATCTCAAAATTCAACGCATAGCTTCCAAGTGTTTCCTTTTTGGATTTTACATGAATCTACTCACAACCCCAACTGCATATAATATGTCAGGTCTAGTCAAAGTGAATGTCATCATCAAGGTTTTTACCCTCAGCAGATCAATATCTAGCATCGACCTCCATTGGAATTGAGATTGGCTTACACAACATCACAAATTTCTCCAACAAATCTTTGGAATACTTCTTCTAGCACAAGAATAAGCCTTCATTGATTCTATCAACTTTAAGACCAAGAAAATGCTTTAGCTCCCGAGTTTTTTTCATTTGAAAGCATACAGACAAATTTTCTTTAGTTCATTGTATTTCTTCATCATCATCACCTGTAATGATTAGATCATCAACATACACAAGTACAATAGCTAAACTTCCATTGCTAGTTTTCACACACAAACTAGAATCGCAAGAACTCAACTATCTTGCTATACTATGCTCTTGGTTCTTCCTTTAATCCATGTAAATCCTTCTTCAATTTGCATAGGTAACTTGGTCAAACCATGTCTTCAAACCTTTGTAGTTGAACATATAGATTTCTTGATATAGCTCTCCATGAAGGAAAGCATTTTTTACATCCATTTGCCAAAACTTCCATGACTTGCTGGCTACAAGTGTAATAGAACTCTAATTGTAGTCAACTTTGCCACTTGCCTGGGCTAAATGTCTCATCATAATCTAGCCCATACTTCTAAGAAAATCCACAAGCATTGTGCCGTGCCTTATATTTCTCAACTGAGCCATTTAGACGAGTCTTAACCTTGTAGACCCATTTGCAAGGGATAGGTTTGACATCTCTTGGTTTTGGAATAAGATCCCAAGTCTCATTTTGTCTGGTGCTTGAATCTCTCCTCCATGGCTTTCTTTCACTTGGAGTTTTGAGCTACCTCCTGGTAAGTAGATGGGTCAACTACTCCATGATCTTCTATCAAAGTTGCATTAGCATACCTAGGATTTGGAGAATTATCATCACATTTGTCTAGTTGATCTCTATAGTTGTATAGGAGAATTATCATCACATTCAATCTCCTCGTACTGGCTTGGCCTTTCATCTTCTGGGGTTTGAGCATGTACTCCTGTTTGCTAAGAACTTTTGCTCTTCTTAGGTGAACGATCATTTGTTATGTATTCGGCTCCCTATTGATCTGCTTATAGTTTCTTGGTTTCAAGTTGATCATCAGATCTCTCCTACGATTGTTCTTCCAACTTTTGCGAGTTTGGCAACAATGTCGCCCTGGGTGACTGCCAAGACGATACCTCATCAAACACCACATTTCATGAGACATAACATTTTCCAGTTGTATTTGTAGGGTCACAACATTTCCAGCCTTTTCATTGATTATCATAACCCACGATTATCATTGATTATCATAACCCACGAATATATAACGAATGGCCTTCTTGTCAAACTTGGTTCAGCGATAATCTAGCACAAAGACATAACAAACACACCTTTTGGCAGACGGATGATATGAAATTTTCTTATGGTCACAGTTAATTCACTTCCTAAGCATCCATAAATTTTTGAAAAACTAGTATCCATAAATTGGAGGATTTGTTAGAGTGCAATATATCTACTTCTAACACACTGCAGGTAGCAAGTTGCAACCTTAATGGAACGTTGGAAGGGAATTTTGATGGAAGAAATTGACCTGAATAAGCTGAAACTTCTTAGTTATATAAAAACATACACCAAACTCGTGCATATCCCATTTTGGCTAATGTAATTTAATCCTGAACTAAAAGCAATGAAAATAAATGGTCATTGATGTAGCAATATCAATGTAGTGCAGACTGCAAGTATTAAAATTGTTCATCAATCAAACATCACCACACAAAATTGATACTACAGTTTAGATAATTAAATTATTGCACTTAAGCAGCTGTTATAAAGAGTATACGTTTCTTTTGTTTTTTTTTATTTTGGGAACTAAGGTTCATAATTTCAATTTATACATGCACTTAAACAACTGTTATACATACACAGAGTAAAATACAATTACTTACGTTTATTACATTAAGGATTAGTGATACTTGTTTTCAGCATAATTGATCCAATTGCACTTAGTTGGGATTCTTGAAGTACTGCTTTCTCTTCTTAACAATAGTAACTGAAATTTAGAATTGATTCACAAATTGCATTCTTTTATAGTGATTTTCTATAATTGACAACTTCAGAGGATAGAATAGAGAATGGATGTCTGTTGTTTGATACGAAAATATATGGTTAAAGAGGTGACTTGCTATTTGACAAGATAACAACCTAATTTAGTTTGATTTTATTTAATACATTTTATGCTTTGTACCCATAAAAATAATAAAACAGAGGTGGCTTCCTTTGCTATTAACTTTATTTAATGCTTATGGAGTTTAGTTTGGGATCAAGAATTTGATTTTTGATGTGAGCTTAACTTAGGCACGCCAAAACCTGGCTCAAACAGCTGATTTGACGAGAAGAATATATTTCATGAGCGTTTATGTAATTTTAGTCTTCGTAGACATTGCAAATTAGGATTAGATTGCTATGTGGCATGTTTGTTGACACTCAATAACTTAACTATTTAAGACCTATTTTTTGGTCATGTTTTAGGTTTTTTTTGGGACAAAATTCCATTTTTCGATTTATGGAAGAATTGTAGCTTTGGTCCTCAATGTTTGACCTATGTGCAAAATTGACACTCAATAACTTAACTATTTAAGACCTATTTTTTTGGTCATGTTTCTAATTATTTATGCATGACAAGGTGGCAGGATTTCATTCCTTTCTAGGGACAATTTGTTGACTCCCAAGGGAAGTGATATATATGGTGGTGAAGGATGCATTGACAGTTCCAACAAGATTAGGTCTTTTTTGGGACAAAATTCCGTTTTTCGATTTATGGGAGAATTGTAGCTTTGGTCCTCAATGTTTGACCTATGTGCAAAATTGACACTCAATAACTTAACTATTTAAGACCTATTTTTTTGGTCATGTTTCTAATTATTTATGCATGACAAGGTGGCAGGATTTCATTCCTTTCTATGGACAATTTGTTGACTCCCAAGGGAAGTGATATATATGGTGGTGAAGGATGCATTGACAGTTCCAACAAGATTAGGTTTTTTTTGGGACAAAATTCCGTTTTTCGATTTATGGGAGAATTGTAGCTTTGGTCCTCAATGTTTGACCTATGTGCAAAATTGACACTCAATAACTTAACTATTTAAGACCTATTTTTTTGGTCATGTTTCTAATTATTTATGCATGACAAGGTGGCAGGATTTCATTCCTTTCTAGGGACAATTTGTTGACTCCCAAGGGAAGTGATATATATGGTGGTGAAGGATGCATTAACAGTTCCAACAAGATTAGGTCTTTTTTGGGACAAAATTCCGTTTTTCGATTTATGGGAGAATTGTAGCTTTGGTCCTCAATGTTTGACCTATGTGCAAAATTGACACTCAATAACTTAACTATTTAAGACCTATTTTTTTGGTCATGTTTCTAATTATTTATGCATGACAAGGTGGCAGGATTTCATTCCTTTCTAGGGACAATTTGTTGACTCCCAAGGGAAGTGATATATATGGTGGTGAAGGATGCATTAACAGTTCCAACAAGATTAGGTCTTTTTTGGGACAAAATTCCGTTTTTCGATTTATGGGAGAATTGTAGCTTTGGTCCTCAATGTTTGACCTATGTGCAAAATTGACACTCAATAACTTAACTATTTAAGACCTATTTTTTTGGTCATGTTTCTAATTATTTATGCATGACAAGGTGGCAGGATTTCATTCCTTTCTATGGACAATTTGTTGACTCCCAAGGGAAGTGATATATATGGTGGTGAAGGATGCATTGACAGTTCCAACAAGATTAGGTTTTTTTTGGGACAAAATTCCGTTTTTCGATTTATGGGAGAATTGTAGCTTTGGTCCCCAATGTTTGACCTATGAGCAAAATTGGCTCACAATGTTTCGGTCAAAATAAATCTAGTCCCTGAAGTGTGTGATTTTAGGCAGATTTAGGATGACTAACAGAAATAGAATGACTAATAGCTAACATTAAATTGCAGTTAGTCAACAGGTTTGGCTTTGCATTTTAATTGCCCAATGTTTTGATTTTGAATCATTATTGTTCCCAATAGTGATATCATGGTTTTTAATATGAATTGAGATATGAATTGAATGGGTAATAGGAATTCTAATGAAACTTCTTTTTCTTTTTTTATTTCATTTATTCATGCCAATAATATCCCATATGTGTTATATATATATATATATAATTAGTGTCAGAGTTGGTATAATATATGTGTATAATTATTTCTCACTATAAATAATTAATTAGTAATAAGTTTTATTATCTTTTATTTCTAATGATAACTAAAAAACTTAACCAAATATCCCTTCAAAGTATAGGAATATATACTTGTTTGTTTGAAACAAAGTTAACATTTTTTATATGTATTATGAATCATTAAATGATTATCAAGATACCTAGACATTAAAATAAATTTTTTAAAACTCAAATATTGGAACATTGGATTTTAATGGTAGGAACAGTAGCAAAAAATAAAAGAAAGTTTTCCCAAGAATTTCTAGACTCACTTCACATTACCTTCAATAGTTTTTATAAGTATAATAGTTAATTATAAGAATTTAAAGCATCGTGCACAGGACATATTACAATTTATGTATTATCAACTAGTATAACAAACTTAGATTATAAAACTAGAATTCTCCTTTTCTTGCCCTATAGTTTGGGCTAGCAAGTTTTCCCCTTTTGTAATATTTTTTTATGACCATATGTAGTTGTAGTATTTTGTAAGTTTTGATGACCATTTGCAGTTTTGTATTTCTAGTTTTGGAGAATATGCCATTCCTAATTATTCAAAATCTAGTGATATAAGTAATGTTTGAGATAATGTTGTACTTAACTCTCTTCAAATTACGGCTTCTGTCATCGAAATACAGTTCAAGGGCTAATATGCTGATTTATTTTCTATTGGGAGGTTATAAGCACATTTTTAAGTTTCACAGGGTGTAATATGCATTTTACCCAAATTCATATTCGTTTGGTCTCAAGTTTACGTCAGATCGGACAAATGAAAAAGCATCTAAGAAAAATCAAAAGAAAAAAGCATTAATCACGACTGGGAATGTCTGTCCTTGATTGACAGATAACTTTTGTTTCTTGTAATTGCAAAATGCCCCCTATAATATTATATCAACAAATTGTCTCCTGTGATTAGGAGCACACAAATTTTAAGTTACAATTGAAAGCATCCACAATTGCAGTAGGAATATAAATCAAGTACATCAAACCACTAGTAGAAGTTTATGAGTCTCAGATTTGTGAAAACAAATGTTCTTATGTGCTAATTATTCTTTTTTCTTTTTACAAGAGGGGTCGATATAAGAAGCAGAAATGAAGAAGGGAGATTTGATTCAGAACTACACTCATATAATCTCAACTTAAGCGACTATTTTTTTTTTTTTTTAGTGTAAGCGGGAGGACTCGAAACCGAGACCTCTCGCTTACACTCCCTCCCCCCGTACCACCCAACCCATCCTTCCCCCTAAATGTGAATGTACTCAACATAAGCGACTAATTATATATCTTAATGAAATAAAATCATGAGACAGTTTTCATAGTTTTGAAACGTACTTTTATGTTTTCATTAGTTGCGATTTGCAGACACCATTGTTCCATATCTAGTTGCGATGTATATGTCACCTATTGGGATACACATATTTATCATATAAATTGTTAGGAAAAAAAAATAATGAGTCTTAAGTTCATTCTTAGTTCTACAAAAGCAAAATGAAGAAAAAATATTGTTGACTCACCTTCAACGGCAATTGTGTCAAATAATTCTATATAATATTAGTCAAGAAAAAAAATCAATTGGCAAGTGAAAGTTTATGTGTTAGCTAGTACTTTATTCTTTTATTTTATTTTATTTTTTGGCCAACTGCAGATTTTAAATTCATAATTAAAAAAAAATATAGTACAATATTTGTAGGCCAAATATGTGTCTACACAACACGTCTCCCCAAATTTTAAGAAAAGTTTCTTGGTAATTATAACTATTAAAAACATACAGTGGCCAAAACACAAGATCAGAAAATTTTTGTCATCAGAGTCAATTCTTCTTCTCTTTTTTGTTTTGTGGCGGACTATTGAACCTTAATTCTTTGCCTTGGTGCCTATACTTTTGCGTTCATCTAATTTCCTTGTATTTGACAATATGAGGCTAAAGAATGATGAGATTAGTATTAGGATTGAACTCTTTACATTTTAATTTCACGCTGCTTTCCACATACTAAACTTCTAATATCGATTAGGGTTAGGAATTATGACCAGAATGAGCAGATTCGGATGCTTCAATTCGCAACAACAATTTGTTGGTGGCAATCGTTGGTGCCCAAAAACCTTCTTAATGACCAATTGAGCTAACTCAATTGGCCACTAGAGGAAGGACTAAGTCCTTCCCTGAGAGCAGGTGAGGGGATCGAACCTCCTTGATTGTGTTTGCTCTTCAGAATTTTCTAGAGCATGATTGAAGGTTATTTAGCTTCTTTAGAGCTTCTCATTAGATTAATTTCAAAAAAAAAAAAAAAAAAAAAACTTCTTATCAGTAGACCTTCCTTGATTGTGTCTGCTCTTCAGAATTTTCTAGAGCATGATTGAAGGTTATTTAGCTCCTTTAGAGCTTCTCATTAGATTAATTTCAAAAAAAAAAAAAACTTAATGTCAGAATAACTTCATAGGATCAGTTGGATATTCACATAACAAAGAGTATCTGTAAACGTTTCTGCGTGCAACTTCCATCATTTTCTTCTTTTTGATGCTCAAAAATTTGGAAAGTCTTGGTTTATGTTATTATCACAAGTCAAGTCAAGACATGCCCACTTACATATCATCCACCGCCACAACGCTCAACCATATTGGCATAGGAAGTTCGCATCTTTAAAACTTTGCTGCATCCAACCCGTGCATACTTTAGATTCTCTTTTCTTACATTTTCTGCTTTTTTGATGTTCAAGAATTTGGGTGGTCTTGACTCTGGTTACCACCACAAGTCAGACATTTCTGTTCACATATTAACGACCAACATCCACAACAAAATTTCAAACATAGTACCTTTTGCGAAGAAATGATCTATCCTTGCGAACTAAACCAACTTGTTTTGGCACTACATTCTTCTATGATTGAGATGACATCTTTTTATTCTTCTACAATTCGTTTTGCATTGACCCCTCCCATTATTTGGGATGAAAATTTTCTTGAACAAGCCTGGTCTACAACACTATTGCAGAGCACGCATATACAGAACGTGTATACAATGTGGCTTTCTAACGATTACATAAAACTTATGAGGTAAAAGTTCAGAAAACATATGACAAGACATCTATGTGAACTTGCAGTTTCCTTGACATAAGCTGAATTATTTACACTCTCATGCTTGCTTCCTAACCAACAGATCCTTCAAGCTTCAAACTCATCAGCTGGTTCACCTCTGCGCCAAATTCGTCAGGTAGCTCATTGAAAACATCACGACAGAATCCAGAAATCATTGCTGCCATTGCTTTCTCATATTCAATTCCTCTTTGCTGAAAGTAGAACAGCTGATCTTCACCAATTTTGGATGTTGTTGCTTCATGCTCAATGCGGGCACCGGGATTCTTTGTCTGTCAAAATGTGAAATCAAATAATTCAAAAGACTATTCTAAAGTTGAAATGGTGCTGCGTTGACCAAAAAATTTAAAAGAAAAAAAGGGGAAGAAGATGAAAAAATTCCAATACAAGACACAAACACACTGCCATGCCACTCCAGGACTGAACTGGGACCAAGCTACTCTTTTGAGTAGCTCACCCGAATTAGGAAATCTTTGGTTGATTTTTCGAGAGCTCAAGCTCAAGCTTGAGCTGCTTGATACCAATCCTAATCAAACTTGAGCTCAAGAATACCAATCTCTAGATAAACATCCCTGGATAATCCATGGCAATCAGACATAATAAAAAATAATAAAATACTTACTCATAGCTACTATTCTAAACGACAAGAAAAAGGATATATCTCACCCTCCCTCCTCCCCCGTCCCCTTCATATGTCTCCACATCAGCATCTTCATTGAGAGTACAATTGCTGCTATTAGTGCTCCATGTTATGTTAGATTACAGACTACCTCTCTCTCTCTCTTGAATTTTTTCCCCTCAACCAGCCAATGTGAAGAATAACAAAAGTGACCCTTCTTTCTAGCAAACTGTGTTTTCTATTATAATTTCTGGGGGCATCAAAAACATGTTTCAGTTACAACTAATTTTACTCATTATGCTTCAAGATGCTTCCATTATAGGGTAATCTCATTCTGAAGCATGATATTCAACACTTACAACCTACAGTCTCTTTCAATATCATACGATGTTCAGGTTAAATTCAGGTATACTGTGAAGTTTGATGTTTATCCTTTCCTAAATTTGTGGGAACTTGAGTCTTGGTATTTTAATGGATTCTATATCATGGCTTTTAATCCTTTTTCATTTCAAGCTCTATAATCTGCATCAAAAGAAGCATGTTTTCTACGGGAAAAATTTCACAGTCACCATTGGTTCGTTATTAAACCAAGTTTCAGGTAGTTACCACCCTCTTGCAAAATAGCTGGTCACTTCCAACTCACTCCAAAAAAAGCATCTATGTTTTCATAACAGAACGAAACTGGCCATTCCAAATTCTTCACACTTAAGGAAGATTTTCTAGCATGTTCCTATATTATGTATAAAAATCTCAACAGGTGATTCACACTTGGGGCAAATTTTCCTTTTTGAATTGCCTACTATACACACGAGTCATGAAAACAAGATCATAATATTTTGGAAATAGGTTTTAAAATCTTTTTTTTTTACCCCTTTTTGTCAGTATTAAAATCCTTGATACTTTAATTTTGATGATAACTGATTATATCTGTCACACAGTACCCAATTCAAAGCAATCTGTGTGCTTTTTTAAAATATCAGAATCCTAAACTTTAAATCAAACATTATTTTTCCTTGGTGGTATATTCTTGACAAAAAAATTGTTCCCTCCAACTTTATCTTGATTAAAAGTCCTCTTCATGTCATACAACTTCACTTGCTTATCCATAATATATGCATATTTAACCTCATCGAAAGACTTGAGTAAATGACACTAACCTCCCCTTTGTAGTATTCCTTTATAGTTTTTGAATCGCCACAAACATCCCTTCTTATTTGATGATTATTTGCACCGACCTCCCCTCCAATACCAACACTGTTACACATTTTAGTACTTCCATTTTAGATTTTAGAGTGCTACCAACTTCCCTTCTGTATTGATGATTATAGCCACAAACCTCCCCTCCAATACCAAGACAATTAAACTTTGCTTCAATCAGCTGGGGAAAAGTAGATGACCATTATACCCTTGCTCCTTCCTGTCCATCCTCTCCCTCCTCCTTTGGTTTCACATCTCACCTCATATTATACTAACCCACCTTCAACGGCCCTTTCATTGCCCTTCCTCCGCTCTCCACCAAGACTCAGTCATCTTTGCATCCTTTTAGGATAAAATTTTAGAAACATTCATCTACCAATGCTCACAAATTCAGAGTAAACACAATGGTAGCAGAGCCAAAGACATGCAAAAGGACACAGATATACACTAAAAAACACATCAACCATGATTTTCTTTTCCTAACCCAAAAAGAAATTTTAAGGAGCTGACCTTTCATTCCTGAGGCCTCATTTTGAACCAAACTCAACTAAGCATCCACTTGAATTTTTAACCTCAAACATTTCTGACATAAATGATCTTCGCGTTAAATTGCGCATCTTGGTGAGGGGTGGGTTTCCCTGAGGTATTGGAGGGCACAATGACTGGGAAGGGACAGCAGGGTGATAGAAGGCTGGACTGGACTCAAGGGAACTGGGGAAGGGAATAGAAGTGGGAACTGGGGAAGCTGAGGTACTGATGTGGAGGTTTCGGGGTGACTCTCTGGGTATGTGACTGGAGACAGAACAAAGAAGAAACTCCAGAGAAAAATAAGAAAAATAAAAATAAAATCACATAACAGTCATGTCTGAAGCAAAGCTAACTCCATCAGTTGCAAGAGGGATCGGTGGCACTATGCAAACCACAAGGGAGCTACTACAGAAAGTAGTCTTCAGAAGATGTTGGTATCCTTAAATCCTAGGAGGAGGTTAGTTTTTTTATGATACTGTATGTCAACAAGCAAAAGATTTACATCTTAACAATTGTACACACAGATCAAAATTGCTTTTGAATTTGCTGATTGTGACACTCCTGTCAACTTCTATAGCTATCATCATGGTTCAATGTCAGTCAACCCCCAATCGGATTCCCAAACCCTAAATAGAGAGATAGAGAAACTCTAGCAAAGTCAGTTGTGACAAGCCAAAAGTGACTACCAATTTTTTCCAGTTGAAACAAACAAGAGGAAATAAAGCTTATTCTACCACATGTTAGGGTGAAAAATGTAAATAAAGCATAATAGGCTTTACTGAGTTATATTATTAGTTTTTAATTTACAATTTTTCAGTGACAGGAGAAGGCATGTAAAGAGTGCAACAATTTGACAGGATCTAGATTGCAGCTTCCAGTTTTTGCTTCCAAGATGAGATTAAATGAAGACCACCACTATTTCATTAAAAGAAAAAGAAAATGAACAGGAACTTCTGCCAACAAGGCATTCAGATTTTGATTGATTTTATTAGCAACATTAAAAATATTTGGTCACAAGATAAATAAATTTTTAAAAAAAACTACTTTGAAATGATTCAAGAAATGTAATGCTCCAATTGTGTAACAAGTTGTAATACAGTACCTAAGGCCGGTCATCCCTACTTAGGACTCAGGATTTTCAGGTGATAACAATATCTGGTCAAATAGGATTTTATCATAAAGCAAAATCTGCTCTTTGTCACTGCAGAAGCATTTTAGAAGAAATTTGCCACACATAAATTTCGCATATTTTGAAGATGTTGAGTTTGATAGACTTGAGTTTAGGCAGTTATCTAGGTCCTCAGCAGAAGTTAGAGATGACTTACACTGACTGGTATTATTAAGTTATTGATTCCACAATTAAAAAGTCAAACTAACCTGACTAAAATAGGAGATTCCCACCTCCTCCTCAGTACATTACCTTCTTTTGTCGACTAGGCAATCTCACTAATCTTCTTTACATTCATGATCCAATTACAAGTCTACTTAACATACTCCAAAAACATTGAACAGAGCTACGACAAGTACCAGGAAGCCAACATTAAAAAGGCAGAAAGAGAGAACTCATTTTGCCAAAAAAAGGCTATAAAGATGTGCAGGCAAGTGTTCTTACTCATACATATGGACACACAAGCAGCCATATGTAAATTCACATCTATATCTATCTACAGGTCAGAGAATTACATATCTTTTTAAGTATCAGTCAGAAAAGCACCAAAAGAATGGTGTCAAGCAGCCTGGATGGTACCACCAGCAACTTAGCACTACTGTAAACCAGAGGCCAGTGAGGGAAGTGATAGCTTTTGTAGACAAAAAAAACCCTAATAAGGAAGATAAAGAAATAACTTTGCTTTTCTAATCACTCATAACACATGTTTAGTGATGTGATTGGAAAAATTTTGAGTTGACTCAATAAGCATCTTGTTGCATCTATCTATAACGGGATAATATTTGTCAACAGCATGGGAAAAAACACAAAAATAGAAAAAGAAAAAGGAACCTTAGTGCACAAAAACAGCTATTTTCAAACTCCATCCCAGGCTAAATGCTAACCAGAAAATGCTATACAAGTTCATAAACCACCTCCACAAACAGAAAAAAGTATGTTAGAGGTAAAATAGTATCATCTAGTTTGCACCACATCTGTTTCCTTTCCAATCCACTATTTCTACTGGAGTGATATATGAAAGCTGACTTCCATAACATGTGTAAAAATATAGCACACCAACATTTAGGTGATCTTTTTTATATTTTCTTTTCAATTTTTCAAAATGAGCACATCAAGTTACTCAACTTTAAAGTAAGTCAAGGTTGAAATTTCATTCTCACTCTTAAACAAATCTTGTTTTCTACCTTCTCAATTGTAGTTTAATACAATGTTTAAGTATTTGATCAACCAATCCACCGTATACAACGAGATTATATCTCTAATCAGCCCACGCGACTGGTACAATATGAAAACATGATTCTATATCATGCACTATCACTTTTACTTTCGACATAGCAAGCTTCATATTTTCAAGCATGTAACCTGTACTTTCTGTTTAACATTGGTTCTCATGATTTTACAATTATAAGAAGTCACTCTTCCACTACATAGTACATACCACTCACAGAAAATTAAACAAAAAAAAAGAGGATGTTTTCAAGATATTCAATGCGACATCCAGCTGATTAGCACTATAGAAATAACTTAACTTACGCTGATGGTAAAGCTAACTGTAAAGAGGACTAAATTTCAACATGGCAAGAAGTAATTGATGGAAAATGACAGCTCTTGATTTAATAGAGAAGAAGACACATAAAGCAGAATGTAGAAACAGAACCCATGTACCTATCCCCAACTTGTGTGGGTTTTCAATGGAGTTAAGTTAAGCTGACATCAAACAATTCAGAAAACCAAAAAGACAAAATGGAGAAGCAAATATCAAGCCAGAAATTTAATGAACATTACCTGGATGTAGGGATATGTGTTAGCAGCTGCATTATCACCAATAAGCATTGAGTCACATTGCGAGGAGTTTCTTGCATTATCTGCATTTGACATAACCTGAACCAGACCTCGATAACAGTTTCTTGAATTTCCAGCAGAAATACCTTTGGAAATTATCCTACTCCTAGTATTCTTCCCTTTGTGTATCATCTTTGTCCCCGTATCTGCCTGCTGATAGTTATTGGTTAATGCCACAGAATAAAACTCACCCACTGATTCATCTCCCTCTAAAACAACACTGGGATACTTCCAAGTAATTGCTGACCCCGTCTCCACTTGTGTCCACGAAATCTTTGAGCGAGCCCCTGCACAAAGTCCCCTCTTGGTAACAAAATTAAATATGCCACCTTTCCCTTCTTCATCACCCGCATACCAATTCTGCACCGTGGAATACTTAATCTCTGCGCCCTCATGACAATACAACTCGACAACAGCAGCATGTAATTGATTCGTATCATAAGAAGGAGCTGTACAGCCCTCCAAATACTCCACAAAACTCCCTTCATCTGCAACAATCAACGTTCTCTCAAACTGCCCTGTTTCCATTGCATTTATCCTAAAGTACGTAGATATCTGCATCGGACATCTAGTGTTTTTTGGCACGTACACAAATGATCCATCACTAAAAACAGCTGAATTCAGAGAAGCATAAAAATTATCATCTGGAGGCACGACTCTCCCCAAATACTTCCTAACCAAATCAGGATACTCCTTAATAGCCTCAGAAATAGAGCAAAATATCACACCAGCCTTCTCTAATGTCTTCCTATGAGTAGTGGCAATAGAAACACTATCCAATACAGCATCCACAGCAACATTAGCCAATCTATTCCTTTCATTCAAAGGCACACCCAATCTATCAAAGTACCTAATAAGCTCAGGGTCAGCCTCATCAAGACTGTTCAAAGTTGGTTTCTTTTTGGGCTCAGAATAATAACAGATATCTTGAAAATCAATCGGAGCGTATTTATTATCAGACCACTTAGGCTCCTTCATCCTACCAAATTTATCATAAGACTTCAATCTAAACTCAAGCATCCAATCAGGTTCTTTTTTCCTTGAAGAAATCAACCTAATAGTTTCCTCCGATAGCCCTTTCGGAATTGAAAATGAATCTATTTCTTGACTAAAACCCCATTTATATTCTCTTCTCAAGAATTTCTGAAGTGGGTCATCTTCATCAGATGAGGTTGAAGTAGAGGAATCTTTACCTGGAGCATCCATGGTGGTCTTTGGCTCATAGCTCACATCAGCTCTAATTCTGACCATTCTTGAACTTTGCTGAACCTTTACATGATTTGGGGACAATTTTGGGATCCGAAACAGAAACCCTTTTGAAATCTTTGGTGGTTCTGCAAGGGATTGTGGAGAAAAGCTAGAAATTCCATTTGCAAGAAGAGAAGCCATGGCAGGCTCAGCTAGCGATGATAGTCTTCTTCTTCTTTTGGTTTCAGAGTTCAGACAGACACATAAAAAGATCGGAACTTTTCTACTAGGACCAAGAAATTTCTTCTCTCTCTCTCTCTCTCCTCTCTCTCTCTCTCTTGTGTATTATAAATTTCTTTGGTGTATAATTTGGGGAATTTTTGAAGAAATTTCTGTTATTTATAGTTTAGGAATAGGGATTTATGTGGCTGCTAGATCTTCTGCTTAGACGCATGCGCGCCACGCGCCGACTACGTTGGACCTAATAGCCGCCATTCAAGACGGAGGGAGAGGGCCAGAAACGGCTGTTAATTGCAAATTGATACTCCTATTAGTGTTATTCAATAATTTGTAATTAATTGGACATTTATACTCCTATTAATTACGTCGTGATCTTTGATCCGTACACATTGAATTTCTGCTTTGTTCCCAAAATTTGAATCATGAATTTTTCAAGATTGCCGATGTCATTGATTCTTATAGGAGAAGGGTATTAATTATTATCAATATGTTGTGCAATGGATTTTGGAATAGTGTACAATTTTTTAAACAATGTTTTATAATTCATCATTGTCGGCATGTTGTGCATCCGATTTTGGAATAGTATACAATTTTTTAAGCACGTTACAAGGGATAATTTCAAAAATCTCGTTCCCAACAATTACAGAGAGCTCCTTCAAGTTTCAAAAATTATACTTACCTCAATTGCTTTTGAGGCTTATATAACAAAATAGATCTAATAGCCTATAATTTTTCACGAATACCCTAAAATATCTTTTTTCAGAGAACAAGACAAAACAAAACAAGATTTTAATCTTTAATTTCTTATATGTGTCATACTTACTAAAACAAACAAAGTCCAGCGACTCTAATTCATCTCAAAATTCATTACTTGCTACTTCTTATCTAATACAACTCACTACTACCATTACCGATACTAAACTAAGAAGAGTAAATCTTATATACACTAACATTATCACAACTGGATGGATATATAATATATGAGTAAATTTTGAATTTTAAATTTAAGTTCAGATTAGTTGTCATGCATCCAACAGTGATAGTATATACACTGTCACTGTATAAAAGATTAATCCAACTAAGAAATGCCTCCATGTCCCTAAGAACATAATTCATCATTGTTATAGCACTCTTTGAAATAGAGACAAAATTTTACTTTTATAGTAAAACCACAATTAATAGGTAAATAAAAAGAGAGAACCAACGAGTAATTGCTAGACTTTTTTGCTTGACAAACATAATAGTCACTTTTGTATGTTCCAACTCTCAATTTCATTTTTTTCCCTATATCATTGCCACCTTTTTCATAATTCTCTAGATTGACAATAAAATCAACAGTCTACACCTTATTAACTTGGTAACTTCAATTGGCTAACATTTGCAAAGAGTAAAACTATTAGAAAAAAAAAATAAAGGATCTAAAATTTTTATAGTAAGAAAGAGACAAGAAGACAAAAAATACAGATAAATTTTGGAGATGGTAAAAATTGATAGTGGTGTGGTTGGTAATAATGGAGCGCAATATTTGGTGAGAGGAAGAAGCGGTTGTAGGAGAAAAAGGTAGAAGAATATGGAAGGGGGGAGGGAGCAAGGAAGAGATGAAAATTAAAAAATTGATGGAGATTGTTTTTTGAAATTAGAAAATGACAAATAGAATAATAAGAAGTATTTTTTTATTTTAAATGTCCTTTTATGAATTAACTAATAAGTGGAGGACATTTTAGTCATTTGATTAGACCAAGGGAGGCCTATGTAATTATTGAAACCTTAGGGGAGCCGAGGGAAATTGTCAAAAACCTCAAGGGAGGTTACTGAAATTATCCCATGTTATAATTCATCACAAATAACTAACACAATTTTATTTTTCAAAAAGAAAATACAATTTTACAATAAGAATGTGATATTTAGTATTTTCACAAGGGCTCTACATGTCTACTTTAAAATCACATGATGTAATCTAAATCTTATTTTCAAAATTTCTGCGCTGATGGGAACACTATGTATACCTCATTTTAATGAAGACTAGGTAAATTAGAAAATATGAAGGGAACTACATGCACCACAGGGTGTACCATGCATTGCACTAATATCAATTATTCAATACCAACTATTAGTTACAAAGAATGAGAGACCATATTTACTTGATCCTGGATAATTAACACTAGTTGTCAATTATACGCTTCATAGTTTCCCCCTCATTGGACTAACCACCTGTTATGATGGTATTCCATAATTTCTCATATTTTTGTAAATGTATAGCGAAAAAGTGATGTTAGATTCACAAATTGTTAAAGTAAAAGAATGAAAACTTAATGAGTAAGATGCATGCATGTTAAGAATTTGAGGATTTTTCAGTAGGATTCAATTGTTTATTTAAATTGCATGACGTTCGAAACAGTTGAAGAGAGAGTCCAGAAGCAGCCACAGGCAGCTAGTCAAGGAGGCCAACATAAAGATATGGTTGAAAGCTCCCTAAATTGATCTGAAATCTAAGGGATAAACATGAGAGAAAGTGTTAATACGAACAGCAATGATACAGTACTGGTTTACAGATTTTTATGGAGATGAGACTCTACATTCTTGAAATATTCACAAGATTACCTTTTTCTTCATCTCCTAATTATGCATAATTTGTAAGTATGAAACCATAAATGGTAACTGGAATTCTTCGTGTTACAGCTATTCATTTACAAGAAAATGACATATAGTAATTCTTACCATTTTTCCTATCGTGAAAAGAAGCAAGAATCAAGAAGTTTCTTTGGCATATTTGGCATGTGATAGGCTGATAACCATGCCTCATGTTGTTGTTTTTGAGTGATATGGAAGTTAATGGAGCAGAATTCATTTTCTGTTTTTCGCAAGTTTTTATTTTGAGAACTATGCAATGAACCAAATCCTACAACAAACATTGAGAACCATGCAAAACCAGAATAAGTAAAAAAGTTAGAAAATCACTAGTTGTTGTCAAACAATCCTCCCTAAGAAAAGTGGTTACAATTACATCAACTTATAAGCCTGCAGGTTTCCAACAAGAGAGAGCATAGATGACTCTACCCTTCCAGCCCTGCAGCATCCAATCACTATCTTCATCCACCAGAAAATGTCTGTTGTAAGATGATTTCACTTTAGCCCTGACTTCTCTAATGATTTCTTTGTTCAAGGGCAGCTGCCTGAATCCAGCTCTCTGATTCCGAACCTGCCACTGCTTGTATGTTTCTGGCCTTTCAACTCTTTCAGTACCTTCACAAGCTATAACATTCATCACATCCCTTCCAATGACCTCTCTCTCGAACATTGACCTGTTTAGATCTTCGCGCGGTAGCGTGGCCTCAAACATATCAAACAGAGAAGAGAAGTGGTATAGAGCCTCTTTGAACCGTGTGAGGAAGAATGGTGCACTGTACATCCCATTAAGAACTCCATGGACAAAAATATCAGGGTTGATTTTTCTGATCAAGTTCATTACAGCGTCCCTCGGGCTGCTCGGTACTACGGTCTCATCAGGCACATTTCTTAGCCTGTACAAACAATTAACGACTAGTATTTCATCCTTGTCAATTACAAGATCCTCTGTAGTAATAGTATCCCATCTTTTTGCGATGGCATTGAACTCAAAAGGGACGCTAAATCTCTTGGCATAATTTTCTAGGCGACGTCCTGTCTCCTCTATTCTCTCTGCTGGCCGAAAACCTGGTTGTGGAAGATCAATCCCGGTGATTCTGAGCTTCGGTGGCCCTCCAGGCCTAAGGGAGATTCCCTGAATGAAACATGGCCATTGGAAACCATATAGTATACCAAAATCAATGATGTGAATCCTTGTTACTTTGCTTGTTAGTCTGCCAATAGACTTGTTAGCAAAAGCGTTAGACATTCTTTGGAATGGGCAAATTTCCATATAAGCCTGATAAGCTCTAAGAACATCTGCAGCTGGTGTTCTCTTAGCAGTCAATGCTGAATAGAGTGCTGCCCCCGTCCCTGCAATACGTGCCTCGAGAGCATTGGCAAAACAATGAGCCAATCTCTCAGTAGGATCGCCATAAGGAGAAGAGTGCTGCCTAATTTGCTTCAGCAATTCATTTGCAATCCAACTATCATAGCTTGCAGTCGCCTGTGCACATCTGGTTAGAAGGTCCCTTAGATCAACTACTTCCCTTATGCTGTCTTGCTTCTGACTTGCACGTGGCCTTCCTCTTTTGGCTGTTGTTGGTGGAACGTATTGCTGTTTCTTTCTTCCCTCAATCTCTGGACATTCTGTTCCACCTCTTGCTGGAGATTCACCATAAAAGTTGGGGTTTCTGGCAGGACAGAGCAGTGCATCATCATAATCCTCCATATTATCAATTTCATCCGTGTGACTTGCTAGCTGCTTGCTAGGACGCTCATCTTTGTCGTGATCACCACCTTCAGGATCACGTCTAGCGTTCTTCTTCTTGGACCGATCATTTGATGATTTCTCCCCAGCAGCAACTACAGTGCTATTCATTTCAGTAGAGGATTGTAGAGTCTGGGAAGGACTAAGACAAGGGTCCACTAGGCAATGAACACTAAGATCTGAACTTTCAGCAGGGGTGGTTAGCTGAAAATTCGACTGAAAGGTGTGATGAGAAACAACAGGATCATTCACATCATTAGGCCAGATTTCAGCAAAATTGTCTAGTGCGCTTGGAGAGCTGCCAAGGGAAGAAGGGTGGTTCTCATTTAGAACTTCATAGAAGGATTTCTCAGCAGATTGGAAAGCCAAGCAGTCCTGTAACATACAATGCTTATCCACCAAGTCCTCCTCGTCCATAAGCATCTGTTGCAGATACTTGAAGACCCCATCAAAGTAATCGCGTTCAACTGTACAATCCTCCAGTTCACATTGAGTTGCACTGATATCATCAGGGAGTGATGACAAATTTGAAGGGCCTGTGACATTGTTGAGCAGGTGATCAAGTTGGCAATCATTCACAAGATTTCCTTCAGACAGTGAATGCTGTGAATCAAAGTCAGGCTGTAGGAATTCATTCCCAAAATTGGAGTAACCATCAGCTCGAAAAAGGGTATCCATCAAGACACAATTAACACAAGAATTGAGTCAGAATTTTAAAACACAGAGATTTGAACTTTGAAAAACTTGTACTACTATTACTTTGTAAATACAAAAACTACAAGAAAGTCCTGGCACCAAATTTCTCAAGTGCACTTCTGACGGTTGAGAACAAACGGGATGGATTGTTAACTTTGGAAGGACACTAAACAAAGGGCGGAATACCAAACTGCCATGGGAGGAAATGATCAAAAGTACGAAGCTGCTGTAATATATTAGAGCATAAAGTCCTCTCTATATCTTCTTTAAAGATGCCATTCTTTGTATTTAGACCTCCTTGAATTCCTCTTAACTCTCTACCTTTTTGCTGGATTGTGCACCAACAGATACACATTTCTTAAACGTGGATAGTGCACCGAAATATTTTACACATTTCTTGTACATGGATAGTGCACCGAAAGATACTCCCTGAGAAATGGACTAAACAGGTGATAGATTACTTTAATCAATATCATCAGCAACTTCAATAATGCAAAAGCTTCTTTTTACCAGAATATTATTGTTTAAATGATTCTCCAATAATGCAAATCTTCCACCTAAAGCGGTTAAAACAGGCCTTAATATTAAAGTAAATTTTAACTTACCCCACTTATTAGTTACTAGTGACATAAGATGTTTTTGGGACGTGTGCTTATCTGTCTGATATAGAACCAGGAAGGAAGATTAGCCTCTTTCTGAGTTTGAAATCTTTCTGGTACTACTTATTTAAGCCTATTTTCTTTGAAACATAGGTGACTTGTATAAGATATTGATTGAACATAGAGACTGATCATTTTCGTAGCATGACCTCATAAATTAAGGACAAATGTCATGTGCAAGATTCGCTCCAAATGCGACAGAATGGACAGGAATAGATTTTCCCAAAAATTTGTATTCATCAAATCCCACAGATTCAACCCAAACCATTTGATTATCGAATACTGCATGACTTCTTATATGAATGTCAGCATGATACATTATCAAGTAACTTGACAATGACTCAATGTTGGTCATTGACAACGATACGCCACCAGGCATGCTTTGAAACAGTAGCAGCAGCCACCTCTTAATTATATGAATTGGTGTAACTAATACGTTTGTACAACCACGACAGCTAAACGAAGTGTCATCCTTAATTACATTGATTAAGCGGACCAAAAGTTTTCTAATTCTTACAGTTTCTTCAACTATTTACAAAGTAACTCAATTATGAGTGTCGCTTAAAAAAGGGTAGCAGGGCTATCCAAGGCCTAAGATAGTAGTGGTCTGATCTGAGTGGAATCAGCATCAGTGACGGATTGTGTTGTTGTCAAGATGGTTGATGCTTAAACTATCCAGTTAAAACACATGTAACCATGCTGAATGACATCTCTGAAATCTTACACTTGTACAATTATAGAACTGTTTATCATCAGCAATAACCGCTAGTACATGTTTTGCTCCAAGGAAGCAAGTAGTAGAAACTAGAAGGGATAATTTCATAAACCCCTCCTGAGGTTTCTAACAATTTCACCGAGCTCCCTTGAGATTTGAAAATTTTCACTTACCTCCCTTGATTTGATAGTTTTAGTAACAAAACCTTAAAATAATATTGATTTGGTCAAATTTTTAAGTGAATACCCAAACATACCCTTATGTAATGGGTTTTAATTTACTTTCCCTATATAATTATAAAATTATCTAGTATAATTATAATTATAAGGAAAATGTGCCAAATTTTTCATGTCCATAACTATTATTTGATAAACAACTATAATAATAATAATAATTTTATCGCTATGATGGGATACTTTTGATGGTATTTTATTATGGATTTAGATTTATAAGATAGAAAAGAAAATGTTGAAATAATTTATTTAGAATTTATTAATTTTTTGAGTAGAATGATTATAATAATTTAGTAATGGTTTTGAGTCATTTCTTTTTTATTTATTATTAATTTTAATACCAAAAAATAGAAAACAAAGATTAGCAAAAATATTTGATTGCATATAAAGTTAACTGATAAAAAAAATCACTAGTTCAGCATTTGGTTACAATAGAAACTAAAGGTAATAGTGATAATTTTACAGTTTTATTGGCAAAAAATTTAAAAAAATGAATAAGAAGGAAAAAGAATGAAAAATTAATTTTAAAAGTCATTTTAAATATAAACATACCAAACAAAGGAACTTCATTAAAATATTAAGGGTAGTATTATCATTTTAAATGACGAGGGAGGTATGTGTAATTTTTAAAACCTCAAGAGAGCTAAATGAAATTGTTAAAAACCTCAAGGGAGGTTTCTGCAATTATCCCAAACTAGAAAGCTATTGGAAAAAGCAGTTTGTAGGAACTCTTTCCTATTTCGCAGCCAGTACAATTATAATAGAAAGTTTATAGATAGAAGATGGTTAAACCAACAGCTATGATCGCACAGATCGATGGTCCATTTAAAGTAAGAAATTTTGGGAATACATGATAGACATCTTTTTGGCAATACATGATAGACTTCTTGTCATGCGCAAGAAAATTTATCATGCATTGGGAAAAGCAGTTAGTAAGAATTCTTTTCCATTTCGCGACCATTGCAGTTCTGGTAGAAACTTTGCAGATACAAGATGGTAAACAACATCTGTCGTCCCACGGATGGACCATAAAGAAGTAAGAAGTTTCTGCAAGACATGACAGACTTTTTGACTAGTGCAACATTATTCAAAGACACCAAGGAGTTTAGAAGAAAAGACACTTGCACTATTTCCCCCAAATCCTTGACTGGTTGAAAACAAGTTACTTTTTGCTCAGGTGCCAAAACTGTGTTGGAGTTCATTCCTCTGCAGAAACAAGAATAGCTTTTTTTTTGCTTTTTCCTTTTTTTTTGTGTCAGTCTTGAATAGGCTTCCAACAAGAGAGTGCATAAAAAACTCGCCCTTTCCAACCTTGTAGTATCCAGTGTCCATCTTCATCAACCAGAAAATCTTTGTGGTACTGCAATTTCACCTTGGCCCTAACTTCTCTTACAATATCCTGGTTCAGTGGGAGCTGACTAAACCCAGCCCTCTGATTCCTAACGTGCCATTGCTTGTATGTTTCGGGCCTTTCAATCCTTTGAGAACCTTCACATGCTATAACATTCATAGAGTCCCTTCCAAGGACTTCTTTCTCGAACAGCATTCTATCCTGATCACTTTGCGGTACGGTCTTCTCAAGCATATCAAACAGAGAAGAGAAATGATGTAGTGCCTCTCGAAAGCGCGTAACGAAAAATGGGACATTGTATGTTCCATTAGTGACTCCATGGACAAAAAAATCAGGATTTATTTTCTTGATCAAGTTCAGAACATCGTCCCTGGCTGTGCTGCCTTCTGCTGTCTCATCTGGAATATGTCTTAGCCTGTACAAGCAATTAACTACAATCGTTTCACCTTTGCCAATCTTCAGATCCTCCAGTTGGATGGTTTCCCACCTTTTTGCTATGGCATGATATTCAAAAGGGACATTGAATTTCTTGCAGTAATATGCAAGCCTACGCCCAGTCTCCTCAACTCTTTCTGTTGGTTGAAAACCTGGTTGGGGAAGGTCTATTCCTGTAATGCGAAGTTTTGGAGGTCCACCTGGTCTGAGTGAGAGACCCTGAATTAAGCAGGGCCATTGAAACCCATAGGCGATACCAAAATCAATTATGTGAATACATCTTGCTCCTTTAGTTAGTCTCCCAATTGACTTGTCAGCAAAGATGTTTGACATTCTCTTGAAAGGGCACGCCAAAATGTATGCTTGATAAGCTTTGAGTATATCTCCAGCAGACACTTTCCTACTAGTGAAGGATGTATATAATGTTGTTCCCATACCAGATATACGTGCCTCAAGGGCATTAGCAAAGTAATGTGCCAATCTTCCAGTAGCATCACCACAAGGAGATGAATGCTCCCTAATCCGGTTGAGCAATTCTTGGGCGGTCTTGTTATCATAATCTGCTACAGCTTGTGCAGACTGAGTTAGGAGGCTACTTAAATCAACTAGTTCCCTTATATAAATTTTCTTCTCACCAGCTCTCGGCCTCCCTCGTTTCGACTCTGGCTTTATCCCAACCTTCTGATAGTTCCACCCTTTACTTTCTGGTGTTGGATCATCAGAGTCACAAGTTGAAGAATCATCATAAAAACCAGGATTCCTCTTAGGGCAAAGTAGCGCCTTATCATACATCTCCTCAGCTGCTTCATTTTCAGGCATTCCTGCCTCATTATGACTTGCAAATAGCTTGCTGCTCCTCCCTTCTCCATGTTCACTATCTTCTCTGTCATGATTTCTCCTTCTCCTTGAACCATTATCAAAATCGTCCCTCTTTTTCTCTTCTTTGTTAGCCACCACATTGAAATCCGCTCCTTTACATTCAAGACAAAGATGGGAGACAGTTAATGTTTGAAAAAATGTGATTCATTGTACCCTGCTGTCCACTTGAATTTCGTATACAAACCGGATTTTACTAGTGCCAGATGAATCTAAATCCTGACTTATACTAGTTCAAATGTCACCTAAACAACTAACATCCTTATTAGAAAGTGATTTGATGGTAAAAAAATAACATACTGACAACTTCACAGGAATAAAGCTCAAATTTACTTCGATCAGGAATCAAAGAGGCTCAAATCTTGGTCCAAAAACCAGAAACCCTCGTAGTGCTGGCATACAAGTCCTAAGTGGACTGTTTAAGCCTGAATTTTGTAAACTGCCACAATTTTCTTGAAGAAGAAATTTAAAGATTTATAGGAAGAAATTCAAAGTGCTTAACTGTGTAGGAGAGTAAGTGTACTCGCGCTCAATTCAGTTTCATTACACTCGTACCTGTAAGGGCATCATGGAAGGATTTCTCAGCAGCTTGTAAAGCCAAAAGATCTTGATACATGCAAGGCCTCTGCTCCAAATCTTCCTCCATCAGCATTTGATTCAGGTACTTGAATACCCCATCAAAGTGGTCAACTGGCAATGAACTGTCCCCTTCAGGCTGAGCTGCTGCATTAACAGGAAAACTTGATCCAATTGAAGGGCTGTGGCCAGCAACATCAAAATTGCATGTACTACCCATTCCACATTCGAAAGCAAGATTTTTCTCCAAAGAGGCTGAAATTGACTGACAATTATACTTAAATTCCATCAGACAATTCCTTTGCATGACCTCTAAAAGTCCTACAAGATTGGATATGTGAAATAGAAACAGCCCAATAAATTTGTTGTTGGCAGCTTCAAGAAAGTCTAGAATTCTTAAATGGGTTCACATTAAAAACGCCAAGAACTAACCTCAGACATGTTAAAAGTGTCAAATCATGAAAAATTGTTGGTGACAATTAATATACATAACCTTAAAAGTCCTGGAAGATTGGAACTTTCTTTACATGTGAAATAGAAACAGGCCAGCAAATATGTTGTTGGCAGCTTCAAGAAAGTCTAGAATTCTTGAAATGGGTTCATACTAAAACCCCCAAGAATTAATCTCAGGCATCTTATAATATGAAATCATGAAACATCTGCTGGTCGGCTGATTGACAATCGCAAATGCTTGCTAGAAGCATTAATAAAGCTTAAAAACAGAAGATGCACGAGTGGACATGAGTGATAAAGATAGTATGGCACCAAAGTCATTGATGGTGTGAGAAACGCTCCGCGGGGACTGGAAAAAGTAGGCAAGCCAAAGAAGTTGGAGACTGAAACCAGCAGTACCGAAAAAAACAGAGCACAGTTCTTTATCTAGTACAGGAATGATACGACTTTTTGGGAAGCCAATAGGCTGACCGCCGGCCAATAGTGTAGTGTAGGAAGTTATATAAAAAACAAAAAACAATAGGCGGCCAGATTTTCCACTTTTTTAGGGACCCGGAGGACCAACTTTGCTTGAAAAGACAAACATTATGGTGTATTTGGATAAGATTTATTTGATAAAAAATTATTTGTTCGAATCATAAATATATTTTTTAATATAATTTTTTTTAATGTAGATTAAAAGTTTTAAATTTAAAATTTTGGCTTATATTTTTTTTTATTAATTTTTTATTTTTTAAATTATTTTTATCTCATATACAGCGCATTATAAAAAATATTATAATATTTTAAATAATCTCCAACCAAACGCACAAGGATTCGTGCATGCATGATTGCTATGATTGCTAAGAAAAAGCATTATTCAAATTCAGTGGTTGATGGATGTTGTCAAACTTCAGTGATATCACTTTTGCAAATATTTGATAAAAAAAAAAATTAGTTTTAGACGTTTGTGCTATTAGGTTGCTAAGAGGCTACTTTTATTTATGTATTTTCCTTTTTTAGTTTGTGTATGACTTAAAAAAAGGGAGTTTTTTTTACAGCACTTGGAGAGATGATTTTTGGGAATTTTTTTTTGAACTTAGGATAAGCTAGGATTCATGTACTCTACAAAATAAGATAGAGTACTCAAAAAAGTTTTTCACCCAAAATAACCTCCAGTTTAAATTTTAGAGCCAAATTTTGCCTCAAAAGAAGAAATTTTAGAGGCAACTTAGTTGAAGAAAGTATAGCGAACCCTATTACATTCAAAAAGCTGGTTTTGTTAGCACATTCTTATATATATATATATATATATATATATATATATATATTTCATTTCTATATGTTGAGAAATGATTTCTGAATTTCTAAAGTCACAACTTAAAGGTTTTCTTGGTTCTAAAACGCCTAAAACAACTTAGTCAAATATTAGATGCTATCTCATTCAATTTTCGTTTGGGCCAACTTTATTTTAGGCAAATTACACATACCCATCTGAGGATTCAAAAATTGTGAGCTTACCCTTTTTAATGTTTCAAAATATTCACATAACTCTTTTTTAATTTTCCATAAAGTGAAAACTTGATAGAAAGCAATCTCAGTAATGTCGTTAGTTAAAGTACTAATATTGTCTTTACTCAAGCACTAAATCAAACAACAGTCTAACTACCTTGCATAAAACCATAGGAAAATTGTGTAAATCGCCGCAAAAATTACGCAGGCATAATAAAGTGGATATTTATGTAAAGTATAGGGGAATTAAGTGGACGTTATGATTCTATCACATGTAGTTTTGGAGCATGTTTGGTTCAATTGTGGTAACTTTTGGTGCTTTCCGTTTATTTTTCATTTTATATAAAACCATAGAAAGGTTATGTGGATATTTTGAAACCTTAGAAAAATTATGTGATAATATGAAAAATTGCAGGGAGGTTATAAAAAAGAAATGAAGTGTAAGCAAGACCCAATGAGCAAAAGTGGAAAGTTAAAGAAAAATAATAACACACAAAGCTAATGGAGAAACTAAATTTCCATGCATATGAAGAAATCACAAAATATTATACCTTCTTGAAAATAGCATGAATGAATTATTTGTTGGTCTGGTTTGATGTCTTGCTTTCGTAGTAAGTGCACAATGAGTTGAACAAAATAGTTATTGAAAGAAGACTAAACATCAAATATACCATCACAATTTTGACTTCTAAGAGTATATAGTACCTGACGATTTCATTAATGGCATCATCATATTTGCATCTTCTGGATCCGATTTAGAAAACAGGTCTAGAGAATTGTGTAAAATAAACAGTGTGATAGAGGTTCGTGAATGAGTGAAATAAAGGGTAAAAAATCTCAGCGGCTACTAAATTATTGGTCAGATCATATTTTGGCCATCAAACTATTTTTCGTCAGTAATTGGCCACTAAACAACTTAATCAGTAAACTCGTGACCATTTAGTCGATAATTACTCTTAATCTGTAAAATTAGCAGTTAATCTGTGAAATAGGGTCGCGTAATTGTTAGACAAAATTACCCCGCACTTTGCCACGTGTACAGCTAATTTCACAGATTAAGAGCAATTATCGACTAAATGGTCACGGATTTACTGATTAAGTTATTTAGTGGCCAATTACTGATGAAAAATAATTTAATGGCCAAAACATGATCTGACCAATAGTTTAGTGGCCGCTGAGGTTTTTTGCCCATGAAATAAATAATGTAAAGGTCCCTATGTTAATTAATAGCTTAAATTTCAGATAGAAAGAAAAGTTATCTTATGTAGAGTTTGACATTTTATTTGGCCCAATCATACCATACCAACATCAGCAAAGATTCACAATGTTTTGTATATGATGAGACTTTACAATGTACTAGGCTTGGTGTCCCGAGGTTCCGCGGGATGTCCATTATTGATTATCTTGGGGTAATATAAGATTTATTTACTAACATAGACTTAGAGTATTTTGTATGATAATAGAATTGGAATAGTAGATAGAAGAGTGATATATTGGATTGATTTATTTATAAATAGATATAGTAAAATTGATGTGATTTGTATTGTGTTTTTTAAAATTAATATGATCTGAAAATTTGATAGGTAATATTGGTTTCAAAAAATTTTGTTTTTTGATTTTAATTTAGTGATAAGTAAATATTATTTAAATTAATGGAATATATATTATTTTTTAAAGTTGATAGAATGAAAAATTAGGTGGAGAATTACATTAAGAGTGTTATAATTTATTGTACTTTGGGCATTGGTAGTTTATGTATTTTAGGATGATGATATTTTCATAATTTGGATAGCTAGGATGAGAGTGTGCATTGTTGCAGTGGAAAAGTCTATGGAAATGATATAAAAGAATGAGAAGTTTGTTAATAATTAAATGGATAATAGATAATTTTTTTTGGCAAATTTTGATATAGTTTTGGTATTGTGTGATGAGATAAATTAATAATTTGGAATAATTTGATATTATAGCTTGGTAAAATATGTGTTTATTAATTAAGTAGGTTTTTTTTTATAAGTAAAGATGATATTGATTTAGTAGTTATGAATGAATGTGACTGAAATAGATGGAAGTTGTATTTTTTTTAATTAATAGAATCTGAATAAGTAAAGAATAATATTAATTTTGAGAGCTAGGAGATTTTATATTAATAGTTTATTGATAAATGGATATTATTGAAAGTAAGGTGATGCGTATAAATTTTTTTTATAAGAAATAGAAATGATTGCACATGAAAATTATAGAGCTTAATCACTGTAATTTGCAGTAGAATTTTTAAATATTTATTGTTTGATGTTTATGTGACTTATTTTAGGTTACTCAAAGTTGTAGTGAATTTTGTATTAATATATAGATATAGGTATACAATATATTTTGTAATATGTATGTGTATATATATATATATGCGTGTGTACGTGTTTAGTATTTTATTTTACGTGATATAGTGGTTTAATTTTTTTAGTGTTTATATTTTTTGTGGTTTTGTTTGTTTTTTATATTTTTATTATTTATTTATTTATATGTGTGTATATATATATATGTCTATTCAATATTTTATTTGAGCTTTTATGATTGTTTAATATTGTTTTAGCGTGTCTATCTTTTCTAGTTTTGTTTGTTTGTTATATTTGTGGCATTCCTATTTGTCTTGTTATTCATGTGTCAACATGATTTTTTTTTTGAGTTGCATCATGTATATTTTTGTCTATATATATATATATATATATATATATATATAGGGGTGTGGTTTTAAGTATTTGTATGTAAATTTCTAGTAGTTTGGTTATATTTATTATAGTTTTAGAGAAAAATTTGTCTTTTTTATTTTGGTTTTAAGTGGTATATTTTCTAATTTTTTAATTTTTGAAATATTATCGAAGTAACATTTTTTAAATTTACAAAAAAATATCCTATATTTTAAAAAACAATTAGTCGTATTAATGCAAGCTAATATGAAGCGCACAATTGATTTATACTTATAATCAATATTTCTGTAGATATATATATTTTGCAAAAAAATGAATATATATATATATATATATATATATATAAAAGGGCACACAATTAATTATCACCTTGTATTGACCACATTTATGTTATGTTGCTCAATCTTAAAATGCAAAACCTTTAAATTAATAATTCAGTAGTTAACAAATATTATGGAAGTTACATTTTTTAAATAGAGGGAAATTCTCCTATATTTTTAAAAACCATTGATCGTATTAATGGAAGCTAATCAAAGTGGCACAATTGATTTATATTTATTAGATACACACAAAATTTCTGTTGATATATATATTTTCTAGAAAATCATTATTTTTGTCAACATATATATTTTGGAGAAAATGAATATATATATATATATATATATATAAAAGGCACACAAATAGGATGCAAGAATATATATAGATTTGTATAGCCCAAAAAATTCGCGTCTGCATTCAGGAATGTAAGGTAGCGGCTGCACAACTACAAGAAACAAAAGTAAAGAAACAATAATTAAGAGAGAATATCATCGAAGCAACATCTTTGAAATAGAGGGAAACTATCCTATATTTTTTAAAGCAAGCATCTAATTAATCGTCATTTTTATAGAGAATAAAAGTGATGTCCTAAAGAAATACTGTCAAATTAACATTTTTGAAATAGAGGAAAATTATCCTACATTTTTCAAAACAGGCATGTAATTAATCATCAGTTTTATAGAGAAGCATCCATTTTTATTCATTTATAACAAGTATCTAATTAACTATCACTTTGTATTCACTACATCTATGTTACATCACTCAATCTTAAAATGTAAAAGCTTTAAGCTAATAATTAAATAATTAACAAATATTGTTGAAGTAACATTTTTATATCAATGTAAGCAAATACAAAGTGACACAATTGATTTATATTTATTAGACACAGGAAATTTTCGTCCATATATTTATTTTGTTGAGAAAATAAATATTTTTATAGACACAAAATTTTCGTCCATATATTTATCTTGTCGAGAAAATCAATATTTTTATTGATATATAAATTTTGCAAAAAATTAATATATATAGAAATGGACACAACTAATATATCTAGATTTGAATAGCCAAAAAAATTTGCGCGTTCATCAGGGAATTGAAGGTAGCAACTGCGGGCCTAAAAAACAAAAGCAAAGAAACAATAATAAAGAGATATGACATGCTAAAGACCGCAAAGTGCAAATTTGAGATATTAATTACAAAGAAACCAGGACAAAAGGGCATAATCAGAATATAAGCTGATAAAATCCAAAATGAGGACAGCAGCAGCGGACAATCAACTCCACAGCTGGCTCAAAAGACACAAAAGTCCAAAATCAGCCACACAATTGCATTGAAACCAGGACAATTAACTGTAGATGGAGCTTTGCAGCTTTATGTGCTTTAAGAAAGATAAGATAACACTTATTATATGTTAATACAAAGCGGTATAGTTGATTTAGATTTATTAGATATGCATAGAATTTTTGTTCATTTATATATATTACATGCACATAGGTTTTTCATTGATTTGCATGTTAATACAAAGTAGTACTATTGATTTATATTGATTAGATACACATAGAATTTTCATTGATTTGTATATATCACATTGATTGATCTATAAGGAAAATTTAAATTATGATTATTTGATATGAATAACACTTATTATACGTTAATATGAAGCGGTACAATCGATTTATATTTATTAGATACGCATAGAAATTTGTTCATTTGTATATATTACATACACATAGGATTTTCATTGATTTGTATGTTAATACAAAGTAGTACAATTGATTTATATTGATTAGATACACAGAACTTTCATTGATTTGTATATAGTAGATACACATAAAATTTTCACTTATTTGTATATTTTTAAAAAATTTTAGAAAATCAATATTTTGGTCAATATACACATTTTGGAGAGAGCAAATAAATATAAAAGGGTACGGAAAATTATAAACATAAAAACGCATACAAAGAAAGTGACTGAAGATAGCAACAGCGGCAGTCAAAGATACAAGAAACAAAAGGACAAAATTGACTGCAAAATTACAAAGAAACCAGGACAAGGGCACAATCGGAAAAAGGGAACAAAAGCAGAAATGAGGAAAAGCGCACCAGGAACCAAAGCCGCTGCATGGAGCCTTCCAAAAGACCAAAAAGGACGAAATGAGCCGCAAAATCACAGCAAAACCGGTACAATCAACTGTAGATGAAGCTTCCGCGCTTTATGTAGTTTTATGTAGTTTAGATAGATATAAGCTCACTTCCTCAAAGGCCAAGAATCTTCTTTCTAAGGCAACATGAATTTCTATTATATTGCATCGAGTTCTTGACTGTGAATTCTTCAAAGGAGAGAAGATTTGAAGTAATAGGTTGGCCCGATGGTCAGGAAAGAAAACTTTTAAAGTTTTATCGTCCTTGGTTTTACAATTCAACTTGTATACCTAGTAATTAGGGGTAAAAATGATATGAAAAGGGGCGGAAAGGTTGAAAATTTTAACCCAAAAAAAGAAGTACTTTAATGTGTTTTAGGCTTCGGGCAAACAGGAAACAAAGAGTTACCACAAAAAGAACAATCAATTGGAAAGAAGAGTGCAAATATAGTAATATACCATTACAAGCTGATTAACAATTCTCACGTTAGAGAAGAAAATATACAATTTGAAGAGAATTCAATGAATTAAATCATGTCGGCTTGCCCCTCTGACCGGGAAGCCTGTGAATTCCAAATAGTCAACAATGAAGGCTCTAAATTTCCTTTTTGTTACTATGTGCTTAAATTTGCAGTCACAAGCTACAGTTTGATGATAGCTTGACCGAGAAAGCCACCACCGCCCTTTTGGATTGGAGGTTTTATATAGTAAGGATGTGGAATATGTGAAATAAAAAGAAAAAATTGTTCAAAACATCATTTATATTTTGTCAAATAAATTTTTTTTGTCTCTCACTTTTAGAATGTTAATTTATGTTTCTTGCAAATTTAAATTAACTTACACTGAAGTCTCTACCTAAGTTTTCGACCATTTTTTCACCCTAAAATCACCATTGTCCCACATGCAGTTATTTTTTATATATAAAAAGGTCAGATCCGACTTTTTAATGGAAAGAATGAATATAGATTAGGTCAAATTGCACTTTTAAGAAGAAAAAATACATATGACTACTCTTTTAGAGACAAAAGCGAATATAGATTACGTCATTTGTTTAACTATAAATAAAATATAACTTTTTTGTTCCTAAAGAAATGATCATATGTGAGTCACACAATTGATTCAAAGTAAAAAATGGTCAAAAATTAGGTTAGGATTAAATTTGGTTGACTTGATTTTGTAAGTGACGTAAATCTATTATTTTAAAAATGAAGGATGAAAAAAATCATTTAGTAAAATGTGAGAAACGTCTTGAACAATTCTTTCAAATAAAATAACAGTTAGAGGATAAGTCAAGGGAAATTTTCAATAAAAATTTTCTGATCAACTTGCAATTCAAACGAGATCCTTGTGTTTCAACATTCTGTGGCGGCACATTCAAGGAAAGTAGTCTGTTGGTGGTAGCTCATGAATCAAATGAAAACGATTACATTTCTCTATCTGGAATTCAAGAAAGGACGCTTATGGCCGATTTAGACGAGTTTGCAGCAATCCATCGACAGATTCATCAACAAAATTTTGCTCATCTGTTTAAACATTAGCATTTTTTGTTTGAAGAAAGAAAGGAATCAGAAGGGCAACCATTAATGTTAGAAATGAATACTTCTCTACTTAGTAACGCGAATATTAACACCACAAACGTGAATTAATTACAATTAACTGAGAGACTTTTGGTAGTTGCAAGTATCTGATGATTGAATGCGTGAGTTTAACAGTTAACACACTTGACTAAGGACTAAGGGTACGTTTGATAAAATTGAAATCTGAAAACTGAAATCTGAAGTCTGAATCCATTAACTTATTGATTTGTTAAGTATTAAATCAAATATATTTGAATATATATCACTTATTTTTGGAAGCAAATTTTACTTAAAAAAATTAATGTCATTTAATTAATTCAGATGTTTAATTTTTTGGTATTAAATACGTTTGAACATATTAAGATCTGAATCTATTAAATTAAGTGCTAAATTGAATTATCAAACGAGGCTTAAGTCACTCTAAGCAAATATTGAATTACAATATAGAGTAAAAAAGATTAGAGTAAAAAATATAAGGTTCAAGTTATAATTAGAGTTGTAGTTTACATGGATTTATTTATTCATGTTTGAATGGTTAAGTAAAATAATATGAATTTCAAACCTAAGACTTTCAAATTGAGCATAAAGTAAAATGCAAAAGGCTTCATTATGACATTTTAGGTTTATCAGCTCAGAAGCAAATTAGTTTGATAGGAAAGTTGGCCTCGTGATAGTTGTGGCAGGAAGCGAATAAATCAAGTTCAAAGGAGCTACTCACGTGCTTATTTGATTAAAATTCAAGTTCAAACTCATGTTAATGGCATTCAAATTGAATTCAAGCAACTCAACACACAGACATATATATAAAATTGACACGGCAAGTAGTCAATAACTTAGTGCGGGAGGAAGGGTTCGAACCTTGCCTCCCACAAAATTTGTCACAATATGTGACGGTTTTCATTGATCAGTTTCGATGGAGTTTCTACTCACATCGAGTCCCCTCCCCCTCCTCCTAGAATAGGCTAGTTTAGGTTATAGAAATTCTATCGTATCGAAAAAAAAAAAAAAAGTCAATAACTTAGACAAAAAAAAATGTTGTATCGAAGTCTCAATAATGTAGAACTAAATAAAATGTCAACATCGTACTTTTGAATTGAATAAAGGAACAAAATTTATTTTTGTCGAGTGCACAAGTTGTAAAAAGCAAAAAAATGATAAATGAAAAACCTTTTTGCATTCTTCTTGAAGTTGTATGGTTGACAATAGGACTAATGTTAAAAAGGAAGATTTCATTTTTAAATCTCAATATTTGAACCAAATTGACCACTGACATTTTAGCCAAAATAAATATAGTCTCTAAAACATTCGATTATGGCAAAATTGGTCCTTAACTCTTTGATAGCACAATATTTCTTACCATATATTTAGTTGATGGGAAGAAAAAAAATCAAAGAACTACCACAATTAGGAGAATTACTATTTTCTGGAATAAGCTTTTTTTTTTAAAAAAAAAAAGTGATCAAGTATGACACGATATAATGCCTCAAAAATCACAATATACAACAAGGAACCTTTTTTTTTTTTAAGTTTTATTGAGGGCCACAGGCCCATTACAAAGGAAAGAATCTATGAAATGCAACTCCACTAACATCTTGGCCCAAGAGCTCCCTAAAAGTCTGTGGACAATTCCTGAAACTAGTTAAACCATGTGCTAAACTCCTCCACATTTTCACCACATGGTCCACATTATCCAGCAAACTTGTGCATGATATACAAAGTCGACGGTATTGGCCCAGTGAGACTGTTATTGCCCAAGTCCAAATGAATTAGATATTCCAAATTTACCAGTGACCTAGGAATGCTTCCATTCCAGTGAAGTTGCTGCTGCTCAGAGTGAAATATTTCATGGATGGGTAATTCATCCAATAGTCAGAAATTTCTCTTGATAGAGAATTCTCTCTGAGATCCAGATAATTAAGATTCTGTCTTTCATTCTTCACCTCACACAAAAAGTGAGAAATATCTCCAGAAAACAAAGTGTTGGAAAGGTCTAAATATGTCAGAGAATGAGAAATTAATTATGGTAGTAATCTATTTGACTATAGTGTATATATAATCCTCTAAAGTAAATGTTATATACACTGATAGTGTATATACTTAAGAGTTGAATTTTAAATTCAAAATTTGCATAATTATTATTCATCAAACGTCAACGTATGCTGACGATGTATATACTGTCAGTGTAAAAAAGATTAATTTAAATCTTTAACAATTTCAGAGATATTTGAACTCTTACTATGAATTTGATTGTGAAAAAGGTCCACGTAGTTTATTGATGAGCTAAACAACCAAGGGAAATAGTATCTGAAATTCTTGTGGAGGACAAGTTCAACAACAAGATTTTTTTGAGACTAAAGCCATGTAGGAAATTGAGAACCTGGCTTCCAAGAACCCAAATCAAGTATCATAAATTGGGGACGGGAAATCCAACTTACACTTACTTTTAAGGTCAAGGAGTTTCAGGATGCTATAAAGTCCCTTAGACTAGTCTAGTTATCTAGGTGATTCTCACTCACGATACCTTCCATCAAGTTATTGAAAAACTTGTTTGGATTGCTATTTTAGAGTTTTTGTAGAAAAATGTATTGTAGCGATATGATGTATGTGAAGTAAAAAATAATTAAAAAATATGTTTACGAAAATATAGAATTTTTCGGAGAAAAATGCCTTTCCAAACAAAAACCTTTTCATGTTTGGAAAGTTGTCCTTGTTTTCAGATGTATCCAATTACTCCCAGGATAACAGTTTTCCTAGATTTGATAGAATTGAACCAGACAGAACATTGCCTCGGAGTTCTAGCACCTCTAGACCTGTGCGGCAGCATAACCACTTGGACGTACTAAGACTATTATGACTTTTTTCCAAGCCCAAAGACTTTTGATATTTTGACAAATCTAAATCCTGCTGCTAAGATTTAACGAAACCCCAACCCCCCCCGAGATAAGGTTGATGTCTTTTTTCCAAGCCCAAAGGACTTTTGATATTTTGACAAACCTAAATCCCGTGAGAACCCACAAAAGCCGACAACTTTGAGGGTCTCACAGGAGACTTATCTACTCTACCCCAAACCCCCCAAACGCCGATGTGGGATATCAACCTCCACTAAGACTATTATGACTTAGCCTAGGGACTTTTAGTTTGGTACAGTTGCCAACAGTGCTTGGAATTGGACCATTCAAGTGATTACTAGTTGTATCAAGTGTAATCAAGTCTTCAACGTGAATAGTTCAGTTGGTAAAGAGGAGCTGAGAATGTTAAAGATAGATGAAGATACCGAAGGCTGGAAATGTTGGCAATTTTACCTGGGATATAACCTTGAAAGTCATTGTCGCTAAGAACAAGTGAAACAAGGGAAGTTAAAGTGGATAATAGGCTTGGAAGAAAGGTAGAGAAGTCGTCATCGGATAGATCCAAAGATGCAAGGGAACTCCAATTCCAAATTCCATCCAAGCGGCCTTCGAATTGGTTGTTCCCAAGGTTGAAAGAAATGAGATTATTAAGACAACTAATCCCTTCTGGTAACGAGCCATTCAAACCGTTCTCAGAAAGATCCAAGTGATGGAGAGAAGTCAAGTTCCAATGACCTCTGATCCATGGAAATTCAAACGAATTCCCACGTAAATCAAGAGAAACAAGTGTAGTAAGACCAAAAATCCATCTAGGAATGAAGTGTCCAAAACCATTTCCAGAAACATTTAGGATAGTAAGAGAAGAAAAGTTGGCGTGGACGAGTTGAGAAATTTGAACAAGGTGGCAATAGGACAAGGATTACTTTACCAAAGAAGGGATCATACTAGTCTAGCCAATTAGATGCTGCACTAAGGTCCACATGAGTCATATCTAGGTGCTTTAGATTATAAAGACCTACCAACCATTGCAAGTTATCAGCTTGGAGATCAGACGTATAGCCTTCTATGCTGAAAGTGCATAAACTTGATAGGTTAGGTTTCCAATCTGATTAGGTTTCCAATCTGATAGGGAACCATTCCTTGAAATCCAGCTCCAAGTAAATCTAGATACCTTAGACTTTTGAAAGACCCTAAAAAACTTGGAATTGGAATTTCGCTGAAATCATTTTGACTTAGATCAAGTTAATGCAAATGAGTCAAATTTCGTAAAGAATAATTGATTTTACCACTAAATGCTGATTTAGGATCACCCCCATCACGACCGTGCTCAAACTCAGAGAAAAACTCAGCATCAATGAGATCATCAACTATAGGGGCAGAATTTTGAAGGTGAAGTTGAATCACATAGCCACTTTTTTTGCTACAATTAACTCCTTCCCATTGGCAGCAATCAACATTGTCGATCCAAGACAAGAGTCGACAGGAAGGATCTTTCAAGTCTTTCTTGAAGTCCATACGAGCTTGTTTCTCACTTGGAAAGCAAGTCTCACTTGTGTTGGCAAAACAATAGCTCAAATTTGATAGAGGATTATTTGCCAAAATTTATTTGCTTACATCATCATTACAATTTCCAACACATCTTTTTATCTTTCTAATTACCTTTTTATCTCACATACATCACATCACAAAAAGTGATACAATAAAAATATCTCAAATAATTTATAATACAAACAGAGCCAATATTTGGTTTGCATCATAAACACATTTTTCAATTCATTTTTTTTATATTTTCAATTACCTTTTTATCTCACATATATCACATCAGAAAAAGTGTTATAGTAATTATTTCAAATAATATGCTATCCAAACACGCTCAAAGTAAACTTGTGGTGATGAGTAAGAACACAAAGAAAGGCTTGATCCACCCATGATCGTGTGAAATTTTGGAAGAAATACACTGCACATCAACAATGTTGCAATGGAGGATATATAAGGCGGGCAGTGCCCTTCAAATTTTTGAAGCCTCAGAAAGACTTTGACTTGTCTACCAACGTGAGGCTTGGAAGGCATAAACCACTTTCCCAGTGGAGAATTTTGACACGGTATAATGTCTCAAGAATCACATTATGCAACAAGCATGGAGAAGTTTTAAGAGTGTACTAGGGTGCTACACATTAACAATTCCTTCTCTGCAGCAACCAAACTGATAATCGACCCAGGACAAGAATCAAGGATCTTTTAAGTTTAGCTTGAAATGTATATGAGCATTTTTTTTTTCTTTTTCCTTTTTCACCAGAAAGAAAAGTGCATCAAATATCTATGCTCATCAGCATCAAATTGCTCCACAAATCTCTTGTATAGGGCTGCTAGAGATTCAAACTGCTCGTAAGCAGGCTCGTTCGTGAATTCGAGTTGAGCACGAGTCTTAGAGAAGGAGTCTCAAGTGCTTCATGAGCTTATTCGAGTAATTAGGCTTTTTTAATTTCAAATAATATATATGTGAAATTACATTTATTGGTATGAAAATTGTAAAATTTATCACTAAAAAATCGAACTCGAGTTCAAGTAGCTCATAACTATTTTCGAGCTCATTCGAGTTGAACTCGAGCTCATATACTACTTGTTCGAGTCGAGATCAAACTTTAAAATCTTTACTAGATCGAGTTCGAGTTTGAAACCGTCAATGATCAAGTTCGAATTCGAGCATGTACTACTCCAATTTGATTCGGCTTGAATGCACACCGACTTTTATATGTTTTCTAAACTCCTTTATATGGAATGGAATAAACTTAACGCCAAGCCGAACATCAACATCAATGACTAGAAACTTTTTTTTTTTCAGATGGATGGAGGGCCTTAGCCCGTAATAGAGGAACAAATCAAGAAAATGAAACGTCACTTACATCTTGGCCCAGGAGCTTCCCAAGTATGAGAGCAATTCCTGAAACTACTTAAACCATGATCTAAACTCCTTCCCATTTTTCCCATATGATCTGTACACCTATGAAGCAAGCTTGTGCATGTTTTAAAAAGTCGAAGGCATCGGACTAGTGAGGCTGTTATTGCCCAAGTCCAAATGATACAGATCTTCTAAATTTTCCAGTTACCTTGGAATGTTTCTAATGAAGTTATACCCAAAAACCCAAAAAAAAAATTTTGTTATTGCTGTCCAAACTCACGTATCTTATATTTGGATAATTCATCCAACAATCAGGAATTTCTGATAGAGAATTTTCCTAAGATCCAGATATTTAAGAACTTGTCTCTCATTTTTCACTTCGCAAAAAAAAGTAAGAGATACCTCTTAAAAACAAATATGACAGTGATTGAGAAATTAATCGTGGTAGTGAGCCATTGAATCTGTTTGATCAAAGTGTATACATAAGTCTTTTAACAATTTCAAATATATTTGAACTCTTATCAAGAATTTGATTGTGAGAAAGAGCCACGATTCCTGTAGAGAAGAAGTTTAACATCTAAAGTCGTTTTGTGACTAAAGCTATGTAGGAAATTCAGAACCCAACTTCCAGAAAGCCAATCCAAGTTCTTTAGATTGGGTGACTAGAGCCATGTAGGGAATTGAGCATCCAACTTCCAGGAAGCCAATTCAAGTTCTTTAGATTGGGCACGAGGCATCCAACTTACACTTACTTTTAAGGTCAAGGAGTTTCCAGACGCATCAAAATACCTTAACCTGTTAGATTATCAAGTAGGCTCTCACTCACAATGTCTTCCATTAAATTATCGAAGATATAAAGGACTTCAAGTTTGGAACGCTGCCCAAGACTTTCATGAAAAGGTTCAGGAAGCATCTTTTCAAATATGAGTTTTTCTAATGGGTACCCTATGAATACTCTCATTAACATACCTATGTTCTCCACAACTTACCATGCATATACACGCACTAACAATTACTACTTTTTTTGTATTTATGCACTTTTTCTAATTAATTCCCTTATATTTATACAATTTTCCTAATTAATTGTATATTTCTAAAAATCTAGCACCTGAAATACATTTTAACGATAGAGCACCCGTCAGACATATCATTCAGATATATCCAATAACACCGAGGATGGTAATTTTCCTAAATTTGATGGAACTGAACTAGATTGAGCTTTGCCTATGAGTCCTAATCCGTTTATTTTAACCATTTAAACACTAAGGTTGAAGTGCTATCTACATCACCACTCGAGTTCTTTTCTTTTCTTTTCTTTTGTCATTCACATCAAAAATAGATTGGACAGAAACTAAACAGGGGAGAGCACACAAAACCCCATCATCACAAGTTGTCCCAGTACTTGGTAGATAACACAGTATGATATGAAGGTCAACCAGATTCCCTAAGATTGTAACAATTCACCCTCACAAAAGGAAAAAAAATTGTAACATTTCTGGAGTTGGCTGGCCACTTTGGCTTCTCTACTGAAAAAAAAAGGGAAAATAGAAAGCCAACAAAGTTTTTTTTTTTTTTTTTTTTTTTTTTGTTATTAACATCTTTCTGGTATCTGGAAAATGACAACAGCCATCATGAGAGGGACCCCAAGAATAATTGCTCACAATGAGTAGACACAACTCACGGGTGGTTTAAAATATTGTGAGAGTACCTATGACTAGTCACAACTTGAAAAAAAAAAGAAAAGAAAAGAAAGTGATTAGTTTAATTTATGTCAAAAGTGATTTCCTGTAAATTATTTTTGGGAATTAAAAGTTTGTCAAATAAAAAATGTTCTATAGTAAATTTTGTTACATCAGATTTAGTAGGTGCATTAGGTTGACTATTAGATGCTACTATGCTGATTAGTTAAGTTTAAACTTGAATGAAACATAAAGAAAAGTTGTTGTCTTGTCGAGTTAGTTTGGCATTCATATTTCCACAGTATTTTAACTTGCAAGTTTGGCCCACTAATCAATTAACTTGAACTTCTGGTTCTAGATTCGGAGCACCAAATGAGTCAAAAGAGAAGTTCTAATTAATTCTTTGAGTACCCTTTGCTTTTTGGATTACAAAATTGTTCCTCCATTTTTTTCCTGTATGGAATTTTGTGTTCATCCCAAGTAAATATTGAAAACAAATAAATGAAATTTTAGAGCATGTTTGGATTGCATGACTTTACGAGATTTTGGAGAAAAATTACTGTAGCACTTTTTTGTAGGTAAAAAGGTGATGATGTATGTGAGATAAAAATGGTGGTTGAAAATTTTGAGAAGGAATATTCTCACGATAACTTAAAAAAAAAATTCTGCAAAAAAATGCAATTCAAATAAGGTCTTACTTTTTACTTAGTAGAAAAGATTACTATTTGAATTATGATTTTTTTTTTTACTTCCCACATTTCTTCACATCCTTTCTATCCTTCAACTGGTAGGCTCAAGAACTATTTGAATTATAGCTTAACTACAAGTAGCTTGATATTTTCCTTGTTTTTTTGTATGTCAATTTCAAATCAAGAATTGCCGTCAAACGAACAACAATCACAAACAAGTATGTTCACTCTATTCTGTTTGCATATGGGAAAAAAAAATCTTCTGATAATATATGATCTTCTTGTTGAAATTTCTTCCTGATTGTGGTCCTATATATGCAATACATTTTTATTGAAATTGAAGGTTGTTCGTCGAATTTATAGGCAATTCTAGTTTTTTTCAAATGAGCACGAGTCTAAAAATTTGATATCATTGCACTTTATTTATAGCTTAATTATTAGCACAGGATTAAGATAAGAATAGACGAAGATGATAGAGAGCTGTCTCCAAAACATTTATGATGAAAGTTATCTTTAAAGAAATTTGTAAGGTGATCTATAGACAGGTGGCCTAGATCCTTAATGGTGAATTTAAAATCATTAAATCCACAATAAGAGGGCTGCACAACTGTTGCGAAAAGGTTTACCAAATGGGCAATTGGGGGTATTTTTAAAATATTTTACTGTAACAATTTAGATGAAAAATTTTTACTGTAAATATTTTTAATGGTGTTTTTGAAAATATATTTTGAAATATTTTTAAAATTAAAATTTTAATGAAATATTTTAAAATTTTATAAAATCTTACAACCACTCGTCACTATCCCACCCTCCCTCCCCCTCCTCCCTCTATCCACCCTTTCCCGCCACCCCCTCCCCCCTTTTCTGATCGCGGGTCGCAACTAGAAAATGGTCGCCGCCCGCAACTAGAGAGCAGGAGAGGGGGTCGGTGAAAGAGACGTGGGGAGGACGGAGGAGGGGAGGAAGACGAAGAAGGGGAAGGAAGAATGAGAGGAGAAAGGGGAGGGGAAAAGGGAGGAGGAGAAAGAAGGAGGGAGGAGGAGAAAGAAGGAAGGGCGGCGGGTGGTGGTGTGTTTTGGTAGTCGGTAGAGGAGGTGTTGGTGTATTTTTTTTTTTTTGTATATTTGGAGTTGTTTTTGATGTATTGTATAGATGTGGTGTTTTTTAGTTGTTTTTATTTATGTATTACATAATATTATATATGAAAAACTTGTGTCTTAAAAATTGAGAAATCCAAACAAAGGCATGGTCTTGTAGATAATATGACTCAAATTTTGCTAGATCTTTAATTTTTGAATTGGTGAAATGGTACGAGAATAGGGATGGCAACGGGGGCGGGCACCCGCCCCGCAGGGGATCATTGGGGCGGGGTGGAATTTTTTCCCCCGTTTAGAAACGGGCGGGGGGCCACCCGTTTGAAAAAAAATATATATATATGTACATAATTATATATATATAATGATATTATCAATTATACTACTAATTATACATGTCTATTAATAAAAATTATTAATTATTTATACTAAATTTATTAATACATTTATGTTAAATTCCTAACTACACTTAATACAATAACACTTTTTTCTAAAAAAACACAATAATAATTTAGTGATTGTATTTGTATCAAAAGTGAAAACTTGATTATTTTAGTTATATTTGTTTTATCATATTAGATTGTATTCAAATAACTTTTGTTTAATTATTTTTATGAGTTTCAATTGTGAAGTTACAATGAATAATAATTTGGTGATATGTTAATATTTTAGTACTTGATTATTTGCTCAAATTTTATTATAATGAAATTATATAATAAAATTTTTTTAACCCCACAGGGAAAGCGGGGCGGGGTGGGGGAAGCCGGGGGCGGGGTACGGGGTGGGGGTGGGGGGAACCCCTATATAAGAATTCCCAATTGTGTCAAACTTTCCATTTTCGTCTCTTAGAAAGAAAAGAACTTAAATCAATAAAAAAGTATTAGGACTTTTAGAATAATTCAATAACCAAAAATTTCTTATTTTAAAAACTAAAGGAATGGATTTAATTCCAACTTTCTTGATCAGTATACTGCTCCTTTTACACACACATCCCCTCTTATTGGATCATTGGCTTTACCCAAGTGTTCGCCTACCAAATATTGGAAGGGCTTAGAAGCAAATAGGGTTAAAAAATGAACCAAACTATTTGATACTCGAATCGAATTCAATTTGGTAAGAATTTGTTGGAATTTGGTTCACCAACTAGTCAAGTCAAATTTAAATTGCGTTTTATATTTAATAATATTTAAATTCGATAAAAATCTCGTTCAACTCGATCCAACAAATAAATAAGCCAAGGTTAAACAAAATTTCAAACTCGTTAATTAATCAAACAAGTTTGAATACTAAAGTGTTCAGTTTGATCAGATTCATTTATATCCCTAGAAGAAAGTAGAGATTTATATCAATGTCAAAATTGAAGACGTTTCAACTATTTAAGATGTTCTTCGATGTTGAAGCCGCATTTCTTATACGTTTAATTGTGTGCATATGCTTTTTTTATGCTTTAAAATTCTTAGATTCCATTATATGTCTGTATATATATTTTTTCTAAGCTTTAATTCTTTGGGATGATCGAATGATACATTTATGGAATTATAGTATTATGTGCCTGTCACTTGCGTCTACGTTGTCTGATTTTACTTTTGATACGGTTAGGAAAAGCCCACTCGATCACATGGCCATCCTCCTCCACCTTTTGTTTTTCTTTTACATATTATACATTTTTTAAATCATTTTGGTGTGATAAAACTTAAAAGGTTATATCTCACTTCATAAAAAGGTTGCCCAAATTATGCCTAAAGTAGGGTTTTTCTCAACAACCAGATAAAAAATACAAAGCGTATTTTTGTCTTTGTCAAACGCATATTTTACTAGACTCAACTGGATTTGTCTAATGAGTCCCTATTAGTTTAGGTGTTAATACTTTGAAAATCCAAACTTAAATATAAAAAGCTTATAAATGCAAGGTACGTTAATGATTTTTAGTATGTAAATTCATATTATAGATTATGTGTCATTTAGATGTCTTAATAACTGTGCACGTTGAATATTCGCTAGAAAAATCTAAATAAATTTTAGCATTGAATAAATATAATGGATGTAGATTTATAGTACCAACTCGACCCTTTCAATCCAAAAAAAAAATAAAAAAATAATTTCACTTTTAACATGATAGACGGTTAATTTAGGCATGAATTGGGAGTTCTTTATAGAGAAAAGAGAGAAAAGATGAGGAGATGGAAAAATCCTGTCTAGAAAGAAAAATATATAATTTTCTTATGTCTTAGGACCTTAAGAAAAAAGGAATTGATTTAGATTTATGAATTATTTTTGTTGTTTGTTGTGTAGAGTTGGTACTATAGAAAAATCTTTTTATCTGGGATTAGTTTTCTCCCCATTTTTTCCCCTTTTGGATGGAAAACTTTTTAGCAAAAGTTACCAATCCTTTTCTTGCTCTATATATATATTTTTTCCATTTCTTTTCTTTTCCTACCATTTTTGACTTCCAAAAGGCTAGTCTACGGCTTAGAATCGTGGCACCTTAATCCTCCTTTCCGTCTGAATTAAAACCAGAAGAAAGAATTCCTTAATCAAAACTGCTCTATGTTATTGTCAGACTACGGTCTACTTAATAGGATAATTAACTCCACAACCATAAATTAATTACAATAACTCCCGTGACCACAGTTAGACAATGACTTCCTTTCCATAATTGCAAGTATGTGATTATTGGATGCCTAAGCTTAGTATATTATTTAAACCACTTTAAATAAAGGTTTAGTTAATAATCACTCGTTAAGAGGAATTCAACTGTTAATTTTTTTTAGTAAAAAATGTTATTAATTTGAAAAAATATCTAAATATAGCGGTGCAATAATTAATGTATGTTCATATGGTAAGTTTGGTATAAATTAGATGTACTAATAACAAGCTGCTGAGTTACTAAAATCCTTATACAAATATTAGATAGATTTTTTTTTTCTAATGACTGCCCACTATCATTTAGCATACCTAAATTATTATGTGAATGCACAAATTTGTTTCTTTTATCGAACTGCATTTAGTAACTTTCCTAAATTAATTTTACCTTTATAAAAAATTTATCTTTCAAACCTTTTTTAACGAGTGCCAACTAGGCATCGCGTAAACTTAAACCCTTTTCAAGGAGTAAAAATATTAGTTTAAGAATTTACCATTTTAGAGGTGGAGTTCATAAATATACTTGTGTATATATTTATTTGTGTTTGAAATCTATGCCTAGAAAGTTATAAAAAAGTGAAAATTGTTGTCTACAACCTTCAAATTAAGCATAAATTAGAAAAAAATGTATTTTTTTAAAAACTATTGTATCACTGTTAATTAGTCCAAGGAAAATTGAAAAACTTTTATTGCTGTATTCTTCAATTTGTAGGGTGAACAACAGGAGACTAATGTCAAGAATTACTATAAACAATAGTTATGGTTAATGATTCCCCTTAAAAAGGGGTGGGTTTGGTTTGGGCAGCTGCCTTTCCTTTGCTTCTCTTTAACTTTACAAAAAGTAAAGAATTTACCAAAACCCATCTTTTTTCTTCTCTTCTCTCTTGCTTTCTTTCATACTGTCTCTTTTTCTCTGTCAAAACATCAGTCTATTCAAACTTGCCTTTGCTCTGCTGCTGCAACAACTGATCAAGCAATCACGTTATTTACAAGCAAGGACCTTAAGTTTCCAGTTTTTCCACTCTCATTTTGCATATTTTACATGATCTGTAAGTTTAGTTCCTTCTCTTCCTTTCTCCCTTAGCTCTCTTCCTTTGCCTTTACTCTTCTGTGGTCCTCCATTTCTCTGTACGGTAGAGGTAATCACTTAGCTTTCAAGTTTATTTTTTTCTCTAAAATTTACCTTAAAGTCAAGTGCTTTTCTGGGTATGCAGTAATTTTTTCCTCTAATATTTTCCAACTAATATTCTTGTTTAATCTGCATAAAGTTCGTATTTTGATGTGATTATTTTCTGGGTATGACTTATTTTGGATATTCATGTGTCTTTTGATTGTATACCTGTTGATTTTGTTGGGCTTTATTAGATTACTTCTTTGATAGGCATGAATCAGTGGTAAAGATTGTATTTTTTTCCCATTTGTGAGGGTGTTTAGCATGGTTATGTTTACTCTTAAAATTTCAGATTAATTGCTGAAGTGTTTTTCTCACACACCCAGATTCTAGTTTGCGCTAATGTATATTTAAAGGTTTTTTCTAGGAGATTATTGGGTAATTAGTGTTGTTTGAATGGAAAATTTTAAGGGAGATTATTGGGTAATTAGTGTTGTATTTGTACTGGAATTTTATTTATGATTTTTTGTGGGTGCATTTTCTGTAGTTAAGTTGAAATTATGACGAGGGTAGGCCGTGATTTTGGAGATACAATGCAAAAGGAGGCAGTCCCACCAGTTTCAGCTGATGTGGTGTTTACTTCTAGTCGGTTTCCAAATTACAAGATTGGAGCAAACAATCAGATTGTGGAGGTGAAGGAGGACCCCAAAGTTTTATCTATGAAAGAGGTGGTTGCAAGGGAGACCGCCCAGTTGCTGGAGCAGCAAAAACGCCTCTCAGTTCGGGATTTGGCCAGCAAGTTTGAGAAGGGCTTGGCTGCAGCTGCCAAGTTGTCTGATGAGGTTTTTTTGATACGAGTCATGGAAATTTTTAAGTTTTTTCTTTCTCTATTGTCTGTGGTACAACTGCCTTTGCAACCGGACTAACTTTGAACTTTTGCGAGGTTGGAATCGCCATAAATTGGCATATAATGTCTATTCTACTATCTGGGAATATCCTATTGCATTTTTCTTTCTAGTTGATGTGTTAGATGGGATATTTTGAACAACCCAAATTAATGTTTGTCAGTGACTTTTGGAGGGTGTGATGCTCCTTTGCACTTGCACGAGTATTATGGAAAAATGGTTCGAACCATTTAGTTTGGACGTATTGCATGAGATGTTCATTAAAGGAATTGTAGTTTGTAATATTTAGGTTTCTAGATGACCTGCATTGGTTCATGTAAAGGTACGAACATTTAGACTTGAAGATGCAACAAGTTGTGCATGGGGAAGTGATGGTAATTTATAAGTGCCTGTCTTGGGAACTTGTTTTTGGGGTTGGGGCGGGGGCATTCTTTAAAACAGATTCTGTTTTCAAATTTCCTGGCCCAGCTTTAATGCAATAGTATTAAGGAAGTATGGTGCCTTTGATGACATTGAAAGATGTTCCTTGATCCATTTCAGGCAAAACTCAGAGAGGCAGCTTCTCTGGAGAAACATGTCTTGTTAAAGAAGCTTAGAGATGCACTTGAAGCTCTAAGAGGACGCGTTGCTGGCAAAAACAAAGAAGATGTAGAGGAAGCTATTGCTATGGTCAGTATTTGTGGCTTTTACTGTTTTATTTTTTTTATTTGTGGTATTTCCTGATCATGTTTAGAAGGATGGACATGGATTTGACATGACCTGGGCATTTGTGGTGAAATTTATCTAAAAATTAGGGTACAGATTTTCTGCAAATTATATATGTCTGTGTGCAAATTTATATAGAACGTTGTTGTTATAACTTGATGTTTTGGTTAAGACCCCAAGACATAAACAGAATTCTGCAGTTATACCCAAGAATCTCATGGGCCATGTGCAAAGCATATCTTGAGAAATTCTTGCTATTTTTCTGAATTGCTTTAGGGAAACTATTTTTTACATGTTTAAATAATGCTTTAGCTTTGTGTATCGCAAAATTGTTTTCCATTTTCTGTTTTCAGTTTCAAACAAAAATCTCTTGGGCTTCTTTTTGTTACAGTACTTTATTAGCTACTGCTTTTGAAAAAGGGAAAAAATTTGGTCTGTTTTGGTGAAATTTTGTGCTGGTTTGTGAAGATGTAGGTATGAATATACCTGTGAGTTCTTATGCTTTTGAATTCTGTTAAGTATTGGGCAAATTTGGAATAAGGGAACAGGAAGAGCGGAAATTCACAAGTAGGGTGCAAGTTTTGGGAAATTAATTAATGGGGTATGGGTTACCATTCATAAACTATAAAAATGTTGTCGCTGTAGGTAAAATTATGAATAATCTTATCTGCACATACTAGCACTTGTATATGCACATTCGAGCATACATATGTGCACATGTATCGATTTAAATATGCACATTTGAATGTACGCCTATATACACCAAAGTACACATTTTAATTTGTTAAGTTGCACATTTCTATTCAACAGGTTCAACAGGGTGCACATTGTTACAAGGAATTCAGTCATTTAGCAATAAATTTATTAGTTAATTTAATTCATGAACAATAACCCATTCCCTGTTTGCAAATTTTCTAAAAGTTACACTCTACTTATAAATTTTCGATCTTCCAATAACCTTTTTCAAAATTTCCATTAGGTATTTATTAAAGATGGAAATTTATCATCTCCACTTTATGTGGAATTTCAAGCAAGCTGTCTATATTCATTCTACGGATTAGGGTATGTTCATTAAGTTTTATGATTAACTCAAGTATCTTTAAAGAACCCAATTAAAACAAAAAGGAATACTGCTGCTTCTAGAAATAAGAAAATTTTAACTTTGGACTATGAAAAGGTGGAATATTTCACCAATGAAGATTGCCGGCCACAAGCTTTTTTTGTTACCTCACTGGGATTTCTGTACTTTTAAATTCTTACTCCTACAAAAACAAAGCAAAATTCTCTCAAAATGCTAGGTCTAGGGAGAGGACAGCAGATGCTTTTGCTCAGAGCTTGTATTTTCATGCTAAACTAAGAAGCAGAAGATCTATCTAATCTTGCTGGGGCTGCTTATGTGCTTCTGCACCGTCTCTCACTTTCTTGCTGTTTTCATTTACTTGAGAAATGTTTGATTTTGGAAGAGCATTTTTTTTGGGTCTTTTTCCTTTTCCTTGGTAAGATGGCGTTCTCTTTTAGCATCTAATCTTTTCAAATTCTAGTTAATTACTATTGTGATCCAATATTTGGTCTATGTAGCTTTAAGAACTGTTGTATATTCGTTTTGGTCTACATTACTAAGATGCCAATACAGGGTTGTATGAGGTGGTTGGTTGTTTTGTTGGTGACATATTGTTTTGTATATGCTAATTTATTGTTGAAAGTTGCTAATATTTTGCACTTGGAAATGTTTAGGTTGAGGCTTTAGCTGTTCAGTTGACCCAGAGGGAAGGAGAGCTAATTCAGGAGAAGGCAGAAGTCAAAAAGCTTGCATCTTTTCTGAAGCAGGTATAATTTAAGTATGTAGTATTGCATGAGCCAGGAAGTCTCAAAAAGCATTTCAGGACTAATATCAATTACTAATTTCTAGATGTGATTATCAGCTTTTTTAAATCTGAAGTTTTAGCTTTTAAATCAAGTTCAAGTGTTGTATTGTTAATGATACTGTTTTCTGTAAAATTCTTCTATCAATCCATTTATCATGTCTTAATTCTTAAGATAAATGATTTTCTTGCAAACGTCTAGGTTTCTACTCTATCAGTATTGTGTTCTCCCTTAAAGGTGATTTGTATGTCCTTTTGTTTTTGAAGAAAGTTCTATTGATAGAGAAGATAAAAGTGAAGTCGTGTAAAGTCAAAATTCAGCATGTTTGTTCTCTTTGTACAGGTTGTCCGAAGAACACCAATATGTTTTTAAGTGGTAGCTGGGTCCAGTGTGAACCTGAAAATGTTTTTTTAGCAGTAATGCTATATGTATGATTGCTTAAATGTATAAAGTATGTGGTAATACAGACGACAAGAAGGTGAACAAATGACATGTAGGCCTGAAATGCATGACTTGATGGAGGAAGATTTTTTTAATGAAATATCCCTGAAATGTTGGGATTTTCACTATTATGCAATTCAAATTTAGCGAAACTTAATTTAACAAGCGAAGTTTATCCTTCTTTTTTAGTAGGTTCCCACAGAAAATATCTAAGACTCATCCTTGAAAGTCTTTTCAATGTCCATAATTGCTTATCCAGTTGTGGAAGCAAGCTATGTCGACCATCATCCAAAGTTATTGCTGTCTGATGGTAGATCTGTTCTAAGGAATGTTGTGTATTTTTAAGTGTTTATAGGATTCAACTTGGTAGCATTCTTACCCTTCTTTGCCTAATCGAATCTCTTTCTTCAATCTAGTACGAACCTTTGAACTGCTGTAGATTATAGATGAAACTCCAGAATTATAATTAAGAAAATTATTATTTTCAACCGATGGTTTTCAGTAACTCGATTGATCTTCTTTTAGCCAATAATCGATAGAAGACCTGTTTATCTTCTGTGAATGGTGACAAGTTCTATGATATTTTTTTGGTGGATTAGAATGATGCTTTGGTGGATGCTCATGATGCATGTAGTAGGCTAATACCAGGCTGTCATATCATAGTGTCTTTCTTTGCATGTTTTGTTTTTTGTAGTAATTGGCTCATCATCGTTAGCTATTTTGGAGTAAATTTCATGTGCTGATCGTCCTTTCCTCTTTTTCTTTGTTTACTAAAACTGTATGCAGCAGCTTTTCTGGGCAATTTTGGGGAATAGGAGAAGTTTTCCAGCATGACTTTAAAAAAGACTGGGGGGGCCTATTTTCATCATTTACTTATGTGGTCATTCTTTCATGTTTGTTCTGCTGTTGGCTTGAGTTGATGACATGAAGCTTTGTAGGCTTCTGAAGATGCTAAAAAACTTGTTGATGAAGAAAGAGCTTTTGCTCGGGCTGAGATTGAGAAAGCCAGAGAAGCAGTACAAAGAGTTGAAGAGGCTCTTCAGGAGCATGAACGGATATCCCGGGCTTCAGGACAACAGGTTTCATTCAAAGTTCCTTGGAATTACTATCTGCCAAAAACTTATATGTTCCTTGTATTCTTGTTTCCATACTTGTCGAGCATTTATATCTTTTCAACTTTTAGTGCTTTGCTATTGATTTGTAATAAGAAAAGTAGGACCATGATTGAGTTCATGAATGCCTGATATATGGGCTCCGGAAATGACACCAAATTGCCTGTTTTACATTGACTAAGTACAAGTTTCAAGTACAACACCTATGTCCAAAATTTATAGAATTGGGACTTCTTGTTCAATTACAGGAGTTGAGTATTCATAAGTTAATACTTTTCCTCATTCTCAACAAGCTCATCTTGGTATGATTGGGAGGTAATCTTAGGTTGAACATCTTAGAAGTGCTAAAGGCTTTGTAGTAGCATAGAATTTCCATCAACACCTAGCAAAGAGCTACAATGGGAAATTTGGTGGACTTTGGAAATCAGCAGGTTTTCAGTAGCAAAACCAGAAGCTGCATGGTTATCCTCATGTATCATGCAGCTATGTGCTCACGGATAAAGCAATATAAGATATCCTTTTTTCTAGATACACCCCAAGAGACGTGTCTTAGCCATAGCGTGTTGGTGTCAAATATCTGAGATGGATATTTGGGTACTTTTCATGATCTTAAAATCTTACCAAGTCCTACTACAAGTATTATAAATCTGTTTTTTGTAATTTTTGTTTCCCTCTTGTTCAGAACGTCGTTTTCAGCAGTTAAAAAGGTTTGAAAGGCCTTGCAGAAAATCTTTATGTACCTTAGCTTTCAAACCAATGTTAAATAACTTTGGTCATCCGAAGGAAAGAAAAAGCTTAAAGAAAAACTGAAGCAAAAGGCGACGAGCACTACTGATCAAGATACATATAATTTTTTGGCAGTGAAATCTGATTTTGAACCATACATCAGGCTCTTCTTTACTCTTCTCATGTATAAGAAGTTAAATCCTTTAACAAAAGCAATTTTTGCCTATTGAAACTATCTCACTTTCTTGCACTTTATTTGTGTAGAATTTTGGTGTGATCTGTACCGTTTGTAATCGCATTGTCTTGTTTTGTAATCAGGACATAGATGAGTTGATGAAGGAGGTTCAAGAGGCTAGACGGATTAAAATGCTTCATCAGCCTAGTAAGGTTGTTAATTCTGTTCCACTGTGTCTAGATAGCATAATTTCTTTTATCTCCTCTTGTTCTACATTTCTTTCATGTGTTGCATAAGTGTAGTTTTGTTTATAAACAAATTCGTGTTGCAGTCATTTTTTTCCCTCTTATCTAAGAAAAGGAAAGAGGATACCTTGAATTGGCTCACCACTTTATCACGTCTCTTTTGTGGTTTAGACAAAATTCTTTGGGGATTTTTTTTTGCAACATTAACAAATGTTGGTAGTCCCTTATCTAATAACAAGACATCAGTTGTGGATTGATTTGGTGATTACTTCTTGGCAGTAAAGAGGTTGCCAAGTAGCCTTTTTTTCCTAAAAGTCAACCACAATGTATGTCGGATTTGCAAAAGTCTCCAAATAGTTTAACTGAATGAATTTGGTTTCACACGATGATAATCTCTTTTATCATTTAAATTTGATCATTAAACGCTACTCTGTCTTGTTCAGGACATTGGGTTGGAATTTGTTGCATTTTAGATGACATTTCTTGTCATTCTCTCTTGTCTGTCATGTGTTGTTCATTTCTTCTGGGTATATCTTTGATGGCATAGAAAATTCCTTGTTTCAGCTAAAAGAGTAACTGCTGCATATGGTAAACCATTCATCCATCTTTTTGGTATATAGTAAATCACAATATGATTGTTGTTTACAAAACAATTCCTGAAACTAACTCCAAACCAAATGAAGCAAAACACATGTTTCGACATGCATGCAGTATGCAGCTGCATTTCATGTATCAGATACGGGAGAAACCCAAGACAATTTTGGTAAAATGGGGCTGTACATGGGTGTCATATCAATGTTTTATAGTTTTTCCTTTATCCCAAATAAATAAACGTAAGATTCGTTATAAATTGTTGTCTTTTCTGCACCATACGTGTATTGACTATTACTTCATTCACGTGAATATGAATTGGTCTGAAGATTGTTTAGCTTCTTCTTTGTACCTTCATCATTTGTCTGCTTGAGTTTCTAGAGGATGTTTTTCCACAGAGAAGTTGTCTGGCAGGGTTAGTTAGAAGTCTGTCATGTTTCCCTCATGATTAATATTTCAAATTACCAATTTCACAGGTCATGGACATGGAACAGGAGCTTCTGGCATTGAGGCTTCAGCTTGTAGAAAAGTCGAAGCATTCACTGGTGCTTCAGAAAGAGGTTCTTAATTCACTCATCTCTTCTTTGCAAATGATAAATCGGGGAATGGTATATATTAACAGAAGAAAAGAAGAAATATGAACTCAAAAGGAGTGATTTGGTGTTGCTGCTTGATGTACACCTACTAGTACACGCTCAAAATGCTCTCAGTAATTACTGCTCTAATTTATAATCTGTAATAAGCTGTCGACAGATTCTCAGTGGGTTGAACATCTGTTAAATGTTGTCTGAAGGGGTGATTATGTATAGTTGGCTCATAATTTTAAATAAGTTTGCCAATCTTCTTATCTGACTAAAACATGAATTAGTGATGCAGAGAACTTGGAATGGGAGACTTAAATTCTACTGAGCTGCAAAAAACTTGGGCTACTTCCGTTGTTGTCACTGTATCTTGATTGATAATCAACTCTAAAATGGATAATTGATTTCCAATTTGGAAGCGTGATACAGTTTGAGGAGTTCTAGTAGGAGAATATAATCTTGTATTCAAAATCTGGCAGTTGCAATATAAAAGGGAAATACTTAGTTGAAGCTATTTGTTGGATTTCTTAGGCAAAATATGTGAGTTTTTTCAAGTTGAATGGAATGCCAGAGAGCATAAGGGCTTGGCCTTGTAAAGTTGAAAACATGTTACAAAAATCTGCATGGTGTTTCTAGTTTAACCGTAAGCTAATATAGAAGAATAATGTAGTGGTGTTCAAATCCATTCCCCGCAATTTGAACCTCGATTAGCTATCTTTCATTTTTAGTTTTTGTAAAGTTCTGGGTTAAAACTTATATTTGTTGATTGTGTGGTTAACATGGTATAAAAGGCAGTTTGCTAGCTAAAACATTTTCTTTTGTTTTCTTTGTCATTCTCTGAAGTTGGCAATGAACAAAAGGAGTGAGGAGAACATGTATGAATTAGATGGCACTGAAGCATTGGGCTCATATTTGCGGATATGTCCATGCTCAGAGAGAGCTCTAGAATTGTCAGAATGTTCATTTCAGTGGTACCGGTTATCATCTGAAGCTGGGAAAAAGGAACTTATTTCAGGTATACCTGTTAAAGCCTTTATTTCACATGTAACTATGTAAAGAGTTCTTTCTTGTTACAAGAGAGTTGCAGGTTTAAGATCTGTAATCCAAAATACAAGACACATGCTGGTCTGGTAGATATATGCATTTTTGGTGCCCAATATTTGCTTTTTATTCTTCTTGATTAACGTGGTTTCCTTCTCAGTTGTTTGGGTTTTGTGTCTTTCCCCCCATTTTTGTTTTTTTTTTTCAAGTGTGTGCTTAAAAGTCTTCTCAATGTGGTCTTAAAAGTCTTGTACTTCTGCTTTAGTGTTGACAATTGTTATGTTTTGAGGTTGCCTTCCAGTACTGGGAAATGAACTAGTGACATGTTGGATGTGATAAATAAGAGCCTCCATCTGGAAACTTTGTACTTCTGAATTATTGTTGGCCATAATTGAGAATCATGGTTTTGCTGCATCTTATACAACTGTCTAATGATGATTGCTATTAATTAAGGGCAAGGTTTTAGTTGAAGATTCCTGGCCTCTGATTAAATTTTTTCTGTCTATTGGTCATTATCTCCTTGGACTTATCTGATTTTTAGGTTGTATGCATATGTGGCAGTCAATGGTATTCAAGCTGGTGCTTGATGTTACATCATGCTTCAAATGTTTTGAATTCTCATGTTTTTCTGTTTTCTACTATGCTAACTCAAGTGAAGAAATGCATGGTTTGGCTTTTGGAATACCTTTTGATTTATCCCATCTTACACACTGGAAGTGCAACTTATAAAAATATGCATGTCTTATGACTGTTGTGAATCTGTGCATGGTACCTTCTGTCCCATTTTTGTCAAGGCGTTACTTTCATTAAGAAATTAGGCACCCAGATTATTGATCAAAGTAGCATTGGATTATGCTGATTGATCAATTTTTATTATTAGGTTGTAGACATAGCAGCCAAAATTGTAACATTGAAATTGAAGAATTATATTTTAAAGTATAGGAGTGAATACGCTTGAAAGCTCAAATCGACACACTCAACAGTATGGTAAAGTGGATGATGGAACATATTGCAATTTCTCCAAAAAAATGTGTTCCATTTTATTTGAACTGCAAGCCGTTTTAGTTGGAACTGCATCCCCAAACTGATGAATAGGAGTCTATTATGGATTCAACCAAGAATTCTTATGGTCTCTCTCCTTTGGCCTTATTTTATGACTGTTTTTTCACTCTGATAGCAGGATCAACTCATTTTATATCACAAATTTTCTTTCACATTACAGTCCTTTATAGTTACCTTGATTATAGCTTCATCTCTGAAATATGATTAACAAACTTTGCATATAAACAGGCGCCACTAAATCAGTTTATGCACCTGAGCCTTTTGACGTTGGTCGAATTTTACATGCTGAAATAATATCAGATGGCCAAATGACAACGGTGGCAACTACTGGTCCTATTGATCCTGGTCTGCTCTTGATCCTGGATTTTAAATATGTAATTTGATTACGGGATTTTTTTTTTGGCCTTTTCCTTTTCCGGAATAGCCAAGTCAAGTTTATGTTCACTCTTTTCGCTATATGCTACTTCTTTCTACATTTTAGGGTTCAGGTCAAGTGTGCAATATTACTGATTCAATATTTGTAACACAGCTCCAGGATTAGGGAACTATGTGGAAGCATTGGTCCGGAGGCATGATATTGAATTTAATGTAGGTTATTCTTTCTTTCATTTCAATAAAGTTGTGATCAGTTTACTTGTTTTACTCTGTGGCATGACTTGAATCAATCTGTCTGTGGGAATTCAACATGTTAATCTTAATAGGATCTCCGTCCTAATTGTATTTCCAGCGTATACAGTTAATTCCAGGACTTGAAAATTTTGGAAGATGCTGTGTTATGAAATATTGGAGATCTGATTTTTTACTATGTATTTGCATCAATACAGCAAGAACCCTTTTCTATGGGTATTAGTGCCATCTAATCTAATGTAAAAGTGGACACTTGTTTTTCTCAATTTAATTTTAGGTGACTATAGTGCAGTGAGACATTATAGACTTTGTTCCATTCAATTTTTTTCATACTCTAGTATGGATTAGAACTTTGTTTTGTCATAGAATGTATTGGTACACATTTTAAGTGCTTGCAAACACACAAGAAATTATGTTTAGTTTGGAGAATGTTTATGGTTTATACATATAGTTACTTATGATTCACATGTATGCAAAGACTAGTTGTCCATGTCAAGGAAAATGGAGGAAGTGGTGATGCACCACTTAACTTTTATTCATACATATTGCTAAATGTTTTTGTATGAAGATTCCCATTCATATAAAGAATGCGTGGGTAATATTTTCTCTGAGGCATGTGTCACATAACTTCAATATAAATAAAAAGAAAGTAATGCCTGTTATTTAGTCTTAGCTAGGGAGTGAAAACTTAGTTGGTTCCTGAATTTTTATTATACAAAATTCTTGGTTGTCAAAGTATTAATTGGAAGTGGAGTGACCTGTATGTTTTACTTGCTCTCCAGAAAGAAGATAAGCATATAAGCACTGCTTGTTCTCTAGAGCTTGGAATGTTACTAGTTGCCGTCTATAGAAACAGAAATACTATGCAAACTTCTTTAATTACAATGAGCTAGTTGTTAGGGCTATAATTCTCCTTGTGTAGATGCACGGCCTAAATTTAATTATCCAGTTGGGGCTAAATTAAATCTTATGTGCTGCCTATGTCTATTGCAATGGTATTTACTTATTCGTTTTAACTATCTAATTTGACGCACACACTCAGTATTGTTTTCCTTGAAACTCTAAATTCCTGTCAAAAAGTCTCACATTACATTGTAATAATTTAGCCTAAGAATATCCCAATGCATTCATTTTCGTCTATTCTGTTGCATGCTGGATTATTTTCACTATGTATCATGTTAGGACATTAATAGAAGCACTTTGTGTGATGAATGATACCTCTATTCACTTTTCGTCTTAAGTCTTTGTTGTCATAACTAAAATAGTATGCACCTCTGTCTCAATACAATTAAATTAGATGCCTTTATTGCCTCTGCTATTTTGCTTGTGTAGCGAGCTACAATATGGGTTCCACATTTTTCTTTCCCAGTTTTTCTCATTATTTTAGTGCATATGTGACACTATGATATATGGTTGTTTCCATACTATCAAATCTAGGCTTTTTTCTACATGGTCTAAGAATATGGCAAATATATGGCCTACACGTAAAACTGGGTTTGTTGATTAGCTTGTGATGTGCTGGTACAGTCTCTGTACACAGCTAGGGAAAAATGCATTTTAACTTTGATGATATTGTTGATAATGCAGAATTTATATCATTTTCTAATGGCCTGAAAATTGTATTAGTCTTTATGCACTATTACTTGTATGTAATTGTCCAATTGTGGGACTATTCTTATTACTCTGACACATTTTCAATTTAGTTCTTTTTTCATTTTAATGTTAAATTTTGTTGCTATATCCTGTCACTGCAATTATCACATTTACATTGTTAAAATATTTGTGCTGGTTGCAGGTAGTTATTGTGCAGATGAATGGCTTAGATCATTCATCACAGTCGATACACGTGCTTCATATTGGAAAGATGAGAATGAAACTTCATAAGGGCAAGACTACAATGACCAAAGAATACTATTCCACTTCAATGCAGGTATATCCATTCTATTTATCCATTATTTTAATGAAGATACCATTCGTATTACCCTGTGGTTTTGAAAGTTGTATCATGAAGACATTTTTTCACAAAAAAAAAGCATTGCAAAATCTGAGTATCTCTTGGTCCAATCCTTTTTTTGGGTCCTTTTGGGAAGGAATTAGATAGTGGCTATGAAACTTGGACTAGGAAGGACCTGAAAAAGGAATGTGTTAAGACCTCAAAATAACAGATGATAATGATGCAGCAGTCTAATGAAGCGAACAATCCTGCAAGTGTACAAGCACTGGATGAAACAATGGACAAGAGGCCAGAAATTATGTAGTAATAGTAGAACACCACTTGAAACAAACTCCTCAGATTCCAATCGCCTTAAACTGCTACCCTTATCAAAGGTAAGTGAAAATTTGCAAAATAGTCTTGAAGTAAGTTAAAACTATACACAAGGCTAAGCCCAGTGCTTAGCAAAGAGGATCAATCCTAAAATTAGAGATGTCCAAATGCAAGTCTCAGCAACAATATGAAAATCAGAATCAGTTCAAATTTGGACTATATTCCAACCTTGTTAGAATTTAGACCGTGCTCTTTTTGTTTCTGCACGACTTAGGGCAGTGAAGGTTGGTGACCAAGTTATATAAGTGTGCACGCTCTTTAATCTTGGCTCCATTGCTCACAGACGTAAACAGGTAGGAGAAAGCTGGGTTGTAGGCCATATGACAGCTTTTAGGCTGGTAATGTGCTAGGGGAATATGCTGGGAGATCTTGGAAGGAGTAGATGTGCTAAAACACAATGTGCATGAAGAGTTGATTGAAGAAAATTGGGCCCATTGAGCTGGATCTTAAAACTAGATCATTTGTCAATTGTCGTAGAAGGCGAAAGACAGTTTATTACACCCACTAAATTTCTGGCCATACAAATTCTCTGTGGCTATCAAGGATTGGGACCTGGCCTTGGTGGATTTGTTTTGCCACTGACTTTAAATATCAGATGCTGTTGTTGGGCTGTCAGCCTCTGTATGTCTTCTCAGTTCTTGCATCAAGATGAATGTGGTAGATTAAATTGGATAATAAATAATCCCTCTTTAGAGGATATCATAAACATCTTTTGGCATTTTAGCACAGACAATATATCAGCATAAAAATATCCTATGAAAGGTTCAGTGTTTGAATAGCGGGTTCCATAATGTACAGATGCAAAGTTGTAATGACAACATGAGATTATGTTTTATCCATTTAAAATTGCAGAGTCTGGTGCTTAATCCACACCATATACATGGCATTTTTGCGGCATAGGTGTTCCACCTTTCCAAAACTATTTGTTGCCACATTTCTTTCATTTTTGTTTGGAGTGTCAATCCATTTTTTTTTCCCCCAGATGTGATCTGTGCTCTATTTTACTGTGCTAATGATTGTTTGTTTAATCATTATCATTGCATTTTCAGCTTTGTGGCGTTAGAGGTGGCGGAAACGCTGCAGCTCAAGCTGCTTTTTGGCAAGCAAAAGTAGGGCTTTCCTTCGTATTAGCGTTTGAATCGGAAAGAGAGAGAAATGCAGCCATCATGCTTGCCAGGCGTTTTGCCTTCGATTGCAATGTAAGTACCAAAAACCTGTATGATCAATTCTTGTTACTAACATTCTTCCAAAGATGGCTTCCATTACAAGAATAATAAAACCTGAATATGTCTCATTTTCAGATCATGCTTGCCGGGCCAGATGATAGAGCTGCTCCAGCAACTTGAAAATGGTACCTGGTTCTATAGCAGATGTAATTATACTGATTTCCATAATACGAGTTTGCAGTAGGAAATAGATTTAACCTTTGATTGTAATGTGGGTTTTCGCCACCTCTTTCATTTTTTTCTTTCAATTTTTTCCTTTGTATTTTTTCTTTTTTTGGGTTTCCCCCTACTTCCTAGGCGAGGCAGGCTTTTTCTTATTAGCCTCAAGCTGGTCGAAAAGAGCAAAGTATATTTGTGCACTACTTTCATTTCGATTGAATGATGATTGACATTGGAAGGACAAGAAAAGTATGCTGATGATTGCTGTCTTCTTACCATTTTTTCCCCTGAAAAGAGGACTAGTGATTCCTCACTTATCTATTGTCTTCTTGCCCCTCTCTTTCTGAACTGTCAAGCAAACATAAAATTTGTGAAATAACTCTTCTGTTGAAGTAGTATGCCTTAGGACCACAATAAATAAATAAATAATTATGGTTTGTAATTGGACGAATTTAATTTTTATTGAATATGTCTGATGGTAGGGATATATCATTTAGTTTCACGTTTATTTTATTTTGGTTGAATGAAATGGTAGTCCAAAATAACAGCTGATGAAATGGTAAAAGACGTGAGTAGAATAATGGTTTCACAACAATTCAATGCTTGATGATTTTTGTTTCTTGTCTTAGAATTTATGTTTGATTTTCACTATATCTCCTTTTCCAACTTCCTTTCTTAGTCTTCCCATTTGTTGAAGAAAAGGGCATAAATGGTCACTAAACCATTGAAAATTCTCTAAATCAATCACTAAACCTTTTTATTAGCCGTAATGGTCACTAAACCATTTATTAATAAGTCAAATAATGAAAACACGTTTTGTTATCGCTCACGTAACCCAAAAAAAAAAAAAAAAAGAAAGACATTTTTTGGTCCAAAAATGTACAGCAGAATTAGTTGAATACTATTTTGGTAGAAGAAAAAAAAATTTAGTGACCAGAGCGATAAGTGCATATGTCAAATGTCAAGTACTTTGACATAAAAAAAAATATTTTTGTTAAGTGAGGTCCGAAAGACAAATATAAATAGGGAAAATGATCGGTTTCATCTTTCACATTGCACAAAAATATTCTTTTCGTTCCTCACTTTTAAAATGAGGCAATTTCGTCCTTGAAATTTAAAAACTGAAATTATTACATCCCTGAACCCAAATTTCAATTTGAATGAAACCACCAATCAACCTGATTACAAATTTTGGGGGTGTAATTGATAGATCATTTGGTTAACTCAACTTGATATTCATGTGAAATTTAATGAATATAAAAATAAAAAATAAAAAATTATAACATAAAAAAGAAAGATTAATCTTTCCTACATTATCATTGTATACATTGACGGTTTTATGTACCGCCATATCATTTTAATTTAAATTTAAACACCAAAATTTATATTTATGATACACATCTAGATTCGCAAGCAGATATACTAACGGTGCATGAAAAGATTTACCAAAAAAAAAAAAACTCTACTATTCCAAGACAAAGAATGGCCTTTTATTTTATAATTTTTATTTTTTTGGTTTAATAAATGTCATGTGAATATGATGAAATTGACCGAATGATCTATCAATTCTATTTCCGAAATTTATTACTGGGTTATTGGATGGTTTGATTCAGATTGAAAATTAAGTTCAGGGATGTAATAGCTTTAATTTTTAAATATCAGGGACGAATTTGCTTCATTTTAAAAGTGAGGGACGAAAAGAATATTTTTGCAAAATGTGAGGGATGAAATAGGTCATTTTTCCATATAAATATTAGGATATCCTTCTCATTGTTCCCTCCAACAATTTGACAAAAATTAGTCAAAATTTGAATGCTAATTGAATCAAATTTGTTTTAGCAAAGCTCTATCGTTTACCAGATCTCATTTGGATTGTGTTCTAAAGTCTTATTTGTAGTAGCAATGTTCTAATTGAATACTAAGTCTGGCAGGCATTATCATTTTCCCCCCCAAGTCTAATGTCTCCATGTATGTATAATCAGAATGATGAACTAAAGAGAAATTTTGTGATAGGTCAATACAAGCGCAGACACTTGCAATATTATATATATATATACACACACACCATTCCACCTCTCCTCACACTCTTTCCGCTTCCAATCTGCAAGGCATGGATTTCGAATTCTGAACCTTGCAATTGTAATAGCTCGTAATATTCAGAATTTCTAATACCTGTATTGCCTCTTCCCCCGAGCTTTTATAACTAAACATTGTTGAGGTTTTTATCTTTCACTTTGATGTTGATTTCAAAACTCAAATTTCAAAGTCACAGCAATTTTTCATTAAATTGTTAAACAACTCCGTTTAAAACTGAAAAAAATGGACATTTATCAGGCAAAAAATTAGGGCTCCTTTCAGCATACCCTAATGGCAATATACCAAGTTTGACACGATTTCTTGCCAAACGCAACAATGGAAAGCAAAGTATATGACAAAGGATTGGAGCACCAATTTTAGGTGTTAAGGTTTGCCTAAAACAGCATTATGGGTAGCTTTCCTATTTTGTCCCTTTGTTGACCAGCAATTGATGGAGAAAGTTTACAAATTTGGTGGTTCAATCAAGTAAGGATCAAATTAGCCACATAAATATTGTTCACAGACTAAATTAGCTAAGAACAAAGTTTAAGAATTTTTTTGCTTTAGTGAGATAGTTGAAGGACTATATTGGTCCTTTGCTCTCAAGATTATTTTGGAACCTTAAAGAAGTGAGTCATTTTAGTAAAGATTGCTTGGACATTAAATCCTTAACCTGAGTTATTACTTGCCGTATTAAATCCCAAACTTGAGTTATTACTTACAGCCAAACTATCCATTAAGAAAAGGGCTAATTGCAATTTGCACCCTCAATCTATTACTGATTTGCAATTTGCACCGTGAACTATCAATTTTAGCAATTAAGTAACTTATTTACTTAAATTGATCGAAAATCAATTGCTTTTTATTGGTACTTTTGATTGAAAAGACTTTACTACCCCTAAATGAATAAGAGAATTATGAAATCATGGGTAATTTTTTTTGTTATTTTTCTCCTAAAGCAAATTAGGAGTACTAAAGATCTTTGATTTACAAAATAGTGAGAAAGATTCATTGGTTTTCAAATGATTTGAACAACGTGTTAGAATTTGATAGTATAAGGTGCTAAAGTGCTAGGATTGATAGCTTTGGATGCAAACTGCTAATCAGTGATAATTTCATGCAAGCAAATCACAACTCGGAGAGAAAATTCTAAGATTGTGATGGAATTAAAAAAAAAAAAAATAATTCTACAATGGGGCTGACTTTAGTGCCGAATGTGAACTTGGTCAAGCTTGCATTCAGCAATTGCTAGGTTCCCCATTTATATTTATTAATAAAAGTCTTTCGTGCCTGAGAATTTTTTAGAATTAATAAAAAGATATGGAGTTCACATTCATCTAACAGGTTAAAATCATCTATCTAACAGAATATATATATATATATATATATATATATTCCAAAATAAACCCTAAGGTTGCTAGAGGATAATTTGTTCAGGTGTTGAACTTGGGTTTCTCAAAATATGTATTTGGAAGTGGTGACAATCTTTTTACTTTGTTTATGGTTATGGACTGTCAAAAAAATACAGATTACTACTAAGTAATTTCTCTAATATTAAATTAGATAGTTATTTTCTTTCAATACCCTATAGGCTCCAGACGGGATCCTTTGTCTATTATATATGTTCATTTTTCTTGTCCAATGCAAAACTACGTAGTTCCACTTACTAAATATTGCTGATGTGACACATAACATTGAATGTATATTTAGGGGGTGTTTGGTAAATAGGTGAGATCCTCTGTCCATTATATCTGTTCATTTTTCCTGTCCAATACAAAACTACGTAGTTCCATTTATAAATACTGTTGATGTGGCACATAACATTGAATGCATATTTAGGGGGTGTTTGGTAAATGGGTTTCAAACTCAATTCTGGCATGTATGGCCTACTTTCTGAATTAACATGATTGCACGTAACTGCAACTCTGACAAATTCACGGATTTCGTTCTCAAATGCTTGCCTAATCTCATCTGAATCATGCAACGTGAAATTCCAAAGTAAACGACTATGGGTAAAATTAGGCATAAACAAACATTATTTATGGATATTATTAAATTTGAAACCTATTTACCAAACCGCTATGGCTTCTATGAACAAGAAAAGAACCCAGATGTGAACTTGGGTTTCTCAAAATATGTATATGGAAGTGGTGACAATCTTTTACTTTGTCTATGGTTATGGACTCTGTCAAACAAATACACAGATTACTACTAAGTAATATCTCTAATATTAAATTAGATAGTTATTTTCTTTCAATACCGTATAGGCTATGGCTTCTACGAACAAGAAAAGAACCCAGATGGATAGTGCTTGATTTATTATGCTTTTCACTTAATATTATGCAATAACTTCTTGATAATATTGATGTCTACTTCTTTAGTTTATTACATTTATTCTTCTTTTTTTTTATTTTTTTATTTTGGTGTTTGTAATAGACATAAGGTTGTTGGGAAAGAAGATGAAATTGAGGATGCAACAGTGGCTAGAAAGCTATTGGGAAATTGTGGTAAGATCCTGGAAACTGGGGTTGGGTAACTTCATGTAATTGGATTGCTTTTGGGCTGCTCTTTTGCCCTACAAACTTCGGTTTTTTCCTTCCTTTACGCGGTGTTACGTCAAATATGTGACTGACTGAAAATGCCACCCTTGCGAATTTGTTCAATGGTCAGCAGAGTTTCTTGGACTGATACAAAAGTCTTGTTGGTACTTCATTTTCCTTTCTGGTTCTGAAAGTCTTGTTGGTATAAATAAAAAGGTCTACAACCTGTTTTGCTTCAATTATAAATTTATTACATTTCATAAAACTCTCTAAAGTAGTTCAGTTCATCATTCTTGTTGCTTGGATTGCTATTTTTATAGAAAAATATTTTGTAGCGATCTGATATATGTGCAGTAAAAAGGTAATTAAGAAACGTGTTCACAAAAAATGTAAAATTTTTTGTTGCAGACAACCATTTTGCAACTAGGGAGTAATAGAAGAAACATGACTTTAGATTGTCCCCTCCGAGTCTCCCTTCGTTGGGGCGGCCAAATATGTAGCTTGAGGGCAGGTCAGTATGTTATTTTCCTCCAATTTCTGATCATACATTCAGATTTCAGCATAAAATTGGATGCGATGAGTTAGTCAACAAAATACATCAATGCCTGGAGGTTGTCAAAAGGCAATTCAAACTAAAATTTACTCTTCGAACCCCATGCAGTGGTCCCATGCAGTGGTCCAATGATGTTTAAGAAACTTGCCAATTATGTTGCAGACTTGTAGATCAAGAAGGAAGAAATTTCCCATGCATCTCCAATAAACGTCGGACAAATTGCTAATGGTCTAATGAACGAAGTAACGGGAAAGATTGTTATAATCACTCTCCTCTAAAGAAAGGGTTCATCTAAAAAGCGATTTGTTTTGTCTCTGTTCAGACAAAAATTGACATAGATATTTTGAGATTTGACTTTTTCTGTAACATAAATGGATACAGAAAGTCGTTGTAAACATCTTTGAATTTACTCTATTTGATTTAAATTTGAACCAAAGGTATAAATTGCTAACGGTCTAATGATGCCTCTAATTCCAGCGTGCTCGAAGCCATGTCAATCTTACTCAGAGCTTGCCTCACTTTTCGTCCCCATTTCAACATACTCCCTAGAACCTAAACCCTATAACATCCGTTTTTACACCTGCAGACCATAACTAAATTCAAATCCAATTACAGAGCTTATGTCAGTTTTGCCCTGACATGCGCTGTTCTTCAAGAATTGATCATGCAATTGTTAGTTGACTAAAAAATATATATTAAATCTATATCGCAAAGCAATGTTGTTTTAAAGGTATTGAGCAAAAGTGGAACTAGCTTCAAGATGAAATACTACAAAATACAAATACTGAATTAAGGCACTATTATTTCACGAATAAATATTCTGATTCTTATAAATAGTAAGTCAAGATTGACTTCTTGTTTAATAAATGAATGAATATCTTGTACACACTAAATACATATTTTTCTTTCTTTAGGGAAGGTGGGATTTTTTTATAGTATTATTTAGTGTAAATGGGTGGTTTCGAACTTAGAACCTTTCACTTACATTCCCTCTTCCGTATCACCCACAACCTATCTCTCCTCCCAAGAAAAGTGGGATTGTATGCTTCACAAACACAATCATTCATATCTCAATACATATAGATACGGGAAAAAAAAGGGAAACTTAACAACATGGTAAAGAAAAAAAAGGATTAAGGAGTCTACTAAACTAATTTAACCACATACCTGTAGGGACAAAACTCTCTTTGCTTGACATTAACTTGGAATGAAGTCTTTTAACAAAATCAAAATGAAAAATTAGCGTAACTAGACATGCATTATTTAGTATATGTGATGTATTGATGGCGCTTCGATAGAGTTCGCATTTATCAAATGCGAGGTCTAATTCTAAGAATTTTTATTAAAATTTGAATCTTGACAAAGTTCAGATGCACTAAATGCAATGTCTGTTACCATGAAATTTTTTAGGGTAAACACAGTTTACCCGTTGTGGTTTAGCACTTTTTCACATGATTTTCTTGTGATTTGAAAAATTATATATAACCCCCTCATAATTTGGACAAAAGTGTCAACGCTCACGGAATTTGCATTCCATAAGGAGTCAACTAAAATGTTAAAAGTACCCCTTTGTAAAGTTGAAAATTATTAATTAACCACAAGGGAGCTATGTATATATTTTGAAAACCATAAGAGGCTTTTGTTGTAAACACTAAATCATGAGGGGGTTATGTAGTAAAACATAAAATAATAAGGGGTTAAAGTGCCTTGCGTATTAAGTTTATATATTTTAGTCATTTCACCCATTTTAGTTTCTAAACAAGAATATTCTCAACATTTCCTTGGCTTTCTTTATAGAGGATAATTTCCGTCACATTAAACTTTAATCCAAATTATGAAAAAATCACTAAATCAAGGGGGGTACAGTGTATTTTATCCAATCCTTTTTTAAAATCTGAATTTTAATACACTTCGCATTTAGTAAATGCGAGTTCTATTTCTGTGCAGTATTTTTAAATTCAAACCTTGACATGGTTCCGTTTACAAAATGCAAAGTCTACTTCCGTGAAGATTTTTTTTTAAAAAAAAAAATTTATTCAATGAATGCAAAGACTTTTGGGCCGAAATACCACATCAACATCAACCCCTTAGTAGAATATTTTTGAATTTCATCACAAAGTTGGAAATTTCTCCGACTCTTTAACGTTTTCAACACAACAGGGAAATATACCAACGCCGAAAATGAAAAGCATATACAAGGAAGCTTCGTAACAGAAACCGTGATCCCATGACTTTTGGTTTCCCATCAAATAACGTCACCTTGAAAACATTCGAATTCAGGTATCTTAACATATGATGCCGCGGTTGGTCAATGATTGAATTGGATGATTAGCTTCTTTCCTGCATTAATCAATTACCAAGAAGACTTTTGATTTTTCCACGAAAAGGACAGGTGGTTGAAAGATGAGCTGCAGAATTTCGACCTTTTCAACTCCTATCGTAGTAACTTGTGTTCATTACGCATAGAAGATAGTAAGAAGTACGGTACTTGTGTTATGAAGTCAAATTTATGATTAATTAATGCAAATAACAGATTATAAGTTATCTCTTTTTTTTTTTCAAGGAAAATTTTTATTAATTGATAGTTTCATTTGTTATGTATTGATAAATACCATTTGGCACCCGTGTTTTAGGGATGTTTCATAAAGGGAAAAATTTTTTTTAGTTAAACACCATCTTCAATAACACTTTAAAATATGTACAAATTTTAGAGAAATACTAAAAAAAAAAATACATTCGATAAGGTATCGGCGATAGAGGAGGATGGCGGCGTTGGATAGAAGAGATGGATAGTGGTGGTGGGTGGCAGAAGTTGTCGGCAGTGGGTGGCAAGCGGTGCGGGAGGGAGGAATGGGTGTTTTGAAAAAATGTATTTTTGGGTGTTTTGGACAAATATCAACATATTTTTTTCTACAAACAGAAAATAGTAAGCCTAGTAAGTTTTAAACAAAATTCCCATAAAATACACTATCCAAGACGACCCAAATAGAGTCTGTTTGATAGGATCTTGATAGTTTTGTAATAGTTTATAATTATCAGAAAAGTAAAGTAATAGCACAAAAATTTTCTATTACATTTCTTAGGATAACTTTATGAGGTCAATTAATCTTATATGTTATAAAGGAGGTCTTCAGAAGGATACTAGTTTAATTTCATAAAAGAAATTATTTAGTCTATGGGATTGGTCGAAATTTGACTTTTTTTCTGGTAAATTTTTACGTCTTAGAGTTATTGTCCTGTAAAACTTTTTGATGTTTCAGAAGAATTTTTTTTTTGTTCGGATGATAGTTGAATTAGAGAATGGACAAGTATTTTTTAGACTCCTTCCTAAGTTTAACCAATTATTTTGTGGGTATATTACATACAATCCCCCTGTGGTTTCATCTATTGCCACATAACCCTCCTAATGTTTCAGAATATTTACTTCACCCCCTATAATTTTATGTAAAGTGAAAATTTGATAGAAGATAGTGTATGTAACATCGTTAGTTGAAATATCAATATTGTCCTTACTTAAATGTTAAATCAATCAATGACTTAACAACCTTAGAGCATCCACAATGCTATTACACTTTGTGGAGTGTAATCCACATGCCACGTCAGCATTCCACTTTCTCCTCTTTTATTACACTTTCACTCACAATGGATTACACTCCACAAGGTGTAATAGCATGGGTCCACAATTAATCAAATATTTATTTTAATAATGCATAACTCATATCCCATAAATAAATAAAGTAATTTTTAAAACTAATGTTGTTATTTTTAAAAAATAAAGTACTAACTTTCGTTAAATTTTGTACATTTTGAATTTTTTTATTTTCTAAAAATGATATTATTAATTTTTAAGTTTGAATAATATATCTTTTTCTATGTTTCAAAAATAATATATTGTTATTTTTTAAAAAATAATTATGTAGGAAATTAAACAAATATTTGATACGTCAAATGCGAAGATATCATAATAATCCATACTTAATTAATAATTCGGAATGTAATTAGTTGAACTCCATAACATAATATTACATAAGTTAAATCAAATAAAATACAAATAATAACAAAATGAATACTAGTTTTCATTGTCATTGCCTTCGAAATTTTACCGTTGCCATAGGAAGAAAATTCAATGGATTACACGCATCACCTGTGTGATGCGTGTAATATCCATGACACGGCTCCAATGGGGAGCCGTGTCATGGAGGGGTGTAATGGGGAGCCATTACACCCCCATTGGAGCTGCCCTTATAAAAAAGTATAGAGAGATTACACTGATAAATGCAAAAATTATTGAGGGATAAAGTGGTATTTATATAAATTATAAGGGAATTGCATGAATATTGAGATTTTATCACACGCACTTTTAACATACATTTGGTATGAACCCCATAATTGATTGTGCATTTCATTCATTTTTCACTTTACATAAAATCACAAGGGAGTTATATGACTATTTTAAAACTTTAAGAGGGGGTCATCTAGCATTATGTAAAATCACTTGGGAATAATAAGTAATGTACCCTTATTTTCTTTCTTTCTCTTTTCCTTCATTTTTAAGGCACTGTACTTCTTTTCACTCCATTATGTGACATTTTAACTATGTGATGACTCAAAAAGAAGGGAAAAAGACAACACAACCACAAGAAGAAGAGGGAAACATATAAGAATTTGGACTCTCTTATATGGATTGCAATATTCTATTCTTGGCTGAAATCTTAGACAATGCAATTGCACCAAATCACATTTTTAAATTAATGAGAATAATTTATAAGAAGGCCAATGATTTTTGAGGTAATGTACCCTTTTTGGCTTCATGAAATGACATAAAGACATAAAATATTTTAGGTGACAAAATTTATCTGTCTATGTATTCACCATTAGCTTTCTCTACTTTGAATCTTCAACTAGCTCATTTTTTCTACCTTTAAACTAATCTTAACTTGTTATAGTACTAATAATGGATGAAGGCCCTAATACCGCTGATTTTACAGATGCCACGTGAGTAAGAATTGTTTACCAGTCATGGACTAAAGTAATAACCTTTGTGGTTCAAGGTTGTTTATTATTTTTGGACTTATTCATTATTCTCTAGGTGAAGTTTTACAATGTTAAACAACGTTAAGAATTTTTTTAATATATATTTATTATATATTTGAATTTGAAATCCAAATTTTGCATATGTGTCGTGCATCTAACCATGATAATATATACATTATCAGTATATATAAGGTTTATTCATAAAAATAAGGATAACTTTTTTATATATTGTCAGTGTGTAATTGTTTTTTATACTAGCAAGTTTAGATCATAACATATAATATGAATTCAAATTATGCACATGTGGCATACATCTAAAGTTGCTAGTGTAAAAACTCATTATACTAACACTGCATAAAAAATTAATCTTCAAATTAATGCAAAAGGATCATTAATTAGGCCTTGGAGATAAACTTAGCATTTAATTGGTTAGAGAATCTATGCTTTTTTTTTTTTTGAAGGAAAGAGAATCTAAGTTTTGGGCGCTTATGACAGTATTGAACAAATGATAAATGGCGGAGTGCCTGGGACCCTTTTTTTTGAGATGGATAAAATCATTAGCTTTATAAGTATTGGATTGGGATAATATCAGAAACTTCCCCTCATGTTTCTCTTAATATCACCTAGCGCCTCTAAAGTTTTAAAAATGTCACTTATTTCCCTTACTTTTGTTATTTGTGTAACAAAATTTTGATAAACCTAAACTACCCTTTTGCTCGCTAAACAAAAACACTCCTAAGCTACTTTCTTTACTCCAATAAAACCATCATCTAAAAAACAATCTCCAGTAATACTACCACGTTACGATGCTATAGTTCATAAAAATATAATTTTGAAAAACAAAAAGGATATTTGCAAAGAAATACATAACACCAATTTAACTTTAAATACTCAAAACCAATTTCTTATGAAGCTTACTTTTTTTTTTCCAATTTCTTCTCAACCCGTGTCCAATCCCTTAAATCGTATTGATCATTATGAAAATCAACTCAAAATAAATAAAAAAAATCATGTTAGCATACTAAATCAAACTTAAAAATAGAAGTTTCTAAATTTTTTATTTAGCAATGTTTTAGTCAAGTTATAGTAGTTAGGAATTGGTAATTTATTAGAACATTTCTTATGGTTATAAGACTTATTTACCGAGTCATCTAGTTAATAAATAGGGATTCTTGTTATTGTTGTTAGTTGACAAGAGTGAAAATTTGAGAGGCTGTTATTGTGTGTGATTAGTTGATTTATTTCTCTTCTCCCATCTATATTGGTTTTATGAAATTTATCTCCTATATATTTTTTTTGTGAAATTTTTTGGGTTCTACAAATCATGCCCCATTTGATCACAATCACAAAAAGTGAAAAATAAACGAAATTCAATTTACTATAATTTACAAATAAATAATCGCATAATCATCCAAAAAAATGAGTAAAATAGAATGTTGAAAAAAGGATAAAGAGGAGAAAACGACTTTTGTTTCTTCTTTTTAAAAATTTTTTGAGCACCATTTATTTGATATGCAAATTATGTATCAAGTGAGGGTTAATATAGTCTTTTTACACTTGTTAGGGGATGTAAGTGATATTCTTAAAACTTCAGGGTGCCAAGTGATATTAGGAGAAACTTCAAGGGAGGTTTCTGATATTATCCTGTATTGGATTTACAGGCTCTACCTGCCTACCTCTTTTGATTCCTTGTGTTAAAGAAATATTGTCTTGTAGTTTTAAAAGTGATATATTATGACTTACACAGCAACAAGTTAGAGACGGCATTGGATGAGTAAAACTTCCTCAATTTAAATATGGGAAATTGGTCTATATTGAACTAGTGCCAATTTGAACTCATTAAAGTAAACAGCAAAGGTTGGTCAGCATTTTTGGCTTTTGAAACATCTTTATTTGTCAGAATTACAGGCATTTCCAAGTCAAAGTACAGACACTTGTCTATCTATTAATATCAGTATGACATAGATGCATTTTCAAATGGGACCAGCTACAGCCTACAAGTGAGAAACATCCAAACTCAAATTCTGGTGTGAACAAATTTCAAACTACAATATTTGTTCAATCTTGACTGAAGACCAAAGGAGAGTAGGAAGAGTAATGAGAGTGCATCTTCCCAGTTCCAACACAAATTCAATGAGTTTAATAGTCTCTAACTTGCAACATTTTGTACCTGTTTTTATTGCTTTCCCTCCAGTCAGTTTCCAACTTCTTAGAGAATTGATGCTATTGGGTGCAAAAGCCAAGAATTGCCTTTTACTATGGGAATTTGCTTAGGAAAGCCTGCAAAGTTAGCTAATGCTTCTTCTAGCCAGTTTTTAGGTAAGACTATTATGAACTTGATACTCTCCAAGCATGATTACTTCTTTTTTTTTTTGCTTTGCATTTTCTTTGCATGCATTGACGGAGTTAGAGGGGGCATGAAGGGGCAGCTGCCACTTCAAGATTCAGCTAATCTGATTTTTACCTCATATCTTTGACGTCTGCAAAAGTTGTACATGAATACCGGCCAGTCAAATTACTGGTGATTTGTATCAGGGAAGAAGAGCTGCCTGCGTTTATAATTAGCTAGCTTGGTATCATATTACAGTTACTAATTTGAGGACCAATTCAGACTAAATATTGGACATATATTCAGATGGCTTTAAGTTTCTTTCAGTGAATATAGCTTCAAAGACTGTCTAAGACAGAGCAGTTTTAGCAAGGGTTTTCAAGTTTTCAACTGTTCTACTAGGAGCTTGGACATTGAAATTGATAAGACCCCAGGTTGTCATCACAAAGCAGGATTATATGGAGCTAAAGCTTTTTTATTGTTCTCAGTTTTACAGTTCATCCCTTCACTTCTGCCATCGAGATGATATAGTAATTTACTTTGAGCTGCAGTCATATCTGAACGTTAAAGACTCCAGAGAATGGCTTCGCTTCTGTTCAATTATTTACCAGTGTAACTTTCCAGGAGATGAGCAATGGTATCCTGTAAATATTTTTAGTATGTCAACTCATAAAATTATTCACTTGTGATCATGTTAAATACATAATGAGCAACTATTGCATGCTGCAGCAGTCTCTTTTCAGGATAACAGTGCAATTGTACACATTCGATTTGATGATGAAAGTTCTTTCCAATGTTGATGATTCTTGAAATTTGTATAGTCCCCTGTACAAAGATGTTGATCAGAAGAAGCATAGAGATTATTTTTATGTTTCATTGCTGAAAGTTTTGATTTCAACATGGAGGATGATTATTAGTGTGCATTTGCACTTAATATGATAACATTTTCTTTTCCAGAGACAAAAACAGAACCTGGAAATGTGAAACAGGATTCAACTCCTCCCAACCAGCAAAGTCTTTCAGGCAGTACAAACAGGCCTCTTCAAGTACCGAAACCTGATCCATCTATCTCCAGCAATCTCAAGTCCTATAACTTTAATGATCTCAAGACTGCCACCAAGAACTTCAGACCGGATAGTATTCTCGGTGAGGGAGGGTTTGGATATGTCTTTAAGGGATGGATTGATGAGCACACTTTGGCTGCAAGCAGACCAGGAAGTGGGATGGTAGTAGCTGTTAAAAAGCTTAAGACAGAAAGCTTTCAAGGTCACAGGGAATGGCTGGTAAGTTGGTTGATTTAAAAGCTTTTTGTAGTGATTCTGCTAGAACCCCGTACAGATTTCACACACTTGAGTTTGGTGTTTTGTCCTTTTACATTGGCAGGCAGAAGTCAACTACTTAGGTCAGCTTCACCATCAAAACTTAGTGAAGCTTATAGGGTATTGCTCAGAATCAGACAAAAGACTTCTAGTCTACGAGTTCATGCCTAGGGGAAGTTTGGAAAATCATCTGTTTAGAAGTAAGTATTCTCCCCTCGTAGACACTGTCTCTTTCATTATGTATTTCACCAGCTTTGGTTGTCATCTGTCTCAAACTTATCTTCAGATTTTATGTTGGAATTTAGAGTAAGGAACAACACTTGTACTTAGTGCTGCTGCTGCTGCAAAAAAAAAAAAAAAAAAAAAAAGGCTTGTAATAAAATCTTCAGCTCTCTATCGATGGAGCATACAGAAAGCAAACCAACATAATTTCTGCTAAAAAATCTCCTAATAAATCTCAACAAAAGATACTTGTAATTCAAAATAGTTTAAATCAATAGACACTAAATGTGAAACTATCCCTAACAAGAAGATTTATTCAACAATAAATTCATTTATTCTAGTACTGAAAATCTGCAGTGAAGTTGCATAATTCCAACATTTTACATCTACTTTTAGTTCAATTATGACTGACTTTAAATTGAAGTCTTGGTCGGAGTGTATATTTCCTTCACTTTTGCCTGCTTGATAAGGATTTCTTTTGCTCTTTCGTTTGCTCCGCATGTCGAATGTGACTTTGAAAGGATTATATCTGCTTGATGTCAATAAGTCCTTTACTATTTAGATTGAAGATGACTAGTTTTGGATTTCCATCTGATCAAATAGTTGTACCAACCAACCTGTCATTTCAACCATCTCCATAGTCTCTATATGATTCATTATTCATAAACCAAAAGATATATCATCTGGATGAGAAATTCTCTTTTTGCAGAAGGAGTTCAACTTATGGCTTGGGCAACTCGGATGAAAATTGCAGTGGATGTCGCGCGAGGGTTGTCCTACTTGCATAGTTTATGCGCCAATGTCATCTACCGTGATATGAAGGCTTCGAACATTCTACTTGACTCAGTAAGTTATTCGATTCCAGTTTGATCTCAGGTAAAATGTAGCATAACATTTTATACACCAAATCAAGGTAAAATGACTCAGCGGCCTAACTTCTGCAGGACTTCACTGCAAAACTTTCAGATTTTGGCCTTGCAAGGGATGGTCCAAGTGGAGATAGAACTCATGTCTCAACTAGAGTAATGGGAACTCGGGGATATGCTGCACCAGAATACGTAGCAACAGGTTTCTTCTGCTTTTTACCTTACTGTTTTTTGAATGTAAACAATCATTTTTCAATTTTGATATATTATGTCTCCTAAGTCCTAAAATTATAACCTTACCAAACATGTTGCATCAGTGTGAAGATTGTATGTTTAACAACATTAAAATAAGAGAAAATTTTGGCCATAAAGATCAGATCATTGTTTTTTAAGCGTATAAGAAGTGCAATACTTTCTTATTTCACAGAACATTTCCGCATGACAATTGACAAATTTCGCCTGCTGAATAACTATATATGTTGGATGTTCATGGCTTTGTTCTTTTATAATTGGTCAAGACAAGTGGATATGCAAGACTGACTTCTGAACTGAAGAAACCATTCATTCAAAAGAGCCAACGAAAAGGAAAGGGGAAAAAATCCCTCAAGCAAGCGAGTAGTTACACTATCCTCATGCACAACTGAATTTAACTCAAACTATCTCAGAATCTCTGGCATCTTTTATATACCGATTTTCTTTTATCAGAAGCGATGTCTGCCTGCCTAGGCTAAACATATCTTGTCAATTTGCTTTGTCAACCAATACTTCAGTAACAGATGTGGATTGAATTTTATTGATGTCCTTAACAACACAGGTCACTTGACACCAAAGAGTGATGTGTACAGCTTTGGAGTGGTGCTGCTAGAGTTGTTAACAGGAAAAAGAGCGATGGGAGATGAAAACATTGGAGGTAATGATGAAACTTTGGTAGATTGGGCAGTGCCATTCCTTGGTGATAGCAGGCGAGTTACACGAATCATGGACACAAGGTTAGGTGGTCAATACAACAAGAAAGCTGCCCAAGCTGCTGCGGGTGTTGCATTACAGTGTCTCCACATAGATCCTAAGCTCAGACCAGCAATGCCCGAGGTACTAACCAACCTGGAAGTGCTTCTCACAGCCAAGGATAGTCCTAGGCTTCCACTCCAATCCAAGCTTGACACCAATGTGACTTTGGCCGAGAAATCTACTCATCCTCAGAAGAATGCAAGAGCAAGCTCACACCCACGATAACTTGTGTACAAATCCTGTATAATTTGAGACTCTCTAGCATAACAGCAAGGCTGCTTGAAATGAAAAAAGGGTTTGAGAGGAAAATGCACAAGGGAAAGAAAAAATGAAAGAGAGCGTAATTGCCATTTCTTGTATATTAGCAAGTTCTGTTACCTGATATTGGTATTTTCCCAGCTGTTGAGTGTATAAATTGTTAGAACATGTAAATGAATGCTGACCGACCTCCGCGGTTTTGCCATTTTTTGTAGTCTTCGTTTCGTTTGCTGTTGGATTTGCTCGTTGAAAGCACATTTGTGTAAATATTATGCCAGACAGAGTAACCATTTTTCAGATTGAGGCGTTAGTTACTATTTTCTGAAAAAAAATGTGATGGTTAGAAGTAGAATATAATTGCCCATTTTTGACATGAAGTGAAGAAAATAAACAGAACTTGGTCTTCTGTTTGATATGCTCTTGTTTACAGAGGTAAGGTAGATGCACTAGTTAACTGCAATTTGGTATGTGAACTAGTCACAAATCACAACCATATTCACTTTTGACTACTATGTATAAGGCATCATTCGCAGAGGGGCAAGCAAACTATGCCATTCATACAAATACAGTTTTCTAAAGCTAAGACAATAATGTGAAATTATCAGCTAATAGCTGCAAGACCTAAGCATGCATCTAGACTGGCAATCACATACATTTGAATCCTCGATACAACAAAGATCCATTCACAAATATATTGGATTGGCCATTAACCTTACATTGGTAGAGACTACATCCTTTTCTTCATATATTTTTTCCTGCTGTCTCGTTGTCAAGTTAAGCTCTGAGAGACCCTTACACCAGAAAAATTATAGTCCATAAAACAACAAAGACAAGCTTAAATTTTGTCGGACAGAACAAAAATTCAGTATGATTATTAAGAAATCGCATTTCAGTTAAACACAATGACCAAGAGAAAGAACTTCTCGATGTTTCTTTTTCATGGGCTATATGACAGCAAATCCCACCACTAAACAATTCTCGTAACTAAGACTTGAGCTCAAGGCTACACATTACACCATCTCAATTGGAACTATAGACACTCCAAATTTATCTACACAATCAATCAGAAAACCTCTTCATCGATTCTCTCGTGGGAGAAAAAGGTCCCACAAAAGAAAGCTACCAAAGAATGACAACTAGACAACCACAACATTGGTCGGAAGCATAGAAAAAGAGCTAATACTACTCTTGATCCTGGTAAGGATCTACTTTGCTTGCATATCATCCTCTGTTTTCCAAACTACATCCTCTAGGCTGGTTGAAAGGTTCTTATAAAACTGCAAATAACAAATAAATAAGTGGAATGTTAGATGGCATTGAAAGGACACATAGGTAGTTGACATAGTAGAAATCTCTGTAATTAGGTAATAAGAACTTTTCGAGCAGCTGGCTTTGATACAAGTGTGTGTGTAATTTACAAACTATCATAATGCATTAACCAGAGAAGCTTTTTATTAGCAAATCTGGGAAAAGAATAACCTTCTAAGATGGTTCAAACTTTGACCAAATAGTTGACAAGTGTTTTGGCAGGAGAGACATGGATTAGCTCAAAGATAATTATGCTCTTGTCATTATAGGCTGTGGAGAACTAAGAAAGCAGACTTCAGTTTAGTTAAAAGTTTCCTTTTCTTTTTTGTTCTCTCTCTTTTATTTTTTTCGTGATGTTGAAATTCCATTAGACTACTTATTTATATTCTATAAGCTATGGGTAGATTATTCTCATTCTTTAATACTATTTCTACATGCCCCCCTTTTCTTCTTTTTTTTTTGTTTTAATTTTTTAAATTCCCTTTTGGGAATTATCACTATCCAAAATTTTGCCTTTGCTACAGCATGTCAACCATGACAAACTATTTCTTGTCAACTCCAACTCATACTATTTTTGAACCTCTGGTCAAGCTATTTCGCTCAGTAGTCCAGTTGAGATATTTTTCTGACATCGCTAACCAAAAGAACTTAATGTTTGGAGATGGCAAATTTTCTCAGCTTTCATCACGGTACTCTAATCTCAGTTAATACCAAACTGATCCTCACTAACAAAGAGGAGTGTAGACCACTGCTCTAGTTTTGAATCCAAATTTATCCTAGCCAACTCACCATCCAATGCGGGTATCAATAATGGAGTGCAGACGGAAAGAATTGTAAAATAAGGTACCTTGTGGAACTCCAAAGTGTCTCCTTTTGCCTTTCGCACCTCAACCATATGAAGAGAAGGAGCAACTTGAAATACCTGATTTAAAAATGGATAAGTTAGAATCCAAGCTGAAAAGCTCTTTCAGGTTCTGAACTCAAACTAGCCAAGCGGCACTACGTATTCAGATACCTCAGTGGCAACATTAAGGTTTCCTTTTCTTCCCGCTTTTACGTTTTCTAGCCTCATCTGTGGTTAAACATAACATCCATGCACAAAAGAGTTCAGCTTTTCCCTTTTATGTATCATCAGCACAAGATATCAAAGAAATTACCAAAAATTCACATCCACACTTTTAAAAATGTGAATCAATTTTAGTTTTGAAAGTGACCATCACCTTGTAGTTCTTCTTGCGAACATCAAAGCCAAGGGGCTTCGCAGCTTGTTCAATTTTATTGATTATCTCATTGGCAGGGCATTTAGATGTAAACCTCGTTTCCCTCTTGAATTCCTGTAATAAGTGTAGCCAAACAAAAAATATTGAGAAAAACATCAATTCTGCAACAGAATGAAATATATTCCCAGCAGAAATTTTCAAGAGTCTCCTGTCTTCACAATTTGATCAATGACACATACATGCATTATATATTAAATTGCCTGATTAGAGGTTGAAAGCAGTTGCTGGCCCAGTTTAGTTGACAACAGACGATGATACAGGTATAACTCATCTTATAGATATAAATTGTCAAAGTGTGTCTTGACAGTTGGATGATATACTCTAGAATACATTACACGAAACTAAATTACAATGCAGTCAATGAATACAAATATTAATAGATATTGTTAAATGATTTACTTTAAAGGAAGGCATCTGCAGCCATCCAAGCTTGGTGTGATTCTAAGACAGCCCTTAGTTCAATAGATATTTACCATCAGATACCTTTTCCGGATTCCCTTCCTTGCTTATAGTACTAATCATTCAAACCAACAGATGTATAACAAGAAACCTAGCTTCTCACCCACACTATGTCTCTTATTAAAACATGTAAGAAATGGCTCAATAAAAAAAAACATAAGAATTGATATAGGAAAACTTTATATGTATGAAGTGCACCTGTGGCAGAAATGAAAACATCCTCGATTTTCTAAGCCACTCTGTATTTCAGATTAGGCGGGAGTTCAGATAATAATGGCCTGATAACAATCACAACAACAATTTCTGAATTGTATAAAGTCATTACTTTTGCTAATGCCAAATTCCAAAATCACTAGAAATGTGCTCGTTTATAAGCAGCTTATTGCAATTGCCATTCAGAACTCATGCCAATCACAGACTAGTAACCAGAATTGTATCTGGAGTTTGAACAGCACTGCTAAAACGACTCTACTTTAGAGTGCAGATAACTGGGTCCAGCAATCTAAAGTTAAGTGTGCATCTTTTCTCAAACATAGTTAGCACATATTTGCCTGCTAAAATTAAAGCTTTTGCAAAGAGGCAATAGTGAAAAATAGAAAGGTTCACAAGTCACAACCTCATCGAACAGATTCCCAAGGTTGAGACCTTTCGACATTGATATCAACTCAAATGCATTCATGGCGACTGGTTGCTCTTCCGTTTTCTCTGTTACATGATGTTCCTATCATAAAAACAGGGCATACACTTGCTGAGACAATCCACAGCCAAAACTACTGATAGTCATCTAAATTTATATCAAGTTTCAATATATGTTCAGCATATAAACTCACTTCAGAATCCTTAAAAACAGCTTCAACGTCATCCAAGTTTGTATCTTCTTTCTCGTTGAAGACCGGTGGTCTGTAATTTTTCTTAAACCACTCATCTTCCAGAATTTCAGATATAGTGATGCGCTGCACCATTTATGATCATCAATTAACAAGGACGAAAAAGTCCTAATAGTTAATGCATCACATTGCATGTAATGGAACCAAAAAGAGAAAAATTAGTTAATGCATAAGATACAAGAAAGAGAGACTTCAGTAATTTCCATTGCAACAGGTTAGATAGCACTACAAGTCTCTTGGAGGTAATCATTGTAAGTACATGTTGCTAAATATTGCAATATTTTGCATGGAATAAAGACTAACATTCCACTCCACTCATAAGTGCCATAAAAGGATTGTTCTCAAATATGTATCAGGCACTAGAGATAGCAACGAGTAACATCTAACGGACAGCATTGTTTAAGATTTTTATCACTTAATCAAAGGCATACACCATACTGAATATTTTCATTCCTAGAGATCCAACTACAGTCACTCCTTACAAACTTGTTAACCATGTTTCGGGTAACTATGTGTCATTCCGAACTCAATGGAGTCCACTAGTCCATATCGTAGCTTTATTCAGCTATATGATTATAATAGTGTACACTTGCCTAGAATAGCTTGTTTCTCACTTAATGTGCATATCAGATTTTTCATGATGATTTTGGCAGTTGAAACTATTAATCTCACTTAATATTTATAAGCTTGAAGCATCAAGTCTTCAAAATTGATGCAGTTAACAAGAACTGCTTCAAGATTAGAACACTGCACGCAATCATGTGTCACATAAAGTGATTAGAGCGGTTGTCTTAAGAAATGAGGATACCTTACAGATAAATAACTGACATGATGTTACTATAATCTGATGTTCTTAACTTCGAATTTGGGTTAGCTAATTCAGAGATCTGGCCCATTTTCTTTTGCAACTTACAGATTAGATCTGTGCTGTTTTTACTGGTTTTACAACCAATTGAAAAATATACAGGAAAAGTACAATCTCTGCAGCGATAATTATCAAATCCAAGCATAAGTTCTCAAGTACCTTTTTTTTCCATGAGTGCATAAAAAATAATGGATCAGATATGCCCAACTTTCACAGTTTCCAAGTTTAAAATAGAATATCATTTGTCTGGGAGATATAATGAAGGTAGTGGAGAAGCAGCAGCTATAGGGCTGGGTTTGCTTTATAATTATCCAAATATTGTTAATCCCACAGAGAACTGCAGATTACATATTAAAAAAAAGGAGTTTTATATGTGCATGACTTGATAATACTTGGGGCGGTGATTAGTGGTGGCAGGAAGTGGTCGGTGTTTGATGTCTGCCATAGCAGCTAAGTTATAGGTACAGATGGAGAAGGAGATGTGAAAAGTGTGAAAAGAAAATGATGGACACTAAAAAATGAAAATTGGTGAAAAGCGAATATGTGCAACACGAGTAGTTTAACCATAGAACTAACAGCCATACCTGTAGGCTTTAGACTAGTTAGGCTAACTACCATGGGGCAGAAGGTGTATTTTCGAAGTATAAAGATATTAATTATTTCTTTTTAAAGAGATAGTAAGTAGATATATCCTCTTCTGTATATGCTCTATTGTAATTATATGCACAACATGTACAGATCGTATAGTATTCCCAATATGTTCAAATTTGTTGTCAACTTTAAGACATCCATAAGATACAAAAAGACAAAAATTAATCAACTAAAACCCATCATTAATTGTACAAATTGTGCTGGTATATTGATGCAAGAGTACTTCTTATGTTGTTTAGATATTGAACATAAAATGTTTAAAGCAAAGATTATCTTACGACGATAAGCAGGAATGAATCAGAGATCAAAAAAAGTTTGACGAGTGCATTGAGGTCCTTTCAAAGTACTACAACATCCACAGAAGATTGTACTTTTAGGAAAAAACAAAATGCTTCCATCTATTGAACGCTTAACTTGAGTTTTTACCACGCTCCTTTTCCTGCTGCAAGTATCCTCAAATGTCCTTCCTGTATCCTGGAATCTCCCCATATATCGAAATCTATAGGAAAAGAAAATGAACTTTTTCTGATCTAAGAACTTCAGTAGCCACTATCCAGCATGCCTAACCCCCTAGAAGTTCCTTTGCTTCCTAGATGGTTAACTTTGCATGGGTAGAGGTTGGGACGAAGCAGCACATATCTAGCTCTTCATAAGGATACTGCAGGAAGAGACCTGTTTATAACTGTTTCCAATTCAAACTCCTTTTTTATGATATATTTTAGGTCACATTCGTTAACTTTCTCAGTCCTTCCTTTTTTATTAGGCACACAACTTTCAAGCCACTGAATCACTGCAAAATCCAAAGATCTACCATATAAACAACCATTTCCTTTATCTACTCATAAATCTATATGGCTCCTCAACATTTTTCTGGTTGATGCATATCTGGAATCTCCCGAAGGTTTAACACCTTTCTTAATTCGCCATTTCTAGATCTATATCGGTACGAAGATCAAAGAACTGTTCCACTGAATCATCTAATTGATTATTCAATGGTGTACACAAAGAAGAAGTACTGATTGCGTATAACATTTCGACACATTTTATCAAAACAGGGTATCAAAGGGAGCAGGAATAACAAATATTGATCAAGAAGGTTTAAACATGCGTACAGTCATTGGGTTTGGATCCAGGATTCGGGTAATAAGCTTCCTGACACTAAATGAAAGCCAAGCCGGGCAAGTGTAGTCCGCACAAGAGATCTGTACATGCCAAACTAGACATGGTGAAACTAGCATTACGTGAAAAGGATGATACAGATGTGTAACAGAATTTCTGAAATGCTCACTTTTTTATATAGATTGATAACATTAGAATCATCAAATGGCAAGTAACCTGCAAGCAATACAAATAATATGACTCCGCAAGACCACAAATCTGCAGTTGCCCCATCATAGCCGTGATCTTGGAGAACCTAAGAAGACGAATAGTTATTTTCTGTTAAATGGAAACAGAAATGTTCATATAGATAATAGACCCATGTTGAGTTTCACCACCATCTTACTTCAGGAGCTACATAGTTTGGAGTTCCACATGCAGTATGAAGCAAACCATCAGCCTGCAATATCAACCTTTAATAAGTAATTTATTCTCCTTCAAATTATTGCAAATATACATTGACCACTTTTTGTGAGTAAACAAAAACTATATTACTCCACTGTAATTTAAACTTTCCAACAAAACTAATTTCCTTTATTTTTACTTTAAGTAAATGGTAGATTTCACTTGCAGTGAGTGATAACAGACAATAAAAACCCAATAGATTAAGTCATAGTTTTTCTCATGCTTACTCTGGCAAGCCAAAAAAATTGTTTAGATTGAAAATGACAAACCAGAGAATGAAAAACTGTTTATCAGAGTCAAAAAGATGAAATGAAAAGTACATTAAAGCTTTCCATCTATACAAATTCCAATATTTCTGAGCTCTGCTTTATTCTGTGTCAGAAAATTCCAAAACCATGCTCCAAAATTGATTGGCACTCAAACCCTAGAGGAAAAAGTGGCATATAATCTAGCTGGCACCAAACTTATTCCTGGACATAGCCAACAAAATGAGGTTATGGAAGAAGTTTGTGGAATCACACTCAATCAAGTATTGTTAATTTTGTAAATCCTGGTCTTTTATCCAAAAGATCGAATTTTAAAAGCACTGATGTGAGGTATAGAAGGATCAGACTAAAATGAGAAGAAAGTTAAAACAGAAATACATGGAATTGATTAGTAGGTGGATACCCAGCCTGTATAAGAGTGTACACGATTCTCCCAAAAATCATGATTTGGAAAATGCAGATCATCTTAGGAATTTGAAGGCCTAACAATTATAGAACTTTATTTCTGTGTCTGATGATTTCCATGTGGACCAGTTTAATTTTCAGTTTCAGGTCATCAATGTTGAAGACAACTCAACATGCTTAAATAGGAAAGTATATTGCATCTCATATCATCCAAATCTTACTGTAAGACAAAAGAAACTTAATGCTATTCGTTTCTTTTTCTTCTGTTTCCTGTGCCAGGTGTTGAAAGAGGGAAAAATCTTCTGGTGGTAGTAAGCTGTAAAACTGTAAAAGGTACTGTGATGTGTACCTGGACTTGCTGAGAAAGAGCACTGAGTCCAAAATCAGATACCTTGAGATTCCCTGAAGCATCCAGGAGCAGATTTTCTGGCTGCAAGAGAACGAAACATAGGACACGGGAAACTGAAGCCATGATCCTCAAAGAAAAGATAAATCCTTAGTACAACCATTTATCAGCACATGCTGGATAAACCAACGTGAACTACCTTTAGATCTCTATGATACACCCCGCGGCTATGACAATAATCAACTGCATTAATAAGTTGCTGAAAATATTTCCTTGCTTCATCTTCTCGCATACGTCCATGGTTTACCTGGTAGTCAGAAAATATGTTAGGTATCCACCTTTTTAGGGACAAACATGAAAGCAAAAGAACCTGCATAATGAATTACGGCACCTACAATGTTTGCCAAACTGAGAGATAGCAAAAAATGTGTAATTTAGACCTAACAAACAAGGAATATGCAAAAGCAAGATGAGAAAGACTCATTTTGTTGCTACTAATTTTTCCTCCCCAGGTGAAGATGCTAGATATCAGAAGAAAAGGAGAACTTCAAACTTACTATTTTGTCAAATAGCTCCCCGCCAGTGACAAACTCCAAAACTATATATATCTTGGTCTTGCTCCCCATCACCTGTATCAATATCAATCAAGATGGAAGTACACATAGGCACACAAACGTGGATTAATAAGCTAACTTATACAAGTGAACATCATCTCATAATTACACACACAGATACACAGCGAGATAAGCTACCTCATCCAGGCGAACAACATTCGGGTGCTTTATCAACTTCATTGTGGCTACTTCACGTTTTATCTGCACGAGTCAACATACAAAATTAGAAGTTAGAATGAGGAAATTTTACCAGAGAAACTGCAAAAGTGCTAAAAGGAGCCATGAAAATGTATAGCACTTAAATGTTAAGATAGCTATTCAGCTAGCATGCTTTGGTTTATACAATTAATCTTGTTTATTACTTTCTTGTTTCTTTGGGTCACGATGAGAAGATGCCAGCATGGGGGGAGGCAGAATTTGGGAGTAGGAGGTAAAGAAGCCAAATTAGATACAGGTTTTCATGATGTATAACCAGGAAGAAAAGCATATAGACAAATGAATAACAACCTGTTCAGCCATTTTGTGCTTGAGGACCTTATCCTTGTCAAGGATCTTGAGAGCTACAGGTTCCCCAGTCTCAGAATTCCTTGCAAATTTAACTTTTGCAAATGTCCCTTCACCAATTGTTCTTCCCACTTCATATTTACCTACTCTTCGCTTGATTTTGGGAGTATTCATTCTTGAATAACCAGTGAAATCCTGTGAAACTTGAGGTCTCAGTGCTCACAAAAATCTCTCTCCTGAAAAAGCGTAATCCGTTACTGGAGATTCAACCGATCAAGGTGTATTACTTAGAGACCCTCAGCCAACTAGCAAAGTAGCAAGGCTAACAAAGACTTGTACTTGACATGCCTCACGTTCAAAATTTACAAACCAATCTAACAGAATCAAAGAAAATTCTGTTCAATTTTTTGTTTTACCAATATTGGGAAGGAGATTTAGTGATATGATGTATAGATAAGAGATGTAGATTCCACAATTAGTCGAAGAAGCCATTAATTGAACCAAGAAACTTTTAGTCACACCAATTCTAGGACTCATTAATGCCCCGCATTCCTAAAAGAACAAAATAAAAAATGAAGACTTCAGAAAGCTCTCCTAACACGATGAAAGAAAAGAACTACAACCAAGACAAAACAAAGAAGAAAGTAAAAGGAAAACAAAGAAGAGGGAGAATGCATATCTCAGGAATTCCATATGCTCAGCCAATTGAATTCCCTAACCAATAAAAAATGGACAACCTTCCAGCTCTTGATACTTGCCTCACTCTGAGGGCATAATGCGGGTGGATTTGTGTGATAAAGACAGGCGTTTGCGACAATAGCACTTCTTTTTTTTCTTTTTGGTTGGTAAGTATAATAGCACTATACTAATGGAGTTTACGTGTGAAAGACAATTAACAATTCTCTTAAGCTATAAAGTAATGATGAAGGACAACCAGAGTCAATAAGTAAGGAAAGACTACAGAATATTAATGATTGTACAAATAAATATCCTACAAACAATGACTGAGAACAATTAGAAACAAAGACAGAAATCTTACAATCGTCAATTCCGAGCTAAAATCCAGTAAATCTGCAATAGATCACAAGCATCATCTAAGACAAATAATGGCAAATCCAAAACTGCGTACCAAATTTAAGCTAACTTAACAACAAAAACTCAACTTAACTTCTCCCTATCTCTCACACCAATTCAAACCAAACTTCTCACAATTGATATCGTTTAGAACCAACTCAGAAAACCCAGAACCAAAACAATTGAATTTTCACAAGATTTCTTGAACGAATCCCACCACAATTACACAAATCAGAACCAGCCCAACATCAAAATTCAGCTGAAAAAGCTTTTAAAACTATAATCTTGAACAAATGAGCAAAGTATCTACGCAAACTCACTTGCTTATACAAATTTCTTGAACAAATCCCACCAAGAATTACGCAAATCAGAAACAGCCCACCATCAAAATTCAGCTGCAAAAGCTTTGAAAACTATATTCTTGAGCAAAATTTCTGTGCAGACTTACTTGCTTATATACTTGTAATCAACAGGACAAGATAAGAACAGAGCTCTGTTGCCAGCTTAACTTTGCTTCTTGCTGCTGCCTGCTGCCTGCTGCTGATTCTGATCACAAAAGTGGCTTTTGAGAGTTGATTGGGCCAGACTCTAGGAGTTATACCATAAAAGCATTTTTAGTTTTACTGCTAACAAACAAGCACTGGAAGCAGAAGGGGCGGTATATCCACCAGCCAACCAAACTGCATATGCTGTCCAAGGCTGCTGATTTTTGAAGATGTTACGAACGGTTAATTTAATGGTCAATTTATACGGAAAGGATAATGCTATATACTAATTCATTACTATATAAAAGGCAAACTGGCAGTTACCTTTCAAGTTAACAATCCACGTGAAAAAAACAAAAGTTGTGCACTCTCTGAGAAATTAACTATACACTTGTCATTAATGTCTATTAATACTTGTGACACTGCTATTTTTAAAGTTTGAGGCCAAATATTTATGAAGTTATAGGCTACTAATGAATTACTATATGATGTTACAAAACATGTTATTATTTGTTTTGTCATTTTTGCCCTTCATGATTTTAAACAAATGTATAGTCTAACTCTGCAAAAATGATTAGCTCGTTTAAGGTTAAGAAAGTCCAAATACAAAAATAATTTTTTAATTTTTAATTTAAGTACAAGCATAAGAGATAATAGTTAAAGAGTATGTGCCTCAAGCTTGATTTATTTTTAAATGAGAAGACTAAACTATAAGATTTGTTGCTTTTAAGTTTTCATGCATAAATGAAAAGACATAAACAAAGGAAAATTTTGGACTTCTTGTCTAACACTCTATCAAATAGGAAGAAGATTGAATGGAACTAAAGTTGACCTATATAAATCAAGGAAAATGATGCGCACATACCTTAATTTGATACTATTCAAATACCTTTTTTTAGTCTTAATTTTCATTGCATTCTAAGTCAATTTGCAACTAATACTCTGCCAAAAAGAGTACTAATCGCGATCGTTTTACTATGTTTGGATTGTAATTTTTTGTAGAAAAACTTTTACATTTTTCGTAAACATATTTTTTAATTATGTTTTTTATTTCATACACTTTTTTTTTCGATACAAGAGTGTTCGGACTTTCGATTCGATTAATCCCTTGCGGCTGAACAAAGCCCTCAAGGATGCCCAACACGGTAATTCAGGGAGAGTCGAATCGTGGTCGATGCTGTAAAGACAGACGACACGACACATTAAATCATTTTTCTATAAAAATTTCCAAACAGGACTGGACAAGTGATCCAATTTCATTTGAACATTTCTTTCACTGCAATAATTGCATGGACTTGTGTTGGAGGAAAATTGAGAAAATTCTTGGAAGTTAGGAGATATACAGGCAAAATTCTGGCCCACGTTTTTTGTACGGTTAAGTGGGGAACCTTTTTGTTGGGACAGTACGACAAGACGCCTTTAAACGGGTACACATGAATTGATTATGATACGTACGTACTCCTACGGCCTAACCTCTCATTTGCATGTGGGGTGACAGCAGCTGTACCTATGGTCGCTTGTATCTATCCATTATGTGTTGTTGTACTAGCTAATGTACTTATCTCTTTTTTTTTCTTTGTTTTTCTCTTTTGTTCTTTTTTTTGTTTATACTTTATTTTTGTCAAAACTTTTTTTGTTTGTACCATGGTTTGAAAAGTATAACCAGATCGGGACATTGTAATGAGAAAAATCTTTGGCCAGTTACCAAATGAAAAAGATAGAAGAAAATAAGGGTTGATTCTTACAACCATCCAAGTTTACATCATATTGTTGTTTTATTATTTTCGGAATTGTATTAGAGTGCTCTTTCTATCTTTCATTTTCACATCTTAGCATAATTTCTCTCGTGAATCTCGAGTTGTAATTTTCAAATGATCCATTTAGTATTTGGTTGTTGGGATTAGTACATTTTTATTATCGAATCGGCATCAACTAAAGCAGAAATAACTAGTCTATTCCGAACTTGGTGGTTAAACTCTATTACGTTTATGATACTATATGGTAGGTGCAAACAATGCTCCTAGCAAGAATGATAAAAGAGTTTAGGGCAAATTATCTGGTTGGCCCTCAAGCTACTAAGTCAGAGCACATTTAGCCCTCCAACTATTATTTGTATAGTTTAACCCTTCACCTCCCAAAAGCGCATATTTCTAATCCGTTTGTCCATTCAAACTGTTAAAACCAACGGAAACTACAACATGCACAATACACAAACAAAAATCTACTCATAATTAGCATGATTCATAGAAATCCGAGTCCAAATTTGGGATTTAGTTGAAAAAGAGTCTAAAAGTATAATTTTATTTAAATTTGATAACACTAGAATAATGGTGAACTATTGATCGACGTGTAGTAGCTGCAACGGTGATTAGATGTAATTGGAGGATTGAAAATGACACAAACTTACGTCATTTTGAGGTCGATTTCATTAAGAGTAATGATTGAAATTGATAGAATGGTTAGAAATATACATTTTAAAGTATGCGTATAATAGTTAAAGCATTGAAAGTGTAAAGGTTAATAATTCGATGACCGACCAGATTTTTTGACTCAAAGACGTAAGACCTCACATTTTCATTATTTTCTCAATATATGAAAATGAAAGAAATAAAAAAATAAAAAGGTCATCTTATTCAAACCCCAATTATGGTTTCCCATTCTCATACTTCACAGCTTTGCACGTACCATTCTTATAGAGATAAACCCATGTTCACATCTTTCTAACCTATTAAAAAATACTACTACTTTAAGACTTACTCCTGAGATTTTCATAAAATTTTATTATTATGCACATTTAATCATGTGTATAAGCTTTTCGATGCTTCTTTCTCTGCAGAGACTGAAAAATGGTACAGTTAGAGTGATAAATATGGTCTACACTAGAATGAAAAAGGGAAAGAAATATACAAGTTAGATTGATTACAATTTTAAAACAGGCAAAAAAAAGTGTGTAATAGGTTTATAGGGTTTACTTGTATTGAAATAGGAAAAGTTAAAGACTGGTGGCAAACTAATGTAGTTGAAAGATTAGGGGAGCATTTGTAAGGACATTTCTGCAATTGACACCCAAAGAAAAATCGGATCACTACATGCACCATAAGATAGATAAAAGAAAAAAAAAATCCGGGGACTAAGTGTATATTCTTGCTTTAACATATCTAGTGTCTATCCTATTCCTATTTATGTACACAATACAATAAAACTAGATTACATGCACCATTTTGAATATTTATTATAATCATAGAAAGTATACTATGCCTTTATTCATTAGCATTCTCAATTTTCCTATTACGATTTATTTGTTCAAATAGTATACTGCCATAATGTTTTTGATCCAATGTTGTCTATTGCGATTATTTGTGCTGTAGATTAGTTTTTTTTAAAAAAATTTTTTGGATTGATATTAAACTGCATAGGGCATGGGAGAATCCTATTACAAATTAAACCCAACAGAGATATAGTTCTAGTTGGAGGGGGATCGGACTAGAATATCAGTTGGATAGATTAGCTTCAAGTCTCTATCCTTGGCACTACTGCCTTGGAAACTGTGCTTTTTTTTTTTTCTGCTTATCTGCATCTCTATCTTTTTTAAGTATGCATTTTCCTCTTTCTAGAAAAATCTAAAATTTGACAGAAATTGAAATATACAGTTATTCAGTTTATTGTGTTTATGCTGCGGAGTGGTAGAAAGTAAATTGGCAATGACCAAATCGAAATATTTACTTTAACGGTTAATTTTGTATATACTGATAGTGTATATACTGACACCTTTGGATACATGTCACATGTCCAAAAAACCAAAGTTCAAATTCAAATTAATCTTATACACATCTTAACTTTACTATAAAACTTTTGAAGGTTTTATGGGGGTGAAGATATTTACGCATAAGGATATTCTTACTTATGTACCAAGCATGGCCAAATTGAGTAAGATATATTTCGGGTATTATATTTTTGGAAATATGAGATTAATTAGGGAAAGTAAATAAATACAAAGGAGGGTAGGCAAAATTAAATAGAAAAATATATAAATGCAACAGAGGATAATAATCGTTAATATTTGTATATATATGTTAGATTAGATGAATATTAGGTGTGTTAATGAGAATCCCTTCCTCTTCGGGAGGGAGATATCTGTTTCTCCTAGAGTTCCTAGTGAGAATTTCTGTTCTTCTAGGAGTTCCTAGTGAGATTTTGTATTATTTTTCCTTGTTTTATTGTTTAAATTTGAATTTACTTCAGATCTGAGATCTGAATTTATTTCAGATTTCGGTCTATATTGGCAGATCTTATCATCTTTATTGGAACTTACTACTGTTAATCAGCAGATCTGACGATACAACATGCACAGAGTATGTTGCAATAATTTATTTTATGAGAAGATGATTTTAAAATTTATGGTACTTTTTAGATCTGTTTTTAATTTCTTAGGTCTTTTGTATCTGTTAAATTGCAGATCTACAATTTTAGTGCATGTTTTATCTGCCATTAGGATAATAATATATATCAATTGTGCTGGACGATTTCCAACAATCCATTAATGAAATATGTTTTGTTATAAAAAAAAAAAGTGTGTGTTGATGAGTAGACACCCGTTAGAAAAACCTTACAAATAAATTGCAAGAAAGTCAATCTATATATCTTTCCCTTTCGCACAATTATTGACTAGAAGCCGCGGTTTCTCCGCTAGCAGTGAAATTAATTATTTACTCAAATTTTGTCATTAGCAACTACAATGATTTCGTTTAGGCAAATGCTCAATATAGTAATCAGTTGAGCTACTCTGGATTAAAGAAATATAAGAGGGTAGAGTTCGAAGATGCACATATATCCGTTTTAGTTCTCAAGTAAACGTAGCAGCGGAAGAATAAAGTAGGATTTTGATAGGGTTAAATACCAAAAACCCCCACGTGATTTGACTAATATTGACTTTACCTTCTTATGGTTTGGAAACCTACAATTTAACTCCCTGTCGTTTCAATTAAAGTGAAAGTCTAACAGAAAACATCTACAATAACGGTATTTCTATCAGACTTTCATTTTAGGTGAAACGACAGAGAGTTAAATTATAGGTTTCCAAACCATAAAGAGGTAAAGTGTACATTTGGCAAACCACAAGGGGGTTTTTGGTATTTTACCCATTCTCAAATGCACGCAACATTCTTCCAAGGATTTGACTTATAGAGGGGCAATTTTGACATTTTTCTTTCAGAAGTTAGTTTAGATGTTATCCGTCAGACTTTTACTTTAGTTGAAACGACGGGGAGTCAAATTGTAGGTTTCCAAACCATAGGGAGGTAAAGTGAATATTAGTCAAACCACAGGAGGGTTTTTGGTATTTAACTCATTTTGATACTATAATTAAACTTGGGGTTGAAAAATCTTCCTTTTTAAGGTTTAAAAAAATGTCTTCCTTAATCCTTTCAGGGTTTGAATTCTAATTTTTTTGTGGCATGTTGTATGTAATTAAAAAGTCATTTTCCATCTAGGGCTTGAATTATAGTTGCTTCCTTGCAGTTTGCATCCATTTAGCCAAAAAAAAAAAATCCATGAGTTTTGTAATTTAATAAATAAATAAATTCCTAACTAAAAGTTCAAGGACATCAGAAGTAACCTTTTATTTATTTTGTAGTCTTACTTTTGCTTGCTCTTTTACCATCAAGACTTTGATTTAAGATGCCTGATGGAAGAACAAAGTTTATTTGATTTGAATCGAATATAAAAGTGATGCTAAGCATAAAGTGGACTTTAGGTTAGAGTCGTATAGCAATCAATAATTGGAATGAATAATTATTTTATCGTTTAGCGTATACTCCCTCTGTCTCAAATTATTTGTCGTATTTTGAAATTCCAATCTTTTCAAAATTACTCTTGAAAATTCAAATTTCAAATTGAAAAAAGTTGGAAATAGTATTGAAAAAAGAAATCAAAATTAACTTTAATTTTGATAAGATGACAAATATTTTGAAATATCTCAAAATAAAAAAAATAATGACACTTTAAATGAAGCGAAAGGGAGTCTTTTGTAACATACCGACTTATTAGCACGTCACTGTTGGTATTGATGGCTTATTTGTCATATGCTTGATCCAGCCGCCCTTTTGTACTAAATTCAAGACTTTTTCCTAATTACCTTCTTTTTTAAGGCTCCTAAATAGTAATAACCTTTTCGTGAAAAAGACACGCCTCGAATCCTTAATAAATCCAAGCTAATGACTCGACCGTAATTGATTAGATTCTTATCAACAGTTTTGTGTAACAATTGCAACCACGTCCTTGAATTGTATGATTATTGCAAACCTCTCCCAATTATAGGGGAAGTAATTTTGGGCATTGGTTGTTTCTGTTGTTACAATGGCTTCCCATATTGCTTCCGTAGAGGTCAATTTAGAATTTTAGAAAACTAATTAGTCGATTGGATCATAAATATATCATGTATTTTTCAAGTCAAAATAAAGTGGCCCATATTTGGATAATTCACTTGAAAATTAAATAGATCTTGGGCTTAGAAAAATTGCATGTCATTAGCCGATAATAATAAATCTTGAAGTTGGACTATCCAATCCAAGAATGGGACCGCACTCAACCAAAAAAAAATTAAAAAAAAAGAAATTAGCATAAAGAATTATTAAAGAAATTATCTATGGACTATGATTATTAAAGAATGCACATCATCTACCAAGCTAATGTCAAAATCATCTTATCTAGCACTTATTGTTTAATTCTAAAATCCTATGGATGATAATTTTTCTATATTCACCAATGCTTTAACTCAAGTATGATTTGTCTTCTTATCTTAATTGGTAGGCTGCAGCTGCTCGACAAGCTATTCTATATGCGAAGGCATTACTTATTCCAACTTCTCCATTGAAGGCGATTGAATCCCTTTGGAGCTCACCATCTGCTTTTGTCAAGCAAATGGTGCTGGACGATTTTTAACAAGTTTCGTAAATAAATTTTTCATTTTTCAGTCAAAGAAAGGATGTCGGCATGGAAGCTAAAAGCGTCACGTCGAAATTCACTAAACTCGGTTGAACTCGGGGATGATTGAAAAATAACCTACGATTAAAGATAGACAAGAACGAAAACTTGGTCTGTGGATCAATTCTAACTGGTGCAAGATCAATAGGGACCATAAACAATTAGGAAAATTTCTGAATGATCTTAAGAACTATTCTTTTCACTTGGAAGAGAAAATCTTTCGCCGAGTAATTACCTAACTTTTGAACTAAAAAAAACCCAATTTTCCATTTCGTGATTAGTCATAACAAGCTTCATTTAGGCGTGATGGGACTTGGCACCAAAAATGGTTAATGTACACAACTTGAAACACTTCCATGAAAAAGTTGGATACCAAATTGATTTGATCTAAAGTTTCTTGCATTGATATGATTTTGTACAAATGACTTGCACTTTTTTCCGCATAGGCACCTCAAATGCTGATGCTGTAAACCTTTGTCCATATGCTACGTTCCCAATCGGTTCCGATTCAGCTAGACAAAAAATCCAAACCATAATGGCCTACTTGTCCTTGTGCCACTTTATTTAATTATTAATAGTGTAATTAATTTTTTTGATAAAAAAAATAATTTCAAGCAATAGACATAAAAGGAATTCCATTCAAACATCTCTCTACTTTTTAATTTCTTTTCAAAAAACTTTACTCTTTCGGAGGGAGACCATGGTGATCTCCCTCCCATGGACTCCGCTTTTAATTTTTTTAAAAATAAAATCTCTTCTAAAATTTCTCAATGAGAGTTTTTTTGTTTCTCGTAAGAAATTATAGTAAGAATTTTCTGTTCTCTTTGGAGTTCCTAGTGAAATTTTTGTATAATTTTTTTATTTTGTTGTTAGATATGAATTTATTTTAGATTTGGTTATTAGATCTAATTTTTTTTTTTAGATTTTGGGTCTATTTCAACAATTATTATTATTATTATTATTATGGGAGTTTAAAGCAGTTGATTAGAAGATTTGATTTCAAACAGTTGATTAGCAGATATGACGATTGCAACACGCATAGAAAGGATTGTAGTATACACAAAGGGAAGTTGACTAGTAAATCTGACGATTGCAAGATGCACGCATAGAAGAGACCTACATTGATTTATTTTATTAGAAGACTTTTTGAAATTTCTTGTAGTTTTTAGATCTATTTATAATTTTTCAGGTTTTTGCATCTATTAAATTGGACATCTATTTTTTAGTGAATGTTTATTATGTGTAGATTTTCAGCAATTTCGTTAATAAAATTCCCTTTTTATATAAAAAAAAGTGCCCTTCAAATCTCAAGAAATAATAAAAGATAACACTATAAAACACTAATTTTTTCCATAAATACATATAAATCTCTACAGCTTAATAAAAAATTCTATAAGATCAAAGATCTAAGGTCTATGCATGTCTTCAACAAGCAGGTCTCGTATATAGCAGTTCTAAGCTCCAAAATAAAATTTAGATCTGACAAGATAAATTTGAGGAATCCCATTTACGAGGGGAAAAAGGAAAAAACTCTCACAAGGAATGGTTGAGTTAAATTGAATAAGCAAGTTTGATTCACGATTACCTCCGTTTTTCAAAGGACTATCTAAAGGACAGTATGGGATCATAATTCTGGATTGAAAACTTTATTTGGGTGAATCCGATATGAATCAGTCCATCCAATATGAAAATTTTGTACAAGACTTTCATTTTTTCCACATAGGCAACTCAATTGCTATAATCCTTTATCCACGTGAAACATATTTTTTTAAAACCTTTTCCCACTTTTATACAAGACTTTCAGTTCTTCCACCAACTCAATTGCTGTAGTCCTTTATCCATGTGAAACATATCCAAATTGGTTCCATTTGTGCTAGACACAAAATTTAAACCATGATACTAGCCTATTTGTCCCTTACTCCTTAATTTCTAAGCAGTTATGTACGGGAGAGTAGTGTAATTAGTTGAGTAATTAAGTTAATGCCTCTGTTTATGCAAAAACTAATCTAAAAGCCACCACCATGGGACAATGTATTTGAAATGAAAATTTATTTAAGTTAATAAATACTGGGATAGAGATACGGACAACAATGTTTAATGCGTCGTAACTGATTAAGAAGTACTTGTATACACCTGTAAAAAGAGATGTTTTATTCAGTTATCATTTACACGAACCATGTAGATTTAGTTGCATCAAGATATATGTGATATTCTTCGATTCATACATTTTTTGGAAGTTCAATTAAAAAGTTTGCAAAGGAGGAAAAAAGGAATAAAAAACTATGCCTTTTTTTTTTTTTTTTGCATGAAAGGAAGATGTACACTTCTTTCTAAATTAGTTGTAAGTGAATTTTATCTTTCAGTATGCAGTCTGATCTTAAACCAAGTCATATTGCAAGCTAACCATGTATTTGCTTCTGGTATGGCAACCAATGTTGAAGACACAAGAATCAAATTATTCATTTCACGTCCATGTTCGAGAAAGAGAAGAACCGCCTTCTTTCAAAAAAAAAAAAAAAAAGGTTCAATCATGACATCTGGTGCACATGGTATTGTACCATTGTTGTTATTTTCATCAAAGATTTGGCAGTAGCTTGTAGATTAAAGGAAAACACCCGCCCTCACACCCAAACCCTTTTTTTTTTTTCCAGGTATTCATATAGAGTAAATTTTATATACACTATCAGTATATATACTCTCACGATTGGAGAGATAACACATGAACAAATTTTGGATTTCAAATTCAAATGTTTCGCATGTATTATGTATCTAATGATGTATATACACTGACAGTGTATATAAAATTAACCCTTTCATATATTAGGGAATAAAATGAGCCCAAATATCTAGTATAATTAATGCATTAGGGGTATAAGTCATTAATGGATTAGGGGTGTGCATTTAACCCATCCTGAGAATTAAAAGTTGGTACTTCGATTTTTTTAGATCAATAACGAATGTCCCACTAGAACACATAAATTATACAAATTTACTATATAAATGCACACACTCATATATATTGTGCCCGCAATATTTAGATACATTTCTAAATTAACTTCATCTTATAAAAAATAAACACTTTTCACTGGACATCCGTTAACAAAACCCTTTTGTACATTAATATTTGATTGCTTTTAAAAATGGTAAAGAAAAGAATCTAATAAGTAAAAATCCATCAAAGAACAAAGGGACAAAACAATGCCCAAATAATCGGAACGTAGGCGTGATTGTAAAAAATAAATAATTTATTTTGAAATGTCTAATTATAAGGATACCGAATACAATTTTTTCCATTAGCTTCTACGATTGAAAAATAGATGAAATTAATTAAAATGAAGTTGATTTGTAATTGAATGATTATAAGAAAAATATGTACATATAATTTCTTCATGTTTGTAAATTAGACAATAGACATCCTAATTTTTTTTTTGTTACGATGCATTATAACAAATACAAGAAAGAGGAAGAAGGTTGGATTGGGTGGTAAAATGCGAAGGATTGTAAATAAAAGATTCTGAATTTAAAACTTCTCAAAAAATAAAAAAATAAAAAAATAAGAGAGACAAGTTAATGTCAAATATCTATATGTAAAAGAGACAACAACACCACAAATTCAATTAAAATTTGATTCTTATATGAATAATGCATACAGAATTGTAGAAAAAAATAATTGATACAAATTTAGGATACAAATTTTGGGCTTAAAAAGAATACAAATTTTATAAAGGAAAACTCATGGACAGAGAAATTTTTTTTATTTTCTCAAAAATGAGAAGTTGAAAAATAGAAGTAACTTGGAAGAAAAAGAAAAGTGAGAAGAAAAAAGAAAAAGGATTAATCTTGTATTCACTCACAAGGACTTGGAACACAAACAATTTTCAGATTAACCCTTTTTTTCCAGTTTTGTCCAATTCCACGGAATGTACATTCATTTTTTCAAGGTATAACTAACTTTTTCCTTTTTAAATGTAAATACAAAGTAAATATATAACAAATTTTTATGGGTCCAAACATGGTATTAAAAATTGATCTACATGCAGTGATCTAGGTCTTACAATTTTTTTGTTCAGCCAATCATGGCCGTGAACATGACCGTCCCTGTTCCAAAACTTCACTGACAGTATATACATTATTGGATACATAGTCGCAAAACTAAATTTAAATTTAAAATCAATAGCCGAGTAATCATCCTCCTTGTCCTGTATCCTGTTGATTACTGAAGACGCATCATCTTCAAAGACACAATTGGGAATTATTAGATTCTTTGCTAATTCCCTCTCCTCTCTAGCAGCTATTGCCAACGCGACTTCGGCATCTACCAATCCTTGAAATTGCGAATTGGTTTTTTTTTTGGTTCTCATTAACATATATTTTGTAACATACTTTCTAACTAAAGTCCTGTGTTCTGACTTTATTAGTATGTCCTATGTTTGCCAAATACTTTTGGGTTTGGCAATGGTGGCTTATTTGTCATATGCTTGATCAAACGGCCAGATTCAAGACTTTTTCCTAGTTACCTTTTTTAGCAGTTCCAAATTTTACATGAAAAAGACATGCCTCAAATCCTTAAGGAATCCAAGCTAATGACGGCTGTAATTGATTAGATTCGTATCAACACTTTTCTCGGGGAATAATTTCAATCACGTCCTTCAATTGTATAATTATTATAATCATCACTCAATAGTATGGGAAGTAATTTTGGATATGGATTGTTTTTGTTATTAAAATGGCTTCCCTGTGTCGCTTGAATTGGTGTTATGCCTTCCTATCAATTCGGGTTCAAAACTCTCTTGGGACATCTGCCCATCGCACAGGGTTTGTCTGGTGCATCTTACCCCTCAATGTGGTTGGTGGATTATTGCACGGGATGCGGTTTAGGCAGTGCGCACTCCGTGTGATTGGCGGGCTATTACACGAGATGTGATTTATCCAATACGCACTTTGGGATAGCACTCTCGAGATGGGATTTCCTATGAATTACTCGAGATGTGATTTATTCAATACGCACTTTCGATAGCACTCTTGAGATGGGATTTCCTGTGAATTACTTCTGTAGAGTTCAAGTTAGAATTTAACTAATTAGTCCACAACATCATAAATATTTTAACGTATTGTGAAAACAAAATTTGCCCATTTTTGGATAATTGAATTGAAAATTAAATTTTTTGAAGTTGGACCGTCTAATCCAAAAAAGGGACCAGAGTCAACTAAAAGGTGAAGAAATTAGCATAAGAATGAGGCAGGAAACAGAGAAATTTCCTGTGCCAAAAAAAGTTGGGTATCTATGATTTATTAAACAATGTACATCATCTACCAAGCTAATGTCAAAATCCTGACCTAGCAAAACCTGTGAATGATAATTTTTTCTAGGTTCAATAATTCTTAACTCAAATATGAGTTGTCTTCTCATCTTAATTTGGTGAGGTCATCGATATTGGCACTAAAGTGTCACGACCGAATTCACTAACCCTGATGACCTAAAAGATAATTGAAAAATAACCTACAGTTGAAAGATAGACAAAAACAACAACTTGGTCTGTGAAACAATTCTACTGGTTCAAGATCAATAGGGTCCATAAACAATGAGGGCAATTTCTAAATTATCTTAAAATCTATTCTTTTCATTTGGGAGACAAAATCTTTTGTTGAGTACCTACCTAACTTTTGAATAAATAAGCTAACCAATTTTCCCGTTTTGCCACCAGTAAGAACAAGCTTAATTTAGGCGTGATTGGATTTTGCTTCAAAAACGGTTAATGTACACAAACTCGAAACACTTCCCTGAAAAAGTTGAATACCAATTTGATTTGTTCTAAAGTTCTTGCATTGATATGATTTTGTATAAGACTTACTTTTTCCACATAGTCACCTCAAATTTTTTTTTGATAAAATTTTGAATGAGTTTGATTCCTATCACCATCGCAGATCGATTTTAAGTGGCTTACGAAAGTTTTTAGCCTATCAACACAGCCTTTTCACACCGTATACAGGCACCTCAAATGCTGATGTTGTAGTCCTTTACCCATTCCCTCAAAAATAGTCCTTTACCGATGTGACACATTTCCCCGTCGGTTCCGACTCAGCTAGACAAATAATTCAAACTAGAATGGCCTACTTGTCCTCATGCCTCTTTAATTGGTGACAAGTTATGTCCACGGGAATAGTGTCATTAATTTTTGAGATAAATAAAATGATTTCGTGCAACAAATACAAAAGGGATTCCCTTCAAATCTCAAGAAATAATAAAAGATAACACTATAAAACCCTAAAATTTTTTGTAGTGCATATAAATAAATGTAGCTTAATAAAAAAATTATCTAAGATCAAAGACCTAAGATCTGTGCGTGTTTTTAACCGGCAAATCTAATATATAAAAATTTTAGGGCTTTAGAATAAGATTTAGATCTGACAAGATAAATTTGAGAAATCAGAGATTTGGCGGGCGGAGGCGGGGGACTCTCACAAGAATAGTGTAGTTAATTGAATAAATAAATTTGATACTTGTTTGGCTTTATGAATGAGAGTTGTGGAGCCAAGAATTGAATACCACCGTTTTTAGAAGGACTATCTAAAGGCCATTATGGGATGATAACCCTGGCGTGAAAATTTCTTTGGTTTAATCCGATATTAATGAGTTCATCTTAGGACACAACCGCATCCACATTTGTGGATTAAGTGTGTATTTGTGCGTTTTAAGATTATAGATACTAATTGGTAGGAGTACGTAAATAGGATTTGTCTAATTAGTATGTAGTTTACATAAAATTCCTCAAATGTTAGGAGCTGTTTGGTTCGAAATCTACAATCACTATTACAATTGGTATCATAAACAAGTTAATAGAAGAATTGTTCTGGTTCTCAAGTAAACGTATGACTAGAATAAAGTAGGATGTTGATACAAGGATATATACTTTTCTGTAGTCTTAATTGGGTTGAAACATTTTCCCTTTATCTTTAGGGCTTCAATCCTTACTGCTTCCTTGAACTTCAAAAGTTATGCACTTGAATCCTTACTGCTTCCTTGAATTTACTTGCTCAAAAGATATAACCAAAATGTTTTGCACTTGAAATCGTCTGTCCTGGATTTTGTCTCTGTCCCGTTAGTCCCGTCTTTATTTAACTATCGCGTGCATTGATTAATAACTTTTTGGATTCTATTGTGGATAAATCCAACAATCAATGACTCTTAGAATTCTATTGAAAGATAAATCCAACATTACAATACACATGGTAGTTAAATAAAGATAGGACAGACAAAATCCGGGATAGACGATTTCAAGCGAAAGTCTTGTAATTTAAGAACTAAATAATTTCCTAATTAAAAGTTCGAGGATATCCAAAGTAAATTTTTATTCTTTAAGAATGATATCTACTTTTGCTTACTCTTTTACCGTCAGGACTTCTTTTAAATTGCTTCAACTATGAACAATGAAGTTCACTTGATTTGAATTGAATATAAACGTGACAGCTAAGAATAAAAATCAATAATATGATTAGGGTCCACTAGTGAGAAAATTTTGATTTGTCCTTAATGAAGATTACAAAATATTGAAAACAAAGAAAGTATGTATTCTCTTTGACATAAATTTTCTATCATAGTTTCTACATACCTAAAGTCCTATACATATTCTAGGATTTGCTGGCTAATTTCTCATATGCTTGGTCAAGCAGTCCTTTTCATGCCAAATTCAGGACATTTTCCTGTTAATCTTTAAAACAATTCTCAGTTTTGCGTAAAACATGCCCAGAACCCTTGAGATATTGAACTGATAACTACTGTAATTGGTCCAATTCATATTAATGCTATTCATTTGGGAAAATTTGATGATGTCCTTGAATTCATACTAATGCTATTAATTTCGTCCAATTCTTGGAGTTGGACCGTTTTATACAAGAACGGGACCGTTTTCAGCTAAAAAGGACAATAAAGAAAGAATAGTCGGGATACGGAAAAGAACAGGAAAGAAAGATATTTCCACTGCAAAAGAGTTGGTTATGTATGATTGTTAAAAAAAGAATACATCTTCCGTGAAGATAATGACGAAATTATCTTCTCTATGTAGCACTTAATTTTTATTTAAATGCATTATTCTGTGAATGAATTGTAACCATAGCTGGCAAGGACACTAACCTGAATATTTCGTCCGAGTATCCTAACCCATTTGAATTGTAAAACAACGAAAAAAAATAGGAGGCAAAAAAGCTGTGTTTGAATCTGTTGGTTATAAAAAGAATTAATCTTCTATGTACTTACAGTATATATATCATTATAATTGAATGAATGACGATTCATTTGAATTTAAATTTGAATACAAAATTTGCTCATATATGATGCATTCAATCGTAACAGTGTATATATTGTCAGTATATATAAGATTAACTCTGTAAAAAAATGTTCAATACATTCTTCTATAACCATTTTATGAACTTTTCAGAAACAACCAGCCAAATGGAAGTTTTCGAGATGGAGACGATGCTAACTAGTTGAAGATCAATAGGAACAATAAAGAATTGGGTGAATTTCTAAATTATCTTTACAACTATTCTTTTCTTCTGGGACAAAATCTTCTGCCTTTAGGTGAAACAAGCTGAACTCAGATGTGATTGCCTGATTGGATCTGGCTTCAGCGATTTTTCAACAAAACGATACCTTCCAGAAAAAGTTGATATGATTTTGTACGAGACTTTCAATTTTTCAGCAGAGGCAACTCAATTGCTGTAACTTCATCCGTGCGAAACATATCCAAATCGGTTGCAGTTGAGCTGGACACAAAATTCAAACCATAATGGCCTACTCGTCCCTGTCTCCTTAATTGCTGACTAGGAATGTGCTGGAGAGTAGTGTCATTAATTGAATAAATAAGTTTTCATGTACATTTCATTTATGAATGAAAACGACATTATTCAAATTCGCAATTTTGAGTTATGGTTTCAAAATTGAATTCCTCCGTTTACACAAAGAATAATCTAGAAGCCACCGTGGGACTATATAATATACGTGAAATGAAAATTTATTTTAGTTAATGAATACTGCGACAGGTACAACAACAACTGTGAGGACAATTGTTCCTAAGCAGTGTAATATATGATTAAAAATTACTTGCACACATTTGTACAAAGAGATGTTATATTCAGTCACTATTTACGTGAGCATGTATAAATAATTGCATCAAGAGTTATAGTGTAATTTTTTATATTTTGTAATTCTATTAAATCTAATGATTTTTTGGATCAATTATATCTGTGACATGTTCTATGTATTTTTTTTCTATTAGTGCAATTTTCTTTATCAATCAAATCGTACTGGACAATTTTTAACTAATTTATTAATAGCTTCAGTATCATCCAAAAAAAAAAAAAGATTTACGTGGCATTCTTTCATACTTGTTGGCAAGATTTAGACTCTTTTATTGCTTCAGATGTTTGTCACTAACAACTATTCTAGCCCTTTGTTCATAAATATTAGCCAATTTGACCTAGAGTATGAGGGAGTCTATATGTGTGGGCGTCCAATTCACAATAGTTAAACTGTAAGTATTAATATAATAGAAAAATAATATAAAATCAAAAAATTGTCTGTATACATAATGGACAATAAATGTGAAAGCCAACACATCAATATAGTATCCTATACATATATATATATATATATATATATATATATATTCTTATACTATATAAGAATGAGTTATGGTTTTGAATTTTAATCGTATGGATAGGGACATTTTGAAAATGTGAAATGAAGTGTAGTTTTTTTAAACCTTTTGGTACAATTGATGGCAACATATTTTTGGATATATTTACAGCAATGTCCTCATATTTGTACATTTAAAACTTTTATTATGGAGATATTTGGGTATTTTTTAAATGTAGAATTATTTTACAATCTTTTTGCATTGGGTACAACTCATATAAGTTTATGTGTTGTATAATTACTGAAATGGTGTTATAGACACATTTAATTGAATTGTGATTTTTATTGTGCAATTAATTCCTTATAATATAACCCCCACCACCTCGGACCTAATCAATAAACTTCAACTAATCAAAATTCTTTCTTTTGGTCTCGCATAACCTACAGCCAATTGAATTAATTATTGTCTAAGTAACAGCTGTTTCTAATTATTCACACATTCATCCATTTGCTTCTTGCTCTTCCATTTTCCCCAACATTTATGAATGTAGGATCTTTCTTCTTCCTAACCTTAAATTGCACCAGTTATGTATACCACTCTGTAAAACTTTTTTTTTAATTCCTACCACTCTATAAAACTAAGATCAGTTTCCTGTCTTTTCCAATTTTGTTCTAAAGTCATATATTTCTTTGTGTTTCTTACAAGGGTGAAAAAGCCAATTGAGAAAAAGGATGTAAGAGTAAAATTAATGCAAATTATTATGAAACTTATGTTGGATGATCATTATCACAATCATGGCCAACTTGTTCCAATTCTTCTTCTTTATTTCCGATTTAATTGTATCAAAGTTTTGAAGCTTATAAATTAGAATTTTGCGGATTTAACTACTCCCTTCAGTTTAGTACAATCTTCCAAAGAGGTATTTTTTGTTCCACCAAATTTTCATTTGCTTGCTTTCACAGAACTCTATGTTTGATTGTTTTCCACTTGCATACTTTCATTATTCATATGGAATTTTTGAAACATATAGTGAATGTTTGATCATCATTGTAGGGTTAGTAGTGAAAATACCACATCTGCAAGCAAATATTGGGAATATCATTAACCACTTTCAACTTATGGCTTCCAACTCCAATTCATGTGGGCAATTTCGTCTCATTTTGGCGTCATGATGGGTTTGTTCTACCAAACAATCTCTTTTCACATGAGGGTGTTTTTTTTATTGTATTTCACCATTACGATTGAGATGTACTATCAAAGAAGAAACAAATTTTCATATTGTCCTATAGTGTGAATCTTTCAAGAGAGTAGGAAGGGTATTCTTTTTAGGGCTAAATTGTGACAAGGGGTCACTTATTCCTTTCAAGAATGCTTTATGAAATAGACATCTTGAGCTCCCAAAGAAGTTTTAATCATGTTTGTTTGTCCAATGCAACAAATATGGTACCCACATTACTGATTGCTTTAGGAGAGGCAAAAGTGCAAAAATTATCCTCAATAAGTTTTATGAGCCAACTCTTAACTTCAATTTATTAGTTCTCAATGGATTTCCATCAATATGAACCTATAAATTTATTTCCTTCTAAAAATCCTGCTTTTGGATCATGTTATGTTTTGTTTTTCTGTTGATTAGAACAATTATAAATTCTATGCTCCAATCCACATCATGCTTGACGGATTGCTTGATGAGACCAAAAATATATTAGGCATCAACTTTCTTGGATTTTGGATTCTATGTGCACAAAAACTTCGGGACTTCCTCGATCATAGTTAAGATGGGTTGTCTGATACTTCCAAATTATTTGTGTGATGCTTTTGAGCTTTCCATAATATATTTACAAGGTTGACTCTTTCTTTTCGAGTGTCAGGTTTGTCAAAATTGATGTGGATGAGATAAAACTGGCTAAGAACAAAGCTAAGTGTTAAACATTTTTAATCTTGTAATGAGCTATAGTATAAGGATGGAAATTATCTATTTGACATTAAAAAAAAAGTTTTTGCTCTCATTTGTTATGTTGATGTTGTATAATAAAAAGTAATATATTATAACTTCAACTTTGGATGTTTTCTTATTACGTTATTTAGTTAGCCTTTTTTGACATCTCCTTCTATGTTCTTGATTAACATATGTAGAAGAAATACTATGAGCACTTAAAAATCAACTTTATTTTTGTGTAGGGTATTAAAGGATTTGTTTATGGGTAATTCTATTTCAACTGATATGATACTTACTTTATATACATGTTTTTTTCAATAACTTATATCTGCAATACTTTCTGCTTTCTCAATTTTATTGTATTTTTCTTAAAAATTATGTAAAAAATTTTAAATAGAGGCACCCAACACCCGCGCGTTGCGCGGGCTTTCATCCCCTAGTATATTTATATATATAAAGGAGTTGAATGACTCTTGGGGTGATTTTCATCTTATGTTTGTAGGGACGTTTTGGAAATAATAAAATTGTAACAGAATTGATTAAACAAAATGCACAAGTTTATGCTGCCTAATTTTGCATGGTTTATTTATTGTACCCTTTGAGGACTAATGATTTGGATGCTTTGTCATTGATTTAGTAAAGTGGGTAGAAAAGTAGAATGAACTCCCCTCAAATATGTTCAACTAAATTGATTACGCAAATTAAATGCATTTAAGACAATGTTAGTGCTTTTAAAGCTAAAGATGAATGCTTGAATTGTAACTACAGAAAGATCCGTCTTCTCCATCTCATTTATTTGGCTTAAGAACATAAGGCTTAAGAACCATTAATTCAGCTCTTCCAACCTATGGCATTTATTTGGATCAGTAATTGCAATAAGTTGACTAGGCCATTAAAGTATAAGAAGTGAAGAATCAATTAGGGTGAATGTTACAAGAGTAACTGCAGGACCTCCCATCTTCTTCAACATTTGCTCATCAATTTGTAAAGTAGGTTACAATAATGACTTTTGTTCAGATACAAAATTGGGGATTCAGATGGTTCTGTTGCACAGTATCAGAGTTGGGTTTGTAGAGGTATGCTCAATTTTGCTCTTGTTTTCTGGTCTATAGGCTGTATAGCTTTTATTTGACAATCAAAATCGTGAATAAACCTTTGTGCTTGCTATTGTAGGCAGGTGAAATGTGAAGAGATTTTGCTCTTACATTGCACTTTGTTGTTGAAGGTACATGGTAACTCTATATTTCCATTTGATGCATGACATTTGTTGATTAAATGTGATTACAATTGTACTTGATCCACTTGAATTGTATGCTCGAATGAACAAGTGTGTGAATGATTATTTCACTTTGAAAATTATATTGCAATTATGCAATTTATTGGTTCAATAGTTAAGTGACTGAGATGTTGTGTGTGGATAGAAATTGCTATTTGGATAGATAAGTGGCTTATTTACATGCTCTGTTATTTTTGTACTGAGTTTTCGTAAACCTGATAATTGTTTGATGCAAGTTAGTGTTGTAATGAGGAAAATTAATTTCCCCTCTAATTATTTGTAGATGCATGTATTGATCAAAATAATGGTTTTTAGTTGTAGTAGTTAAGCAAACAAATGGTATATCTAAATTTTCTATGCTTAAGTTTAGGGCATGTGAGCTGAAATTTACGATGGATCAAATAAAAAATATCGATAAACTTAATGCTAAAAAGCAACTTCAAAATCAAAAGGCAGAAAAAAGATGTGCATTGTTTTCAACAGAAGAAAAAGATAAAGTATGACAGAAACAACGGAAAATAAGCATAAAGCGCGGAAAACACATGTTCGTTTTGTTGAATAGAACAATGGTAAGTGTTTCTGATTGAACAACCTAACTTTGTTTGAAAGATTAAATGTAGGGGAAAATGACATATATGACAATACCATGAGCTTCCATTTGTATTATATATTGAAAAGGAAAGTAAGGGACCATGCCAACAACGTCTGGTTATTGCTCAACGAAAAGGTTCCAGTCAAGCACCAAAAAGATGTGATGCAAATTATGACAACAGAAAGCTTAAGGAACATGCAAGTGTGTTCCACTTGATATCAAATTGTCCAACACTGCCAAATTATTTAACCACACTATAGCGTGGGACTTCCTCTAGTATTTGGAATAAAAATTAGATACCCTTTAAGAATTCACACACACACCCCAATGTGTACCGCACTTTTTTTCATTTATATGAGTGTTTTCACTGTATGTGTAATTTATCAAAAGGAAGTAAAACGAATTTGGCCAAAAAATGCCTACATGACCATCAAACTATTGCAGCCTGAACTTTCAATAGTAATAGGCCTTTCACCCCACAAAATTCAGTCATCATAAAAGAAAATATTTTTCATCCCATGGTGCTAGGCACTAACTACTATGTAGTCTTTAATCTCCTTTCTCAATGAAACATCAAGATTTTCAAGCCGTTATCAATTGATGTTGAAGAAACCTCTCTCTCTCGTGCAGGTTTTCTCGCAAGAAATGCGAGAATAATAACAGTCTGTTTCGGTTTTATTTGAAGGTGGTAAAGTGAATATTTACAAATTCTTATTTTGTTAATAGATAGCATGAAAACAAGTCAATGTATCGGTAGACTAATTACTAATCTGGTCTTCGATGAGAATGATTGTAAATTTGCGACTTCAACTCATCATTTGTAAGTTCAATTAAAAAGTCTGGAAAGGAGGAAAAAAAGCTCAACGAATCTTTTGTCTCATTTTCTGTATTACTCTCTTTGTTCCACTTTTTATTATATTGTTATTTTTCTTTCATAAACATTATATTTTAGTTTCTTTTTTGTTTCTTTAAGATCCAATAACTATTAACTGAGTAAAAAATAAATACAACAGTCTAGAAAAAGTAATATATAATAAAAATTAAAAAATACAGCAGAAAATTCATTAAAAATATCATTTTTATGCATTTTGATTTTTTAAGTTTGTTAAATTTTGTGTATTATTCAGTTAATAGTTACTGGATTTTAAGGAAACAAAAAGAAACTAAAATATGATGTTTATAGAGGAGAAATAATAATAATAAAAAGTGGGATAGAGAGTGGCATAAGAAGTAGAACAGAAGATTTGTTGTGGAAAAAAAGAACCAAAAACTATACATTTTGTTTGGCATGAAAAAGGAAGATGTATACTTCTTTCCAAATTAATTGTAAATGAATTTTAGTTTTTCCAATATGCAATCTAATCTTAAACCAAGTGACCTAACCCTATTTGCTTCTGGGATGGCAACAACTCTTAATGCTGCAAGAATCAAACCCTTTTTTTTTTTGGGTTTTCATACGTTAGAGAATAGGAATTAAAAACCGGCACCCTGATTTTTTTAGATCAACAACGACGTCCAGTTAGAATACTTAAATTATATAAATTTATTATATGAATGCACACACTTATACTTATTATAGCCCTGATATTAGATACTTTTCTAAAGGGTTAATCACATTTTATCCCTTTAAAGAATACCCCATTTTTCAGTTTACCCCCTAACATTTAATTTTGCTCACTTAACCCCCTTAAGGACAAATTTGCCCTGGCATTATTTTGATTTTGATTTACCTTGTTTTCCTTTCTTTTATTTCTTTTTCTCTTTCTTCTTTATTTAATTCTTCCTCTTTTCCAAAAAAATCTTCACCTTAATGATTGAAATTAAAAAAGAAGAATTGCAGAGATCTATCTTCTCCTTAAATGATTAAAAAAATATTCAAATCACTTTCCTAAAATACAATTTTTTTAGCCTTTCAATTCTTTTAATTTTGGATTTTCCTCTTTCCTTTCTAGTTTCTCATTTTATTCCCAAGAAAATATCTTAAGATGAAATTGTGACCTGATTAATAATCATCAATTGAAATTTGTGACACGTGGCATCATACAAAAAATCAAAATTAGTTTTGATGCCATTTAAACCTTCACCCAGAAATATGCAATTACAAACTCAAAACAAAAATTTTTATTGAAATGAAATTTCTATTGGGAAGGATGAAAGAGAGAAGAAAGAGAAAAAGAAATAAAATAAAGGAAAACAATTTTATCTTATGATATTTTCTTGAGAATAAAATGAGAAACTAGAAAGGAAAGAGGAAAACCCAAAATTAAAAGAATTGAAAGGCTAAAAAAATTGTATTTTAGGAAAGTGATTTGAATATTTTTTTTAATCATTTAAGAAGAAGATAGATCTCTGCAATTCCTCTTTTTAATTTCAATCATTAAGGTGAAAATTTTTGTGGGAAAGAGGATGAATTAAATAAAGAAGAAAGAGAAAAAGAAATAAAAGAAAAGAAAACAAGGTAAATGAAAAGTCAAAATAATGCAAGGACAATTTTGTCCTAAAGGGGGTTAAGTGAGCAAAATTAAAGGTTATAGGGTAAATTGAAAAATGAGGTAATCATTAAGGGGATAAAATGTGATTAACCCTTTTCTAAATTAACTTCAGTGTTACAAAAAGTAGGAAAACATGGACATCACGGTCCCTAACTTCCCTAACTTCCAAGAAGTTACGGACATTATGTAGCCACATGTTACATATGTAAGCTAACCTGCAACTTGGCTCTTCGGTCACATGACATAATTGCTAAAAGGACCACTTAATTTTTATCATCTTAAACAGCAGCCCTCTCAATTCTCTGTATCACAATAAGGTAAAAGTAGCACTAACATAAAGTTGGCTTAACTACTTACTCATCTTCTCGTTTTTCTCTTATTAATTTTTCTTTTATTTTTAAAGATTTTCAACAGATATTTCAATTTACCATCAGTTTTGCATGTATACTTAAATAAAACGATCACTTATTACTTTTCTCATGAACTCACTAGTGCAAAGTAGTCCTACTGAGTAAATGAGATAATAAACCAAAAAGCATAATCACTAGAGGGAAAATTTGTACAAAAATATAGTTGCTAACTGCTAATAATATAAATACAAGCAAATTAAACATAGTAGTTAGGAATCGACTCAATTAACATAAATCACCAAAAGAAAATCACTTTTGAACATATTTAGCGATGCCAATTAAAAAAACGATTAAACTTAAAGCATGCATACATGAACTTCATATAAATTACAAGCTATACTCTATTACTTTCACCAAGCATACAACGCAAAAATCATTACATAAACTTATACAAATATACATGTTTAGAAACATGGATTATTGATTATTAATTCATTTATCCACCATTAGTATTTAAATTATATTGACACTATATTACTCATCATCGACATAAATCCTTTGAGCAAACAAGAAGAAAAAAAGATTAAGAAAAAAACTTACAATAAGAATATTTGTGATATTTCTTGTGCGGGTTTTTGTCTAAATTTGCTTGTAGACAGTCATAATTTTAATTTGCTTGTTGATACTTCTTGCACTAGGTTCTTGTTTAAATTTCTTAGAAGGAAATCACAATTTTTTTTATCGAATTGATTCAATGTGAAAGGTTGCATAAAAAAAGCTGATGTTGCTTGTTATGTTGGAAGATGAATAGCTGTCGATAGCTTTTAGAGTAAATATTAATATTAGTTGTGGACTCTTTTATAAATAGTAATATTAGAAGAGTCTTATTAAAATATTAGAAAAGTTGTAGAGGTACCTGTTCTAACAGACGTTGTAAAACTGAATGTTAGCGACGTCTGTGACTTAGTATTACAAAAAATAAACACTCTTATCAAGCGTCCATTGGATATCCGTATCCATAAATTGAATCCTTTTCTATACTATAATAATTATAGTAAGGGTTAATTACAATTAATCCCTATAAGGTGTGCCCTAATTCTCACTTTACTCTCTAACTTTTTTCTCTGTCATTCTACCTCCTGCTAGAGAAAACTACCCCTCTATTATGCTAAATTTTTATTTTTTCCCTTTTTTCTTCTTTCTTCTTTCTTCTTCCAATTAATGTTAACTGATGGTTAAATTTTGTTCACTTTAATTCATGGTAAAGTATTGAAGGAGAGAATTTAATTTATTAAGGAGTACACTGATAATTGATTACTTTTAAAAAGGGTAAAGAAGAGAATCTAATAAGTAAAAATCCATTAGAGAAAAAATAAATAAAAAGATGTCCAAATAATCAGCATGTAGACATAATTGTAAAAAACAAACAATTTATTTAGAATTTTCTAATTTTAAGGATATAGAATAAAATGTTATCCATTACATTGAAAAATAGATGAAATTAATTGACTGATTATAAGAAAAATATGTACATATACTTTCTTCTTGTTTGCAAATTAGACAATGGACATCCTAATTTTTTGGTTACAATGCATTATAACGAATAAAAGAGAGACAAATTAATGTCGAATATCTATATGTAAAATAGACAAATAGACCATACATTCAATTAAATTTTTATTCTTAGATGAATACAAATTTCAAGCTAAAAAAAAGAATTTAAATTTTAGAAAAGAAAAGTAGTAGAGAGATTTTTTATTTTCTCAAAAATAAAAATTTGAAAAAAAGATTTAATTTGGAAGAAAAAGAAAAGAGAGAAGTAAAAAGAAAAATGATTAATTTTGTATATACTAACAATTTATACACTATCAAGTTTGGATGCATGACCACTAATCTAAATTTGAATTTAAAATCAAAATTTTATATATGTATCATACATCCAATCATGATAGTGTATCTATTGTCAATATATACAAGATTTATTCAAAGAAGAAAAAAAAACAGCATAATAGGGGTAGCTTTGTCCTAATAGGTTAAGTGACACAAAAACAAAAGGTTAGAGAGTAAACTGAAGCTTAAGGTATATGTTAGGGGAATAAATTATAATTAACCCTTAGATATTTTATGGTCAAATGCTCTATATCTTTCGCTTAAACTATATTATTACTTTTTTTATTATTTTTGGTAGGACTATTGTAGTATTGTTGTTTTTATTATTATGTTTATCAAAAAAGATTTTAAATAAAAAATTTTACTTTGACGAGCAAGTAGGACTTTGTTTTTAATTTAGTGATTTCATAATTTAGGTTTCAGGAATAGTACCATTAATGATTGTCTAAATCTATTACCAATGAATATTGTTTGTTTTTTATTTTTTTGTATAATTTGTTCTTTTAGTTAGAATTACTGAGTTGAAAGATAATATATTTGTTACTTACATTTTTACTTTTAGTAGGACTTAGAATATTTCATCTTTATTTACCCTCCCATGAATAAATATCAAACCAAATTCCTATTAGTGAAGCCACTTCTTATAATTTTAAATTCAAAAGCCATGAAGGGATACTTAATAATTAAAACAATTCAAAATTCTATAAAAAAGAATAGGGAGTTGGGAGCATTATGACTTGACCATCCTAAAAACCTCTTTTACAATTTATATAGACATAGATTTATATAAATAAATATTCTTATAACCTAAAAACATGATAAATTCAAAAGTCACAAATTTTAGGTTACTAAAACAAAGTTAACTATCTTCTTTTTTATATTAGAGCGAGACCTTTGTTGATCATGATTAATGCTCTTTCATTTATTCAAATGCACCTGTGCTGAAGCTTACAAAATTTAAGCAAGTTGCATATTACACCCATATCAAAAATAAATTGTGCAAATTACTTCTCTATATAAGTAAATTATGGTATTGTCCCTTCATAACTCTATATCTAGCAAAATAACCCCTAAATATTGAAATTACAATAGTGAACACAAGTATCCTACAAACAATCACAGTGCATTCCGCTTAGACAAGAAAAGAACAAGAGAAGGCTTTGTACTGAATTTCAAATTATGGAGTAGCTAAGATATACATAGAGTTATGTCTGAATCGCCTAATGCTTTTGAACTTAAAAACGACTGAAAAGTAGGCACTTAATTAAGGTTAAACATGAGGAAAAAGGAAAGCTTGTTTTGTCGAAGGTTAAACATAAGTTCTTACTGGTTCAAGCTCAAATAGACACAACAAATGATTAAGGAAATGTCTAAATTTTATCTTTAGAAATATTACCTTCATCTGGGAGAGAAAGTCTTCAGCTGAGTAGATTATTTCAATTTTTTAAGAATCAAAACATCCAATTTTTCCCACTTTGTGTTGGACTTTGGTGTGATCGGATTTGCTTGAAAAATTGCTGGATATTGACATTGACAGATTGATACAGTTCCATAAAATTCATGTGTTAAACACCAAATTCATGCATTCCAAAGTTCTAGAATTAAAGAAATATTGTTCCACTTTTTCCACATATGCAACTCGAAATTGAGCATGCCTTTTTCCACTCGAACAAAATCGGCTCCAATTCAGCTAGACATTATAATTTAAACCATAATGGCCTACATTGTCCTTATCCCTCTTTTGTTCTTTTTAAACAACATAATTTTATTGAAGTAAATCGACACTAATTGCTTAACAAAATACTGGGGTTAAAAAGTTCTTCAGAAATTAAAATTATATCGATATAGAAGTCTAAATCAAGGCCAGAGCTAAGCGTCATAATATTTTGTTGGCCCCAAGTCTTCAATATAATTTGTCAACGTTGGATGAATGACAACTGTATACACTGTCAACGTTTAATGAATGACAAGTATGTAAAATTTGAATTTGAAATTTAACTTTTGCACACATGTCATGAATCTAACGGTAATAATGTATACACCGTCAGTTTATATAAAATTTACTCTTTATATTATTCCCTTATAAACTTACAAGATTTTAGACTTATACTTTCTATATTAATTGTTTTTCTTCCTCCACAATAACATTAGAAACTCTTCTCTCGGCTTCAAAATTTGTGTATGAATTTGGCCCTTTCAAAGTAAAGGTTTTCTGGTTCCGGCACAGGTCTAAACAAGAAACGTAGTACATTGAATGGTGTCCACTAATAATTTAGGGATTTTTCTCAGGGGTGGGTGCTGACTCGTTAATATATCTAAGTTGACTCTGAAGCCTGTGTGTGTGTGCAATTTTTTTTTTTTTGGTTGGGGCATGTGTTTAATTTGACTGTGAAGCATGGATTTGGATTGATTTATTCCATCATAAAACCTGCATGACTTTCTCTTTTTTTTCAGTAGAAAAAATTTGGATGGGTTCAACTACGGTCACCATCACAAGTCAGGGCATTGACTCCGAAACTATAGGTCACTTATAGGGATTTTTATAGATTATCTACCAATACAGCATCCTCACATCGATAGTAGGATTCGAGCATACGACCTTTTGTTATAAAATGTTTGCCCTTATTAAATGAACCAACTTGTGTTGATCGATTCGTATAGATTGCATTCAAAACAAGCACTTCGTATTCTGTTTCAAATGGTTCTCTCGCAAGAAATACGAGGATAATTATTTTGTCTATTCTGCTTTTACTTGAAGATTATAGAGTGAAACATTTACGGATTTTTATTATTTACTCTTTTTTTATAAATAACTATAAACTTGAAATATGGCTAAGCAAGGATACAAGTCAGATGTATGGCTAGACAAATTTAACAATCTGGGGTCTTCAACGAGAAAGTTGACATAACTGTGAGCTCAGCTCGTAATTTGGCTACTCCGTCTGCTGGATAAAAACATTTTATCTCAGGTTGATAAAGTCAATTCATTTCTAAAGAGGGGTAATCACCACATTTCAAATTTCGTTTGCCCAAGAATGCCTCTATAAGGGCAAACCATTTACCTTGTATTGAACTATTCATACTGTACCCGTTTTCACTCTGCTGGATTGCTAAATTAGCTTCATGTAGTTATGTAACATATCTGTCCATGAAATTAGGTCACCTCCATTTGATTTAACCCCAAAATTAGAAGCAATGTTTAAAAGTGAAGCATTCTAGAAGTTGACTGGGAGATCTGAAAACCAAAAAAAAAAATTTTTTTTTTTTTTTTTTGGCTAAAGCAAATGAGTAGCAAAAACATCTGAGATGGTAGGTTTCAATTGTATATTTGCAACATTATATCTAAAGTTCCACATACAGTATGTACCAAACTCCAATTCAGTTTTTGGAAGTGGCCAAAGGTTACCAACTTCGATAAAGTATGACAATTCCTGGAAAAACTTTCATTTCAGAGAAAGCCACCAACTGTCGCATGAAACAAAACCTGCCACCATTTTTTACTTGAAAGAGCCTCTCAACATACTCGGTTGCAAATGGCTTGAGAGAGTTCTGAGCGGTGTGTTCCATTTATCTGTTGCAGCATACTTCTTCATAGTTCATACCCTTTGAACTGTGTTTTCGTTTCAATAACCAACAAAATTTGTGTGAGAAACTGCAGGAAAATTCATTCCAAAAGTTAAAAAGAAGAGCATTATCAGTACTCAACCTGTCACCATGCTCTAAAAGCCGATTCACTTGATCAATATGAAATTAGGTTCTTGGCAACAACTCCTCAACATCCTTCTCTGGCACATTAAGCTCCTGCATGCCAACAAAATCCAATTAGGTTCTTGGCAAAGGTTAGCAGGAAAGAATGTGATCTCAATGAAATCTCTCTTTTTGCACGTTGTCAATCCAAAATGACAAGCTCTGGAAAGAACGATGTAGGAGCATGTCGTATTCAGCGTAAATGCTGCAAAAATTGGTTAAAAGTTTTAGTAGATCCAATTGCATTACCGTCGCAGTAAGAAATTCTTGGAGAAAAATTCAGTTGGCTAGATCACAGAACTATTCAAATCCACAAGCACAATGCCACTTTTTTCGAACGCCCTAACTAGCAGAGTCAAGCATCCCAGTTTTCATCATCAGATCAATGGAAACTGAACACAAAAAATGCAGACGGGCAAGGTGCCTTGTTCAAGCAAAAGTGCACTGATAAGTTCCATTGCACACTATAAGATATTATCTCTATCTATAAAAGCCAGTTGTTATCACCAGTGAGCCAACGTCTTGAAGAAAGAAACTTGAAAGTACACAACCCTCCAAGCACATGAAGCACTTGAACCTCAAAACCAAAACCAAAGTGATTCGTATATTCATTAAAGATAGGGTAAAATACCCAAAAACTCCATGTGGTTTGCTAAATGTTCAATTTAGCTCCCTCTAGTTTGAAAACCTACACTATAACTCCTTGTAGTTTCAACTAAATTGAAATTGAACGGAAAGCATCTAATCTAACGATTATACGTGAAATGTCAATATTGCCCTTATATAAATGAACTCGTTATGATTTGTTGAATGTTCAATTTAACTCCGTCTGATATGAAAAATTATACTATGACTCCCTATGATTTCGACTAAATTGAAAATTGAATGGAAAGCATCTCACGTATAGTAGGAGTAATATTGACATTTCACACACAACCGTTAGATTTGATGTTTTATGTCCAATTTTCAATTTAATCAAAATCATAGGGAGTTATAGTGTAAGTTTTCGAATCAGAGGGAGTTAAATTGAATATTTGTCAAATTACAGAAAATTTTTTGGTATTTTACCCTTTAGGATATGTAATAAGGATAGAGCAAATAGGTCACGTATATGTATGCTTATTTATCTGTTTTCTTTGTGGTATTTGATGATGGTTTGATTCATGCGTGCATATGACCTTCTTGAGGTCTACTTTAATAATGACGCTCAGTCCATTTGTTTTGACCTACCAAATACCAATTCAAAGATTTCCATCGTATCTTTCCCACTGCAAGAATTCACCCCATATTTTAAACTAGTGGCTACATAAGGATAAGGGCAAAGCATTCTAGACAGCCACTCCACGCAAGCTATGACAAGCCCATAAATTAAAAAAAATGCCCATCCATTCCATGTCCAAAATTTTACCAAAAGAAAAAGGATATGAGTATATAATTAAAGATTAAAATTTTTTAGGGTAAATTAGATTTATCTCCCCTTAGATTTAGTCAAATTACAATCTAGACCCTTAGATTTGACCCTATTATCAAAAGACCCTCAAATACAAAAAATTGGTAACGTTTACACCCGTTTTGTTAGTGGAGGTTCTAAAATACCCTTGAAGCCTCTTCCTCATTCTAACGACATTCAAAATTCTAGCCTCATCAAAATAGGTAGCGGTTAGTCTCGTGCAAGCTGTCAAAGCCACTGCTACTCGAAACCTTAATCTTTAATTGTTTAAATCCTCTCTCAAAGAAAAAAAAAATGAAATATTGGGACACAATTTGTTGTATAAAAGATCTAATATTATGAAATCTACCAAAATTCAATTGCAAAATTATCACTGCCAGATTCATGCCAAACTCTAGAAATGTATGTCCACACATAAAGACCATTGTTGGATTGAAGTAATTAAGGTGAAGTTTTGAGTAGATCATTAAGTACATATAGATAAATCAAGTTAAAATTTATTATTTAGACAAACCAAAATGAATCAACAAGGACCAAGCTTTCAGATCTGAAGCAAACTCGGTTAATTTTATAGTGCACTGATTTCTGTATATGTGTGTAGAAATGGCATTACATGGTTCCTCCTTTTTATATAATGGATTCAATTCCAACTAGATGATGCATGTTGAAGTTGATCCAAGTGAAAAATATAAAATTTCCCAGTATTTTTTAAATGCTATTGCTAGCCTTACTGTGTTTGTCGCATGAGGCCATCCGGTGATCGTTCAAGTCAAGTTCTTTTAAATGTCTCCTAACTTCAATGGTAAATACATCGTTCTGTTCAATTTTCAAATTTTTTTTGCCCTTTTTTTTGGGTAGTAGCACACAAAGTTATTTCCTTAATTAGGTTAATAAAATGATGCAAAAAGTTGCATGCTTATATGCTTTAAGGTACTTAATCAAATAGAATTTGAAGATTTTCAAGCCTTTGATTATTGATGTTCCGCTATTGTTGGCTTTTTTCTATCTTCTTTCCCTTGTTTTGCTTCCAATATTTAAAGTTTCCATCTTAATATATTTTTCCTTTTTCCTCATAATTTGGTTGCTAGTTTTTTCTATTGTTCTACGACATTTGCTCGAATTTTTTTTTTCACCTTCACATAAGAATGGCTCTTTCAAGATTCTTCCTTTTTTTTTTTTTTTTTTTTGGGGTGAAGATTCTTCCTTTTAGCACTAGGGTACTTGTGTCATTCTATTTATCCATTAGGTACAATCGGACGGTGTAGCTGATAGGGGGATAAACGTAATACGGTCGAACCTCAAGGATTATTTTATAATTTGGCCAAACCTTGAGGTAGGTAAATGTAATTAACGATTTTTTTTTTTTTTCTCATTGTTATGAGAGTATACGAGGTGATTGAACAGTTCTCACTGACGGACTCAACACTTGCGGTCCGCTCCGATCGATGTCGTCGGCTATGGCATGCATATTCCGGCGAAGTGTTCGCCGTAGCCCGACCTATCTTCGATGTAAATGTTTGTCAACGACTCCCTCGCCGGGCGTAAAGAATCAGAAGAATGAAAGAATAGAGAAGATACTGATAGCCAACAGGGGAGAAATCGCATGTCGAATTATGAGAACTGCCAAACGATTGGGGATTCAAACCGTTGCCGTTTATAGCGACGCCGATGAGCACAGTTTGCACGTCAAGTCCGCCGACGAAGCCGTGCGTATAGGTCCCCCTCCCCCTCGGCTCAGCTACTTAGAGGCGTCCGCCATTATCGAAGCTGCAAACAAAACTGGCGCTCAGGTGAAAACAACAAAATGAACTGGACTAATTTCATTGTTTTATTGGTTCCTTATTGCTTGATCAGTTGGAAATTAGAATTGAAAGAAAGGGAGAGAGTTCCAGCCCAGCTGCATTCTGCGTTTTGAATTTATACTTTTTACTTTGGATTTATTTTGCCACTGCTCTCTGGTAGCTCCGGATGTTTAGAATGTAGGTTCTAACTATGTAATTGGTATTTTGTTCTTTGGAAAGAGAGAGCGTATATTTAAAAACAAAGTCTTCCTTGATGAATAGGCTATCCACCCAGGTTATGGTTTCTTATCAGAAAGTGCTGCATTTGCTCAACTTTGCGAAGATAAAGGTTTAATTTTTATTGGACCTCCTGCATCTGCAATTCGAGACATGGGGGATAAAAGGTACTTGCTGGATTCACACTGCTTGTGCGTAATTTTTTAAAAAAATATTTGGGTTTTTCTACATGTATGTGGGGCTTTGTGTTTGAGTGTTTTTTACATCTATATCTGCAAGTTCATAGTATGTAGTTTTGTGTTACACCTATAGTATCTTAAATATAGCCAGACAGTTTTTAATTATGAACACACCCAGCTATAAAACGCACGCAGGAGGAGTTATGAGCTATTCAAATTACTACGGATAGGAGATAGCGAGTTAGGGGGTTTAATGTTGGATAAAGTTGGATGCTAGTTTGTTTCTTCATTCTATGCTGAGCTTTACTGAGCTGCGGTCAGGCTGAATATTGAGGTCAATTAGCTTCATATTCGACATACTTTCCAAGTTTTGTTGATTATTGGTGACCCTTTGCAAGTTAGTGCTCGCGACGCTCTAGCTTTGATTCATTGCTCGATTGCTTCCCTTCTCTTTTCCCCATTCTTCATGATACTCCTAGAAAAATCCATTAACTTTCTCGTTAGTCTATGTGTATCTTTTAGATAATTAGTGGCAACTATGAACTTCACTTCACATTTTTGCAAGTTTGTACTTATTCCTACTTTTCTTATTTTTACTTGTTGCAGAGGCTGAGCAATAATTAGCTAACCATTATCATTCTGCAATGCAGGTTTTAAATATTGTTAATGAAACTTTGACCCTTTCTGTTCCTATCTTATTGCATTAATCTATCTGAAGCCTGTTAATTTTATATTGCCTATTTTGCTCTTAACTTTTTACTTATATGACTCCATTTATTGCTGTAATATGTTCATCTGTGCCAATTTCGTTAAGTTCGTCAACATGAAGTGGAAGTATTTCTATGTTGTGAGGAGGTCAATTCTAATATATCTTTTTGGGTTCGGGTGGTCAGTGCTTCAAAGAGAATTATGGGCGCAGCTGGTGTCCCACTTGTGCCTGGATATCATGGTCAAGAGCAAGATATTGAGCTTATGAAGTTAGAAGCTGAGAAGATTGGTTATCCTGTCCTCATCAAACCAACACATGGTGGTGGAGGAAAGGTGTGCCTTTTGTTGAGCTACCATTGATATTGGTAATGTTTTTGCATACTAACTGCAATTACAGAGGTATCAAAAAGAGTGAAAAATGTTTTTCTTGAAAATTAGTAGAAATCCTTTGATTTGTAGGCTTAGAAACTGTAATATTCAAGGTGTGAAAACAGTAAGCTAGGGGGATAAAAATTGTAATCTACAAATTTACACATATCTTTTTATAATCAATTTTGCGAATCATTCATGCAGTCTTTGATCTGGTATATCACGAGTCATGACAGTTTCCAGTTTTTGTGATTGTAACCTGCCTCAATTTTGGAAATGTTTCTCCATATGTGTCTGCAGATGAATGCAGCCGACGATGTTAACATTTGAGTTGTGATTTTAAAACTCTCTGGTTGGGCTTAGTGGTTAGAAGAAGTTTTTATGGTTATGCTTTACCCCTTGCTGTCCGATGTTAGTCATTTTTCTTTGGGGAATTGTCAGAAAGTAATTGATAAGATGCAGTTCTAATAGCTGAATCATATAATCAAAGTGGAAAAGAAATGCTGTTAGATAATGCAACTGATTATTAGTACTGTAACTTTCACCTGCTTAAATAAAGAATTCTGTTGGAGGAGGAAGTTTTCAGTGTTGTGACAATTGCTGGGAACTTTGAACAGCGGAGATTTGCTCCTTGTTCAAAAGAGTATTTCATCCATATCTCTGTTTGTCTGTTATATTAGGGTATGAGGATTGTACAGAATCCTAGTGAATTTGTTGACTCATTCCTGGGAGCACAACGTGAAGCTGCAGCATCATTTGGCGTAGATACTATCTTGCTTGAAAAATACATCACAAAGCCAAGACATATAGAAGTCCAGGTACTTCCCACGTGATATTAATTATTTAATATGTGCCTTGTGCACTTTTACTTGCCATTTTTGGTTCCGTTATACAATATTTGTGCTAATATTACTCCTTTTAATTTAAATTTGTTTGTAGGTTTTTGGAGATAAACTGGGTAATATTATTTATCTCTATGAGAGAGATTGCAGTGTGCAGAGAAGACACCAAAAAATTATTGAAGAAGCTCCTGCAGTAATGCTTTCTTCCTCCATTTCTAACCCTCTTAGCTTGCACCTGTTTTTGTATTGAAATAGTGATGTAAATCCTCAATTTTCAGCCAAACATTAACAGCGACTTTCGCAACCACTTGGGCCAAGCAGCTGTTGCCGCAGCCAAGGTAATGCCAATCATTGCTTATCGGATGTCTTGCAGTGGTGAAACTTAGTGAGGGTTGTCTCACATAACCAAAGCACTCATCAATTGCTGCTGATGAAATCATGCTAAATTATATTTCTGTTATCATGGGTGGCACTGTTGTTCTTTTTGTTTTGCACCTATGCTTATAACGTTGTTGCACTCATGCATACCTTATGCAAGGGGTAAGTTATGATGATATAATTTACCTTCCATCTCAATTGAAATTCCTGCTGTTTGCTCTCTCATATTTTATCCTATTTCATTAGATCTAGGATGTGTTATGGTTCCAAAGGATGAATCGGATATGGACAGTTCAAACAGGATTTAATTCTTGATCTAAAATCCACTTCATATATATATATATGTGTGTGTGTGTGTGTGTGTATCTATATATATATGTATATATATAAGGGGAAAAGCTAGAAGATTCTTAGATGGTTCAATTTACAAAAATGTGAAGTTTTTTCATTTCAACCAAAAGCATAGAAAATTAAAATAAATTCCAATTAGAAGGTACCATAGGTTTCTACTCAAAGGAGAAAACCCCCTTGGGATTGTTCAACAAGAAAGTGGTTTTGCTTTAGTCTGTATATTGCTTTGAGATGGGTTTTGTTCAATTTTGTTTCTTTGATCATGTCACTAATCTTTTAATCTTGTCCATTTTCTTTCTCCACATACTAATGGTTTTTTTTTTTTAATTTGAAGGCAGTTAATTATCACAATGCAGGAACAGTTGAGTTTATTGTTGATACTCTTTCAGGACAATTTTACTTCATGGAGATGAATACCCGTCTTCAGGTTGTTCTTCAGGATGAGAGTTTTCTTTCTGCTTCTAGTTCAATAGCAACCAAGTAATTTTCATAGGGTATCTTCCTAGGTGGAGCATCCTGTTACAGAGATGGTTGTCAACCAAGATCTTGTTGAATGGCAAATACGTGTTTCAAATGGAGAACCTCTGCCAATTAGCCAGTTACAAGTTCCCTTGTCAGGTTCCCTTCTTTAGAGTAACTTTGTTCCTTTCTCGACAGTTGTATTGTCACCAATGTTAACAGGGTGCATGATAGCTGATTAAAAATTTGGGTTTTGTGTTGGCGGTCTAAGATCAATTGTTAGGATTACGTGCAACCACAGGGTTGTAGTTCGAGTAGATGTTAAATTTTCAGTTCCCATGCTTGTTATTATTACACCTCCAAGTAACAGTAATCACAGAGACCGATAAGTTGTATTTATACTTGTCTAATGGTATTAAGTAGAGGGAAACTAGTTATTGCCACTAAAATCCAAACTATTACAATGAAAAGTATTTTTTTTTTGGTTAAATGTTATTTTTGGCTGCACTAATTTGGAATTACAACTTTTTCTGACAGACAAAGTAGAAAATTCTCATGACTTTCTAAATTGGTTTACCTATGTATTTCATTTGGGCCAATGTATTTTTCGTACCATCTGGGGGTGTAAAATGATTTTGTATTTTAATGGTGTGTTCATGAAATATTGGACTGATAAGGCTTCCATCGACTTCCATCAAATGTGGATCATAAATTCATAAAGTCTGAAATTTACCTACCTTATTAAAAGGACAGATTCAAGCATTCTAAAATGTGGCCCAGACAGTGCTTGATATGTATAATGAGTTAAATTTGATGGCAGGCCATGCTTTTGAAGCCCGTATATATGCTGAAAATGTTCCAAAAGGATTTCTTCCTGCAACTGGTATTCTTCATCATTATCGGCCTGTTCAAGTTTCTCCAGAAGGTGCAGTTACATCAAACTGGATGTTGCATATTCATGAAGTAAACAGTTAACATCACAGATATTGTCACAAACAGTATATTTTGGCTGTGTTTCTGAGCTCAAAAGCAAGTATACCATGTGTCCTTTGGCTAATAATCAAGTGATGTTTCATGCATTTTGTGTATGCGCTTTTTGTACCTTCTAGTGTTTCTGTTTGGGTATTTACCTCATCTTTTGGATGTTTATGATATGAATTTTTGCTCATATTCATTGCAGTTCGAGTTGAAACTGGAGTCGCGCAAGGGGATATGGTGAGCATGCATTATGATCCCATGATTGCAAAACTTGTTGTGTGGGGTGAAGATCGTTCTACTGCTCTGATCAAGATGAAGGATTGCTTGTCGAAGTTTCAGGTACAGTATGTTCAACGTATATATTTAGCTGGAGCGCATGTTTCCTTGCTGTAAAGTTGGAAAGTAGGTGCTTGTCTCCAATTCAACATGACAGGAACATTAAGGTTCAATGAGAGTCGAAGGATGGTAGCGTTGCGCTTGACAAAGTTCGTTTGTTAATAGTGAGCTCAAACGATGTACCATTCAATTTCTCCTGAGATCAGTCCTCTGCTCTGATATCTTAGGGACAAGCTTACCTTCATCTCCACACAAATCCTTCAGCTTGGCTTGGTTCTTTTCATCCCCTAAATCATTTTACAGCTTTCTAAGTTGTACATGCATTTTATTTGAATCAAAATGATAACCATGCTAACCTTTCTGACCAAGCTGACAATGTCTGGAAATGATAAGACAGTTATAATTGCAGTTCAGGGAGCCATCTCATGAGGTTGCCCGGTGCAAATATTCCACTGAGGAATTATATAAGGATGTGACTAAGCTAATATCATTACTGAGCAACTCTGAAAAGAAAATTTCCAGTCTAGATAATTTTCCCTTTTTTTTGTTTGGATGTGACAAAGAATTTCTTAATAGGTAGATTCATCTTCTATCATCTTCTGATCATGTAGGTTGCAGGACTGCCAACTAATATCGATTTTCTCTCAAAACTTGCAAATCATGACGCATTCAGAAGTGGAGAAGTTGAAACTCATTTTATTGAGCGCTATAAAGAAGAACTGTTCCTCAATCCAAGTGATTCAGTATTAGCACAAGAAGCATATCATTCTGCTAAACATGCTGCATCCATTGTAGCTGCTTGTTTTTGCCAAAGTGAACATGCAGCAGTAGAAAAAGGTATCCCAAGTAGATTGAAGACCCAGTTTTAACATTTTTATAATTAGTTACTGAAAAAACTCTCATTCTTCACTTGCTTTTTTCGGCAGGGGGACTTTCTCTATGGTATGCTCACCCTCCTTTTAGAATGCACCACAATGCCAGGCGTATAATGGAAATGGAATGGGATCATGAATGCAACAAAGGAAGCAGAAAACTATTAAAACTTTTTGTCACTTATAAGTTAGATGGGAAATATGCGATTGAGGTACTTCCATTGAAGATTTAAGATCAGATATGCATAATTTTATAGGTTTGACATTTGTAATGGAAAAGAGAAAAGCAAAAAAACTACCAACAGCTCAAAATATGTTATCCTCATTTTTAGTGATTTTATTCCATTTGCAGATGGAAGAAAACAGTTCACCTGCTCTGGAAATTGATGTAGAACACTTGTCCGATCTTGATTTTAGAGTTGAAGTTGGTGGTGTCAGCATGAAAGTTAGTCTAGCTGTTTATTTCAAGGTTTGCACATACTTATGTTATGCTCAATTCATCCAATTGGCAACAATTTCGTTTGGTAATAAAGTTACCTCTGCTTCCTGTTTGGTAAAAGTCTCTCTCCTGACCCCCCCCCCCCAAAAAAAAAAAAGGCAAAAACACGAGATGAATTGAAGTGCACATATAATGTTTTCAGGATTTGCTAAATGTGCATTCTTTGTGGAAATAATTCAGCCATGATTGACACTCTTCAAATGTAAAGTAATCTGTCGGACTTGGCTCCCTTAGTTTTTGTTGATTTGTAAATGTCTTGCACGAGTAGATATGGAGCAACAGGAATCTGACATCCAATTATATTCTCCTCCTGATCAGTCGCTTTATGCAATTGAACCTGAATAAATGGAAAACTATATGCTGCTTGTTAAGCATCTGAAGGAGTTTGGGTACAAATCTGCCTCCTACCTCATTCTCCTGAATTTTTTGCATGTCTCTACCTTCCTCCAAATTTGGAAGGGAACAAAAAAAGCAAAAGAAATGATATACTTTCTTGAACTTCTAATAGTTATCCGTTCCATAAATGTGATTGTTGATTAAAAAGGTATTATTATGAATCTTTGCTTGTTCAAGTGGATGGATAGAGTTGATGTCTTGTCAAACTTTACTTGTAATCGTAGTGGGTACACGTTTGTCTTTTCAATCATCAGTTTTATTATTATACACTTGGTTTGAGTTTGTGCAAATTGTTATTTACAATTAATATATCAGAATCTAAAATATCGTACACTGCAGAGATACTGAATCAACAATGCTTGTCTGCCATGTATTTGAAAAACTTCATGTATTTGTTCCAGATTTAGAGTACAATTTTTTCCTTTCACTTGTAGGATCAGACTGAATACATTCACATCTGGCATGGTTCTTGTCATCATTTCTTCACAAGGAAAATGAGGCTAGAACTCTTTGATGATGGTGATAAGCAACAAAAACCAGCGCTGGAGTCGGCATCTCATCCTCCGGGGACTGCTGTGGCCCCAATGGCTGGTTTAGTGGTTAAAATTTTAGCAAAGGAGAGGGAAAAAGTTGAGGAAGGACAACCCATAATAGTATTAGAAGCAATGAAGATGGAGGTTTGTATTGAAGCAGGCTGTAGTATCCTCTTTTCTGTTCAAATTATCTTGCTTGACTCTCTTCTATGGTTTAAAATTTGATTTTCTACTTCCTTCTCCCTTCCTGATATAGCATGTCGTTAAGGCGCCGACCTCTGGTTATGTTAGTGGGCTTCAGTTAACTGCAGGGCAACAGGTCTTTGACGGACGCGTTCTCTTCATTATCAAGGTTAGTCAACTTTAATGAAATGTTTGTTAGAATTGCTATTATGAAATGGGAGATGTATTGAAGGAACTTATTTGCAACTAGAAGTTTGAAAAACCCTTGATATGGCTGTCTTATAGTTTTCCTGTAAAGTTGGTGTTTACAATTAAAAAAAAAAATTGTTGGTGTTTGCTTTTGGTGTAAAAGATCCCACTGTATGTCAAACGTGACCTGTGTTACTGGGAGGCACTGTTGAGGATTGCTCTGCATCTTTGTTGAATATATTACCTCATTTTAACTGTCTAGATTGTTTGTAAGAAACAGAAAAATGCTTGAACACAACTGCAACAGCTCGAATATGACTCTACATGTCTTGGCTAGTTCGTAATGTACTCCATAAATTTGATGATTTTTGTTTCTTTGCCTGAAATTTTAGTAGAGTTACAATTGTTCTGCCTTATTGTGCTACCATCTGCTGAATATCATTATGCCCATGACAGGATAGTTGATGGCACTAAGGTTGTTCTTTTAGAGAAGAGGATAAAGCCTCGTGGAAGCAGTTTCTCAGAAGTGAAAGTGGATTAGTTCTGATTTCTATTTCACTGGAAATTACTATATATTAGGTGCCTATTCGGAATGTATAAACGGGAGGGCTTACGCACCTGTATAAGGCTATATTGCTATAGCATGGCCCATTGCACAATTGTGAAGTACAAACAATCAATCAATCAAGTGTACATTCTGAACCTGTTAACGGTTGTTGGAAAAAAAAAAGTGTACATTCTGAACACTTTTGATAAATCCTACTCATTACGTAATGGATTAATCCTTTATACAGAAATACTATATGCACATGAGCACCGTTGAATGCAAATAATAAATTTGAATTTAAATCTAAAATTATTTAAATTTTGTATTGTATTATATATATAATATTTGTGAATGTATATAAAGATTAATTCATATGTAGTATGTATGACGTGTAATTTGTCAACCAACCACATAGGCACAATTTAAAAAAAAAAATCTGATTCCTCCAAATTATTAATGGTGAACAAGCCCTCATTTGAGTAGCTCGGTGGTAGCTTCATTAGGTCCTTACTTAGAGGTCACCGTTTCGAGTCCCGCTTGTTATCGTGTAGTGCATCTTTGAAGCGGGTTCTGCACTGTTCTAGGAGGATTAGTCTAGCGTAAGTCAGTCCCGCTTGTTATCGTGTAGTGCATCTTTGAAGCGGGTTCTGCACTGTTCTAGGAGGATTAGTCTAGCGTAAGTCAGGATATCCCCAAACAATTGGAGGTTGACAATCATCATTTGGACCTTAATCCATGTTACATTTACTTTTGATAGGAACAATAAACAATTAGGGAAATTTCTAAATTATCTTTATGACTATTATTTTCTTTTGGGATAAAATCTTCTACTGTATTATCATTACTTTTGATTAATAGAAGAACCAATTTTCCCTCTCTGCCTTTAGGTGAAACAAGCTTGACTCAGAAGTGATTGCCTGCTTGGATTTGCCTTCAAATATTACTTGATCTTTTCAACAAAATGATTCCAGAAAAAGTTGATGAGATTTTGTTGCATACTGTCACTTTTTCCACACCGCAACTCAATTGCTGTAATCCTTTATCCATCCACGTGAATCATGTCCAAATAGGTTCCAGTTGAGATGGACACAAAAGTCAAAACATGATGGCCTACTTGTCCCTATCTCCTTAATTGAATAAATATGTTTTCATATATATTTCATTTATAAATGAAAACGATGTTATTCAAATTCGCAGTTTTGAGTTATGGTGCCAAAATTCAATACATCTGTTTATACAAATACTACCAATCTAAAAGCCCACCTCGGGACTAGGGATACAAACGAATTGAGTCGAGTCGAATTGAGTTTTGATTTAATCGAGTGAAATTACAATTTAGTTTTATGAAACTCAAACTAGAACTTGAACTCAACAAACTCTCAGTGTAAAGTTCGAGATTAAAAAAATAAAAAATAATTATTTTATTTTTGAAAAATAAATAAGATAATAATTTTTAACAGATAATAAAATATTAGAAATATATATGTAATTTTACTATTAAAATAACACACACACACACACACACATATATATATATAAAATCGATCTAGCTCACGAACTAATGAGTTGAGTATCTTGGAACTCGATTCGAATTCGATGCTCGCGAGCGACTCGATTCGTTTGTAACCCTACTCGGGACTATGTAGTTGAAATGAAAATATATTTGAGTTAATGAATACTGGGAGAGGAAGAGCAATAGCAATAGTTGTTAGGACAATTATTCTTAAACAGTATAACAATGCTTAATACATTGTAATTGATTTAAAACTACTTGTACACATTTGTAATAAGAGATGTTATATTCAGTTACCATTCATGTGAACCATATTGATTTAATTACGTCAAGATTTACATAAAAATTTTCAATTCTTACTTTGTTGGCAAATTTGGGCCTTTAATCGTTTCGGATGATTGTCATACACAACTGCCCTAGCCCCTTCCTCGTAAATAATAGTTAGTTTTACCTAGAACATGAGGAGGTCTACATGCATGGATGTCTAATTCACAACCGTTAAACCATACGTATTAATATTTTAGAAAAATGATATGAAATAAAAAAATTGTCTGAATACATAATGGACAATAAATGTGAAAGCCAACACATCAATATTATAGAGTTCAAATAAAAATTATACAATCTTTGAAAAATTCATACGAACACACCCCTCCCCCCAGTTTGTATCGCCTTTTTTCCACTTATTCAAGTGTTTTCTCTGTGCGTGTAATATATTAATAGAAATATTCAAATAATCGACGTGTGACGTAATTGTAAAAAATGAATAATTTATTTTGAATTGTCGAATATATTAGGATATAGAATAAAAATTTTTCTTTTAACTTCTTAGATTGAAAAATAGATTAAATTAATTAAAATGTAATTGATTTGTAATTGGCTAATTATAAGAAAAATATGTATATATAATTTCTTCGTGTTTGTAAATTCAACAATCGACATCCTAATTTTTTGGTTAGGATGGATTATAACAAATAAAAGAGAGACAAATTAATGTCGAATATCTACATCTAAAATTGACAAATAGACCACAAATTCAATTAAAAATTGATTCTTAGATGAATACAAATTTTATGTATATAAAAGAATACAAATTTTAGAAAGAAAATTAATCTTGTATACATTAACAGTGTAGTGTATACATTGTCAGATTTGAATGCATGAATACTAATTTAAATTTGAATTTAAAATATAAATTTGTCATATGTGTCACTCATCTAATTGGATATAGTATACACTGTTAGTTTATACAAAATTTATTCAAAGAAAAAGTAACACCATAATAGGTGTAGTTTTGTCCTATTAGGGGTAAAGTGACACAAAAACAAAAGATTAGGGAGTAAACTGAAAATTATGGCATATATTAGGGGAATAACTTGTAATTCACCCTTGTAGAAAACTGCAAACTTATGCTTAAAAAGACCCCATCTTTTTTTTCCCCTAGTTTAGCAGGAGAACAAGTCATATTCATGGATGACCTCCACATGTTATGATATTTATTTATATCGATTAGTCTATCCTGGACCTGAGCCAGCCTTCAGTAATCCAATTTAATCCATGTGGGAAACGATAATTTTTTCATGGGATAATTTCAGAAACCTTCCCTGAGATTTCTAACAGTTTCACTCGCCTCCCCTACGGTTTGCAAAGTATCGGCTACCTTCCTGTCAGATTATTGGGCCCTAATTGTGATATCTGTGGTGGTGAATTGATAGGAATACCCTCATAACTTATCACATATTCCGAATTTATTTTGACATAATTAGTTAAGCCAGTAATACATAGGATTAACTAACTAAACTAAAATTTGGATGCAAAATTGATTCCTAATTTCGGTTTAGGGAAAGAGCACCCCAAAAAAAAAAATGCCCTTTTAATGATTGATGTGATAATGAGAGCTACAGTCATCAGTGATTGATTACCTTGGTGAGAAATATAGTTGGTTCAGGTTATAACTTCTTTTTTTTTCCTTTTACTTTAGCTCAGCAACCACTCAACAAGATGCATTGTCATATGTTGCAGTTTCATTTTGCAGTTTTTTTTTTTTTTCAGTTGGAAGGTGTCCGGGTCTCACCCCGACTAATCCTACTAACCCTGAGGAGAGCGGGCCCCACCGATCCTCAGGAAATTACCCCAGGCAGCCCAAGCGCGGAATCGAAACCAGGACCGGCGCCTTAACTAAGAACGCGAAGTCCGAGCTGCCCATGGGGGGCACAGTTTCATTTTGCAGTTATATAGAGAAGTTGGTAAGAGTACTATTGCTTTTTACCGTTACAAGCTGTTGCACAAAGAGCCATTGGCTTTTAGCTTCCAAAATGTAATAGCAACCTTGCCTTTCCCATCAGTTTCAAATACACCTCATGAAAATTCCATTCTTGTTATATGGCTGTGTACCATTCAGCATAAATTATGTGACTAAGGACAATCTCAAACGACAGAGGTCGAATGAAGTTTTTTCTCTCCTGATGCATATTTTGTATTGTTTATCCATTTGAATTAGGTTAGATTTGATACAACCTACTTAGTTTCAGGGGAGGTAGTTGATAAATTGCAAGCGTTATGAGAGGCGAGTGAGATTGTTAGAAACCCCAGGAGAGGTTTCTCAAATTATCCCTTTTTTCATATAAACACTGAGGTTGCTTGCTCCACACACCTAAATAACTTTAGCCACCCTGCTGAATTGCTAAATTAGCCCCATATAGTTATCCAACATATCCGTGCATGAAATTAGGTCACCTCCATTTGATTTAACCCCAAAATTGGATGCAATGTTTAAAAGCAAAGCATTCTAGAAGTTAACCGAGTGATCTGGAAACAGAAGCTGTTTAGACATAATGAGGCAAATAATAATACTTGCTCATGAAAGAGCACTTTTTTTTATTTTTTCTGAGCAAATGAGCAGAAAAAAACATCCGAGACAAAAGGATTCAATTGTTTATTTGCAATATTATATCTAAAGCTCCACAAATCGTCTTTTGTATATACCAAACTCCAATTCAGTTTTTGCAAGTGGGGGTACCAACTGGATAAAGTATGACAATTCCAGGAAAAACTTCATTTCAGAGAAAGCCAACTCTCTATGAAACAAAACCTGCCACCTGCCACTGCCACCTGCCACCAACTCTCTATGAAACAAAACCTACCACCAATTTTACTTGAAAAAGCCTCTCAACATACTCGGTTGCAAATGGTTTGAGAGAGAGTTCTGAGCTGTGTGTTCCATTTATCTATTGCAGCATACTTCTTCATACCCTTTGAACTGTGTTTTCGTTTCAATAACCAACAAAATTTGTGTGAGAAATTGTACGAAAATTCATTCCCAAAATTAAAAAGAAGAGCATTATCAGTTCTCAACCTGTCACCACGCTCTAAAAGCCGATTCACTTGATCAATATGCCCATGGATCCGATTATCCAGGATAAGGGAAACCAACAACTCCTCAACATCCTTCTCTGGCACATTAAGCTCCTGCATGCCAACAAAATTCAATTAGGTTCTTGGCAAAGGCTAGCAGGAAACAATGTGATCTCAATGAAATCTCTCTTCTTGCACGTTGTCAAACCAAAATGACAAGCTCAGGAAAGAACAATACAAAACCATGTCGCATTCAGCGCAAGTGTTGCAAAAATTGGTTAATAGTTTTAGTAGATTCAATTGCATTACCGTCAATAGTAAGAAATTCTTCGAGACAAATTCAGTTAGCTAAATGACAACATTATTCAAATCCACAAGCACAATGCCACTTTTTCCAACACCCTAACTAGCAGAGTCAAGCATACCAGTTTTCACCATTAGATCAATGGAAACTGAACATGCAAAAAATGCAGATGTGTTAAGGCACCTTGTTCAAGCAGAACTGCATGGATAAGTTTCATTGCACACTAAAATATATTATCACATCTCAATCTAATAAAGCCAGTCGTTATCACCAGTGAGCCAACATATGGAAGAAAATTTTTGAACTAGCAGGAAACGTAAAAACCCTGGTTATCACCTTTGATATGAAGGGTATGCGTATCCTTGTATAAGGTTTGATGAGCTTGAGCAAGACTTGGGTTCTGACATTCTTCAGAAGATCTTCAATGTAGTTTCGGATGAAAGGATCATCCATTATAGTTCTCCTATTGCTCTGCAAAATATCAGATACGAGATAAATATAATCAGATAACAAAAGCATGTTCAATATAGCGCTCAGAGATGTAGATAATGTAAACATGGCAGAGTTTCACCTTGAGAATCTTCTCAAACTCCAATATTTCATTCCTTTGATATGCTGCAATAAGGTTGGTCATAGCCAATATTTCTGGATCATTCTTATACCTGAGAAATTGTAATAGACATCAAATAACACGTAAGATGACGAGTTGTTCATAGATTACATTTAGAACACAATTCATTGATCTTACGGTTTTGCTTCTTGACCATCAAACGGGTTAACCTGAGATTCCATCAGCATATTAGCAAGAACCAAATATCTGCAACAGAAAAAATGATACAAAAAACACATTATTGATGAAAAAAATTTAATTTGCAATTACTATTAGCAATAGTATTCATGCTCTAACTCAGACTTACTGCCATTCAACATTCAACACGTATAAACAATTTAATAGTTCAGGGCAAAATAGCACGGTTTCTGATTTAATAGTTCAGTGTGTAATGGTCTGTGCACGCATTTTACAGATACAGACCAGCTATGGGCAACAGTGTAGCACCAGCCGCTTGGTACACAAAAGGTGTTTTTAATTGCTTACTGGATCTGGGCCTTTCAGTTTGGAAGGAGTAGTCCTGACAGAATCCATTTTAAATACATTATCACTGATTTATCACAATTGGGTATTATTTGGATCTATAAATCTGATATTAACAACATTTCTCCAATCTTTCAATCAAGTTCATCTCCAGACCCAAACAGTTGCCAGGACTAACTAAATTTGAGTTTACTTCCAATGTATAGCAAGAAAAAGAGGAAAAAACCCAGATCCTTTTCTTCTTCCTTTATGTATTATATTAAAAGTGTGGGACAATATAAAAGAATGTATTGCTAAACCACCTGTATGAATTGACATCCAAAGCTGTGTGTGTAAGAACAAGCAATGACAGGCACAAAAAATCACAAGTGAAATGCAAAACAATGTCATCAGCAAAGCAGGGTATCTAGACATACTTGAGGCATTGAATGCGCCTGTGGTTTCCTGCTTCATCATAGTTCTTAAAAGCTTCAAAAAAGTCAGTAGCCGCCTCTTCCCACTGCCGCTCTGCCATATGCATTTTCCCACCACATTCACGAATAATCCCCATAATTCTGGGATGAGGTATTGCTGACTTGATTGACAGGGCCTTTTGGTATAGTTGCTGCAATGAAAACACATTCACATGATTCTCATATGTCCATAGATTGATTACAAAGAATCAGATATTTGACAAACAATCTTAATATTTCCTAGTCCAAAACTATCAAATATCCTCCACTTTGGCCATTTTCTGATAACTCTTTAATGTTTGTGTTTACCAATAGTTATAAAGAAAATTCTCAACAAAATTGACACCTATGGATCAAGTCGACATCCACAAGCTAAAAGACTATTATAAGAAGACAACAATTGCAGGCCAAAGGTGACATTCTCTTTTCCTATAGGGCCTCATGAAACATAAACTAGCCTCACTTCCATCTTGCAATCACTCACAGAACAGATGAAACTGTCCTGTCTTAAATTTTGATAAGAAATAAAAATTTGAAAACGTTCTTAGGCTTAATGATTTAACAACATGAAAAAAAAATTAGATAATATCAAAGGCTATATCACTTTTGGTCCTCCAAAGTTAGAACCTTCAAACAATTTGGACCCTCAAACTTTGCTGAAAAGTAGAGTTGTTTAATTTTCAATGTTGATCCATAAAGAAGAATTTGCATATGTTTAACTAACAACTAGCAGATGAAACTTTCCTCGAACTGTATGCAGGTATTACATGCCATGTTCTAGCTATTGTCTTGATTCTGATTTCCAAATTGCAATTGCAGTTGAATGAGTGGGATATCAAGTATGGTCTAGAAATTGGTGCAATACTTTGTTTAGTCTCTTGAATGCTTCATTAACAAGATTTCCTCCCCTCAGTTAATGAGCCAATTCCAGCAAAACATCATTTACGAATTCAGATCATGAATTTAGCGACCCATGGCTAGTTTAGCACAGCTTCTATCAAATAGGATTCTTGACAATCGACAGTTGATAACCATGTTTGAAAAAGGTTGGGGGGTGACTTGCACCATTATAGAACCTGATCTTCAAAGTTGGATATCCTAATAGCAACTTTGCTATGGTCGTATTTTTTTCCTGAATTTTTACCTTTTTTTTTAACTTTAAAAGTAAAGTACAAGTACCTTAGCCTCCATATACATGCCTGATCTTTCAACAATAATCAAGTTAGCCACAATTCTTTTAAATACTTAGTTCAGAACCAATTTATATGCATCCCTTATTTTTTGACAATAAATAATTTTTCTGCTGGTCAATGGTAGTTATAACATAAGTGCTTCTCACTGGGAAGACCTAATAATTTGAACTTCCATTCTGGTATAGGCTCCAAAACTGTTAGTTAAGAATTTTCTTTTTCTTTATTGCTTATGAAAGCATTCTGCAACTCCTCTGCAATTAATTATTCATTAAAAAAGCCTATAAAACATGAGAGAAAAGAGAAACAGAACATAAAGAAAGGAGACATTTCACTTCATTAATTCAACAAGACTTCACACAAAATAACCACATGCATACTTGGAAACATGGCCTGTTCTTCTCTACTATGTGCTCTGCCTTTTTCAATTTCATTAGCTTTAACAATCTAGCTGACATGTTATAATAAAAGTGATTTAGTTGAAGAGAGTAACATATGGATACCCTAATGATTCTGAGAAATCTACCACTATGTACCCAGGGAAGCAATCAAGGAAAGATAACCAAAAAGACATTTCATATGAAAAGAACACTCCAGATGCAGATAAATCCAGAAAAATGTTTTAGCACGATCTATACTCATAAAAGATAGCACAAAGTAAAGAACAAAAAACCTTCAGCTTCTTGTTATTCTTGGTCTCTGTATACATTTGAATTTCAATAGCATACACCTCCAAAAGTTGAGTTCCCTTTCTCTGATCATCTGAGCCATCATCTTTTTGACAAGATTTGTGAAGCTCCTTCAAAATCTAATCATGGGAATTGAATTATGTTTATATTCCAAAAGAATATACTTATTAGCTAAAACTGGTACGAAAAAAATACCTTACTCATTCTGCCATATTCACCCATATCAAACCATATCTTACAAAGCTTTAGGTTTGTCTTGAACCAGAGTCTCTGCAGCGCAAAAAAGTTAATGGATATCCTTGAGAGCAGAAATCACTCAATGTTTGAAAAAAAAATTTGACATCTGACCTCATTCTTAGCCTCTTCAAGTGCCTTCAAAGTTGTCTGATAGAACTCCTGCAGAAGACCGAAGTTCTGACTAGCAGATCCGGACACAAAATCCATAATATTATTTATACACTTTTCACTGTAATTTCGTGTTACAGCTGATTTTATGTAAGTTAACATGTCTCGGTAAGCATCCATCATTTCCTTGTACTTCCCCAGTTTATAATACAGCTTAACAGTTTGCTTTAATGCCTTGAACCCCCTGAAAATAGGAAAAGAATTTCTTAGTCACACTAATCACAAGTTAAACAAAAACGAGCCAGCAAATCAAAACAATAACAAAACACTAATGTAATGCATGAAAAAACTCTCATCTCACCATTTATACATGAGAAAAGGGCACTCAAAATCCAAATTTATTAATTTTTTTTTTAAAAGACTATTTCCCACTACAGATTGATGACAAATAGCAGAGTCCAGCATGTGCAGCCACATACAGCAAAAGAGTTGCTGGTTGCACTAAGGAAAGGATATACTAATTGAGTGAATTCACAATTAATCACACAAGAAGAGCTACTATCCTGCTTCCTTCCATGTCAGAAAGCTTGGAAGTTTTCTCGAGAGCTAAGACTTTATAATAGTCCCTTTAACGATACACATGGTTAGATGACAATCAGAAACAGAAAGAACATAGTTAACACCTTTCCAAGTAACCTGATACCCTACATCATCATGCATTCCACTGCTCATGCACCAAACAACAAATGAAGAGGTTTCAATCCCAATGGGCCTTCTCCTCACAACACTTAACAATTACTGGCTAAGGTTGATATTTTTCAATAGGGAAATCCTGGTATTATAATCATTATAAATGATCCAAGACCATACATAATCTTCAACACAGTGCAATATTCCTTGTTATATATGCACTACTCAATATCAAAATGAAGAATTAACAAGTGACAATAGATCAGCAAAACACAAAAGCATGTTCAAAGTCATTAATTGTGCCAAACATGCATTATGTGTATGAAACGATGCACAGGAAATAACATAAACCAAATCAAATCAGCAAAAAAAATATCTCTAAGGTCACAGGCACAAAGAATGGTTTCATGAATAAGATGCAAGAGAATACAGAAACCAGTGATATAAAGGGCCCTCTGCAAGAATTACAAAGGAGCAAATTGCCAACATATCCTATCCTTGTCAAACTTATCCTTTACTTTTGAAAAAACATTGCAATACCCTAGCTTGAAAGAAAATTTATCCTAAGCTACACACCAGTCAGCTTTCTCAGGTTCCATGCGGACTACTTCAGCAAAACCCTCGAGCGCTGCTTCTGGATCTGTCTCAACCATGCCTGTACACAGAAATTGTTGACACAGCTCAATGGAAAATTGAAAATGCGACAGAAGCAACACAAAACCAATAAATTCAAGGACACAGCCACAAGAAAAATACTGAAACAGCTACAATAATGCAGGAGCAGACATGTTCTCAGAAATCCAACTCCATCTATATACTATTAGTGTTTGATGACGAAATACCAAAGAGTTCCTGCTGATGTCATATTCTATTTCTAGAATTCCAAGCTTTGAATTTGAACTTGAAACTCACCAAACTCCTATGTTCCATTCAGGTTAAAATAAGTTCTTCAACATGTCACCAACTTAAGAACCTCACTTCTCTCTGTAGCAACTAAATCCTAAAAGACAACAATTAAGCCAGTATGTTCGCATTCTATCAGCCCTTAAGTTCTAAAGAACAGCATATGTCCATCCAATACTTGAGCATTTGTACCAATGGAATCAAAATTGTCAATAAACTAGAAACTTCTAAATAACTGTATGCGTATTATTTATCCTCATAGTCGTGAATATCATAAAGCAATAAACTTTGGATATGCCCGTTCGGAAGTTAAACTGATCTATTTCCCTAACCATATAATCCGGCACAAAAGGTAAAAGACAGTGAACAAATTGGCCACTTATTAGCATCCATTCAACTGGCAAACATAGGACCTATTATCTCATATCGATCACTACTACTCTCATCTGCCTTTCCCACTTCTTCGTGTTCCATATAAAAGGTTCTAAAGATAGACAAAATACTCTTCTCAGAACAAAAAGAGGGGAAAGAAAACCTACAAGTACCAAGCATTCTACTCCTCAAAATGCTTTTCTAGACCCTAAAACCTAAAGCCCAAACAGGTAAGCCAACAAAATCAAATTTCACGTATATATACTTCAAAAAAAGATAAAGTAAAAAAAAAAAAGAAGAAAACCTTTAGAGTTGTAGTATTGATTCTCAATATCAACATCCTGCTCTTCTGGGTCTTCGTCTGAGTACTCAAACCCATAATCCTCCATATCCGCATCTGCAATCAAACAAAAATTACAAAAAAAATGGGCAAATTTTGATTTTTTTTTAAAAATCAAAATTAGCTAAAGAAGAAGCTATATCCGAAAACCCTAGAAAAAAGAGTAATTAGCTATATTCAGTGCGTGTAGTGCGCGCCATAATCTCACCTGAGCCCATAATTAGTTTAAACTGTACACAAAATTGGAAGAAAAACAAAAGACAAGATTGAGATTTTGATTTTGAAGAGCTGTGAAAGCGAATGGGAGCTGGGTAAATCTAGTAGTATATATAGGGCAGGAGCAGTAATTTGATTTAGGCGCAATTGTGCAAAATTGCAAATACATACTCCTCTTTGGGGGAAATTTGCAATTTTGGTCCACAACTTTTGGGAGCGGATCAAATTATTCCCTAAAGTTTTAGGAAAAAAAAAACAGTTTGATGATGATTATGATGGAATAATTCCACTTTTAAATAAGGATTAATTGCAATATACTCCCTTCAACGACCTTTGCTTTGAACTATACTCCCTTAAACTATCAATTGAAGATATTATTGCCACCTTAGGCTTAGAGTAAGAAATTCTTAGCACATTGTTTCAATTGGGATAATTTGCAAATTTGTTATCTCAGCTAAAAGGACTACACACCAACCCCACAAGAAATGTATTATTGCCTAGAAGGCCCTTTAGATTTTTCTCTACCTTTTTTTCCTTCCCCTGCCATTTTTTTTTTAACTTTCTTCTATCGCCGCCGCGGCCACCACCTTAAGGCGGCCACTACGGCGGCGCCACCACCTTAAGCCGGGCCAGTACTACCACCGAAACTAATAAAAGGATACACAAAGAAGGCTAAGTAGCTCTACTCCCACAACCCAATCTCCAATAGTAATATCTACACGTTAAAATCGCAACTGCAAGAATTCACCTTATGCCGGCCACTACGGCGGCGCCACCACCTTAAGCCGGCCGCCACAACCACCACCGAAACTAGTAGAAGGATCTTTCTTCAACAGTTTTCTGCACATTGAAATCACAACTATAAGAATCTCAAAAAGACCATCCACCAAAACTATCACACCAAATCATTTCTAGACCAAAATAAGCATTAGTAACTCACCAAATTGATTACGAAAAACCAACTTTCACTTAAAAGAGCACGTAGAACGATAATAGCAATATAGACATTACAATTGTTGATCCTGGACAGTAGCTCAAAGCCGGAACTAAAAGACTACCAGATCAACCTAAAGGAGTTCGTGTAGGATCATGTTGTTGGAGGCCCTGATTAAGATAATAAAGAGCCAGATGAACCCATCCCCCCGACCTTATTATTATGCAAGGACGAGAACTACATACAGGTCCCATTGGAAACTGTAACGGGTTGCTTGCATGGTTGACTGATATTGACTCCAATGGGTTGTCGGCCACCACCAGTACGTCCATGAGTAAGGATTTGGTGGTGGAGACGAGCAGAATTTGAGGAAATAAAGAGGAGGAGCAAGCACGGGGTGGTGGAGGAGATCAAAGAAAAGAGGAGGTGTTGTTAGTTGTTTTTAGCCATGGGGAAGGAAGATGGGGGATGGAGAAGACAAGTTAACCCTCTTGGCCTATTTACCCTTTTAATTTGTTTGTCTTTTCATCCCTTCTTATTAGCAAATGAGAGTATTGGTTTGTTTCTTGCTCTGTATTAGAAAAAATGAAAAGAAAATTAGTTTTATTCCTATTTGTTTGACTATTCATTAGAGTAATGTGGAAAATACAACAAATAAAATACTAAGTGCTTATTGAATTAAATAACATGTAAGTTTAAATTTTTGAAATGTAATTATCTCTTTATTTAGTTCATAATTCACGATAAAAGGGATAGATTTTTATTCTTTTTAAAGTATAAGTTATTGGAAAAGCACCAATCTTGAGGTGTATACAAAATGTACTTACGAGACTGAAAACTCTATTCCAAATTTGATTAATGTTATTTATCAAAAACTTAAAATGCCTTTTTATCACCTAAAAGTACCTTTTGAATAAAAGATTAATGTTGTTTGCCAAAAACTTAGAATGCCCTTTTATCACCTAAAAGTATTTTTTTTGTTAACAAAAGCATTGCACATTCAAACAGGTTTAGATATGGATACACATTAGAATAAAATTTTGCATATCTCAAGGTCACAGAATTGTGAAGTTTTGGGTTCAAATTCCGTTCTTCACATCTTAAATCTTACTCTGTTAAAAAAAAAATTACTTGTTCTTACCATGAATTCAAGTATATCATTTGATATTATACTATTATCCATGCAAGACTTTTGACGTGAAGATTGTTTATTGTTCCACTTTTAGAAAAGACAAAGAAGGAGTTATAATCTTTGAGTTTAAACATAGTCTAACCAAAAGGGATCTTGAGTTTAAGCAAGTACGCATTAGTACTATATTTTTGCACCATTACTCGGTATGACACTTTTTTCTTTCCTTTTTTTTTTTAATGCAGTCATAGTAGGGCTGCAAACGAACAATCGAGCCACTCTCGAGCGTCTTGAGTCAAAGTTCGACTAGAGCTCGAATTAGCCAAATCGAACTCGATCTCTCACGAGATCAAGTGTATATATATATATATACTTTTATTTTAATAGTAATATTACATATCTATCCTTAATATTTTATTATTTATTAAGAAAAAATATTATTTTATTTATTTTTTTAAAAATAAAAATAATTACTTTTTATTTTTCGAGTTCAAGGTTTAAATTGGCAACTCGTCGAGGTTGAGCTCGAGTTCGAATTTGATAAAACTAAGTCAAAACTCGATTCGACTCGAGTCGATTAAGCCAAATCTTGACTCAACTCGACTCATTTGCAGCCCTAAATCATAGTTAGCAATATTGATAGCTACATGATTAATTAGCTTTGAAGTTATTGAATGAAATTCATAATTTGTCAATTTAAAGAATGTTATGTAGTTCCCTTAATACAAATTACAATAAAATTTCTATAAATTAATAACTTTGCGACCACACAAATTCTATTAATTTAAAGAGACATTAATTAATCGATAAATTAATAATTTATTAATTTATTTAGTATACATACAGTTCAAAAGAAACACTCATTCAATACCTAAATTTTATCTTAATTAGGCACTGTCGTTAGATTTACCCTTTATAAAGCTCACCTTACATTTTATTTTATTTCGCCTTCCATTGTTTTGTAATATTAATTTTTAACGGTTAATTTGCATATTCATATTTTTCATTCTTTTCTTACCCATAAAAAAAAATTTCATGCTTTCTTTTCTATAAGGGTTAGTGAGCATTGTGTAAGATAAAACCATTTTTACAAGTGACTGAGTGAGGCCTAGCTTATTACTCCATGGCAACTTGTCCAAGTGGGATCCAGCTAATTGTTTACTTGTGCAAATTTTGTTCTTCAACCAGGCTTATCTCCCCACCAAAACATCCTGTCTTCCTCCTAGCCGCTACTTTTCTCTTTGCCACCAAAATTGGCAGAAACCATGTATTAATAGTTTAAGATGGTTAAGTGCCATAATTAGTGGCGAATTTCTCAAAATATTGTTAAAATTTAAAATTGTCACAAAAGTCGTGTTGTACAGGATGTATGGATGATATAAGGGTCGCAGTAGATGTCAATATAGGCGCAACAAAAAAAAAATTCCAACCTATTTTTGCCTTTATTTTCAACTGCTTCAGAATACTTTAAGTTAAAATTTTCGGTAGAATTTTTATTTTATTTTAACCCGCAAATGACCGTTGATTAATTTATGATCAGCGGTAATGATTTGAAGGTAAAGGAAAAAAAATTTATAATCCAACTGCTGCACTCAAAATTTGCAGTGAAGGAATTTTTAATTTTATAATACTACACATGCCAAAATTTGTGGACCGTTGATGCACTTGATCAACAGCCCAAGGATCTCCGCAAGCTTCATCTGCGGCGTTGAAGAAAAAAAAAATTTTTTTCAAAGTCCTCACAATCATCTCCGCAAACTCAATTTGCGACGTTGCATTTATGTTTCCGCAAGCTTGCCTGCTTGCAGTAGGTGGATCTTCTTTCCAGGTCCATAAGCCAATTCTAAAAAAGCTGCCTTGGTGCAAGGGATCAACAGGACACTAACCAACTCCTCTGCTCTTTGTGGACACGGGAACGGGAACGGGTAGAATGAATGCATACTCGCATGGATGCCCTTGCTTGTAGAACGCACGTGGGAGAAGCGATAGGCGACACATAGGACTCTTGTCTTATTCTTGATCCAGTTGATCAATGGTCCACAAATCGCCGCAAACTATATTTGCGGGGAAGGGAAATTTTTTTTAGAAGCCGCAAAGTTGATTTGCGCCGTTAGAAAAAAAAAATATATATATATATATTTTTTAAATGCAGTAGTTGTAGATCATTGATATAAAAAAATAATTATATCAATATAATTTTACAATAATTGTATCTTGTAAATAGTTTTCTATATAACTGATTTGTTCACTCAAGCGAGAATCTCAACTTCAGAATTTCAGACTAATATTTTTATCTCTCTCACACAATCTCATATCAAAATCCCCCCCCTCCCCGGGCGCAAAAAAATCTTCTTTTTCATCTTCAAGTAGCCATTGTTGCCTATAGAGAGACTATCTATCATTGTTCTCTCCGAAAAAGGTGGTGGATTGAGTGATATTGTTGTAGGTCCGAGCGGCTACAATTGGGACGAGATCTACCACACGGATTGATACATTAGAAATATAATTGCTCTATCACTCCACACGATAAGGGCAAGATGCGTGTTGGTGGGGTGATATTCAAATTTTAAGAATTTTTCTTGTCAAACCTTCTGTTTTAGTTTCATTCAAGTTCATGTGCTAATTATTGTACCTATTTATCGTTCAATGCTACATTATTTATCGTTATTTAAATTAACATTAAAACCAAAAAATTTTAAAAAAAGTATGACTTGGATAAATTTTATGTTCATCTAACAGAATGCTTAATCACCGTTTATGAAATTAGCACAATTTTTGTACGTAAATTAAATTTTAGGCTTCCACGGTTAAGGTTTATATTAGGGTTTAGGGATTATGGTTTTAGGGTTAGTAATGTTTTAGTAAAAAATATATAAAATAAAAGGAATTGCCGCATATGAAATATGCCGCGATTCCTTATTAAAGAACTATGCTATGAGCGGCGAAGCCCTAAAAAAAAAAAAAAAAAAGTAACGGCCTCGTCTTCGCCGCTAAGTTGCAAAGGCTTTTCCCAAAAAAAAAAAAAAATTGCATTGCCCAAAAAAAAAGAAATTAAAATAATTTTTAATAAAGCCTCTGTTACCATTTCCGGCGACCCTTAATGTAGAACCATCCCCCAACTCACACCACTTTTATGATATTTTTTCATTTAAACAATAATGCGAGAAATTTGCTGTAATTAGTAGTTTGAGGAGTATAGTTCTAACCAAAAATAGTTGAGGGTATTATTTTGCAATTAAGCCTTTAAATAATATTGGCTACATTTCTTGTGCTTCTCTTTTTCCAAAAATTACAAAGGAGACAAACAAAGTGCTTTTAAAACTCTTTTTTTTTTTTATCAAAAGGCCGTTAGGCCCATCACACACTTATTGAACGACTAGGCGGGGACACCGCGATGCGCGGTGGATGGATAATTATGCCCAAATATATAGTTACAGTGTTAAATACAAAAGGAGCTTGTTTGAAAAGGTCGCTTGGCACATTTCTTGTATATTTGAGCATTTCAAATTAAGGTAGATGATCTCAATCAACGTGAAAGTGAAATTTAGAATAATTCGATAACAGAAAAGAAGTGAACAACATAAGAGTTCATATAATCTACGTAAATTATTCAAGTTGACACTAAAGTTTGAGCATGCCCAAGATTTAATGGCATCGACAAATACTATATATAAAATGTTGACACTAAAGGTTGGAGTTTTCCAAATGAAAAGAAAACATCAACCTGATTATAGCATACAAATGTTATGCATTAGATAAGTTTTAAGTTGCAATGGACCAATGATATGCCTTAGAAAGCAAGAACGTCTTATTTAGCAAGCCTCATAGAGTACATTGAAAAGAAACAAACAAATACATCGAAAATGCAATGCTTATATCAATTGGTAAAGAATAACAAACACAATCCGAGGAAGATATTTACTTAGATACATCAAAGTTGTTGTATTCCCTATTATGGAGTACAGTTAGAACATGTTATACCATGGGAATTGACCATCTACACCATCCTTATCAAAGGTGAGGAAAGTGTAGGTGGAACTTCTTTTATCAGGAACAGAGACTAATGTTTCTCCAGGCTACAATTGATGCTCAATCAGAAAGATATCCCAGCTATCTGCAAACTGCCTCTCACGCATTTCAATTGTCATTGTTTTCCTTCCAGTTCTCAAAGTAATTGAAGGCGTCAGGTCACTATGTATGAAGTATCCAACAAATGTTGGAACTTTCTGTTGTTGTTTAGACAAAATTACGAACGTGATTTAATATGAATGGTAAGAACGAAATGAAAAATACCCCAAACTTACAAATTTATAGTTGTTTTGTTTGGTAACTACTTGATAGAAGCACACACCTTCAGGTAAGTTTTGAACAAATTTTGGTTCATCGATGATGATACTTGTGCCGTATTAATCTTTGTCTAGAGTTCACTAAAATCAAATTATGTATACTTGAGGTAAAAAACATATGGGGAAAAAAATATACCAAGTTCAAAACAAAATTGAGGACGAACTTTAAATCTATTTTGCTTACTGTCTGTAGCTTTCCCTTATTGTGGACTGAATCAAGATTTAAAACAACTTTTCCCGTAGTGTATAAGAAGCATATTCCCTTGTTGTATACATGAATCAATTTCACTAATTTTATCATTTAAACTGGAACTCTATAGTCATGTTTTCTCAATTCAGAATTTTTCTGACGCATCTTCATCTGAAGAAGGCATCACAGATAAAGTTCATTTCTTTCCATTCTCTATGTTTGCCCATATATGTAGTTCCATCAAATCTTAGGAAGCAGGAAAAAAATGGAATGCAAGACATGTAAACCACCCTGTAGGATAAACGTGAAGTAGCATGCATGATAAAAGAGAATCATAAAAAATGTTTCACATCAACTATCACAGCTATAACATGTCACTGGAGGAAAAATAAGAAGAAAAAAAAAGGAGGTAAAGAACGAATACCTGTTTTTTGAAGGAACAGTAGTAGTAGGCAAGAGGATGCTGAGGATAATGTGAAGAGCAAGAAACCAAAGCAGCACAACACATGTAACAAAGAAGCTAAACATAGAACTAAACAATAAAAACGAAAAAAAATGATGCAAAGTTAGTGATCCAAGACAAAATCTCCAAACTTGCACCTACAACACATGAAAGCAAACTAATAAGAAACCTAAAAGGAAAAAAAGAAGACAGAAAAAAGATGTTAAGAAAATAGGAGGTCAGCAGTTAAATATTTGCATCTTTTGTTATTTTTGCCTGAAAAAATACCACTGTTTTAAATGTAGAAATCCCTTTCAAAGAGTAAAAGAGCTTTGACAACTCAGAATGAAAAAGATCAAACAGCCAGTAAATTCTTCTGATGCCCCAGACCTGTGACAATGCTTCCTATTCAGCTGAAGGCATTTTCTTCAAAGCTAGTTCTGCGGCATCCTTAAGCTGCAATTTTTAGTGGGTAAAGCGTTAGAAAATAAAATGATGGTTAGCAGTTCCATAATAGCACCATTAAAATGACATACACTCAAATTTGCCTTGACACGATTCCACAACGGAGGTATGTCAGTAGAGGGTTTTTTCACAGAAAGCCCTGGAGGCTTTGCATTCTTGAAAAAGGAATGTTTCAACAGTTTCTCTGCAGTTGGCCTCTTTTTTAAGTCTTTCACCAAGCACATTGCAACCATTTCTCTAAAAGACTGTTCGAAATTGAGGAAATGCTTCAGCAATAAAAACCATAAGAATGAGGAAATGCAGAAGTAGAAACAAACAGAAAGAATATGCAATACAGGATTGCAGTGGTCTTGTTACAGGACATAAAAAAATTACAAAAACCAAAACAATTGCTTATGGTCCACAGTTCAATTCAGCATCAAGCTTAGTTTAATTCCAGAAGTGAAGCAATAAATAAAAACAAGGGGGGAACAGATAGTGTAACATGTTAATGTCATCCCTAACCCATGTATTTTAATAGTCATTCAAGAAGGCAAAAAAAAAGAGAGAGAGAGAGAAAGAGAAAGAACAAAGAAAAAAAATATATCGCATCTTACCATTTTTCTCAATAAGCATCACGACCATATGCTAACTTAGTTTGTTATTATCCAAAATTATGTCTACCAACTGTGTATTCCCACTTAATCCAGATGCCTTGTTAGCTGGCATGAATGAAAACCCATCTAGAAGTTTCATGCACTTCAATCCCCATTTAACCATCAAGAACTCAATCAGGTGATGCCCACTGTTTACAGTAAAAAGAGAAATAAAAAATTAACATAAACCTGTGATACACCCAAGCGCGGTACCAAATGTCCTTTAGCCAAGAAAAAATCAGGAATTGAAAATCCATAACCACCTTCTGTTGTGGTAAGTTGTTATAAAAACCGAAGAGGGAGAATTCTGGAGCAAAAATGTCACAGTAGCAAAAAGATAATCAAATGCTTCAAAGTGCATGCGTGGTAAAAACATCTTTCCAGTTAAGTGATATGTGAAACAAAACCAAAAAAGTCACTATATTGGGAAGAGAAAAACAGGGACAAACCTACCACTTGTTTCATATAGGACATCAGCTCCAAGGATAATATTTGGGCACACGGTGAATATCTGTTCATCCCAAACACCCCATGTAAGTCCCAGCACCTTGCAATACATATAAATATGACCAGTTATAAGTTTATTGGGCTCTAGTCAAACGTGGCGTCAGATTATGGTCTTGATATAGAAACTAAGTATGCAATGCATCATTTATCTGTGAAGAACTGAAGATGCATCATATAAGCTAGCGAGTTAAAATCTACTACTATCAAATAAAAAACCATTCCATACTTTGCATGTCACATTATTCAGCCCACATTCTCTCCTCATATTAGCCAGCACCTGCACATGTCAAGAACAAAACTGAAGCAAGTAGAGATGTAACAAAACTACAAGACACAGAAATTACTCTAAACTATAAGCCAAACTTCTAAAAAATAAATGTCTAAAACAGCATAAAAAAAAAGACAACGAAGCAAAAGTGCTTAGATAATAATAGTCCAAAACACATAAATCTGTAGCAAGAAACTCGCCGAGGCAATTTTCCTGAAAACTCATCCAAGCTGTTTTTTGTCCCGAAAAACTGCAAAAATCTCTTCTAAACTTGAAAATCAAGAAGGCTACCGATAAATAAAAATAGTTCAAGCAAAAAAACAACAATAGGCTATTGATTTAAAAAATCATTGATAAAAACTCTTAAACATAACCTCAAACCTGAAAAAGATGGCTCCTTTATCATTGATCCCTCGCTCTATTGGGAAAAAACAAAAAAAACCCACAACACGGTTTCTTCAGAAAGCAAAAAAATGTACAAAAAGAACTCGGGCATAAGAAAGTGGAGGAATTAGAAGAATCAACACTTTTTCCTCTTTCCTTTATTTTATTTTAATCAAAACATTTTTTTCTGCTCAACTGATTTTTTCACCATCTATTCTCCCGTAATAAAAGGGAGATGGAAGAAGAGAAGAGAATAGGAAAGTTGAATTTGATGGGGATCTCTTCACATATCTCATATTGACCACAACTTCGGGAATGCACAATGGGTAATGTATGACAGAGAAAGGCTAAAGAATGGATAGGACTGAGTGGTCATCTCAAGTCCATCGCTTCTAGCAAAAGGCATAGATGATTGATTGATTAAAAAAGGAAAAGGAGAAACAAAGGGGAGAGGACGACTGGAGTGGTTGGGGTTGGTGGAGCTTTCCAGTGAAGAGTCTGAAGACCAATGCACGAAAGAAAGAATGAAAGAAAGAGAAAAAAAGGTCATGTGGAGCAAAAGGGAACTTGGTTGGAGCCGGTAGAGAAAAGTCTGATGAGCGGGCAGAGAGGTCGCTGATGACCTCAACCAATCGCCTGCAGAAAACCACAGTAGAGCTAAACAGTGGCAAGGAAAGAGACAGAAGCAAGCCTGGGACGGAAGGAAAGATGAGGTGCAACGACCACACAAACAAAAATTCACTTGCAACGAAGGCAAAATCATCGCCAATCCCCTAACGCCACGTCACCATCGAGCCAATCCCCTCTCACCACGCGGAGGACGACCACGTCCGACGTGGATACCGGGCGTCCGCCCTTAGTCTATATGGTTAATGATAAGAGGGCTCCATCAAGTTTGCAATAGAAGAGATTTATCTAGAAAGATTAGCATAACTATTGACTTTCTTGTCAATAGTGAACAAAAAGTACTAGCTCTGGTTGAATAGTTCTAATGTTTTTATGCTAAGTTGAAAAGCTTGTAATCCTTAGACATGTATTTGATCCGATGAATACCAACTTTAGAGTTGGATTCGATTTCAACAAAACCTTAAATTCTAAACTAGCAAAAAGGCTTGATGGAGACCTCATAGTTCTGCAATTAAATTAGAAGTATTAGCCTGATGTTAACTAACAATTGCGTTATTTATGTCTTAGATCATTTTGGAAAACACCGCACCACTTCTCATGCTTGAGTTATTTACAATGAACCTGTCCACAATGACAATCAAAGCGCGGTCTAATTGGTAAGATATTTCATATATAATTGAGAGGTTCGAATCATCACGGGGTAATTGAAGAACTACTACTAATCCTTTTTTAAAAAACAAAAAAAAATCTGTTCACATAACTTTTAACCCAATACAATTTGAAAAAATTTCAATCTAGGAGCCCAATGAAATTTTCACTGGAGAGCATATGTGTCTAAGAGAATGTTACACATAATTGCATCAACACCCTTACTGATTGATAGGTTAAAACCACCATAGGCACATTCCTCCTCCTCATAGTCGAAATTCTATTTGTAAATTCCATTCTAACCATGACAAAATCAATAAATCACAAAATTGCAGCCAGAATATCTATAGCAATCTCGAATTGCGTGAAATGTCATTCTTGAACATCCATAGCAAATGGGGCATAGATCATCTTGATCAAATATGCATACGTTCTAAGATTCGGCGTAAGTACTATATCATGATGCATAAGCTAAAGTAGCAAATTGACGTACTGTGAATCTCCATGTTGGGGTTCAATCCAGAGGAGTTGAGTGAACAGTGCACTATTTGAGTAAAAATATTTGAACTCAATTTTATTTTGTTTTACTCGAATTCGACTAGATCTAACTTGATCAAACTTAGTTGAGCTTAATCCAGTTCAATTAAGTTCAAGTTTAAATAAGGGATATAATAGACATTTCAGACTAATACATGTGAAAATTTCAATTTATATATGTATGAGATTTGGTTGAACTCGATTCAGTATTAGACACGAGCTATTTGCAGTGCTCGAACTCAAATTCGAGTTCAATTAAATTCAAGTTTTGACTAAACAAATTTACTAGTGATTTCTTTTTTTTTTTGAGAAAAAATTTACAAGTAGTTGAATTGAACTTGATTCATTTACACCCTTAATCTACTCTATGCTTCAATAAACTCTTCCAACAAATTGGATTGGTGCCTATTAGAATGCTGCCACTGAAGCACATCCAGATTGTGAAGATCACTAACTACAATTACCTACTGAAGAATTGAAGTCTTTTCCACACCAAAATAGATTGCCCCAGATTGCCCCGACTGTTAATTGTATTGCCTTCTTGGCTTGATTTTGACCTGCCTAGCCTATCACAGGTTAGAGTACTTTCAAAGAGGGTTAATCTTAAGCCACTTGTCAAGTTTTAAGAGTGTAATATGCTTAGGTCTATATATATATATATATATATATATTTTTTTTTTTTTTGTCAAATGTCAACTTCTACATATATGTAATGGATTACAGATTAGTCAGCACAGCAGATTTACAAAAGACTGGCAACTGCTAGGAAGTCATTGTGGGCCTCTCTATTAAGCCACACAGGGAAGGATTGCTTCCACCTAGTTTCTTGTAACAAGTTAATTGCTAACTTAGCTAACCCATGGCTACACAGGTTCATTTCTCTCCTAATGTGAAAGAAGGAGCATTTCCAAAAGGATCGACTCAGTTGCCTGATGTCTTCAATTAGCATATCCAGAGAGGTTAGGCCTTGACATCCTATATTGATTCTATCCACAACAGTTTTGCAATCAGAGAGAATTGATAAGGACGTCATGTTTTCCTCTATGGCTTTGCTCAAGGCTGTTCGAATGGCAATAGCCTCCATTTCTGCTACATCTCTGGCTCGTGGATGTGAGATGGACCATGTTGCAAAAATCCTACCATTGTTAGCTTTAGCAATAATCCCCACTCTTGCTTTCGCTTTGTTCTGGTTCATTCCTGCATTCGTGTACATAATAGAGCTATGCTATTCCATCAGTCCAACTAACATGCGATGTCTGTTTTCTCGCTGGGAAGCCTCTTCATTGGCCATCTTAGCATTTCTTCCTGACTCATCATACTCCATCCACTCCTCCATTGCTTTTTTGGATACCTGGTGCCCCTCTTTCAGTGCCTGGTTAAAGTTCCACTCATTTCTTGCCTTCCAGATTTGCCAAAAGAAGTTAGTTGTGATCTCAATGTGTTTAGTCCTATCTTTCCGGCTAATTACTTAGAATATTGACAAAAAAAAAAAGAAAATTCGGACGTTTAGGGTTCTGACAGGGGTGTGGTATCAATCTACAGCCCGGCACCTAACACAGATTTTTTTAAAAAAAGATGACAGGCTGCCGGGCTGACAGCCAGTTTGCAAAAAGTAAAAAAAAAAAAAAAAGGCCTGACTCATATTCATAAGTCGACAAAAAAGGAAAAGGCTGGCGGAATCTCAGGAAACGTGTGTTTAGGAGCAGACTCTAGTCTGGTGAAAATTTACTCTAGTAGCTAGCTAGTAGTAGTGGTATCTGTATGATAATTAAGTTTCCAAGGGGAGCAAGTCTGGCGTGTGAAGAAATTTACCAGCGAAAACAAGCCATCCATTTTCAGCTAAGCAGCTAATTATCATTTATGATTTATCACTCCCTGACTGCCTTCTTCTGCTTTTGCTTGCTGCCTTCTCAATTCTAACTTATCCCGTGCAAATACACTAGAGAGCCTCACAATCATTTTGCTTTGCTACAAAATATAACACAATAAGTATATAGTAGTAGTAATTAATATACTTAGAAATATTACATTATAATTAAGTTCTTAATATATAGCCAGAAGGAAAAAAAAAAGAAAGAAAAAGAGAGCACTTAATTAGATAGCCAAAAAGTTCAGTCCGACATGTTATTTCAGATGGATGTTTCAGTTTAATCAGGGTTAGGGGTGAAATTCATGAAATTTTCTTTGAGTAAACTAATTTCTTTTGTTTCTTTCTTTCTTTCTTTTTTCCACCCTTTTAGAAACCATTTTTTTTATTGACAACCGATTTGTTCATTTAAATTCTTGATCATGGATTAACGTTCTAATTCTCCCTTCCATCTCTTATAAACACAAATATGAAAGCTTGATATATATGAAGCAGCATAGGGTGTTAATGGATGAGAGTTGGAAACTTCATCCTTTCCCCATAACAAAAGAAAAGAATAAAATAAATATTGAGGTCAGTCCCCTCTATCATGCGACCAAAAAAAAATAATGAAAAATGGAAGTGTGGAAAAACTGAAACAAAGACTTATGTGTCTAACGTGCAGCTTCTTTTTTTTTTTTTTTCAAAAATCAACATCTTCATGCGGTTCATTTTGGTGAAAATTGCTTAATTTCTGTATCAGTGACGAAGAGAACAAGTCATGAATATGAGTCCGCCAGCCAATGAATATGATTTTGCCATTCTTTTCCATTTTTGTTGACTTATGAATATGAGTCAGGCTTCTTCTTTTTTTTTTTTTACTTTTTGTAGACTGGTTGCCGGGCTACAGAACCGGCAACCAGTCAAAGAAAAACTTTTGCAGCCCGGCAGCCTGTCATCTTTTTTTTAAAAAAAATTTGTGTCAACCCGACACCAATAGATTGATACCACACTCTTGTCTGAATAATAAGTATCCGACTTATCTTTTTTTTGCCAATATTCTAAGTAATTAGTCCATCTTTCCTTGATCTGGCTTCCTGCATTTGTTCCCACCATTTCCAAAAGTTCCACTTATTATCTTTGATACCGTCCCATGAAATAGGAAAAGTTGCCCATGCCAGCTCTCTAGTCTTGCACTGAAGTAAAGCATGTTCAGTTGTTTCTTGTTCTTCCCCACAGTACTTGCAAAGAGGATCTCCCTTGCCCGTCCTTCTAAAAATTTGCTCTTTAGTTGGAAGGATGCAATGGAGACATTTCCACAGGAAGTGTTTAATTTTGTGTTTGATATTCAGTTCCTACAGTTGATTCCAGACCTTGATCTTTCTTTGTTTATGCTGGAGTTTACTTGCGGCCTATTTGTCTCTCTAATCTCTTTGATTCTCTCTTTGGCCCTAGCATACCCAGATTTAGGGGAGTAGTAACCATTTGCTGTGTATCTCCATTTGAATCTGTCTTTTTTTTTGGAATACACTCAGAGGAATTAGCATGACCGCCTCTGCTTCCTCCTTTGAGAAAAGTGCTTGGATGATGTCCTTGTTCCATTGCTTTCCCTTAGTCAAGTTGCTAACCTTGGTCAGTTGGCAGCCATTTGGTTTTGGGGAGGAGACTCTCCCAGTCTTTGAGCATTCTCTCCATCTATCCTTCCAGATTTCCACTGTTGTCCCATCCCCCACTTGCTTCCATACCCCATTTTCTAGCATCTCTAATGAACTATGCAAACTTTGCCAAATCCAAGAAGCTCTAGCCTTTACTTTGGACTCGAAAATATTAGATTTAGGAAAGTACTTGCTTTTCATAACTTTACTCACCAACAAGTTGGGGCAAGTAAGGAGCCGCCATACTTGTTTGGCTAGCAATGCTTCATTAAAGCAAAGTAAGTCCCTAAACCCAAGTCCACCATTCTCTTTCCTATCCGCCAAATCAGTCAATTTCTTCCAATGCATTCTTTTTTCCCCTTGATCATTTCCTCACCAAAATCTGGCCATCATCCCGCTTAACTCTTTGTACAGGCTCTTTGATAGTCTGAACACTGACATAGCATAGGATGGGAGTGCAAGAGCTACTGATTTGAGCAGAACCTCTTTCCTTGTATTACTCAGAAGTTTACCTTTCCAATTCTGGATCCTAGACAACATATTTTCTTTAATGAACCTGAACACACTGTTTTTGGACCTTCCAACAACTAAAGGTAAGCCCAAGTACTTCCTTTGTGACACTTGTTGGATTCCTCCTAGCTTCTGCAGCACCTCCTCCTTCTCTCTACCGTTTGTATTTTTGCTGAAAAAGACTGCTGATTTGTTAATGTTAACTTGTTGCCCAGACACTTTTCCATAGCGCTCCAAAATTTCTTTTATATGTCCTGCTTCATCACTATTAGCTTTACAGAAAATAAGGGAATCGTCAGCAAAAAATAGATGGGAAACATAGGGGCTTTGTCTTGCAATTTTGACTCCTGTGATTTGTTTGTTTCTAACAGCATTATTTAAGAGGTTAGAGAGCCCTTTAGCACAGAGCAGAAACAGGTACGGGGAAAAGGGATCTCCTTGCCTAATCCCTTTAGATGGACTTACATACCCTCGCTTAACACCATTAACATTGAAAGAGTAAGACACAGAGGAAAGGCAGCCATGAATGCATCCATCTAATCCACAAAAGGGCAAACCCCATTTTACTGAGAATGGCATAAAGAAATTTCCATTTGATTCTATCATAGGCTTTGGACAAATCAAGCTTAGTAGTCATGTATCGATCCCTCCCCTCTCTTTTTGACTTCAGCTAGTGCATGTACTCGTGAGCTACTATGACATTGTCAAATATTTGCCTATTTGGAACAAAAGCTGCTTGGGAGTAACTAATGCAAGAGTTAAGAAAGGGTTTGAGTCTGTTCACAAGAATCTTGGAAATGATTTTGTATAAAACATTACACAAACTGATAGGTCTAAAGTGAGCAAGATTGAGAGGATTGTCTATTTTAGGAATAAGGGTGACCAAGGTCTCATTGATAGCTTTAGAGAGGAAACCAGTGTGTAAGAAGCCTTGGATAGTGTCCACTACATCTACTTTAATGATATTCCAAAACCTTTGAAAGAAAACAGGGGGCATACCGTCTGGGCCAGGGGATTTGTTTGGGTGCATGGAAAACACTGCAATTTTGATTTCCTTCTCAGTTACAGGTCTGGTAAGTTGCAGATTCATCTGTTCAGTGATAGTCCTAGGATTACCATTTAATATCTCATAAAATTCTGAAGGCTTCGAAGATGTGAAGAGTTGGTTGTAGAATTGAGCAATTTTCTCCCCTATTTCCTCATCGGTTGTATACCACCATCCCTGCTCCTTCTCAAGTCTGGATATTCTGTTCCTTTTCCTTCTGCCACTCACACAAGCATGAAAATATGATGTATTCTTGTCCCCATTTTTAAGCCATTTGGTTCTTGCCTTTTGGTTCCAAAAAAGTTTCTCTTGCTTATAGGCATCAGAAAGCAGTTTCCTAAGCAGTTTAATGGCTTCTTTATTGTTATTCCCATGCCTGGTCTTTGTAGCTTGTATCTCCTCTTTGATCATTTTAATTTCTTTCTTACTGTGTAGATTCAGCGATCTGCTCCAAACTGAAAGGGTCATTCTGCATTGCGTAATCTTCTTGCTGATTCTAAAACCCCTAGACCCCACTTGGTTTTTACCCCATGCCGCTTGGATTAGGCCTTCCACTTCCCTGTATTGGAGCTATCTGGGATCAAAATGAAATCTTCTTTTTGGTTTCTTGACGCTAGGCTCTGTCTCCAAAAGGATGGTATTGTGATCAGACGCTTCAGTCTCAATATGAATTACCCTGGCATCTTTGAATTTTTCACACCATTCTACACTTGAAAGAGCTCTGTCCAGTCTCTGTTTTATCTCGCCCTCCCCTTCCCAAAGGTTACTCCAAGTCAATGGGAGGTCCTTAAAACCAATATCCAGCAACTCATTTTTGTTAATGAAATCTTTGAAGTCAAAAAAGGTCCAGTTGGGGCGTGCTCTGCCCCCCCCTCCCAATTTCTTTTCTTTAGAAGTGATATCATTAAAGTTCCCAATTATAATTTTATTATTACCCCATATTTTGTTCCTACTACACAAAATATTCCATTGCTTTTTCCTGATTTTATCGTCAGTACTAGCATAAACAAAAATGCACCACCAGTTACCAGCTTCATTGTCAGCGTTCAAAAGAAGTTCAATGGTAAAAGGGGTAGATAAAACATTAACAACCTTAGTTGAATTTTTCCAAAAGACTGCTAGTCCTCCAGCTTTACCAATAGGGTCCACTAAAACCACCTCCTCGTATCCTATTTTCCTTTTAAAATCATTCAAAAAAAATTTTTGATTTTTTGTTTCACATAAGAAGATAATATTAGGAGAGTGAGTTGAATTACCTCCTTAAGATAGGGAATAGTCAAGGAGCTCCCTGAACCTCGACAATTCCACGCCGCAACTTTCATGTGAACTTGGGAGACCAATTTAGGCTGGCCTTTATGACCTCAGATTCTGGTATACTATTGCTCTCTTGTTTCCGTTTACATCTCTTAGCCATGACCCCATGAATTTGCATGTGGTTGTCCTTTTCCATCTCCTCTGATAATCTCCTTTTTGCAGCTGCAGTTGGAATTTCACTGTTCATGTCAATATCTGAAAGAGGTATCCTAACCACCTGTCCTTGTTGCCCTTTGCCATCTTTCCTAGCTACCTTGATCTGCTTTCTGCCTTTATTTCCCATTTCCTTGACCGAAGGTTGTTATCTGATTACTCCTTGGTTTGTTGCTAATGGCTCTAGGACTGAGTTCATAAGAGAGGTGTTTTTCCTTCTTTCTCGTTGGTTTCATCCAAAATATCCATATGCTCCACCGAGTCCTATTTTACATTCTCCTTGTTATGGGAACTTTTTGGGACCAGGCTACAAATTGGGCCTGGGCTTATGTTACCTTTGACTTCCCCCTGAGCCCTCCTGCCCCCTTCTTATTTTTTTTGTGTTTTCAGAAGTGGGCTTACTTGACTTGTTTTTCGCCCCGCCCAAATTTGAAAATTGATTTTGGATCTTCCGTTCCCTATCTTTCCCTGACAAGACAATGTCATCTTCCCGCTCTTGTCTGACTACCTTCAGTCCGCCATTGTCAGGTGTATTGGTGCCCAAACCTTTTGTCTGGTTAATTATGTAGTCTCCTTCGAACAGAAGTCTCTGGGCAGCAAGGTTCATCGTCTCTTTTGGATCTCTAGGAACATCTGACCTGTACTCTGTTCTCTTTTTTGGGGACGCTCCCTTGGTCTGAGTTCTCATCCATGCCCCATATTGAGGTTTGGAATTTCCCCTGGTTGTCCCTGATTTGAGACTGCAAGATTTGTCACTGTGCCCAATTAATCCGCAACCATAGCAAAAATCCGGACACTTTTTATACCTAAAATCCACCCAGATGCTCTGCCCATTTAATTTCACCACGGTTCCCCTTAACAAGGGACAACCAGTGTTAACCACTACTTTCAGCTTCATGTGTCTCCCTTCCTTGCTACCACCAATTGGGATGATAATATCCTCCAAATCCTCAAAAATACCACCAATCTTTATCCCTATTTCCTTTGTAAGCCAATGTATTGGCAGGTTCCATAGTTGAACCCAGATGTGCGCCAATTGGAACGCCTCCATTCGGCGATCTATGCCTTCTATCCACAACTTGATGTTGAGGAGTTGGTTGTCAATTGTGTATGGTCTTCCATTCAGCACCTTTTCCATATCCATCACATCGGAGAAGTTGAATTGAAACAGATTTGCCCCTAGTTCAACTGCCACCATGTTCCTTGGAAAACCCCACACTTGGTTGACAAAGTTTTTCATTCCTGTGAAACTGGCAATTCTTTCTCCCATTATTCTACCAAAGAGACTTTTCCTACATTTCTCCTTACCTATATCCTCATCTACACCATCAAGGATAATTCCTGAGCTTTCTTTGTTGGACAGATCAAATCTATCAAACACTTCCACAAGTTCATCAGCCATGATTATGGTGAGATATTTAATGGTATTCCAAACTCCTCACCCGATGAGTTTGCTACTGTACCGACCTGCAAAAGGGAAACCAAATTTTAGAGTTAGCTATTTGCACACTAAATCCAAAGCCTAGATGATAAAAGATTAGAAGGTTTTAAAATCAAAGAGTTTAGGAAAAAATTTTAGTAAGAGATGATTTGGTTGTGAATGGGATGAACTACTGATGACTACAAAGATAGGGGCCGGAGGGAATTGGGTTTATGTTTCCTGGGTTGTTTTCCTAACTCCTACTGAAGAAAAGGCCATGCTCTCATCTTAGAGAGAGATGCTCTCATCCTAGAGAGGGATTTTTTTCTCGGGTCCGTATAGATTAACCAACTTTTCAAATACAAGTCTATAGTAATGCATCTTAAAAATATCTCAAAAAGACTTCAAATGTACTTTACAAAAGCACCCCCACCTCCAACCTCCATCCTCCTCTTTCCCGTTCTTTCCTCCTCTTATTTCTTCTCCTCCCACCACCTCCATTTTCCTCCTCGTGTCTTCCCCACCATCTCGTCTTCCTTCTTTCACCTCTCGCACCCTCTCTCACCACCTCCTATTTCTCTTTTGTTTTCGTCCACCACTCTTTCCCTCATTTACCACCTCTTTCCTCCTCACTTCTCTTCTCCCATCTAATTTCTCCCTTTTCCTTTCTCTTGTCCCCCATCTTGATCTTGTCACAGGACTAGATAGCAACCAAATCGGGAGGGGGAATGGGGGTGTAGGAAAACGGGGGAATATAGAGAGAAGAAGGGAGGAAAGAAGTAGTGAGTGAGGGGAAGAGTGGTGGGAAAAAGAGAAAGTGACGGGAAGAAGAGGAGGAAACACGTGACAGGAGAGAAAGCAATGGTGATGTGGGGTCAAATTCAGAGGAGGGGCGAGATTTGTGACATACTCTGAAAACTCAAAAAATAAGTCAAACATACATCTACAGTAAAAAAAAATTCAAATATGCAATTCCAACTCATAAAAGTACTTCCAAAGCACCTAATCCATAGGGACTTTTATTTATTGGAATAACATGTGTAACCCTTTTTTTCTTTGCCAATCCTTTCCTATACAATAGACACTAATACGAGCGAATCCATGACACACATGCAAAATTTATAATATAAATTTTTTGTTGATTGTCATATATTAAAACTCATTATCGTATGATATACTATTAATCTAGAATAGATTAATCCTTTCTCTATTTGTAAACTCATGATGTTAGTTTTTAACATACATGTATATTTATGTTTTATGTCCCTTGTGGGTATTACAATCTTTGGTGCTTTATAATTCTCAACATCAAAGCCCTCGAATGCATTTTCTGATAAAAATCCGATGCCCTTGGATTATGTCATTCTGCTATATAATACTCAACATTAAAGCTTTCAAATACGTTTCCTGATTACAACTTGATGTCTTTGGATTACTTCAATCGATGCTTCAATCTAGAGTCTTCAAAATCCAATCATTTTTAGTGCCAAGAAAATGCAAGCCTCTACAATCCTTCATTGCTCCTTCCCAAGCTTCAGCTTGCTCAATGGTAAAAGCTTTTCTCTTACATGAAAAAAGGGAAAAAAAAAAAAACCAAACAAGTTCTCTTCTATTTCTATTCAAAAACTTCTCCTTATTTTACCCTTTCATCAAGTTAATGAATGCTTTGTTGTAAACATTCACCAAAATCTCTTTCATTTCAGCATCGGGGTCCAAAAAACATTATACTGCCAAAAATTTGTACGAGTACATTGTATATTGCTTAAGCGAATGTTATACAGGCGGAGGTGGCAAATCTAATAGGAGCCAAAATCCAGCACAGTCTTCTGAATCTAGATCATCTTGAATGGCAATAAAATGCAAGCCTCCACAGGCCTTCTTTGCTGCTTCCCACGCTTCAGCTTCACTTGTAGTTGCAGGTGTCTTTTTGTAGGTGGCATAAACGTACCGGGTAGAGATTCCAACAGATAGAATCAAGGAAGCTCGAGCAAGATCAGCTTCGACTGAACAGACTTCTAAGCCATTCATCCATGCTGCAGAAGGTTGTAAGAGTAGAAATGGAATAAGAGCATATTAGGAGGATACAACTGCATTGCATTTGCTGGTATCAACAGAGAATTCAAGAAGTGTTGTTGGCTTAAATTATTTGGTAAGATATAAGAACTATCTAAACAGGTGAAATTTAAACAAGCCACCGAAACCAAAATCTTTATCCAAAGACAATGCGAACAAGATGACCTGAGGGAAATATAACGCACAAAGATGGACCCTTATTTCAAGTAACACTTCTGGACAACCAAGGATGATCTACTTTCTACACAAACTTCTGAAACCTAGGGGAGGGAAATATGTCAGAAGTTAATAGATGTAAAGAGGGGATGAGCTGCTTCCAGGTGAAGTTCTGGAGTATTCTAGATGAAGAACAGCTCATTATAAGACCTGTTTAAGAGATAATATAAGTGTGCAAAAAGCCAATTATATAACATTAAAGATGCATACTGAGGGTAGTTGATCCTGAGCTATATTTGAAAGCTAAGTATAAGCATCAATTTAAGGGAAGATTGTTTAACAGCAGGAGGTTATGGCAATGCTCCAGTGAGCAATCAAACCTTATTTTCCATCTTGAATTTCTTAGATGTCAAAAGCTCAACGAGTAACTCTGTTATTGGATATAGTGATTCACAACTTATTTTGTTTCATAATAATAAGATATTTTGATGTATAACATTTACTCCCTACAGATAATCATCTTCTTTCTGCTTTAGCCTGTGTATGTAATACCTTTATAATGATCCAGACATCATTTTCTATCTCAAAGACCACATTAGGCATGCTTAAAAGTTACACATACTAAAACCAGGCTGCAGAATAGGCTTGTTTAGAAAGAAAACAAAAAGCAGCTGAGAGAGGAGGTGGAGGGTGAAGTAAACAGGACAAGACATTAAAGGCTTCAAGCTCCTCTGAGACACTGTATTTCTGATCTCCATTTGTGGGTAAGGTGGGATGTACGGGAGAGAAGTAAGGGGATCTAAGCAACTTTCTGCTCGACCTAATTAGCTCTTGTTAGGCAGTTTTGGCACCTAACTATGCATACAGAAGAATCAGGGTTCTTGAAAATATAGCCATTAGCAGAACTGCTAAAGAGCAGAACAGTACAAGGGAAAGGTGTTCAATGCCTACAAAGTTGGGATACAAGAAGAGAGAGAGAGAGAGAGAGACAGAGAGAGAGAGATGCAAAAAGTTCTATATATATGTGATTGGACTACTATAACATGCTAGCTGTATTTTGAAAAATTGAAATAACAATTTCTGCAAATTAGTAATATGACAGGACCTCTTTATCCAGACTAAGAGTGGAAGGCCTCTATATCTTTTACACCTCTAGAGGTTAATATATGCAGATATTTGTTTCTACCAGTCCAGGTGCACTTGCATCATTAATTTGCTTGTAGATTTGTGGTTCTGTTGATGTTATCTACCAATATTGATTAACGGTTTTGATCATATTTTACTCAGATGATGAGATGCCGAATCCGGGCACTGGTATCTAAAGTTTTCCCTGGCAGTTCCATTCCTTAGTGGATAGAACATAGAGATTAAAAGGGCATGTAAAGTGGAAGGCCTGTTACAGGGGAATGTTTGACATTATTAGTGACATTTGCAGATTTTGTGATTTTTTCAATATTTTTACCCTTTTTTTCTGTGAGTACATATTTCTACATGCTTAACAGAATAAACCTCAGACCAAAAAGCTGCAGTTTGCTGGCCAGATAACACGACTATTGCTCTCGAACAGGAGGCGTAATTAACATGTTACAGGAAATAATTCAGAAGTAATTGGACTTGACAAGTTTGTAATCTCAGAACTGATTAGTTTACCAGCTAATGGTACAGCACGTGAAGTTGCAACAGCAAGTCCAGGAATCAAATTCTTGTCATCAACTTCAATCCCCAAAAGATCCAAGTCTAGACCAGCACCAAAAGCATATCTTTTCTCTAAGGATGACACCTCTTCCTTAATTGCTGCAACAAGAGAACAACAATTTCATGCTTTTACCATGTAAAAAGTCCGACCAGTTTTTTAACAGGAAGGAAAAAGATGAATAGCAAAGAGACTGAGTGTTATGGAGAATACATGAAGTGTCCACATAATATCTGTTGGGACTCAGCTCTTTAACCCCAAAACTAAAGCCAAAGGTCTGAACACAAATTAATTACTTATTCAATTGAACCTCTTTAAGTTAGGTTAGGTTATGTAGTTGTACAGTAGGCCTTTTGTGGTCAAATAGTAAAAGGTTAAACCAAGTCAGATAATTATCCAATCTCATGTAATACTTATAATCACTTTATAGTGAAGTAATTTCAACTAATGGCAATACAGTGTATGCCTTCACTCTTAATAGAGCTCATTTTAGAGGGGAGATTTTTGTAGAAATAACTCAGTTCCAGACTTGGTTTAAAACCATCTCTTCTAAGGAGTGATTTCTTGACTAATTTCTAGAAAACCTTAAGCATGACAACTAGGTTTTAGTTACTGTGTTCCCTTCACTCTTTATCCAGTTCTACCCTGCATCCAAACTCAGAAAAGAATCTCCCCTTTAACATCCTAACATCCAAACTCACCTAACATCCTAAACTTGAAAAGAATCTAGGAGCCCTTTTATCTTGGCAAACTGCCCCTGCCACTTGGGTTGGGCTTAGACTACCAGAAGAAAAGCAAGGTGGCACTTAGACAGAACAAATTACATCCAAGGAAACAAAATTCAATCAAAATTTCAGAATTTGTACTTACCAGAAAATGGTAATTGCACAAAAGCCCATTTTTCTCCATAGAGATTCTCTGGAAGTTCCATGGGAAAAGGATTATCAAGTGCAAGAAGTGACTTAGCTCCCTTCTGGAAACCAGGGTGACGCATATAAACAGTTTCATAGCGTTCTTCAAGCCAAAGAAGTAGTGATAAACACTGAAAGAAGCAAATAAAACATAAAAGATGTTAGCATTGGGTAAAAAGGATCAATACGTTAGTGGAAAAAAATTATCTCAAAATTAAATACAGCATTCAGTGTCGCATGCATTTAGAAATACAAACATAAAGACACAACACAAAAATTGGACCAAATTGATAGTATCTTTTACATTTGATCACCATAAAATATGTGTCCATGCTACATAAAATGCACTGCATCAGCAAGTTACGGAAACATACTAATATCTTTTGTATTGTTGGCAGCCAGAAAGTAATGAAATTACACTTGCTGCTATATTCCTATATGATGCTTGTATGATTTCTAGTGTTCATTCTCGCAACAGAAGCTCATTTCAGTCTAGCATTACTAGTATTCATTCTGGCAACGGAAGCTCATTGTACTCTAGCATTATGCTATGCCCAGCCTCCTGAACATTACCATATGAGTTAAAGCTTGATAAACTTTTTAGCATTTCACGCACAAAAAATGTGATTCTTCAAATAGTTTCTAAGGTTCACGTTTGACACCAGAATACTCACAACATCATTAGTAATTGTTTACCCAAAAAAGGAGGATGGCATCCAATCACAGGTCAGAGAGGGAGACCAAATCATCAGAAAGATGACCTCCTCCTGAGTAAAAACATTATTCAACTGTACATACAACAGATTATCCCCTGTGCATGTATGATCCATTTGGTGATGCAAATGATTACTGAAAACCATTTAACCTCACTTATAAGGTAGACCTGGTTTTAGTCTAAGTAACTCGCCCTCTGGAAATCACGAAAACCAAGGACGTGATTAGATTCAAGTCCAACAAAACTTTTGACTAATATGTTAAGGTTTTATGAAACAGCCAAAAATATTCTAAACTCAAATAGGGAAAGTATCCCCTGCAAATCTGCTCAAGGTATGAACACTGAATCCAAACATGTGAGAGTTTTTTGATTAAAAAACAACAGGAAGGAACTGCTTATATGTCTGATATAGGGTCTTAAGGAAAGGTTTATACAAAGGAAGAAATATGGTAACGCCGTGCACTTAGACAAAAAGATGACAAGAAAATTTTTAACTGCTCAACAACTCCTAAACTGCATATCAGTGATGTTCATCTGAAGTATAGCAAAATAACATGCATTATCTAACAACAAGATTCTCTATAATATAATTCTAATAGAAACCCAAGGTCACAAAAGACAGCTCAGGGGAATTGTACACAGCATCATTTCAAAACCCAGCCCCTTCTACATGATCCTGTGTCTTCTCATATTCAACAGTCTTGCCTCTTTAACTAACTTATAAAATTTTTGTATGACAACCAAAGGCCTGTATGAGGTCTACTTGAATCAACATTTTCTTCTTAGACTTCTATGCCGGAAAAAAGAGAAACCATCTATAAAGTAGTACATGTGTACTGCTGGATTGCTGTCTATCATATTATGCCATTATGATTGCTTCATGACTCACAACAAATATTTAAGCAGTAGTTTGTCAGTCAATGGTGAGTCTCTTTAAATTCAAAAAATATTTTTCTGTGGTGTGAACAACTGTAAAAAGTTTAGAAAGTGTCTCCAAAAAATCTAGCAAAACCCAAGTACCTTCAAAGACTGCATCTCTTCTCCCCATCACTACTAAAATGCATGCTGTATGCTACTTACCAAAAGCAAAAAGGCAATAATTTGCATCTTGTAGCTGAAATATGATTATTAATTCTTGGTTTATCTAAAACAGCATAATTACTAAAGTAGCAATACTATCATCAAAGCTGCAAAACAAATCTCTTGAAACAATTTGATTTGAGAGCAATCAAACTGTTTATTGAAAAAAAAAAAAAAAAAAAGGCTGAAGAAAAAAAACGGATCTGAAGGAAAAGAAGGTAAAATAGTAGTTAAAAAAACCAAAGAGTACATCTCCACAAAACTTTTAAGCAGAGATGATTCTCAAACACAATTCTTTTCTTCAGCTCTCCTATTAAACTTTTTTTATTGAGAAAATTTTTTTTTTTTTAATTGAGGGCACTGCAATGAATTTAAGCAGAAAACCTATTGATAGTTCCAAAAGAATGGCAAACGATCATCATTAATCAGGGCAAACTGTCAAATTCCTTCTACCAACATAAGCACGCTGATTACTTTTAACTCCCATTCATCAAACATTAAAGAATGTCAAGATGCTTCTTGCTACTAGTAGAAAGTTGTGAAATATGGTTTGCAAATAGTATAGCAAATTCTTTTAAACAATAACAGCTCTATATACATTTTTATTATCAATAATGGGCAATTATTTGAAGCTGGTGAGTCTCATAGTAAAAAAAAAACATTTAAGAAGCTAAACTTGAATTGGATTTCTGGAGTATAAAGATATCTAACCTACATCATACACACCCGTTTACTAGGAATCAGTTTTATTCCAAGCTCGGTGCATGCGCGGGTGATTATTGTCTGCATTTGTGACCTACAAATCATCAAATAACCAATCAACATTATCATACTACTGAAAGACAAAATCCAGCAAATCAAAAAGCACTAAATACTAGAAGAATCATTGACTTTTCAGACAATTTACCTGAAAAAGCGGATCTTCTCAGGTAGAGGTACACCAAATTCATCACAAATTGATACTAAAGCATTCTTCAATGTGACACTATTGATAACATTATTTGGAAAATACTTTGAATACTGAAGTGAAAGTGAATTATCACAGACTAAAAGCTCCCATATCTTCTTTCCTCTGATATCAAGGATTGGCCTAGAGCAGAAGTCCAATTCCCACTCTGAAATGCTTTGAGGATCAACTTCTGGATCAAGATAACGTAATTCTGCAGTTGGATCATCTCCTTCATCAGCAATTTCAGCTTCCACTGGTGAAGATATTGAGCTCTCTGAAACTGGGCATTTCGGAAAACGACAAGTTCTATATTGATCTTTTGATGGTCTCTTAGATACTTGAAAAAAGTGAAGTGGCATCTTACTGAGGAAACTGAAATTTGAGTTGAGTTTGCATGGCTGAAAAGCAGGATTCGTAATTGACCCGGAGCCTATGCTTAAACTACACATCCTATTGAAATTTATTTTCCACTATCCCAGAATGAATGGAGAAATCAAAGTGGTGCAGGCTACTGACACAATTGGTAGATTGTCATCCGCTAAACATATGCATAACTAGAACCTACATCAAGAAGTGCACTAAAGATTTTCCAACCCCCAAAAAAAATCCTTCGGAAGGCATTCAACTCCTTGGGGGAAATAAAAAGATAAACCTCCAAGTTTGGCCAACCTGCAAAAATAAATGGTCATTTATATGAGCGACACTAGCTTTTACTATTAGTTTGATTATAGTGAAACAAGATATCCATCATGCATAAAATTGAACCTTATTCTTGAGCAATCTAGCATAAGGTTTACCAAACAGGATTCTCAAGAATCAGCAGTTATTATCATGTTCAACTAAAAGCTCGCATAGTCAGGTAGCTTTTATTCAATCATGAATTTTAGCTTTTTTGCTGGCTTAAATTCTACTCCTAGATATTCTTTGCCAGACTTTCCACCAAACAGGGCATGCACCAGCGTCGTATTCTAGAAGCCAGTATGATTTGAACTATTTTAGACGGCATGCACACTTTTAAGAGGAATAATCTCACACCATTAATCCTGCTGACAAAATGAGCCCTTATTTCATTAATCTGGTAAGCTAAAAGCAAATGCAGTTCTAAACTAGAGCACATGATGGCCATTAAACATAAACTTGTAAAATTATTAATCATTCCCTGCACAAAATTCTTATTATAGTTCATCCCATTTCACCCCTTGTTGATTGTATACAGTAATTTCCTAAGTTTTTTCTTTTCTCTTTTTTCCTTTCATTGACAAGGAAAAAAAAAAGAAGAAAAAGCTGTGTGCTTGGCCTAGTTACCAGGAATGAGAGGCACATATATATTTAAACTGCAAATCTCCTTAAGAAGAAAAACCCCCAACAAAATAATCCATCCCAACTATACAAAAACTTACAGAAACAAACAGTTATGCAATTCTTGCAAAATTTTCGCACAGTTACATCTTCAGCAGAAATCAATAGGAACAGAACAGTAAATCAGATAAGAACTTAAATAACAACACAACAAATAAGAAAAAAAAAAAGCAGATAAGAGAGCATCAACAGTAAACAGAATCAAAAGAAAACAAAATTTATCCAGGATGAAGAGGAAGCGAGGGACTCACAATGGCAGAGGAGAAGATGAGAAGAAGAAGAGTATGAGAAGTAGCTTTTTGTGGACTGTGAGGTGGAGAAATCGTTATGTTTCCATTTTTCAGTTGGGAAGTTGTGGATTAAGTAGTACTCCTAAAATGGTTGGGCTATTTACACTTTTCACCCTTGTGTTTTGGATAAACTGCAGGAGGACCCCTTAAGGTATGAAAATTCAAAACCTACTACACAAGTAGTTTGGACTATGGATGCTAAATTTTGTTATTCATTCTTACCTATACAAATAGAAAGAACAAAAAAACTTTGCTAGTCATTCGTGCCTGTATAATGTCCAAAATACACTCACTTAGGAATAACAAGGAAAAAAATAAAATATTTCTTATTATTAGACCAAAATGAGGGTGAAAAGAACTACTAAATTAAAATTTTGAAAAAATTGATCGGCTCATAGTTTTAATAGAATAGGTTATGATTTATAATTTAAAGGCTACTTAACTATATAAAGTTAATATTGTTGAGTGTATTTTATAAAATTGCATTTGAAAGATACCAAATATTATATTGAAGTGATAGCTAGAGTATATTTTAATTCTTAATATTTTAAAGAAATTTTGGATGTCTAATTATGCTTTCGGCCCCAAAGAAAAAAAATACTAAAATAAGGAAAACAAAGATTGATTTCATTTGACAAAAAAGAAAAAAAATCAAAATTAACTTCAAATGCTACCTAAACCTCAACCCTCCCAAAAATCAGTGTCATGGGTATCTTGCTAGTTTAATGCAATTAGAGTAAGAGCACCAAAAGAGTATCAAAAATCCAAAGTGTGTTTCGATAGGGGATTATTTGGAATAATATTTTGAAAAAAGACTGTGACATTGTTTTGATCTAATATATGTGAGAAAAAAAGACAGTTAGAAAAATAAAAAGATTATTAAAAAAATGTGTTTATGAAGTAATAACAAAATGCAAATAAACCACTATCCAAACATACTCAATGAAAATAAAAAAAAGTCATGTTATTTTTTTTCAAGAAGTTTTGATTGAAATTCGAATTAGTTAAAATTCTATTAACAGACTAACAAGCAAATAACAGAAAATGGAATTAATAGTGCAATATTGCACTATCAATTCCACTACTAGACGTATTATTAATTTTGTTTATTTTTTAAAATTAAGATCAACAGTAATTCCTAAGTTTTCCTTTTAAGACTTGAAGTCGTGACATTTCAATTATAAATGAAGTGCCATACCGGGCAATACTTTATTGATAGATGTATGATTAATTTATTATCATTGGCGAATTAATTATATATGCTATCCTAAATTTGATCCCAAGGTATAAATAGGATTATTATTTACTACTAAAAAGAGCACAAATGATGCAATAGACGTATGATTAGTTTATTACCCTCACTAGTCGTCAAATCACATTTCACACAATTAACTTCCAATTTCAATAGTCAATATCTAATTTTTCACAATGCAGTGTAATAGAGAGAATTCTAGAAAACTTACAAAATTACCATTGTTAATGAAATTTTCTCTATTTTATTTCCTTCTTTTATATTCTTTTTTTTTTTTTTTGGCTTTTTCCCTATCCTCACATGCTACCAGCTATCACTTCCATTCCAAGTTTTCTTTACTAGTAATATTTTTTTTGGTGAATTTCTTTGTTTTTTCTAACTCATTGTTTTATTTTTCTTGTAGTTCATGAGGAACTTATAGCATAACAAAGTAGTACAAATCATTAAATTGAAAAGCATAAGCAATCTAGATATTATAGCATCCAAGCAAATATGAGCAAATTATCTAGGACTTACAAGTGATAAATAAATATAGACCAACTACTACTTTTATTTAATTTGATTTAAATTGTTAGTATTTACAGTTGATTTACACATTTTTTTTAATTTGTTACAATGCATTTGTTACTGTTAGTATCACTATTGAATAACTTATTCCAAGTTCTAATTTGCTTGTACAACTCATAGCATCTTCCTTGGAAATCCTAGCCATTCTTATCACGATATTGGGAAACATCTATTTTTCAAACAAGCACAAATCGTACGTTAGCATATTCATCCATAGGTCAAAAAAGATATTATTAAAGTGTGCTTTATACATAGGTAACACATGCTTGTTGAGTTTGTAATTAGTGGTGGCATTTGGATTGTAGTTTTCTATCAAAAAATTCTTATATTTTTCGTGAGTCCATTTTCCAATCAACTTTTTACCTACCTCGCATAAATCAAATTGTTACAGTATATATATATATATATATATATATATATATATATATTTGATAAAAACTTCAAAAAATAACATGATGTTCAATTAGATTGAAGTATTATTCTAAATTTACAGATATCAATATTAAAGAGAAGGAAGTCCTCAAAAAGGAAAGAAGGAAATTCTAACAACAGAGAGTTGGGACTTGAAGGACCAAGATTCACATAAATGTACATTTCACTGTGAGTTTTTAATTCATCTGACATTTTAGAGGGAGCAAACTCTAATTTTCATCTAAAGACATTTTTTGATTGAAACCAAAACAGTTTCTAAAAGTTTTCGGGGGGTGAACAAGCGAGCAAAAGAATTCACGGGTGGTGATGACTAGATTCTTATATCACTCTCTTGGAAGTAAGAATGCTGATTCTTGTGACAGGTATTGACATGACGAACCAACAACGAAGATTATCGACACATTAATCGAACCAACAACGAAGATTATTCTGATTACAAACTCAGTAACATCGCTTCTTTTTGTTTCTTCAATCCTAGAACTTGAGGAAAACAGGGGCTGCTCTGACGTCCTTGTACTTGGATTTGATTATCTCAGACATGATAGTTGCAGATGCAGAATCGGCAGAGTCTGCATAAGCCAATAAGTCAAAAGACACATGCATAAGCTACACAAATACAAGAAACCTATAATTTGAGATGAAAATGAGGAACAACCTAAAATGGAAAAAATGGCTTCCCGTGCTGCTAATTGTTCAGCATCTTTCTTGTTTCTTCCTATACCTCCGGTATAATTGCCACCATTCAGAACCAATGTAGATGCAAAAACTGGAATTAAGCCTTGTGGTTGGACTGTATAATATGCTGGATGCTCCAGGTGCATCTTAAGAGCATACTCGTTCAGGATAGACTTGCACAGAGTTGTATGCTCATTCAGGATAGACTTGCACAGAGTTAGAGGGAGGGAAAACAATCAAGCAAATATCAGAAGAAGTATTTGCATTAACTCATTCACCATACAAGGATTATATCAAAGATATTGGAAATCAGATTTGGTAAATCTTCAAACCACAAAAAAAAAAAAAAGGCCAGGCTACATCAACATGCTTCAGGAATTTAAGCAAGGCTAGAGCTTGGCAAGCACTGCTTAACACAGTACAAAAGCAAGAAACATACATAATAGAATATCTAATGCGTGTATGATCTCAGAATATCTAATGTGTATAGATAAAAATGCTCTGTGCTTAAAAGGCAGATCAACTTATATACATACAATCTCATTTAAGGAAATGGAAAACGTCTAGAATTACTTGAAATGAATTTTTAGAGAAATATGAAGGACATCATATGCTTGCAGAGGTGTTCTATACTTGACAAACTAGTATAAACCATTAAACCAAAACAGGCCTTAAGATTATGAGGTCGTGAAATGCTGCGTCCTGTGTTCTTAAAAGCTTATGGTAACAATTTTATAGTGTACAAGTTAGTGTTACAGTTCTTAAGCCATCTACAGAGACAGTAGAAAGAACAGCAGTAAGGCTCATTCAGATGTTCTTTTGCTTTCTCAACCAGTGTTCTGCTAATGAGATTTATTGCATTGTTCAGTCATTTCCCAGACTTCATATGACAATACATTCCAGACGAGCAAGACGACATTCATTGGTCAAGACATTGCAATTTAACCAATATGCAGAGATGCTCACAGAAACCTTTGGATTAATTGGGCACCCATCATCGTTCATCCTTTTTTGGATACTATGTAATGCAATCATGGCAGCATTATGTTCTGCACTCTTTCGTCTTTGAAAAGTCCCTTGAGATGCATACTTTTTTCCATCAACCAATACTGTAGCTCTAAAGTTTGGTGAATGTTCAGCTCCTTCTTTAACAATCGTGTACACCGGGGGCTGTAAACAAGATTTTTGTGTATATTCTTGCAATCGACTTTTGTACATGTGGTGTTGTAAACCACCTACAATATCTAAAAGCAAAAACATGTCATTCATAAAGAAGTCTGGTAAATAAACATCAATAACTTATCGTGATCGATCGAGTGATAACAGATATGCAAAGGTGATTTGGCACTACCCAAGCATCACAAATTAAGGCTTAATTAAGCAAGATATACAGAAAGGCCAACCTCAAACTCAGGCGTGGGAAATGAGAAATCAAGTACAAAACAAAGTGATACTTCACAATAAGCAGTTTTGGAAAGCACACTGAATTAACTAGAGGCACAGATTGCATACCATATATACTAAGGAAAAAAATTTGTTCCAAACTTTCACATAAATCTTTAACTTCAAACAAAAGTTCTATCTAGTAAGCTCTCACTGGTAGTCGATTCAACAAGTGGAAAGAATCTCAAATGTTCACACAGCTTGGTCTAGCTTTCTGAAGGTTCCAAAGCTGATACTTCAAGAACACTAGTCAAAATGCGCTTTTCTGATTCTAACATGTTTGAAAGTCCTTTGCTGCATCTCATTTCAGACAAAGTGCACTCGTTTTTCAATCTTTTGGGGGCAGTCGAGGAGAAAGTGTAGTACATAGCACCAAGCCACAACCAACAAAGGAAAAGAAAAAAGGAAGACAAAAAGAAGATAAGCAGAAAAATGAAAATGCAATGACAGAAAAAACTTACCTCCAAATAAATTACAAAAATTTTGAAAGTATAAGAACCAGATTGATACGCTTTCAAGGGGGAGAGGAAAAGGGGGAAAAATGAAGAAATCTAGGAGTGTTACTTAATTTTGTCACTTGTTAAAAATAAGATTAGGAGGATGACTTGTGAATACGAGACTTGTAAATCATGAATAAGACATTTAAGACATACTTCGTGCCATTGAGTATGTCTCTCGTTTGAGCTGTTCAACAATCCCAAGCGCCTTGATCTTCTCTCTTCTACTTCACTTATGTTTGCTCAGTGATGGATAACACATAATCTTGATTGAGTGAAAAGAAGCAAGAGCCAATTTATAGATGCATAAGTGACCCTTCCCATCATTGATCATTTACAAGCTTCAGTGAATCTTCTCCTTGATAAGATAAATCTTATTATGTAGTTTCAAGAATGTACATACACAGTAAAAAAATTATATGCTTCATTTATGTGAAGTTTCATAAATGTAAAAGATAAGTTCATTAATCACTTGATAGATTCATGACTTTGATCATAGAATCTTATGATTCACTGATTAGGTACATGACTTTGGTTACAATACCTTGAACCTATCTATACATGTACTTAATTTGTCCTCTCATATGTATGGGATACAATGTATAATGTTACATTTATTTGCATATTACATTTATGTGATCATGAAGGCGACCAAAACAAGTGATTAATCTAACATTCCTGGCTGGAAAACGCCACACAGAGGGAAAAAAAATACATGTAAGGAAGAAACAGAAAGCAAACAAACAAACCAAAAAGGAAAATTCATACCCTCTGAGGACAGTTGGCCTGTGATCAGGCACGGTACTTCTTTGTGGAAGTGAATGTGGTTGTCAAACGAGGAAAAAGAAGCTGATCAGACAGGAAGAAGATGATCCCAATAAGCACCAGTTCCCTAGTATTAAAAACGATGAAGTTTATCTCTCTTCTTTGTTTCCAACGTTAGCTCCATACATCATCTTGCTGTAGATTTATTTGCATTTTCCGATGCTCTGAGCTCGGCAAGTTGCTTCTGTCATCAGGGCCTAGATATGGGAATGATTACAATGAGCAAAGAAGGGAATTCCTGGTTGACTATTTTCAAGAGTTTTCGGAAGTGGAAATGGGGGTTAAATGCACAAAACCCCCCAAACTTTGCCGTTATTGTGTTTACAGCCTAAACTCTTTTAATAAGTACTTAATCACCCTTTCTTAAGCCAATAAATAAATGATTGATCACCTTAGTCAAGGTCCTTTTGGATTGCGATTTTTCAGGAAAATTTTTTGAAATTTTCTCTTGATAAAAATTTTAATTATTTTTGTATCTCATATATATCATTTTGCTACATTATATCTTTTTTAGAAAAATTTCTAAAGTCTCCAATACAAATGAGCTCCAAGATTGTTGCTATCTTAATTATATACAATTTTTTTTTCTTGTCTTATTTTACTTTCTCCTTTTCTCTTTTTTTCCTTTTCCTTTTTCTCTCCATTCATTTTTCTCGCATGCTACCAACTTTGTTTGCTTCCATTTGCTCCATGTTATTATTTGCATAGTTATATTAATTTTTTTCCTTTTCATTTGATGATCTTTTTTATTTGCTTTAACCTATTTATTGAATACTTTTGTTGTAGTTCTTTATTTGTTTGTTTTGCTCTACTACTAATCTAGAAGTCATGGTATCCAAACAACACAAACAAGAACTTACAAGCGATCAAACTTTTATAATAAAAACTAAGCAACTACAAACAAATTACTGCTATTATTGTTTATTATTGATTGGTTAGTGCTTATATGTGGTTGATAAAAATTTATTTTTACCTTGATATACTTATTTGTTACTTTTACTTTTAGCAATCAAGCAATTTTCTAATCTCTAATTTGCTCATATAGATTTAAAAATTATATGAGATATGCTTTGTACGTAGGTAGCATGTGTCTTTTTATAATATAGAGATTGTGATTAGCATTACCAGTGAAACTAGAATAAAATAATAACTTAAATTAGATTAAAATTTTCTTCTAAATAGACAAAGATATATACTAGACGGAAAGAAGTATAGTAATCACAGGAGAAAAAGGGAAACGAAAACGAAAAAAAAGGACAAAGAATATAAAAAGAATGATTAATCTTTCCTACACTGACAGTCTATACAGTGTCAGCATTGGATGAATGATAACTATGCAATTTTTGCATACATGTTATGAATCAAGCGGTGATAGTGTATACACTGTCAATGTATATAAGATTACTCTAAAAAGAATAGATAGAAAATTAACTAATACTTTTTTCAAAATGATAAGTTAAAATAATATAGTGCAAACAAATTTGTCCAAAAATCACAAGTGAAGGGGGTTAAGTGTCTATAGAAATTGTTTGAGGGGGTTAAAGTTAAACCAGTTGGCAGTACCTTATTTTAGCCCATAATCTTGCTAATCTTCTTAGGAGATTGTAATGAAAATCTCACATGTCAAGAAAAAAGGCCATTAGCAGTAGCAGCAATTTGATCCGTATGAATCTCTTGTCCCAGTTTGCATTCCTTTTTATTTTATTATTTGATCATTTTTTAGGTGTGTCATCTGCTAATTAAGCCTAAGTAATACATTCAAGTATTTCTAAGTTCTGTCCTATACCTATCAAACATCTGTTAGTTTAATGAAAAATCCTGTTTGGATTGCTATTTTCTGAAATTTTTGTAGAAAAATATACTGTAACAATTTGATATATGTGAGATACAAATATAATTGAAAAATGAGTTCAAAGAAAATGTAAAATTTTTTGGAGAAAAATAATAATCCAAACAATGCCAACTGAAACAAAGATGTTTGTATTCTTATACCAGTTGGTAGTACGAGAATCTAGCTCACAATCTTGATCTTCTAAGGAGATTGTAAATGTTTTTTTACTAATAAAAATCTCACATGTTTTTTAAAAGGTTAAAGGCTTCTAGCAGTTGTAGTAAATTGACCTGTATGAAATTTTTGTCCCACTCTATATTCCATTTTCTTAAAGATTTTAAAGGTGTCATTGGCTAAACCTGAGTAATACATTCATATACGTTTGTTAGTTTGATGGAGGAACAAAATTTTTGTAACAAAAAAGTGATAAAAGTTAGGGATAATATCAAAAACCTCCCTTGAGGTTTCTCCTAATATCACTTGACACTCCTGAAATTTTAAAAATATTACTTACCTCTGTTAGTAATTATAAAAATACTATATTAACCCTTACTTGATACATAATTCACATATCAAATAAAATGGAGCTAAAAAATTTTTAAAAAGAAATGAAAGTCACTTTCTTCTCTTTCCCTTTTCTCCAACATTCTCTCTTACTCATTTTTTGGATGGCTTTGTATTATTTCATTTGTGAATTATAATCAATTGAATTTTATTTATCTTTTACTTTTTGTGATTATGATAGAGTGGGGTATGATTTATTTGCTTATTTTGAGTTGGTTTTTATAATAATTAAGACAATTTAAAATTTTAGACACGGGTTGAGAAGAAGTTGGAAAGAAATATAAAGTTCATAAGAAAGCAATTTTGAGCATATAGAGTTAAATTGGTGCAAGTGTATTTCTTTAAAAATATCTTTTTTATTTTTTCAAATTTATATTTTTATGGGATATAACATTATGATGTGGTAGTACTACTAAAGATTATTTTTTTAGTTGATGCATGGTTTTCTTGAAATAAACAAAGTGGTTTAGGAATATATCTATTTAGCAAGCAAAAGCGTTTTTTAGGATTTTTTAAAAATTTTGTTGCACAAATAACAAAAGTAAGGAAAATAAGTAATATTTTTAAAACTTTAAGAGTGTCAGATGATATCCCAATACCAAAAGTTATTGTAGCACCCACCAAAATCCAAAAAAGATGTGTAGGAGAGCCTTAACCCTCCCCCATCTCCTCAATCGGTCAAGTCCAAGCATCCACTTCAGATCCCTAATTCTCCTACTGACCAAGTCTAATCCTCCATTTTCAATATATGTAATAGATGCATACTTCTCTAATTGGGAAACTTTTGGGATCAAGGGCCCGCCACAAGTTCCATTTAAAATCAGAAACAAGTGAAGGTTCGATGTAAATAAAGTTCTAGATAGGGTATAAACGAGTGAGATTATAGTGTAAAAAAAAATTAAAAATAACTGTTCTATTTTTAATTGGTTTAAAATAGAACTTGTGAGCCCTGTGATCGGAAACTTTTTGTACTAGACACTGATGGACATGGGAAAGCACATACGAAAAGATACATCTCTAAACATGCCAAGGGCTGTGCAGGCAATGTGCTTTAACCGGAAAGCACTAAGTTTTACTATAGGTAGGAATTTACAGTGGATTTATTTTGAGAAAAATTGCAAAGTTACAAACACTTCTTCCCCATTAACTATATTTTAGTATGATTAAGTATCTACTTGAAGTAATCATTGGGATTGGCCTCAATGGTTAGGAAAGGGCTGTTAATCGAGCTATTAGAGTTCTTTCCACTGTCAGGTTCAAGATTCGAATCGAACTGTTAGAGTTTTTTCACTGTGGGTTCAAGGTTCGAATTAACCAAAAAACTATTGGCTCTTCTCACCGTAAAATCATATCATAAATATATTTTTAACTATAATTTTATCTCACATATATTATATCAAAAAATACTACAATATTTTTTTTTTCAAAAAATTATCTCAAATAATAACGTAAATCAACTATCAAGAAAACATTACCAACACAAATTCACAGGACCCAAAAAAAAAAAGGCAGCAATGTGGAAGTTCTTCAAATTTACGTATTTAAGAATATATAACGTATAGATATTAAATGAAGATATTACATTAATTACCTTTGCGTAATTAACATTGAATGAAGCTTAATAAGGTACTTACGAAAATATAGATTGATGTACATCTATATATATATATATATATGGATGCGTGCTTACATTGCAAGTACGTTCCTCCCATAGATCTAGGGATTAACGAAGCAAACATGATGACGTTTACTTCCAAACAAGTGGCGGGTTTTCTTCTGGTGCTCTGTGTGATGCAATTTTGTTAGTCTCTCCTTAATTCCTGTCCTAAAGAACTTGCCCATTAAAATTCTACATTCTTCATAACTTTATTTAGGGACTAAAATCAAAGGAGTATGTTCAGAAACTCTTGCTAAAATTGACAAATAGATGGTTGGACTTTGGAGAATTGTTCTTGAGATGTTCCCAAATATATCTTTTTGTACTAGTAAATTTTACGTACATGTGAAATAAAAAAAGTGACAGGTGAATGTTTCAACATTTTGTAAAAGCAAAACAAAATTTCAAGAAACAAGTTCATCAGAGAAGTTTGATGCATAGTTCCAATTTCATGGCACGAGCCTAGTTTGGTTGCCTTTGGACATTTCACTAGACAATTTAGAGTTATAATGAAAAAAAAAAACATTTACCATGATGCCAATTAGAACCATAGACAATTCCATATTCTTCAATCTTGCTTGTGAAAGAAACAATGAGATATGCTAACGGTAGTCAATTGATAACAAAACAAATATTGCAGGTCTTGAATTTCAGTGTGAAGCAAAGAGCTTTCTTGGGAGAGCAGCAGATTTTCTTTTTAAGCCTATTCCTTGCAAGGTTGATGACGACTGCAAGGGGCTTAATCTTCCTTGGAAGTCATGTTATATGACGCAAACAGATATATGTGACAACCATGAGTGCAAATGTCTTCCTTTCCATGGATTTAAACCACAAAAGGTGCTATCCTAAAGGTGGCAGAGTGGAAGGTTGGATGTGGTTCTGGTAAGCTTTTGTATTGTCCTATTCTTTAGAATAAAGAAGCCTTATCTTTGCATACCCAAAAAAAAAATACCCTTAGCTTTTTATGGTGAAGGAAGCATAATGGAAGAACATTCTTTTCTTAATATCAAAAGTTAATACCCTCAAGTATCATTCAAATTCATATATATACACACGCATGCAGGCGCACGCGCGCGCACATACACGCACATAGATACATACATACATACATACATACATATATATATTAGAAACACAAAGTTAATTAAAAGGCAAAAAAACGAATGAGAAAAAAAATAAGTGCAGATGGATTTTCCAATAATACATTTCTTGAGCATTATAAAGGTAATGATCAACAAAAGTACACATATTAATGGATTTTAAATAATACAATTTTATATGAGTGAATGTAATTGCTCTTGATTGGAAGATCCCACCCTATCAAATTATAGTAGAAAGACAAAATAGGGTCCCTAACGTATTTCTACTTGAGGGGTTTTATTAATGCGGTTCCAAATTGTCAAATGTTGAAACCTTCAAGTTTAAAAGTTTCATTTGTAAAAATCATGATCTTATATTTTTAATTTTAATGAAAGAAGTTAAGTGATGTAGAATATATATGAAAAAAGGGAACTACTTATATCAATTTTCATTGATTTTAAACTTTTTTTCTTGTATTCTCTTCACATGTTTGTTTTTGGATAAAATCATTATTCAATCTTAGATGAATATATAAAATATAAAATTAAATTAATATAAATTATTTTTAAAAAAAATTAAATCATAAGCGGGATAGGACGAGTACCCGTTGATCCGATTCTCTTTCAACGAGTACCTGGTCAGTTGACACGAGGTAGGTAACCCCTATTGGTAGCACTATTTCCAAGGAGAGAGAGAGAGGGAGAGAAAGGGGTGGGGGGAAGAGAGAGAGAGAGAGAGAGAGAGAGAGAGATTCCAAATACTCAATTCAGCCATCTCTAGACTCCAAAGTTCTAAGGTTGGCACCAACTGCTGCATCTTTTGAGATTCACTTGGTATTTGGTAACTTACTTTTGGCCTGGGCCAAAATTAAGTCACTTTCAATGAGCAGCAGTACAGTTGCCACTTGCCAAGTGTGTGATGTACTTCTCATGGAGCTAGGAAGCCAGACTTCTTTTTTGGCCCCCATTGGTAGGAAAGATGATGCTTTCCAACTCCAAAATTTTCCGGGGTCACTTGTTTCTTGAGGCCATATTAAGGCAAAATATGCACCTCACAGTCCTGATCTGACCTACAGGTAATTTAGGAAAACAAACATAATTACAGGTTTTGTTTCTTTAGCTGAGTTTAGGAATTCGTCGAGGTCACCTAAAATAAACGATAGATTGAACTGTATCTTACATCTATAACGCATACCAACACGAGAAAACACAAAACTTTGAGTATTAATTAAAAAGAATGTAGTCTAGACACATTTAAACAGTGCCAAACCTGCATTAACCAGTTCCTCAAATAAAAAAAAAACCCTGCATTAACCAAACTAATCCCAACTTGTTCAGAACTCAAATTTCCAGGATCATACCAAGATTTGATCCATCAACTGAACTATATATGTTGAACAATTAATCTAAACTAGACATCTAACTTTGAGGTAAAGTTCGAAGATTTCTTTAGCATAAGTCTATCTGAAAGTAAGTCCTCAGGGTAAGGTTCATACAAGCCAATCACAGGTTTTCATAGTTCTCATATGAGATAACAGAAGTAGAGAAATGAAGTTTTTTGGTCTCAATATTTGATATGTAAGTATTACTAGAAGAAAAGTGAAAATATTTCTCTGCTAATGCAGCATATCTATGTAAGGAACACTGAATATTAAGCAGTAACCAACCAACAGTACAGCCATAAAATATTTGGCTACTTGAACGACTTTCTTCACATATCAAGGGCAAGCAAGACATTCTGGAGTTTGAATGAAATACCTAACCATGATACAATAGATTCATCAAAACTTCAGGAGAACTGTCTTTTTGACAATTCTGCACTTACAATTACTAAGCCATTTGTATTACGTGTCTTTCGCATTATGCATGACCTAATGACATGAACTCCATTAATACTTTACTGAGAATCAGATCCAAGAACCAAACAACAAGAAAATAAGAGCTAAAACTGATTACTATTGTGTTTTGTGTATGGATGTTAATAAATGCTCAGAAGCAAGTTGCAAGAAAGCATTTAACTCAATACCTACCGTTTGTAGAATATGCATACAAGCTTCTCTGAAGAGAACAAATGAAAAGCAATATATTCAAAGAAAAGAAAAAAAGTTATTGGCTTCATTTAACATGTGAACAAATGAAGGCAGTGAAGCATGCTGCATTCCCTAAGATGAGCACAATGCTCTAAAGTTAAGCCACAAAGCATCAGTTTCAAGTGAATTTATCAACAATAAACAAAAGCACAATGTAACTAGTACTAAAAAATCAACAGCCATAAATACAACTAAAGCATAAATGGGAATTATCAGATCTCTCTGAATCAGCAATGCCATTATTGCCTTTCCCTGCATAAAAATGATACATAAGTTTTAGATGCAAAACCATACTTTGAACTAGGAGATCACGGAGCTTTACATGCTTCATAAAAATGAAAAGAGAGGAACCAAACCAGTAGTCTAGTACAACCTTTGGATTCAAATGAATCCGCCAACTGAACTTGATCTAGACACGAAGGAAATGTTAACATCATAAAAATAATCAGAACCAACCAGTACGTGTTCACTCGTAATAACTTCCAAAAGGATGACAAATACCCAATATTACCTCCATGACCAATGTTCGCAGGTGACAGTGCAGGAAAAACACTCTTCTTACTCTTTAAACATTTGCAGTACTTCTAGTTCTTAAAATCCTCTTCCTGCATCCCTATTGAACAACCTACAGCCTTCTAACACCTCCACTCAACCATCAAGGTTGAAAGCTGCAAGAACATTGAACTAGCCATGAACAATGACCTCATATTTAATCTCCAAAAAGTTGAAGTGCAGTAGATCCTTAGGAGAAGTATTTTTCTCCTCATGGGAAACTTTTGTGTGAGTTGACAAAGATTCTATGAATCTTTTTGAAGATAGGGACTTTAAGCCTCAGTTGATCGTATCAAATCTGACAGTATAATCATCAGGAAATCCTCAAGTCATTCTCGTCCAACTATTTTGGGGAGAAATTTGCTAGGCGTGCTATAAGGATAAATGGAAGACTTACCAGAACAAAATGTATTTAAAAAGCAGCAAGACAAAAGGAAAGTCGACATACTTGACTTCAAGATTATACCAGCTTTCACCTACAAAAGCGTAACCATTTCCTGTCTTTGGGCTGCATTTGAGCAGGGTAACACCAGTAACAGTTGAACACTCAGATTTCTGTTTCAGGCATTTAGATGATACATGCAAACGAAAGTAACCTGATACAGCACTTAACTGCCTACAGTTCCATGAATGATGAAGTTAATTAGGAAAACACATGTACAGGCTCAGCGGTTGAAATGCATTAACTTACTGTTATGAAACCTCTGAACTGACAGATTATTTTCTCATGGCGGAAGTTAGGACTATAAAGGGATGTGTCCATTTATGGTTTCCGGCACCATTTTGGAGATATTTTCATCCAACTATTTTGGGGAGAAGTTTACTAGGCACAATAACGATAGATGGAAGCCTTACCAGAACAAAATGCATTTCAAAAGCAGCAAGAGAAAAGGAAAACCAACATACTCTACTACAAGACTATACCGACTTTCACCTGCACTGCAAAAAACATAATCATTTCCTGTCTTTGGGCCTCACTTGAGCACGTTAACAACAGTAAAAGTTGAACAGTCAGATTTCTGTTTCAGGCAGTAAGATTGAAACATATATACGACAGTAACCTGACACCGCACCTAGCTGCCTACAATTCCATGAACGATAAACTTGATCAGGAGAATACATGTACAGGCTCAGCGATTGAAATGCACGAACTTGATGCTATGAAACCTCCAAACTGACAGATTACAATTCTGATAGCGAAAGTTGGGATTGAAGGGAAATGTCCATGTATGGGTTCCGGCAGGTTAATTGCGGAAAATTAGGATATTCAAAAATTAATGAATCTCTCCCACAATACCATACTCAACAACTATTAACAAATATTTACAGTAGTATTAGCTCAGATTTTGCAAATTCACATGTTTATATATTCTAACTGATTCTAATAAACGATATTAATTTCATATTCAGATTACCTTTCAGAGTGACTATAAGCATCTCAATTAGGACTAATTAGCAATTTGCATAATCAAAAGAATCTGGTCTCCACGATTCATACAATTTATTATACAGGTAAAATCAAAGCCAATTATGCAGTCAAAGAATCATATCACCCAGATTGAAGAAACCTCCAACAGGTTGGATTGCAATGAAAAGATAGACAGATTACGAGTTTGTGCGTGAATCTAACGGCTTCTAATCAAGTTTTCTGGCTCCTAATCAGGCTTTGGAAAGGAAAGCGTTAGATTCACGCACAAACCTGAAATATGCCTCTTTCTTTTTTTTGATGTCAATAATGCTTTCGACAGAGTACTTTGTCGGCGGGATAGCTAGGGTGAATGTGGGTCTATATATATATGAGTATATGCTTGGTGAGTTGTACATAGTCGTAGTAGTTGATAGAGGGTTTGGCATTTGGCAGCTGAGACTTCAAGGCAGTTGGGACATTGGAGTAGGGAAGAAGCCAGGGGAAATTTGCGAATAAGAGGGGGTTTATTTGAGCCAAATGGTGGTGGAATTGTACTTGAGTTTGACAAAACACGTGTTTGAGGTGGAGTATGAGTTTAACTTAACCACCATTTAGTCAGTCAAACTTGACCATTACTTGTTGTGTTTGACAACTTAATTTAATATTTAAATTTAAATTTAATAAATTCAAATTTTAACGGATTCAAATATATTTGATTAGTAAAAATACTGAATTTTTACGTAAAACTTGCTCTAAAAAATATGTCATAAGTTATTTACTTATCATTTAATATAATATGCACTTAATTGTATCAAATTTGGTACTTAAGAATTCAGTAATTCAATAGATTCAGACTTCAAATTTTCGTGTTTGGATTGTAATTTTCTGGAGTTTTTGCAAACAATCTGATATATATGAGATAAAAAAGTGATTGAAAAATATGTTTACGAAATTCGTAGAGATTTTTAGGCATGCGTTAACACATCTAAAATTCACCCAATCTTTCATGTATATATACATACTAATAATTATTATCTTTCCTTGTATGTATATACTTTCTCTATTTAATCTTACCTACCCTCCCTTATATTTATTTATTCACTCTAATTAATCTTACATTTTCAAACATATGACACTCAAATATATTTTAATCAGTGCCCATCGGTTAAATAGTACATCTTATCTTGCTAATTAATACCCAATTTTATCCGTTAGAAAAGCTAGTATAAGCTCACCGTTGTTTATTTTATTAATTATCTCTTTATTACTTTTCCCCTATTTATTTAATATGGGATGAAACTACTATATAAGAAACTAAAACTAATACAATGAATTACCCTGTACTTTTAGTTTCCTAATTTTGTATCATAGTCATATCATTCCCCTATAAATAATTAGATATATGTAATTTTGGTAAACATGCGTTAGCCATTTTCAAAAGTAAAAAAAAAAAAAAATGGAACAAAAGATAAGCCTCATAATGTAAGCAACATAAGATTCCCGTGCCGCTAATTTACCAGGGGACCGTGACGGCTACAGCCAATTGGCCCAATTCCATCTAATTTACGAAATTACAAAAGAGCCCAATAAAAAGAAGCTCTAGCCCACGAATGTCTCATTAATCAAGTCAAACCAACTTTTTATTTCAATTTGAAAAAATGAGTAAAATGGTCCATCACATTTTCCAGTCTTTTCTTTTGGTCCCTCACATATAAAAGGGCACAAAATTGTCTCTCGCAGATAATAAGTATGTCAATTTGGTCCGACAACCCATTTTTTTACCAAATTTTTTGACTAAAAAAGCACGTCCAAGTCACATGTTCATACTTTCAGGACAAAATAGAAATACAAATAAAATTTTCCTCAAACAAAGCCCTCTCACCACCCCTTCCCTTTATCCATTTTTACTCACCTCTAAGCTGCCATCCTATTCTCTCCCCTTCTTCCCCACCAATGCGCCACTCTCTCTCCTTTCACTATGACCCACAGTTCTCCTCCTCTTCAATCTCTCCCTTCCTTTTTCCTTCTCTCTTTTCATCGTCCCAAAACCATTTCTCCCAATCTATGGACTACTGGAGGCCAAGGGGAAAGGGAGAAGAGATAGAGAAAAAGGGTTACAGGTAGATAGGAAAGAGAAAAAAAGAGTGGCGGTTTGATAAAGAAGAGACGCGAAAAGAAACTAGAGGGAAGGTTTTCTTGAGGTGCTTGTTATTATTCTTCATATTTTGCCTCTGAAGTATAAGCACTTGATTTAGGCGTGCCATTTTTAGCAAGAATTTTGGTCGAAATAGGTTCTATGATCAATTTTTACATTTGTTATATGTGAGGGAGTATTTTGTACAAGTTTGTATGTAAGGGGCCAAAAATAATTTTCTTGAAATGTGAAGGACTATTTTAGTCATTTTCCTATATTAAAATCTAAAGTTCTTTGACTTGATAAATGATGTAGAAACTAGAATATACGTAGAGATATTGTTCTGAATAGTCTTGAGATTGTAGTGTAGATTGTAGGAAGGAGATGAGAGGCTGTTAATACATACTTGGGCACAATATAATCAACATGAAAAATTAGGAGTTTCATTAGTTCTTTTTTTTCCCCCAAAAGGTCAGACTCTTACACAGTAAAGTCGCAAAAATCCTAGATTTTTGAGTATTCAATGGATAATAGTTCGCAAAAATACAAAGTACAGTACAGTTTTAACCATTAATACAAAGTTATATTCTTGGCAAAACCCAAAAACACAGATTACATCTTTATCATTAATAAAAAGTTATATTCTTGCCTAAAACAAAAAAACAATTCAGATAAATGAGCTAAATTATCTCTCAATTCCCTAGTTGAATAACGAGAATATCTATGAATTTGTTAAACCACCTTTCAGTACAATAATCACAATCGTCTAATCTTACACGCGGATCATGAATACCAAACCATTCTAGCTAGGACTTAATGGACTACACTAATAGTGGGTAAACTCCAAATGCTGAATTAAAGCAAAGGGAATTGATTTAATCTCAATGACCCTTATTGTTCAGGAACATCTTCCCTGTTAAGCCACATGTTAGAGCTTCATTAGGTACCTTCCTTGCACGATCAACGCCTTCAGCAAAAACAACACCCATTCCCATATGCAAATGAGGTTCAATGTGACAATGGAAAGCCCACACTCCTGGATTATCAGCCACAAACCTTAGAGCAGTCCATCCATATGGAAAAATCACAGCAGTATTCCTCAGTGGTGGATTCTTTAGGTTAAATTTTGCCTCATCTTCCTTAGTGAATTTCCCTTCTCCATATCCCAAAACCCAAAAAACATGGCCATGCAAGTGCCATGGATGGATATCACTCACATTTGCCGCCAATGCATTTGCATTTTGGAGTATAACATCAACAGTGCTGTTGAAACTCAACATGTAAACCCCATTACCATATGTTGAATTAGGGTTTGGAGCTTGTTTCATCACATCGTAGTCGGAGGGGAAATCTTCAGGCGGATTTTTATGATCAAATGCATTCTTTAGGCCATATTTGATGGATCCCAAGTAGGGAGTGGCAGGTAGGACCAATGAGACGTTGTTGATAGCCCATTTAGTGTATCCATCAATACGATTTTGAGTGCTGAGGAGAATAATACGATGATCATAAGTGTTGGGAGGTTTGGCAGAGCCCATTCGAGCATGGATCTTGTTAGAGAATGCCTTGCTATGATTGTAATCATTCCAAAGGGGAGCAATAGGTGGTGGTGAAGTAGGAAGTTTTGATGCTGAAGTAGGAAAGTAGTTCAATATTGTTAGGGCTTGAGGGGTTTTTGGTTCTCTTCCTCTTACACTTGATGAAATCCAGTAATTTTTGGAGGGGTCTTGATCAGTTGTGAATAAGATTGAATAGCTTTCACCAGAGTAAATGTCCATATTATCCACAGAAAATGGCTGTACGTAATTCCCATCAGCTTCAACAACCACTAGCTTGTGATTCTGTAGAAATGAGAAAAGAATGGGAATCAGATATCTGATGATTTCTTTTTGTTTTTAGCAAAGGAAGAATATGCTCTGACCTATCCCTTTCAGTGATCATTTTTCATATAATAAAAGAAAAAAGAAACTTCAATAATATCTACTGGTTCGAGTTTTCTTAAGAGATAAGCATAGGAACCAATTATATCTAAGATAACAAGCATTAAACTTTCAAAAGCAACATTTAAAAGAAGCTTTAAGTCAAGAGTTAGGACTGACTTAATCCTTGAAAGATAACCTAAGCAGATATGGGAAAAAGAAACATGGTTTCGAATAATCCAATAGATCTTACATAGTCCAATAAATAAATATCGTGAAACCAAATCTAGACCTTTTGATTATCCTTTCTACAATCTTTTACTGCCGCAAATATCTCTTGTCTAATGTGATAATTTTCTACTTCTTACGTTTTCTATTTTTCTCTGTAACTTGCAAGTTGCCACAACCAGAACAAAATCGAATCACGGGCACTTTCGTGCAAGGCCCTCATTGCTAAATAAGTACATATATATATATGTTGGTCCAATCTTGCATAAGGCTTTGATTGATTCCTTTCACAGGCATGCAAGAAATTTGCAGGCAAGTCTGGCCATTCATATGTCCTTAATCTCAACGTTTGTTCTAATCAAGAAAACTTCGGTTCATGGAGATTTTACAAGAAGGATTTGGTGTTGATGTATGCTTACCGTACAAAATTTTGACTTCTATATAAAACCAGTAAAACCCAAAAAAGTTAATGAATCAAATCTTTGTCCAAACATCCATGTATGTAGAACATAAAATGGTAATATACATGTCGAAAAACCTTCTTAATTTATACTATGTTCTGATATGATTACTTTCAAAAGTTGTATCATATTTGGGAGGGAGAAATTCAATCATTCTTATGTAATGTCATATTTCTTTCTTTGAGGATGTAGATTGGGAAGGGACATAATATTTCAGGCATTAGGGTTTGTCTGAGCCCCTTACATTTATGTGTGTGAAATTTCACTTACTTTGATCATATCTTGTACAGGAAATTTGGCCAAATCTCCATCGCAAAGCTAACATGGATCAATTGAAACAAAGAAAAAAGTATGCCATCATATCCTAGAGACAACAAATCTATGGGTGTCATCCAAACAAATGCATAATATCTAGCTTTAAAGGCACCACTCATGGACTTAGTTTTACCCGAAAGATTGCCTACTGAAAAAGTACAAGTCTACAACTGGTCCCTCTTGTAGATTGTCCTTTGCCCAATAAAAATGCTATGTACCAATTTGCACGTCCACATAGTGTGCTGCACTACAGCACAAAGGGACCTTAGTCGCTTTCCAGAACAACTTCATGGCATCTACCTTGTCTACTTCTTTTTCCCTTCCTCTTCTTTTTTTTTTTTTTTCAATTATTAGTTTTCTGTAAACATCATAAACTGTATCTACTTGCCAATGCATATTCTTGCCAGGAATACTTTAGAGGATTTTTATTCTCTCATCTTACTCTCAGAATAATCCTCCAAGCAAAGAAAAAAAAATTTCTTTCATCTTATGGTAATCTTGTGCTAGTAAACAATAATTTCATAAGTTAAACTTGTACTACTTGTAAAGAAAATTAGCAATCTATGTTCTGGTGCCTATCGACTCTTGTAGAGGTTGAATTTTCAAAATCCCGCTCCCACATTCTCTTAGTTTACCACCAATTTTTTCCATTTTAGAACTATTCTATGGTGTAAATTCTTACTTAAGAATTATGCTAGCTAAGTCAAGGAAGTGTGCATCAAATTTGAATGGACAGCCTGATGTGGTTTAACCATCCATTTTTCTATTGTTTAAGCTAAAAGTTCCCATTAGAAATGCTTATATATGGTAGATGACATAGAAGTTTTCTTTATACTTTGTGTTGATGAGATATATTCGCTACAAGAAAATTAAGTATACTAAGGTCAAGACCCCTAAGAATTAGAGGTCTTGAATTAAAATTCTTCTACCCTTTCTTCACTTTTAATTCTCGCCCCTCCCTGCGGGACAAATTTTTCAAAAAGAAAAAGTATACTGCAGGAATATACTCCGATTATTCCACTTGGGTTCACAAGTTGGTAGAACTTGTTCCTGGCCTTTCCAACTTACTTCATATCATCCTCAAAGAATTTGTCATCTTGGCCAGAATTTTTCACCCAACTTGACAACTTTTTTTTATAGTATTTTCCAAGAAAGTAAAAGGATGAAATGTGGACATGTATGCATTTGACAGTGAGCTAAATTATATATTTTCTACCAGACAAGAAGGTCTAATTTCATTTCCAAAACAGGGAATAATAACAAAGGCAGAATAGTCTGCTTCTTTAGGAAATTCGTCCTTATATTGATTGCTAGAGTTCCGCTATAGGAAAAAGCCATCGTTGTTTAGTTTTCTATCAATTACCATCAAAATGCCCTTAACATCTGATCTATCTAAAAGATAGAAAGATAAAATGGGAAAAGCAAATTGATATATTTTTTTATATTATGTTTGTTCAATATTCTATGTCTATGAAATGCAAATACGCGATTCTAATCAATTGTTTTCTTTTGTTTTATAGTGACTTTAGCAGTATGGAGAGGGTTTTTTCTTGATTGATTATTTTAACTAATTATAAATTCTAATTTTGGATAATCAGTTTTTTTGATGTTTTAGGTTCTTTTTAGTCTGATTATAGATTTTTTTAATGACAAAAAAAGCTAAAATCTATAATCACCCAAAAAAATCGCTTTTAGTGATTCTAATTGATTATTCTCCATAATCAATTTCTATAATCAGAATTTGTAAAACCTAAAACAAGCGAGAACAAGGCCTAAAAAAATGTGCTATAGATAGACTTAACATTTAGCAACAATCAAGTTGGCTAAATGCAAAATTTTAAAGATTAAAAATGATAATAATCATTTTTTTTATCTAAAAAGTATTATTTTTTTCCTCCTAAATATTATCAAATAGACCAAAAAAAAAAGAAAAAACAAAAAGATGGGCAAAGAAAAGAGATGGTAGATTCTTTACCCCAATTGCCAAGTTGAGTGAAGCTAGTGCTGTAGTGCTGGTTACCCTTAGCCTGTAAGTCTTGTTTGGATGCACATGGAGAATCTGTGGTGCACATGGTTCATTGCCTCTGAACTCACATATGCTTGATGATGAATTGATGAATTGAGCTGCTAGGGAACAATTGTACTGCCCTCTCCCATTGATCAGAAGTGTCTAATTAAAGGTTATCCCCAAAAGAAGACATATAAGCTTGTATAATAATAAACATTATAATTTCTATCAACTATTAAATTTATCATGGCAAAATATAAAAAAAAATTAATGTACACTAATACAGGGTTTTTACAGGGTTTTTATGTCTCTTATTTGATATCTTTCATATATTATATTAGGAATTAGTAATGCATTATCAATATATTGTACTCCTCACATATGAATATCCACCCTTCAATAATTTTTATAATTTTCTCATCTTCCATTCGAATTCTTCCCTTGTTGATAGGACTAAAACCAAAAAGCAAGAACACAGACCTGAAGAAAAAAAAATGTTTTCCCTTATACTTATTTCCTTTTTTCTTTCCCATAACTTTCTGTGAATCACTAACTTTTACACCTCAAATATAAATGAAAAGTTATTGCGCTTACAAGAATATTAGTTGGTACAAACAAATCAAGCTGATAAAGTAAGACCATGAAACCTTTGAGCAATTTTTTTTTCCCATTTTATAATAGGCAGATCTTTTTATTTTTATTTTTTGATATGATTACTTAACCAAATCTCTTTTATCAATAATTTTGAGCTATAAAAACTATTCAGACATCATTCCACACGTCCCAGGGTGCCTGATCCAGGATTCTCCATATTTGGTGAAGAAAACATCTTTCATGTCAGCATTCTCAAGAAAAGAAAAAGCTATGCCTGCATTCTTACGTTTGAACCATCAGACTCAGATCACCCGAAAATCAAGAAAGATAAAACCATCTCATATGTAACAATGGGGAGAAGGTGAAACAATATGCACCGATCACTTATTCTAGACAAATGGAGCAAGTCAATCACTTAAGCAGTGCAAATCAGCATGGAATTCTGTAATAATTATGTCAGCTTAGTTGAAGTGGACGATGTACCGCACATACATACAAAAGAAAATAGCTTTCTTAACCCCTTTATTGTATACAGGAGCTTTTTTTTTTTTTTAGCTGCAAAAAAAAAAGGATGGTTTTTTTGTTTTCTCTACCTGGGGCTCACCAATCCAACGAAATGGCTTGGAAGATAGGTCAACCTCTTGTAACTGAGAGCTTTTGTGCCACCAATCACTGAGTAAAAGATTAAACTCCCCATCATAGTGGAATGGTTCCTTTTCACCTTCTGGTAAATCCACTATCAAAGAACCATATAGCCCTCCAGATCGCTGCATACCATAATGTCCATGGTAGAAATATGTTCCAGCCTGCAGGCGACAAATGCAATAGCTTTGTAGTGACACTGTCCTAGTAACCATAGTTGATAGTACAGATAGACTAAGATAAAAAAAAAAGTGCAACTATGTTTGCCTTGTATCTAAGGTAAAAAAAAGTTTTATGTCACCAAGATAACAAGTAGAATAGCTACCAAGAGGTTATTTTAGCTGTAAAGGTTGATTAGCTAGCCATCATGTTAGAAAGTTCACAATATTGACTTTAATAAAATGTTGACAATAGTTTGATTGCATGCTTACAAGGGCTTCCTCAGTGTTTGTGTGTGTGTGAGAGAGAGAGAGAGAGAGATGAATAGGCATAAAGATAAAGTGTGCAGTTGAGTAATGATTCAATGGAGTAGTTTGAAAAAGGGCAGGCCAGGAGGGGCCTAGCTTCTGATTTGATTTACCTTGTCAACTTTGAACCGGTAAACAAATGTTTCTCCAGGGTTAATTGCACACTGGGATATTGATGCAGCTCCATCCGCCCATGGTGTTCCAAACTGAAGAAAAATGAATCAGAAAACAGTACTAAAGCTTTATTTGGATTGCAATTTTTAGAAAAACTGTAGAAAAATAATACTGTAGCACAACAAGAACTTCCTATCAATCCTTGAGAACAAAAGCCCTTTATGTAAGGGGTACAAAACAAACCTGTCTTATACCATGCCAGTGAATAACAACTCCTTCAGTATTAAGCTTATTTGTGAGCTCAACAGAGATGGTATCTCCCGCAAGAGCCCGGATCGTCGGACCGGGAAACTGGCCATTGATTCCAATAACCACATTTTCGACACAATCCGGTGACCAGTATATAGACTCCACAGCCCATTTGAAATGCCTTGTTTTAGCACCAAAAGCTGGATTCTGAACAAGAGCTAAACAAATGAACAGGAAAATGATAGTAGCCCTTGAACCAAATGTATCGCTAAAGCCAATCATTTTATCAAGAAAAGTAACCCTCCAAAAATAATTTGATTGAATAAAGATAGAAAGAAAACCAAAAGAGAGGGTGATCAAAGTGATACTAGGATGATACAGGGGAGATTTGACGTGGGATGGTAGGATATAGCACTGCTCGAATGCTGGATCATAAGTTTATATATAAGAACATAGGCACATTAGAGCTTGAAGATAGCAATTTATTTATTTATTTTTTGGGTTCTTTATTGAGGAGAATTGAAATGGAAGCTAGTGATTCGATTTTTTTATTTGTGGACATGATTCTGCTTCATGGGCATATGTTCTTCATGTCCACTTATTGTGCATGGGTCAATTCATTTTCTTCTTCTTCTGAGAGCCTCCATGTGCTTTCCAAGTAGCATATGAAATCATTCATCTTCAACCATTAGTTATTTCATCAATAAGGTATCAACACTTTTCCAGGACAGGTTAAAATTTCAATAGTGGTAGTCTCTTCTTGGTGGGAAAATGTATAATGATTTAAAATATGAAACACAATCCATTACCATATATGTGTCATAATCCAAACAACAGGGAACAACACACACACTACCTAAGGGAAACCCACAGCCCAACCCAAAGGGCATGCTGACTTTCAGGCTACACTGAGGACCTTAAGTAGTACACACATACCACTCACAATCGATGTGGGATAGATGGAAAGGGGGAGGGGAAACACCAGACACGGCTTTTAACCACTCCTGATTTTTCCTTATCCAAACAACAGGGAACAACACACACACGCACACACACACTACCTAAGGGAAACCCACAGCCCAATCCAAAAGGCATGCTGACTTTCAGGCTACACTGAGGATCTTAAGTAGTACACACACACCACTCACAATCGATGTGGGATCGATGTGTCATAATTACCTATTTGCGTATTTTCTCTCTCCTATATTTTTTCTCTTGCTTCACCTTATTTCTCTTTAGCCACTTTTTCTAAATTATAGGCCACTTGAGACATGAATTTCTCTTGCTTCACCTCATTTCTCTTTCACCAATTTTGCCAAATTATAGGTCTAGCGCGGAATCCTAGAATGAACAAGAATCTCATTTCCAGAAACCCTACGCGGCTTAGCATCTGCTTCCGTCTTCAGAGATAGAGTTCACCAACAAAAAACGATTGAAACATGTCTAATAGATATAAATATGAAAATTTCTAAATTCAATAAAGTGGGCGATCAATTACTTTATTTACATCCTATATCTCTAACTTCAAATAAAGTGAGCCATCATTTATTTTGTGTACATCTCCTGATATTTTCACCTAATTTTTTCAATTGACACCAAAAAATAAGTTTATCCACAATCTCCAATTCAACCATACAAAATCATGGGTTTATTTTACTGTATCTACTGTTTTATCCTGATGATGAGTCATCAATCAAAGATTTCTGGCACTGTGGAAAGTCACAATCCAGCTCAGACAACTCATTTTGTTGGGAACTTTTGACGAAGGAGCTTACTTAGTAGTGCTGTAACACTAAGACACCAACAGGGACCAGTCTTCATTTGGTCACCTAACTATCTTTTCTAGTTTAATTTTTCTTATTCTCCTTTTCATCTTTATAATATTTCAGGGGAGCTTTTTCTTGATGAATGATACTTGACAAGTAGATTTGTCAAATGGGGGCGAAATGAAAAGGCCTTAACTCCCTCAAGTCAACTACATGTTTTGTTTAACCCTTTTTTTTTCCTTCGTCTGTAACTGTAAGGGGGCTGGAAAGCTGTTCAAGCTTTCAAAACTGAAGTTTGCCTTAACTGAACCAAACTGAAATGGAACCAGTTCATTCAAGAAAGTAGCTAGGGGAATTGTATTTGTCCGTTGATCTTGGAAGCATTTAGAGAAAAAAAAAAAGAAAAAAAAGAAAAGAAAAGTAGCACTAGGGAAATGTTTGGTGAAAAATGGTGAAGATTGTAAAGAAAATTCTGTTGACAAATTAAATTGGTACAATACTCTCTTTCAGGGTCTTCATGATCAACCTCTTTTGGCAATTACAGTTCTTTGGTGGAAACTGGAAAGAATAAAAAAGTGCAGAAAATTTGCCTATTTAATCCTTTAGCTTTTTTACTTAAGTCAATTTCGTCTCTCAACTTTTAGTTTGGCCAATTTGGTCCTTAAATCTTAATTTTGTATCCAATTTAATCCTTCTACAGTTGCACCACGATTAAAATTTTTCCACCACAAAAATACCAAGCAATCGAGGGCAATATAAGAACAACAAGCCGAGTTAAATATTAAAATGAAGAAAAATTTTTTTAAAAAAAAAACTTTTTCCATTAAACGGGGGAACAAGGCTTTCTGTTGAATTTGGGAGAAAAATGGAAATTAGTTTCTTGGGCATCTTCAACTAACGAAACTGTTTTAAAATTGTAGGACTAAATTTGTGATTTTCCCTCATTTTGCTTTTATAGTTTGATCACTTAGCATCTTGAAATAATTTTTGTTATTAATTTAGTCGAAGCAAAATTTAAGAATAAAAAAAATATTAGAGTGTATATTGCCACACTAGTTACCTTCTCTGGACTTTCTTCTTAAGCGCACCCTAATATCTAGTTCTGATTAGGCAATTTGAATTTTTAGTTTACAGCATCTGAAATAGTCCTTTTTCATGTTTAATTTGAGATCTGTTGTGCCAAAGAATTCGGGGTTTCACGAGCTGAATTCTATCTAGTTCAAATCGATTCGTGTAATTCTTACTACATTTATTATAAGTTCAGACAGTTTTGATGTAATCGCAAATTATATACCAATTTAATTATATAAATTGAAAAATGCAAATTACATCAAAATTGTACGAATATCTAGTCAAAGTAAGTGTGAATGTAGGACCAAAGAGTAAAGCGATCTTTTCTTTCTGACTTATTTTGAGATTTCATAACTACTTTGGCTTTAAGGAGACAAAATGCACAAATCCATTATGTGCCTTTGCTTAAAGCATAAGTTGCTTTTTTATTCTCTTTTCTCCAAAAAAAAAAAAGAAATAAATAAATAATAATAACCCTTTTGATTCTATAACTTTGTTTTGCTTCTATTCTTCTAAGCTTTCTGTATTTTCCTTCCACTACCAAAAATATAAACTCCCAACTTTTCCATAATTTAACACCAGATCGATCAAGTATTTTACTTTTATATTTTCCAAAAAAATTTCGTGGGATCTTCTTTTACACATCAAACTGGTCGAATAGCTATCTTGTAAAGAATTCTCAACTCAGATTGCTTATAAATTCAACTCCTTAAGCCATATATACAGTGGTCGCAATTAGCCATCTTGATTTTATAAGGAAGTTTGGTAGATGAGAGAATTTAGCCAGCAAAGCTGCCTAAACTCAAAAATTTCCCAACCAAGGTGTTTTGTTAAGTATTGAAAAAGAACAACAACTCCTAAACGTATGTTGATGCAAATTGCAAAAGCTCCTCCACCATTACTTTCCATAAATTAAAGCAAAATCAAAACGTGACAAATCTTACATGAAAATGTTCCCCTCACCATCTAAACTAATTGCATCATAAAAAACACAAGATTTGCTAAATAGGAAAATTGGGAGTTCTAAAATCCAAAGTTGGATCTCAACACAAGTGAGTCCAAAATCTGAGGATTTGTAACTGGATTTTCTTACTAATACCTAAAATTCTCATATGCCTGGATACCATTCCAATCCTTCCAATATTGACTCGGTCTCAAAACTTTCTTACTCTATTTCTTTTTTCTTTTCACCTCTCTCTACGTTCTTTTTCTATCTCCAACTGTCAGGTATAAAATTCGAAGCATGAACTCAGTTATCAGCTCAGATTGTTGGTATAATAACTATTTAATGGTTGCAATTGGAGCATACTCTAAGCTTTTGTTGCTAACCATACCTCACCTGCTTAAGAATTAGACTGTGGGAGAGCTTTATCAAACTAAAGACTACTACTTTTGACTCTAGCTAGTACCGCTCATAGAATAAAAATTGTGATTCATTCCGATTAAGCTTTCTTTCTAGGAATCTGTAAGCTTTTCTAAGACTAGAAAAGTCTGATCGTAACTTCCTATAAAAGTAAGCGTAGTTGGAATGCACGACTGCCATTATATTACTCATCACAAACCGTGACTTGCATAAACTCTTAATCCGCCATTTTGATTGCTCTACGTAAAGGATTTGTCTTAAGTAAGTTGTTATACATCTTTATAGAAGGGGCACCTAGGATAGTTGGGTATGCATATAGCAAAACATATCTTTAGTTGAAGAGTATCAGTCAATAAGATGTGCTATTTTGTTTCATAAACAACGTTATTACTAGCTTTTTACAGGACATGACTTATACTGGGATATATAGATACCAATGTAGCTATATTTCTTTCTTTTTTTTCCCCTTCTGGACACAATAATTACAAATACACTTTTGCTCCTACAGTAGTGGGAAGCAATGGAGCCAAAAGGGCCAACTCGAAAGTTTAGAGGGAACTAAACTATCTGCAGACCAAAAGAGTGTATTATTGTACCTTCGGAAAGTAATTGCTTGTAGAGAGACACGATCCTCCAACCCATAGCCAAATAAGGACCTTAGTGTTCTGAAGTGTTCTTATGGCGGTCAATTTACCTAATCGAGTTGGTTCAATATAGTCTATAAAAAGACAAGTTTTTTGCCATTTGTTGTGACATAACAATAGCGCCTCATAAATCGAAAGGCAAAAAGCTAAATTGGTCGGCTAATTACTCAGAATATCGTTGAAAAAAAGAAAAATCGGACACATATGGGTCTGACAAGGGGTACTGCAGCCAAAAGACAATTTTTTTTTTTTAAATCTCTGACACTGCTGCCGGGCTGACAAGGCCCGGCAGCCGGCAGAATACTGCAAAAAGCTAATTTTAAAAAAAAAAATTCATCTTTTTGTGTGACAGATGAGGGCAGCCGTGAAAGGCCGTGAGGGTCCCTTTTGTTTTTCTTTTCTTTTGGGTGGACTAAAGTAGTGAGATATAAGCTGCCCAAGAAGTTTCTTGATTCACTACCAAAACGGAAGCTTTTGCTACTTACTTTCTTGTGCTTGGAACCTTTAGATGGCCCTTCTATGTCCATTACATGGCTTCCAGCATAGTACAGTTCTGCCAATCGTACAAAACTATATACCTGAAATTAAAGAACCAAACAACAATTAGTCCAAACTTAAACCATCCTCCCCAGCAATCCAAATTAAGAATATAACCAAATCTGCATATATCATAGTACCAACCACAAGATAGATACATGCTACTACTACCACTCAAAAACCAAAGCCAAAAGGCAAAACATTTTCAAGAAAAAATGTACCTTGTCTCTGCACCTTCCACTAACAATGCTGTGGGAAAATACCTAGCATGCCCTCATCTGTCACACAAATGCTGCTACTGCATCTTATTGTAAAATGAATGAGATTTTTTGTTTAAAACAGCCTTTTTTTAGTTTAACATCCTATCGAAATAATTATTGGTTTAACAAATCTGTTTTCATCTTTGTCTTACGTTCCAATTTTGAAACGTAATTTAATTAACTTAAAAGACTGTCGGATTTAGTACGTCAAGCGGCATAAGTTTTTAATAAAAAAAAGGGTGAAATTGTTGTATTGGAAAATGGGTGAAATTTTCAACATTATTTAGTGCATTTTGTACATGTCAAAACAAATATTGTGGTAGATTTTATTTTTTAATTGAGTTTCATATTTGAAATATTGAGGCGTAAATATAAAAGAAAGGGTTGGGATATCAAATATGATTAAAATAAAGGAACGTGTGCAATTTTGGTCCACCCAATGTTTGATCTATGAGTTAAACTAATCCGTGATATTTTGACCAAAATAATTATGATAGCAAATTTTTTATTTTAGCCAAATTTAGGACAACTAATAGAAAACTATAATATATAACGGTCAAATCAATTAGTCAAAATTTTGACTTCGTATTTTTTGGTCCCTTATATTTTAAATAATTATATATTTCAAATGAAATAAAATGTGAATTAGATTGAATGCATAAAAAATGTGGTCTAAACCTCATTAAAATCCTTAAAAGTAATCCACATTGTCAAGACATATTAGCCTAAATAGCATCTTTTCGTTAAATTAATTACCAACAAATGATAACACATAAATCATATATAAAAGAAAATTTAGTGGAAAAAAGAAAATCTTAGTCGCTGTTAGATGAAGTCAACAGATCAAAGAGACGATTAGTATATCTTCAATCATTCAATATTCAATGACATCAGTCATTTTCATTGAAACAGCAATTTTGACAAATTTCCAGTTTTAGTTTCGGATTGGGGAAAAATATAAAGGCCCCCATCAATTATGTTGACTCTTTCGCTTTTGATTACGCTCTATCCAACTTCTGCGTCAAATAAAATAGAGAGTAAGACATGCATACGGAATCTTGAATGCGATGGCAGCAGCAATACTTCTGCATCTCCTGCAAATTTTTTCAGAATTCTGCCGGCTGCCGGGCTGACTTTAATTTAAAAAAAAAAAAAAAATTTTGTCCGCTGCTGGGCTGTGGCTGTCAGCCCTGACACAGCCCGGCAGCAGTGTCAAAGTTTAAAAAAAAAAATTGGCTTTTTTGGCCGCCGGACGGTATCAGCCCGACAATCATAGATTTGCAGTACCACCTTGTCAGGTCCATATATACCGACTTTTCCTTTTTTTAACGATATTATGAGTAATTAGCCCCTTAAAATTTTAATAATTTTATACTTTTAGCCCTTTATGTATTGATTATCTTTTTGACCTCGGCCTAAACTATTAAAAACGTATATTTGTAGCCCTTCTGTCAATTTGAGGTATTAAAAGTTGATAGAATAGGCATCACAAGAGGCGCACGAGCAAAAATTGGAAACTTTTATGCCGGTATATTAAAGTGAGCAATCCCAAATTAAGTTTTTGATTCAACGGAAATTAGGCCAAAAATTTTATGACACGAAGAGTTCATTGCTATAAAATATTAGAAATTTTGACATCTATCAGGTCTTGAAATAACCAAAAAAAAAAAAAACTTGAAATCATGCTAAGTTGCATGAAGATTTGGAACATTCCGTGCCAAATTCTTTCTTGTTTTCAACTCTTCACTCTCCAAGGAGCATTTTGGTATAAAATTTAAAAGACTTGGTAAAACATTTGTGAAATGGTGATTGAACTACCATCTTTGAATTGAGATATAATCTTATCTAGTGAGATTCACTGAAAACTAGTGAGCTCAAATTTGGAATCTATGCAAAAGATGAAGTCCATGCGTGTAATTGCATAAAAAATTTGATGTTATAAAGTGGTGATCACTCATCGATCAAAAGTCGGTGGGATGGTTTCATCCCACATCGAGAGTGTGTGAGGTAGTGCCCTTAGACTTAAGATCCATAGGAGCACCTTCTTGTCACCAATTGGTTGGATGGGTGTTTCTTATGGGTACCCCTTAGGTTCAACCCTCGGAATGTTTCAGCTAACTTTAATCTAACTTGTGTGTAATTTTGACGTCACCATGTGTGCGTGAGGCCGGCTAAGACGGTGGGATGAAACACTTTAATCTAACTTGTGTGTAATTTTGACATCACCATGTGTGCGTGAGGCCGGCTGAGACGGTGGGATGGTTTCATCCCACATCGAGAGTGTGTGAGGTAGTGCCCTTAGACTTGAAGTCCATAGGAGCACATTCCTGTCATCAATTGGCTGGATGGGTGTTTCTTATGGGTCCCCCTTAAGTTCAACCCTCGGAGTGTTTCAGCTAACTTTAATCTAACTTGTGACGTCCTGACCAAAAAAAAAAACTCATCGATCAAAAGTGTTGACTAGTAGTGAAAAATAATTGTAGCGGTCACCGACCTAACTGAAGCAAGAATAAGATCAAGATGACATAATATTGTTATGAGCTACGTGCTGTTGGATTAATAGTACAAATTGACGGAAGGATTATAATTACACGTTTTTTATCGTTTGGGGGATAATAAAATGCAAATAATGGTTAGATGGCTAAATTGGTAAAGTTTGAGAGCCAAAATAGGCTTTTTGCCAAAAAAAAAGGAACTAAAAACCATTTATGGGATCATATATCTGATAAATAACCAGTAGGAAATCTCTTGTTTGTCAGCAGCTGTAATTTCTTGACTTGTGTCACACCCCAAACAGAACCCATATACCTATTAACTTGAAGACAAAATGAACAACAACATGAAACATGATGATTAATCAGCTGAGGTTGCTTCCTTAGTCCTTGCACGTATGCCAATGGGAGTCCTGAAACTTTAGTTAGCAAGAAGGAGAATTGAACAAGTAAAAGGGCAGGGAATATTGAACAAGGCATTGCATCCATGAATTTGTGATTACACAACATCATTTCTAGAGCTCCTTAAAGCAAAATTCAGGCATATAAAAATCTCAGAGCCAAATCATTATGGCAAAGTGGAATTTACTTGCAATGCTTTAAAATTTACAAGCTTTTAATCAGAGTAAACGGTAAAACCATATTTTGCTTCCTTTTTTTTTTGATAAATAACAAGGATCCTTGAAGCCATATATTTGTTTCTTAACATATTATCTACGTCTATTTTCTAATCTAAGATTTCCCTTTCCCACAAGGGATAATTTCAGAAACATCCCTTGAGGTTTTTGACAATTTCACCTTGTTTTCTTGAGATTTCAAAAATTACACATACCTTCTTTAAGTTTATCATTTTGGTAACAAAAACTATTTAATGGTCAAATTTTTGAATGAATAACATAAAATGCCCTCATAAAATTATGAAGTTTATTTTACCTTCTTATAAAATTCTTTTTAAAAAAATATGGAATATGCACAAAATCTCAAACCTACTTTCAACACTTATCTATATTATTTTAAACCTTTCAATTCCTACATTTCAAATAAGTACCATTATCACCATGACGACCACCATTATAGTCCGTAAATTCTAAAACCTCAATCGAAGTTACAAAAAAAAAAAAATCAGCACCATTAAACTCAAAAAACTTCACTAACTGTATTAATATAACATCCTATCCTTCAAATGTTGGAGTACCAACACACGCTCTGTCCTTTTTAAACCTTCAACTTACTTCTTCTTCTATTCATCTCCAATCCTTCAAGTAAAGTTAAAATTAATTTGTAATATGTTAGAATTGTATTCAGGACATAATTAGTTATTTCATGAGTGAATTTTTTTTTATTAAATGTTTAATTATGTGATGCATTCCTATGCACAAGATTAGGAGTGTATTGTTTAATTGCATGAAAAATTTTAATATATTAAAGTTATTATGGTCATTTTATACGGCCAAAGGAGGTAAGTGTAACATTGAAAATCTTAAGGGTGCTAAATGAAATTGACCTCAAGGGTGCTAGGTGAAATTGCCAGAAACCTCCCTTATCCCTTCCTTCAAAGCATCAACTTTTTTGTCGGTAGCTTATAGAATGAAGTATTAGCAACAGAAATAGCGGCATGAAATTCAGGAAAGCAAGAAATTGTGTTCTAAGAAAAAGAAAAAGGCAAAACTGCACGCATGCTTTTCATGCAACTGATTCAAGAGCTCTAACTATAAATCAATGAAGAAACTTCAACTAAAACTGTACATATATTCCCACTTTTCTCAACACAGATTTTTCTTCTCCAGCAGTATTTTTCTTGCTCTCTAGACTCTACATCATGGACACTTCCACCATAGCAAAATCACTCATCATCATTTTTCTAGTGCTATTGTCTGATCCAGTGTTACAAGCTGAGGGACAGGGAGGCTATGGACCTTGCATGACAAGATGTGGGCAGAGAATTATGTCTTGTGGAATTGAATGTGCACCAAAATTGGGGCTAGATATAGTTTCTTGCTATCAAAGATGTGGAACAAATGGTATTCATTGTGTAACTTCTTGCTTGAGCACCTTTGGGATTGGCAGAATTCAACCATCACCTCCCAACAACAACCTTCCCAACAACAACCACTAGGCTCAGAATTTCTTTGTTGCCAAGACTGTGATCCATATGTTGATGGTCATCCATATGTGATCTTTAATGCCCTTAGGCATTAACTATTAATAAACCTCTTTATACTTTGTTAATTTCTTTATTGTATCCATATAAAAATAATTACAATTTGCATGTGTGGAGGATTATACTAATGCATAAAACAAAATTCACCGTTCCATTTGTCCTTTTTTTGAGTCAAATTGTGACAATTTTACCGGTAAAGGGTGGTTTGTGACATATTGTTGTATCCTTGTTCTCTAGAAATTAATTTAGAATAACATTGTGTTTTAGACTCAAAGCTACTTTGAATTTGTTCATCTACACTTGGAATGTGTTCATTGAAGTATTTATTTTATGGGGCAGATATATCCACAGGATAGTATAACCACCTACATAAGAAATGGATATTGGAAGCTAGAACCATTTCCTAGCTTTAATCAAATCCTTAATAAATTAAAACACATTTGAACCATACGAGAGAGACTCACTTGTAATAATATGTTAGATAGAAAGAGCTTCTTGTTGGATCAAGTCACAAGCCTAGAATTACAAAAGAAACATAAAATTAGTTTTTTTTTCAAGTATTTATTTTCCTTTCTTTTCTTTATTGCTGTACCATAGCCTATATAAAAGGAGGGTCCTTGTAAAAAAATTTGGAAAGCCTGGGAATGTTTAATTTCAGAGAAGAAGAAGAAGAAGAATCTAAGTTATAAGGATCCATTTTATATGGTGCCAAAAAAATGAGGCATCGAATCGAAATGGCGGGGGTGGGGAGAATGGTTGTTAGAATGAATTGATTTGTATTTAAGACGGGACGCTGTATCATTCACATTACCATATTGCCATGCGTTGGTCATTATTGCTAACTGGCAAGTGAAGTGAGAAAATTACGTAAACCTTAAAACATGGAATTAAGTAGCATCGTATCTGAAGGAAGGATAATAGGGTAAGCATAATTCAACAGTTAGTTAAGATGTAAAATAAGGTCAATTGTAACTTGCTTGTATAGCCTTTTAATTTTTAGTTAAAATTTTGTTTGTGGCTTAGCACGATTTTTTTTATTTATTGTGAATTTATATAAATATGAATAATTTAAATGCAAAAATTAACAGCAGTCCTACATGTTCATTCATATTAACTTTAAAAAATTAATGTATTCTAAATGTTCGATTATATACTAATTTTTAAAAATTTGTTTACATACTTTCACTATAATATGATTGTATATATCGAATAATGTACCTCGTATCAAAAAATTTGGTAGATATTCTTTTTTTTATAAAGATTCTTTTAGACAATTTAAATTTTTATTATGACCATAAATCTAGAACTATATATTCATATTTAATTAAGTAGAAAAGATCCAGCAATCCATTTTCCTTCATCAATAAATATTTAGTTTTCAAGAATATTGGTAAATCTGTCGATGTATAATTAATTCTCCTTTTTACACTAAGTCAATTCAAAATTAAGGGAAGAGGTGATGAACAATTTGAATATTAATCAACTATATGATGATGAAAGGGAATAATTTATGAGATATGTAAGATTTTAATAATTATGATTTGAAAAAAGTTTTACTATAATTATATATAATGATTTGATAGAAAGCAGATATCATTAAGATAAGATTAGTTATTTTAAAAATAGAGATAATTTTTATGGTTAAATATTAAGTGACCCATGCATAACTCGTTAATGCTTTTCAATTAGACACGTCATGTAGGAGTGAGAAATAACTCTGATTAAAATAACTCCTTTTTTCCTTTCTACTTCTTGAATCCTACCCTTCCTCTCCTATTTAAAAAAATGTTAGCTTAACAACCAAGAAAGTGACAATATTCAGCAAAATTACCTAGAAGCTATAAAATGTTATCAATTACATTGAGCTTTTGCAAAGTTTGTCATAATGGAAGGGGAATGACCTTGAATTTTTGCTCACAAAAATCTCTTCCAACATTAGGAGAAAAAAAATAAATAAAGCAACGTCGGTCAAGATTAGTATATTTCAACTATTTAAACTACATATGAACTCAGTTGCGGAGCCAGAAAAAATTTTCAGTGGGGGCAAAAGCAACACTAAAATTTTTTACCTACTCTTTTTCTAATTTTTTAAACAAAAAAAATATTCACCAATAAGTTGAAATGAAAAGCCTTTTTTTAGCTTATTTCAAATGGAATTTTGTGGTACACATATTCTTTTAGAATATTAGTTCATCAACCAACTTAGAGGACCACGTAATTCTTTTACTTCTTTCGTAAAAAAACTCTGGGAGCACACTTAAAATTATATCAAAATTCTATAGGTATTATAGAAATTTAAGGGGGGCAGTGGGGGCACCCACCTTAAATTCGCCACTGTTTGAACTCATCTCGATTAGCACAAAAACCAAATTATACATGCAAAAAAATGTTTAACTTTGTCAATTCTAAGAAGATTTATTTGAACTCGATTAAATAGTAAAGAAGTTAAACTTATATACAACTATTTCATATTTGGAAAATTTGCCAAATTGGTCCCTAACATTTACACAAAAACTTTTTTAATCCCTAACATTTAAAATCAGCCAGAATAGTCCTTAACATACAAATTATGATCCATTTTGGTCCTAATGCTCGTATTTGCTCATTTCTCCTACTAAAAATAGCACGCCTCTCTTATGTGGGCATATTTTCAAGGGCAAAACTGGGAAACACAAGCTTTCCTCCCCTTTTCAAGGACAACATTTTCGCATATTTTTTTTTTCCTTGTTCTGAAATTAGGGCTTTTCTCCCCTTTTGCTTCTGGCCATGGACTCTTTGCTAGCGAGCTACGCCTCTTCCGATGAAAAACAAGATCAAGAACAAAAAGATAAACCGCAGCTCTCAAATCCCAGATCCGCTGGATTCCTCTCCTCACTGCCACCTCCAAAATCCTTATCATCTTCTTCTTCCTCATCCATCTCCTTTCCATTTCCCTCCACCCCAATCCCATCCCCCAAAGCCCCCCGTCTCGTCGTCTTCCTCAACCCTGAATCCACATAAATCTAATGAACTTCAAGAAGAGAGGGATGGGGTAGCAATTGCTAAAAAATTGGGAAAGTTCGAAACTTTTGGCATCGCTTCCAAAACCATCGTCATCTTTGTTCGCTTCGCTTCCTCAACCCAAATCATCTTCCACGTCATCTCCTTTCTCTTCTCTTCCGCAACCCACCAAAACCCACAATCTTGATGCCCCGGGCTTCGCCTCCTACACAATCTGCTAGAAAGAGGGTGGTGGTGGTTCCTTGGCAGTCAGATCACACAACTTTAACGGAAAGGTGACGGAATCAACCTCACCGGGTTTAATGGTGGTGGTTCCTTGAGGGACCAACAACAGCAGCCACACCGTTAGGGAGATCAAGCCTCAAATTGACGAGGGTGCTTTTCAGTTTGAGGAGAATATACTGAAGCAGCAGCAGCAAAAGCTTCAATTCCACATTTACACTGAAAACAATAGTATTTTTCAGTTTTGCCCTTGAAAATATACCCACGTGAGAGAGACGTGCTATTTTTAGTTTGAGAAATGAGCAAATACGAGCATTAGGACCAAAATGGATCATAATTTATATGTTAAGGACTATTCTGGCTGATTTTAAATGTTAGGAACTAAAAAATTTTTTTGTTTAAATGTTAGGGACCAATTTGGTAAATTTTCCTTCATATTTTTATATGCAAAACTTGCTAATAAAATGAAATCCAGCTTGAATAAATTGAAAGTTCGTACGATTAAAAGGAAAATGGTCGAAGCTTCCAAGCGGGCCTACTCTACACTGTCCTCGAAATCCCGTATCGGTGGAAGATACGCGCTTTTTCAGAAGCACAGGTCTCAAACCCGAACCGAGCCGTCCAGCTCCAAGGCCGGTTCAACCAAAAGTATAAACTCCAAGGCCCACATTTTCCTTTTCCAAGGACCAAAGAATCTGAAAATCTCAGATCTCAATTCTCCGAAAACCCTCGCAGTGATCTACACGTCGTCTTTCTCTCTCCTTCGCCACGTGTGGACCTCTTGACAATCGATCGGGGGTGGCCGGCGTTTATTTTCCGATCGATTCTGTTGCCTCTCCCTCCCACTGCTTCCTTCCGCACTTTTTCCATAATTACGGTATTATTCCATATTTTTGCACTGGCAACTCGATTTTATTAGGTAATGAACGTATTTGCCGTGTTGTTTGTTCAGTTGGTTGAGGCAGTTGGCTTAATTTACTTGTTTAGTTAGTATATCTATGGTTTTTTGCATATAATTAATTATTATGGTTAAATTTTTAGAGGAAGTGTCAAAGGCTTTTTCGTTCTTTCTGTTGAATTTTATGATTCGGTGATGCCAAATTGTTGTGAATATTTTATATTGTGGTCAAAATTTTCCTTTTCTCTAAGCCTGGTTGTACATATCGTGTTCTATTTGATGAAATGATTATTTAGGATATGATTTTCTAGATAATTTGAGTTGGTTCTGAGAATGATGTTAGTGGTTTTAATTGGGAAAATATATATATCTTCCTGATTTTTGTGTGATTTATTGGCAATGACCGGAACTCCAAAAGTATGCATCCTGTTGATTCGTGTGATTTCGGATTTTTCTGGAGTTGATTTGTTTTGAAGTAGTGGAAGTTAGTGTTTTGTGGGGTGAATCGTGTGTTTTGCTGTAAATTAATTGGCAAAGTCATGGTCAATGGAGGCAAGACTTTTTTGGTTATTCATCGAGTTTTGAATCTCAGATTACCATGTTTTGGAGAGTAATCTAGTGCTTTGATAATGATTTTATAGGAAATGGCAGAGGATTCTAGAAAGGATAGTGGGGAAGTTGATGCCAACCTTACAGATGCTGAGATGGAAAAAATTAAGAAGAAGAAGAAAAAGGGTTTGTTCTCGAGAGTATGGAATGCAGTATTTCGATCACAGGGTGATGATTTTGAGAAGAGACTGAAACACATCACTAAGGAAGAGGCAGCTGTTCTTTCTAGAATGAGAAGGCGCTCCCAAAGCTTGAGGGGGATGATAAGAAATTTCATCATACTTTCGGCACTTTTGGAGGTAAATCTGCTAATGTCGTCCTGAATAGATTTCAACATTTGATGTTAGTAGGATATTTATGTTCGCTGAAGCTATCATAGATCTTTTCTACTCTGCACTTGTATTTCAATTGCCTCATTCTATTCAAATTCTAGTCACTTTATCATACTTTGTATATATCTTTTGGCCCTTATATTGTATTGCATGAGTGGCAGAACAAAGCTGCAGTTACATGAAGTTTCATTTTTCTCATGTTCTTTGGCATACCTTGGAGTTGATTACACGGCAGCTCAGTCACTAATGCATCTGCACTTTTGCTGCATTGTCTTTTCTGCAGATTGAAATGGGGTTTTAGAATTAATTGAATTTTGGCACCAGAAATTTTAGGCAGTCATGCAAAAATTGTGGGGAAAAAGGAATTCTAAATTGGCTCTTTATGGACAGTATACTTGAGTTGAGAATGTTTTAATGGAAGTGGTCTGAGAAGATGTATTGTGCTTCCTGTTGCATCTGATTCCAATAGATGAAGAAGTAAAATCTAGAAGTTCGTTTTCTTCCTTTTATGAATACTTATAGCTCATTTTCCACTTCTGAAAATGGTTATTATTTACGTCCATGATAAAAGTGTATATTTGCTTCCCATGATTCCATGCATTATTTTAGCATTGTCTTTCAGGAAAAAAAGCCATGGAAAACTTCATAACAGTAAGTTGGATTGGGTAGAGTGCGAAATATGTGTACAAAGTTGAACTGCTAATGATAAATTAGTTGGACTGGAAACTACCAATTTTCTTGCCATTGCATACCAGTTTCCTTGTCTTTCTCATAAAATTGACTTGCTTGTCACTGTAGAAGCTTTCAAGGACTGCAGTTACCACTCTTAATTATATATCTTGAAAGGAACACTTCTAATAGATGGCAATTTGAAGTAGCATATTTATTTTTGTTATATATGTGTATATGTGTGTGTGTGTGTATAGGTTCAAGTGGATTCCTTCTTTGTGTTTTTTGTTGAAATGCAAACTTTTTTGAATCTGTTTGTTATCCAACATTTCCGGCTGATGATCTTTTATCTCTCTTCACAAAGGAAAAGAAAATCTTAGCTTTATACTGATTTTCTGAAGCCAAAGTATGATCTGGTTATTCTGGCCCATAGTGTGTGTGTGTGTATGTAGGAGCAAGCGGATCATAAGCTTCCACTGAAGGAATTCTTAATATGCCCATTTAGGTTTCTGGAAGGAGCTTTGGCCCTAATTTAATGACATTATTTTCTTGCAAGTAATAGATATTTTAAGGGCACTAACCAGTCTAAGTTTGGTTCAGCAACTATCAAATAACCTCTCCGATTTCTATGTTCGTCAACTTATGTCCTTTCCTTGAATTTTGACTGTTAAGTCAATTTTATGCCCTTAAACTTATTTCTTTCTTTTAATGCAAAAAAGGGCAACATTGGAGGAGAAGAAAAGATAAGATAAGATAAGAAAAGAAAAGATTAGATTAGCGGTTAATGGGTTTTTCTCTTTTGTTTCAAATTTATCACCTAAGCTTTGTAGTTGAGTGCCAAAATTTTACGACTGCACTAGTAGTGGCCTCATGAATATATATGCCTATTTTTTAAAGGATTTTGGCATATCACACGGATGTTGTCCTGAATGCAAATAATAGGTCTATTTGCTGCAAAAGCACCTTGTTAAAATTTTCTCTGGAGTTGAGGTTGAATCTCAATGGACATGTTTGAAGTTGGCCTGAACACGTTGATTTGATGACCATTCTCATCTTCCTTTTTTCTCTTGGGTTCTATAAAGCTTAGTTTGATTCTTTGTTTTCAGGTTGTTGCAGTGGGTTATGCCATAATGACTACTAGAACATTGGAGTTGGATTGGAAGATGAGGGCCTTGCATGTTTTGCCGATGTTTCTTGTGCCTGGTTTTTCTTTTCTTACTTATTCAGCGTTGAACAGCTTCAGCAGGATGCGTAAGTATTGGGAGCTACTATTATATGCAACTTCTCGAAAACTGTTGGATATTGTGCTCCTAATATTTAATGTTCTCCTTTATCTCAAGTAACTGAGACCAATATTTTGTTTCGCATGCTTCTTAATCCATTTCCTTCACTGTTTATGAATTTTGTGGGGTGTGGCTGTCTTTGTTTTCCCTCTTGATTCATGCTGATGCAACTCATTCTCTACTAAGACTGGTTTGCAATTTTAGTGAAATATTATGCTTGATTTTAAGTTGAATTTGCATGTTCTTTCTTGATTACAATCAAGATTTTTAAGTCTTTGAATACAAGAGTTCAAACTTTTGAATTGGTGTAGCACACCCATGAATTGATGAAATAACTTGGTGTTGTATAGGAAATCAGGATGTTTCTACATGCTAAGCCTATTAACTTTTCCAGTTCTTATTGAAGCATAGACGTTTTCAAAATTCTCAGAGATGTAACATTGTGATGGTAGTGAATGTTAGTGATTTTGTTCATGCTGCAACTGGGCCTGATGAAAGGAGAAAAATACCAAATTAGAAACTAGCTAGGGGCTCATTCCTTGAGTAGAAGAGTATGTTTTGGAAAGTATTGCAAGTCAATATTGGGTCCTGGCATTTCACCCGCTTGTAGTCTTGTAGACATGATTCCTAGTAGCAGCAACATTGATGATGCTGAGCCGCTGCAAGCTTTTAACCTTAGCTTGTTCTCTTACAGCTTGGTCTTGCACTTAATTTCTATTACTTACAGTTATCTTCATACGCATGAAATGTCCTCTATTGCAGAATCGCAATGTTTAATTGATTTAGATATTTATTTTTTAATGCTATTATAGTTGATCGCAAAGACCATAATACTGTGGAAAGATTAAGGGATGAAAGGCAAGCCAAGATTGATGAACTGAAGGAGAAGACAAATTATTACATCACGCAGCAACTCATTCAGGTAAACTACTGCCTAGTTTTGTTTTGATGTTTTAAGTTGCGTCATATCTTTCCCTGATGTTTCAGAGGCATCATCTTTCATGGCTTCCCATGCATACTTTTACCTTTTCCTTTTGTTTGATTGTAGCCTGTGTCCTGATGTCATTGTACATGCTATTCCCAGACTAACCTGTGTCTTGATATGTATGACGTCATTCTTTGGTGTAGAGGTATGATCCTGACCCTGCTGCCAAGGCTGCTGCTGCAACAGTTCTGGCTTCAAAGTTAGGAGCAGATTCTGGCCTTAAAGTCTATTTGGGAGATGAATCTAAATTAACAGCGCCTGTTGGAAAGAGTAATGATGTAGAGCTTGTGCATCCTGGTGGGCTACGGAATAGGAAGCAGGTGCAGACCAGAGATGGTAGCACTGGTAGCACAGTATTGCATCCTGACGAAGAGGAAATGATTCACCAAACAGGACCTGAGGGGCTTGACGTTTCTTCCCATCAGCAGCTGGTTGTTGAGCATCACCAGCTGACTGGATCGAGTACACCAGATGGTGGATGGTTTGCTCGAATTGCAGCTTTGCTTGTTGGAGATGATCCAACCCAGTCATATGCACTTATATGTGGCAACTGCCATATGCACAATGGTAAAGGAAAAGAATTTTTTACTCTGAACACTGGGATATTCCTGTGCAACAAAAGATTAATCATCTTTTCTAAATTGCAGGGCTTGCTAGAAAAGAGGATTTCCCTTATGTAACGTACTACTGCCCCCATTGCAGTGCTCTAAATAGGTCAAAACAACCAGATGGACGTAACTCCGAATCAAATTCCCCTGATAGGAGTTCCTCGACGAGTAATAGTGATGCTGAGGTGACCAAGAATGCTGCTAGTGCTGTGGTGAAGACATCTGCAACTAGCAGCCCTCATAGCCCGGTTGATGCAGCTTCTGGGACGGCAGAAAGCGATATAGTGGCATCAGATGGTCCAGTTAGTTAATTGCAGCCATGGATTGGACTTCTTCTGGTTTTCCTGCTTGGTTTTAAAATTGTGGAACGAAAGTTCTTTTTAGGGATGTTGCAATTTGATAGCAAATATGAGGTAACGAATGATGATCAATCAGGATTCTAAGGCATGCTTTTTCCTGATGTGGAGTTTAACAAATTAAGGTTGCCGGCTTACTGCGTGATTGCTGCCTGCGTGGTTTATGAGGTAATGCTGAAGACGTCTTCAAGTCCTGGTGCATGGAGCCGTGATATGGTTCGTAGAATTTTTGTTTTTCTGCTTTTGCTTTTCGTTTTTTTCCCCCCTCCATCTTACCCCTTTGGTTGTTGGTATAGTACTGTAATATTAGATTTTGGCAATCGTTTGTAAATGCTACTGTAAAAACAGAGATACTCTTTCGAGAATCGAAAAAGGGACTCAAAGATGGTCTTTTGCCAGGAGGTTGCATTCTCTCTAGCATAGGCTTCTGGTATCTTTTTGTTTTGTTGAATAGGCTTCCAACATTGAAATTTAATGAAATAGGTGTCTATTGGGCTCGGTGCAGCCAAATGTTGTTGAAAAAGCGTTGCGAGGGTGTAACAACATTGGTAGTCACTGCTCGCGAAAAAAAAAAAATGGAAGTCACGAATCACCGTGTGGACGGCACCCCTGCTGCGTGGCTGATGGATGTTTATCGGTTACACAGCGACCTTTCTGGCTTTTTCTTAACTCTGTAAAGATAGCGAAACTCAAAAGCCACTCTCTATGGATTAGACAGCATTTGTAAAGACTTGTTTCAAAAACAAGTTTATAGTAATACACTCTAACATTACTCTTGAAATGCCTAACAAAAATATTTATTTAAAAAAATAGTCACCTCTTTCTTTCTTCAGCACTCCGGCCACTCTCTCCTTTCCTTCCCCTCTTCTTTCCTCCCTCCCTTGCACCACCTCCCCTTTCCTGGCTTCTTGCGCTGCTCCTCTTTCTTCCTACACACCTTCCCCTCTCTATTTTCCCACCACCCCTCCCTTTTCTCGTCACTTTTTTCCTCCTCACTCCCTCGCTTGCTTCTCCCCTCTAGTTTTCCCCTTGTCTCGCATCCTTGTCCTCCCTCTCAAACTGTCGTACGAGCTGGCGAGAGGGATAGGATGGCAAAGGAAAATAGTGGGGAAGATTGCATGGAGAAGAAAGGGGGAGAAAGAGGTGGCCGAATGTTGAGGAAAAAAAAAAGAGGTGGCCGGGAGAGAGGGAAATGCGTAAAGGATCTTTTGTCTCATTTTCTGTATTATTCTTGTCTCAACATCTATTAGATTACCATATATGATTCATAAACATCTCATTTCAATTTTTTAAAATCTCTTTAAGTTCCAACAATTACTTACAGGGTAGACTACAAAATACAACAAACTATTACCAAAAAAAAAAAAGCAAAATAATCATTAAAAACCCATTTTTAGTTAACTTTTGTATTTTTAGTATGTTAGCTTGTGTTTTCTACCCGTTTGGTAGTGTTAGAACTTAAAGGATAAAAAAAAAAAAGAACTGAGATGAGATGTTCATGAAGGATATATAGCGATTTTTGTAAATGTTGAAATAGGGACTGGTACAAGAAATGAAACAAATTATTCTTTTAGTGGGTCATTGGGACTGAAGAAGGTGGCGTCGGGTACTTGGGAGAATGATGGTAATTGGTGTCTAGGAAAAAAGCAGGTAAAGGAGTGTGTCATAAACTCAAATATAATCCAAATACATATATATATATATATATATATCTATACCAAAGTTTTATAAAAACATATCTAGAAACACAAACACCTAATGGAACATTTACACAAGTTTTCCCTTTATAGGCTTTTTCTTAGTGAAACTTTGGAGTATTCTTATTGTGGTATATTCTTTTTTTATTTTCTATTTATTCAATTGATATCAATAAAAATAAACTAATTCTATGTGCATGGGAAGAGAACAATTTCTTAGATAGTGTTTGGTTCGCAGACTAGATGAGAAGGAATTATTGATTCTCAGCTTACTCATCATCATGGATTGAGTCATTTTCGGATAAGTAATCTTGTTATCTAGTGTTTAATTGACTTTATATTAGATAGAACGTATGCTTGATGTAATTTACAATCAAAATATATATTTATAGGATGAGGTAATATTACATATTTATAGACCAAAATACCCTCATACCATTAATATGTAACCTGTAAATCCTTAGCGCATCTACAAATCAGACTAATATGCGTGCTTTGGAAATTGCACTAAGATCTTCTCAAAAAAAAAAAAAAAAAATTGCACTAAGACCACTAGAACTATTGCACTAAGACCACTAGAACTATTTAGTAGTGTTACTAGGCATTTCATAAAAATGTAGTATCATTGGGGTGGAAATACAATTTGTGATTTTTTAACATACTTATTGTTGATAATATTAATCACCCTTCCAAGAAAAACGAGGAAGCGGATTGTAGCTAACAGACAATATAGGATTGCCTATCTTCATTTCTCATAATTTAACATAGACATATTTGCCAATTTAGGCGACGATATCTATTGGAAGATTCCTAGAAGTTTAAATTAAATGCAAGTTAATCCTAAAAGGCATCCATCTCTTGGAAGATCGGAAAAGACCATGAGAATCTTTCTTTTATTTTTCATCAAGGGTATATGTTTTATGAAAATTATTTGTTAGAAGTTTTTGGAAAACACACAACTAGAATTTTGTTTACAAATTTAGCAAATGTTAAACCAGCTAAATGCTACAATGTTTATATTAAACATGCATAATCTAATTAAACATGTCCGTTTTATATCTGAAAGTCTTGATATTACTAAGTTTACCAAATTTTTTTTCATAAAACCATATAAAATTTTCTTTCAATAGACCAAATTTTGAACTTTAGTCCCTTACCTTGACTTGTCAATGACCCTTAGATACTTCAATTTTAAAAATTCTCCTCATACACTTTCTAATCCTTTTTCCTCCTCATCATTCAATTTATTCGACCAGTATACTTTTGAAATTCAATTGATGAATAACAATAGATGATGTAGGTCTTATGCCCCTTCTACTCTTCTAGAGCCAATGAATTGGAGTACATTGGACTTAATTGAGAAACTAAAGGGGGTAAGTGTTGCAACCAAAAGTTTAGGGGGTCAAAGTAGACAAAGAGATACTTTAGGGGTGATTTATCCTATTTTTCCCCTAAATCATTGCCATTATAGATTATACTGCTTTTTCCCTCATGAAAACGTGGCAGATAGCGGTTCCAGATCAACCGCTTTCTTGTTTTGGCGAAAGATACAAAGAAACAAAGCCAACCGCTTTCTATAAAAAAATTAGCTTCTGATCAGACGTCAGAACGCGCTTTATCCATTCCACCATTTTATCCATTTCCAAAATCGTTACTCATAAATCTTCTTTCTTTTTCTTTTTCTTCTTCTTCTTCTCCTTCCGAATACTTCCAGAATTATTCCTACAAAATATATTCTTCTGCTATGTGATAATTGAAAAACCAGAAAATTTTTTAGAAAAGAGAAGAAAAAGACGAAGAAGAAGATGGAGCTGAGAAGCAAATTCATGCCGGAATTCAAAGTCCGGCAACAACCACCGCAATTCACTTGGCTTCTCTCGAGGCGTAAGAGATACGAAAAGCACGAAGAACCTCTGATCGTCCTTGCCGTTTTCAATAATAATAGGTAAAAAGAAAAAAGTTAATCATTTTTCCTTAATTCCTCTAAATTTATTTATTTTTTCTTGTTTCTTGAAATCTTCCTTTTTTTTAGTTAATTTTTTTAATTTCTGCCGACCAGAATATGCTGAAGTAAAAGTAACTTTTCTTTTTTGGCAGTTGCTGTGTTTAATTGTTAGTCACGTTTGTAGGTATAATTCTTTATCGGAACTTCTTGATGATGATGATGATGATGGATAAGTAATAATGTAATGAAAATCCAAATTTATGATGTGGCAAATTAAATGCTATTATTGCTTATTTAGTTAAGAGCAAAATTTATATGGATAGATTTTCCTTTCGTGGATAATTTTGGATTGAAGATTATTTCACTTTATTTACACCTTATTTACACGTACTGATTTGATTACATCATCAACACATTTTCCAATTACCTTATTATCTCACATACATCATATCAAAAAAAGTGCTACAGTAAAAATATTTCAAATAATTTACAATCCAAACACACTATATATCCAGAGATATCTGCTTTGCTGCAAATGAGCCAAGTTGAGTCAGAGTTTTGGCCTGATTGGCTTATCTAACCTAGTGCTCGATCTGGAACTCAGCTCAAGTTCGGGCATACTTGAGTTCAAGTAGAAATAAGTGATTGGGATATGGTGTTTTGATGGTCAATTAAGCATATTTATGACTGTCAGAAGGGAGAGATGGGCTACAGACTCGATTGTGATTTCGTTCTTCACCATTTTTTTTAGGTGTTTGCAGTTAAGCCTATAATAGTGGAGGCTGAGACTGTACGAAATAAATTTATTTTCTTGAAATTACTATGCTTATATGTGCAAAGGGGTGGAGAATTGGCGATAAACTATGGTGATATTATTACTGGTTGATAATTTCTGTGGTGATGTTTTTACTTATTGTTTCATGGTCAGATTAGAATTTCATCTTTCTTCTTGACAATTGCTGTTTCACAAGTGCTATGATGGTTCTTTTTTATAATTAGAATTGATAATCCTGTAAAATCTGTGGTTCTGACTCTTTTGGTGGTTAAAGTTGTGAATACTTTGAAGGATATATAGCATAAAAGGGAAGCACCTCCGCCCTCTGAACTTCCCATTCTGCTGCTTTCCTATTTGTATCTTAGCAATTTCATTGTTTATGATGACCTTTGACGTGTAAGGATGACAGATTAGAGTAGCTATTGGTTTAATAAAAAATAACGGAAAAAAAGAAGTTGATAAATGGTATTGTAGAAGATGATGGCAATATATGACAAGTCAAATGACAGAGTACCATTTTTCGTCATCGCCTTTCACTTTGTCTCTCAGTTAACTGTTGTATTTTTAAAATTAGCTGCTCAGTTGCTCTATGAAAACTTGGGATGACTTATGATGCACAATACTGACATTACTATATTGTTATATCTTGACACCAAAGATAACACTAGGCTTCGGAAACAGTTAAATGAATAAAGCAGATGATAGATGTAATACATCGTCAAAGACGATATCATGATAAATAGTTCCTACTGAGGTACAAATTCCAGCTTGAATTTGATATCCCAATTAACTGAGCAGACATAACCAAGCTGCTCTGCTAGCAGATATTCTCAAGGAATGGGACACCTTAAATAACTTGTATTCATACCACATGGAAGATTAGTAAATGACTAATCCACTGTCCAGTACATAACCAAGTACCAAAGACACACATGCAATAGACAAGCACACAGATTTAATCTGATAGTTTTCCTCTTTGGCATCTTAATTCTTCTAGGGATACATTTCCTGCTTCACACTTTAGATTAAAGCATCTCGAAGTCCATTGTAATGATGATCAGCGGATCCGACACTCTTCCTTTCATAAGATTGAGAGCTCAAAGATGCCTGAGCTATCTTTTAACCGGCTTCAACTTACTGATGAGGAATACTGTGGATCACACATCCGAAAGTTTGGTCGGTTCATTGCTCGTGAGACGATTCTGGATGAAGAATATTGGGTTGGTTTTGCTCTTCTTATGTGTTCTCTGTTCGACATTATTTCTCTTCTTGAATTTACTTTTCTAAAAGCACTTCAGAATTTTTGCCTCCATGTCTCAATTCGAATGGCAGACAGCAGCATGGCTACGAGCAGAAGCGCATTGGGAGTCAGTCTCTTATATGCGGTTTGTTCTGCTTGCTCTGTGTCCCGTATCCTGGCTGGTTTAATTTCTTATTTGCACCTCCCCCCAGCCCCTCAACATTTATCCTATTTTAGTTTCTGAAGTTGTTTTATTTGCAGATTTGAGAACTCTTTTGGTCCTCATTAATGTGATTTTCTGGAATTTTGATTTTCCAGGCATGTAGATACTTATAAGAGAAAATATGCTGAACAGGTATATAGCACAGAATTATTGTATGGCTTAGTTAATTTGAATCTTGTTACATCATTATTCAGAAATTTCAACTGCTAGGCTTAGTATTGGATACCTAATTTCAAGAAAATGCTAGATCTCTCTCTCTCTCTCTCTCTCTCTCTCCATTCCATACCTTCTTCTCCCTCCCCCTTTTAGTGTTCTCAGTCGACTTGTAGCGAATTGAGTTGCCTGTGCCTGTAAAAGGGCACTAAGGTAGGCATTCTGATGATATTTTTTAAACAGGACTTTTTTAGTCGAGTTTCTCATGTTATTCTGCATTCAACACTAACATGCTTCAGAACTTGCAGTCATATGCCTTAGCTTTTGTAAACCTAGAAACTAGATGTGTCCAATGACACCTGTAACTAATGCCAATTCATGACTCAATGTGCCAACTCTAATCATTAGTTACAGTTCACTAGCCATGTCTTATTGTAGTATTGAGGTCCAGGTATAGCTGCAGTCTTCTATATTCAATATGTAAGAAAAGGAGTAAGCTGATTTTAGGAACTTATTTTTGTATAAGATTCTGTTGGGACAGGAGCTTGGTCAGAACTAGTGTACAACTCTGTTGTTGAGGCATGTTAAGTGTCACAGGAATTCTCTTTCTGAAACAAACAGAAGCAGCACGGATGGGATTTTCTTAAGTAAAAGTTCAAGGATAGGATCTTTCCCTTCAACTGTGGAGGAGATACTCTCAATTTCCATGTGTCCATGGGTTTCAGATTTTCTCTTTATGTTAGGCTGATAGAAGCATACCTGTTGGTGCCTCTAGTGACACTCTTTTTCTATTATTAAGACACATCTAAAAGTTGCATTGAATACCAAGATCATGGAAAGATGGTGATGTGTTTGCACAGTATTCTTTGGTTCTAAAAAATCAAGTTATTGGTTATCAAAGTCATGCAAGTTATTGGTCGTTGTGATTGGACAGCTAATGATAGTTACGACAGTTTCTATAACTCACCGCATCCTGATGATGAAGTTGGTTATTGACTCTTTCATTGATGTCTTTCTTACATGCAGGAGTTCTATGCTCTCAAGCGGAGATGTTTTGGGCAGGAAGGAAATTCATTGAAGTGCACTTGTTTTGTTGCTGTAAGTGCACTTAAGTTCTTATGAAGTACTCTGATTCCAAAAACCTATCTTTATGAGAGTGTCTATTATTTGTATTCATTGTTGCTTTTGATAACAAAAGAAGTTTCACATTGTTGATTCTTTTTTTTTTTTTTTTCCTTTTATGGATGCCTAGTGTAGGTTGTGTTCCTTGCCATTCATGTTTCCAAAAGCCTACCTCCATGCACACATGTAAATCTCGTTAGGGTAACTGTTGAAAAAATATTCTAGTATCCAGAATTTTGAGTTTTAACCATCTGATTTTGATTTTCATCTTACCAACATCTTTAATCATAGAAGTTTCAACAGTGTTTTCCAATTACAACTTTGTCAAGTAACTCTTCTAAAAAGATTGAAAAACAACTAAAAATGTGTTTCAACGACATGTGACGACTGACCACCATTGGACAACTGAAACGTGCTATTTTCTTGGGGCTAACAATCATCTCTTCTTTTTTTGGTCTTTTTCCCCCATTTGTGTGGTTTTCTTTCCTTATTCCAGGTATTTATTCTTTGGCAGTCTGGGTTTAGTGGGAGGCATGATGATTAAGTATATTTGCTTGTGTGGGTTACAGAGAGAGAGGAAGAGAGATAGAGCAGTCCATGTCTGCCCATGGATAGTAGCTTTTCTGTGGGAAAGTTAATGGTGATTGTGGTAGCATGGCAGGGAAGGATGCAGAGCATTAATATCTTTGTTGCATGTGTTATTGACATGTCTACCAAAAAGAAAAAAAATTTTCTATTGCAAGTGCTGCAATATTGTCAGCAGCAGGAGGACATTGCCCTGTAGTTTGAGTCCCTTTTGGAAACCTATTTCTTGAACGTGTAAATAAAATGGATATTGCTATTCTCAAGATTTGTTGTAGATGCCCCTGGCATTAGTGTTTGCTGGAAGTTTTTGAATCTGCAAGTTCATGATATGGTAGTGATTTACTGCTCCAATGAGGACTATGGATGGCTAAATTTTGCAGTTGATATTGAAACAGTTAAATTTATTATATTTCCCTTTAGGCCTTTTGGGAGTTTCTGAGAGAAAAGAAAGAAGAGAAAGTTCAGGAAGATTTGCTTCTCTCCTCTGCTGATTTAGGAATTTTTGGTCATTGTTATCTTTTTGTTAAGTTTTTTTGGGTGAACATGTTGTCAAAGGGTTTTAGTGGCTGTAAGAAAAAGCCTTGTGGCTTCTTTATTTCCCTAAATGCTCCCCTTTCTTTCTTTTCTTTCGTCATGAAACTGTCAAACATAAATATTTCGTTTTCTTATCTTTCGTTTCCATCCAAATGAGCTTTTTGAGTAATGTTCATACCTGTTTTGTTTAAGCCAATATTAAATGATTGATGTGTGTCAGTAATAGAGCAATAGCACTTAGCTAGAAAGAACTTGAAACTATAAAATTAAATAGTTTAGTGTGCTAAAGAGTGAACTAGAATTTCATTGACTTTTTATGAACTTTTCTATATTTAGTGTATGAGTTGTCTGAATTCTTGGGTTATATTTAAGAAAATTAAAAGGAGGAAAATCCAATAATATCACCTAACAACAATAAAACTTTGGTAATAAAGTAGGATATTGTAAAAAGGTCCTTTTCTGCTTTGAGGATATTCCAGTAATCATTTGCAATTTTCATTGAATGAGGTTGATTGGTTGGGTAATATAATAAGTTCACAGGCATGTTTTCCCTAAGGATGACACAGGCAAAGAGGGAGGGGATAAAAATGTGTAGTGATAGGATCTCTTTCAGCCACAAATATTTAGCTGTTATTAAAGTTGCAGTTGTACAAAAGTGATTTTGGAAGCATTTTTGGAAACGTATGTAGGATTTGTAAGTACATCAATGTAACTGAAGAATTTGCCCTCACTGGACTTTTTTCTCATTGTTCAGCATAATTTATGGTCCATGACTTTTAAGATGCTTGTTCTTAGTGACGTATCCAATGCTTTTGTGGGGTGGAAATTTTTTTCTGTTATTGAATACCTACAGAAGTCTGAGGAGTTCGTTGAAACCTATTGGTTAGAGAAAAACAAACAAATAATCTGTGTATTGGGTAAATAATAAATAAGTCAAACATTACCTATCTCACCTGGAGGGGCTGGGAAACTTGAATTTCTTAACGTGAAGCTCCAGCTATTTTCTTTACAATATCCTACAACATCGACAATTTCAGGCATCATAATAATAGTCTAAACTTGTTATGTTTATTCAGCAGACTCCTTTTATCTTTAGGAAATTAAACAAGGGAAAATATGGGGAAAGAAATAAAAATGTGGTGTTTCATTGCTTGCATTAGTGGGCTTTTATTTGTGGTTAGGACACAGCATTATTTCAAGATCAAGATATATCAGCAGGTCTTCTAAACTGGTTGGGGTCAGTTTCCCTTTTCTCATACCTTTATGGGGCTTGGTTTTTGTTGGAGATTCATCTTCTTGTGATTTAAGAAATCTATCATTAAATTTTGTCCCACTTAAAGGCATTTGTGTTCTGAATTGTTCGTTATATTTGCTTTATTTACATCTTCAAAACATTTGTAGTCCATAAAATGAGGAACAAATTTAATATTTCTTGCCTGGTTACTGTTCCTCGGTAATGTATTTTTGATATTTCAGGTCAAGAAGGAAGAGAAGAATGTTAGAAGAACTGTTCTGAACAGTGTTGTGGGCACTTTGGACCTGAGTATTCGCCAGTTTGTGCAAGGAGAAGCATATCCTGGGGTACACACTTAAAACATTTTCTGGATCCTCTTGTAGACATACAGGTGAAATAGTGAAATTTGATGTAGGTATCAAAAATACCTCCTCTAAGGCAGCTCCCACAGTATATTGTGGGAAATTAATTAAAAGGTGCCTTGTGCATGAGCTACTTTTCAAATTTCATTGGATTGGAACACTTGCTCATTGTGGTCTTTAAAAGACATATTTCTTCCCAATTGTTTCCATTTATTTCATTTTACTTGGTGTTAATGAAGAAAAAAGAAAATGGAAACTAGAAGGGGCTAGTCTGCAAAAGGGTATTTGGAAGCTTATTTTTCCTCTATAATATTGAGCTCAATGTTTAATTTTTTATCGACTGTTCTCAGGAGGTAAAAAGAGTGTCACCAGTCTTGGTGAGCCATGACCCCTTTGATGCACACAAGTATGCATACATTGCAAATGTTTGTGTTGCAAAGTTTGCCCGACGTCAGGGTATTGCTACAAACATGCTGTATTTGGCTACTGAAGCTGCCACCTTAGCAGGTGCCACTTCTCAACTCTGAGCTAAATTTGTGCCTGCAACTATCATTCCTCCCTATTCTTTGTGTGTCTGTAATGTGTCATTTGCCTGGGTAACTGTCACTTGTGTTGTTCTTTATTGGTTGATTTGTATGCAAGCAGGTACGAAGCAATTGTTTGTTCATGTGAATGCTGACAACATGCCAGCTCAAGAGCTTTACAGAAAAACTGGCTTTAAGGTGCAGCACTTGATCCATTATGGTGTTTTAATATCCTGAATGCAAATTAGTCAACATGGAACAGCTGTAGTCATTCTTCTTGAAACATGCTCCTGGTGGTTTGGAAAATTGAGCTTGATCACTAGTTCTTTGGGCAATAATGTACCTCCCAACCAAATATATGGTGCAAATTGCACTGGTTTCACCTCAATTCTTATACATTTGTCAGTTCTTTCTGCATTTTTAGTGTTTTTTATCTTATCCTTGCCTGCAGTAGTAGTCAACATCCACATGATTAGATGCCGTTCTATTCTTTGCTTCTGTTGCTCTAGGAAGATTTTTCTTAAGATGTGAGTTCAAGATGCGTCTATTTGTATTGTGAAAAGCTCAATTATTAAAGAGAGGACATTGGAACCTTCACCAACTACATCTTCATGTGAATGATGCTATTCACCAGCTGCATGCAGCTTGAGTATTCCACACTTTCTGCATTTTTGACATTTATCCAGTTCATGATGGCTTAGAGACACTAAATGTGAACCTGGATCCATCACAATTAGAATGATTTCATTGGGTTGTCTATCCGAAATAATTCTCTTGTCAGAAGGAGCTCAGTAAATCCTGAATTTGGACAACAAGAAGTGGGGGGGCAGGAAACCTGATTTGAGCCATCTAAATTATGCCGATATTAAAAAATGTCTGTCTAGATGTCATCTACTCAGTTTCTTTGGCTACACCATTTGCAAAATCACATTATCACCAGTTGCTTTTGTTAGCTGTGAAAATTTAGAAGTACATTTAGCTTACTAATTTAACTCTGCAGATTGTTGAGGCTGCTTCGTCTCCTCTCTCGAAAGATCAGAGGCTGCTGATGTCCATGGAACTCTGAGCTGTGACATTATGTTGCATCATTTCCTTAAGACTGTGAAGTTGTAGCAGTAAAAGTACTTCGGACGCAAAAGTTGATGCCAACAGCCTGTTGGTTTTTTAAGGCATATTTGGTTGGCGTGATTCAGTTACAAGATTATAGGGAAGCAATGTATACCATATCTGATGTAAATTTCTACGTCTTGAATTAGAGGCTGCTTTTATTCCTCTGTCAAAGATCAGAGGCCTCTAATGTTCAATTGTGATCTGAAGTTTCTCATCAAGGAATGAAGATAATTACAGCAGATTTGTGTAATCTGTAACATATGTTAAAATCCCCAGTATCTTGTTGGTTTTCTGCATAATATTTGATCCAGTGTGCTGTTGGTTTTCTGCATAATATTTGACTGTTTCATGGCTACCTGCAATATTCCTGCTGCGACTTGTCTACAATATTCGACCTTTTACAAACCTGATATGCTATAGGGCGTTGAAAGAGCTGACAAAATTTCGGAATATACATTCTGATGAAGTAAAATCACGATGCACTACTTTACAAACCAATAGAGGAGGTGAAAGATTCAGAAAAGTAGAAACATATCCAAATCTCTCAGCTGGCGGGTAGTCTCTAAGGAAGTAAAATTACAATGAAAATACTTTCCAAACAAATGAAGGAGATAAAAGATGGGTAATAATAATAATAATTAATAAATAAATAAGGTTTCACTTGGTCTTTTGTCGCCTGCTTTGCAGATCGTATTAAGTCAAGAAAGGTGTGAATTTTATTAATAAAATGGAGACCTAAGTTCACTCGCCAGATATGATTGACGGTTAGAAAATTTAAAAAAATAAAAAAGTATGAATTGTCCTTTATATCTATATTCATTGTGAGGTTTCTATTTGTCTAAAATTTTTTAAATTTAAATTATCTCTCTAGTATCATTTGTCTTCATTTTTCTCGATCTTATTGTAATTAGAACTCAAATGTACTATATATATATATATATATATATATATATATATATATATATATTAGAACGGGACGAGTGACTGTATCTAGAAACAGAAGAGGATCTAAAAGCAAAGTACGGAAGTAGATCGCATACGAGCTACCACTAATACGCTCAGGCGATTGAGCCAGACCAAAAAGAATTCTTGTTTTCTCTTCATTTTTTAAGGAAAATGTCAACAGGAAAAGGTCAACATCCAACTCTATTATACGAAATGAAAGCCTTATAATAAAATTATATATATTAGTTTGGATTTCAAAAAAATCAAGAAAACGAGCAAAGCTGAATGATGTTTGGATCTATACGACAACAACTTACTTGGATTTAACGTGTCAAAGGAATTATTAGTGATTATACTCGAACTTATTAATAGGTTTTATATGTATAATTAATATTCTTTGCTATAGATTGTTTTTCTTGTTTAGGAAAAGTTGAGGAGGGGAAAAAAAAACAAGCACCTAAGAGAAATTGCACCTTTTTGAGAGATCGTATCATTTCATGTTTGGTAATTTATATGAACATGCTTTGGCCTGTATAACAAACACCATCAGCTGCCTGTGCTTACTACTGTGCTATACCACTGGCTGCATAACAGCCACCATAAATAGCTTCTTAGTTCTGTCATCAAAAACTCTTATTGAAGTAATAGAAGAGCTTAAAAGAGGATATAGTTAAAAGGGTTCAGCTAAGAAAACTCCAAATCCGATGAAACAAACCGAAGTTTGACCTTTGTTCTGCTTGACTACATAATTAAGACAACACATATTGTGCCCAAGAGTGCACAAAAAGAGCTAAGAGAACTGCAAGTCTGCAACAACAATTTGAGACAACCAAAAGACCAACACCAACTGTTTAACACATTATATTTTACACCCAAAGATACGCAAAAAGAGCTAAAGAGGAACTGCAATACTGATATATAGTTGTTTAAGCCACTACGAAACCCTTAGTTGCTTTTGGAACCATGCAACTTCTAGATGTTGGCCCCGTTGTTCTCCAGTTCTCCTCCACGGGATGGGGTTGAGGAACTTCCAGGATCACCAACTCCCTCATGCCAAGAAAGACGAGGAGTACTGTTTTCTGGCTGTACCATGTCCTCGTCATCTATTCCATCACCATCTTCAGGTGGAGGCAGTTCATTGAGATCAAAGAGATGAGCCCTTTTAGGTACCTGAACTATTGCTTCCTCGATAATTTCCTCCACAGCAACCTCAACAAGGGGAACAGCAGCAGGGGGAACGGGAGCCTTATGTCTTATATGGCCCGAGAGCGCCTGGCTCGTTTTGAAGGACTTGTTGCAAAACGAACACTTGTGTGGCCACCTGGCACTAGCACGTTCTGCAAGATTGCTTGATGATGAGCCATTAGACTTCGGAAATCTGACTCTGGATTCCTTCTTGGCAGCTCTCTTATGATGCGAGTTGTGACCACCTAAGGCTTGATAAGTCGGGAAAGACCTGTTGCATTTTTGGCAAATAAAATCTCCTGAGATTACTTCCCTTATATCCCCTGATGAATTGGCGACAAATCCTTGACCTTTTCCTTTGCGCATGTGGTCCAGAACAGTTTCCTCATGCTGATAATCCATTTCTTCAAAAGGTGGCAACTCTATCTTCCTCTTCTTAAGAGGAAGATCTTCTGCTCTTGCTTCCCCATAAGATAGCACAATGAGATCGTTAGCAACTTGATGTACATCCTCAGGAGTTGAAATCTGTGCAAGACCTCCAGCAACCAGGGATCTTTTACCAGTTTTTGACCAGCCAGGGGTCAAGAATTTTGACATATCTGAAAGCCTGTGCTCTTCACCATTCTCCAATTTGACTGGATCATCTTGCACTAGTATTACGTCACTGGAGGTGGTTGATAAGGGCCTGGTATAGCTTGCAGTGATTGAAGGTTCCACAGTACCCTTTGGTTTCTTTCTTTTAAGATGAGTTTTCTGGTGCTCCTTGAAAGAGCTTTTCTGGTGCTTCTTGAAAGAGCTTTCAGTACGAAAAGTTTTTCGACAGGTTGAGCACTTATAATACCATGGATTCTCTCGAGAGAAATCAAGAATAATCACCTCAATAGGCTTCTTTTCTTTTTTCTTCAAGGAGTGTATCCTTTTGTGGCCTCCAAAAGCCTGTCCATTGCTGAAACTTTTGTTGCAGGCTAGACAAGTATAAGGATTCCTCACCATTTCATCTCCTTCTCTTTTAGCCACATTCAGCGTAATCACCAACTCTGCCATTATCAACAAAGCTTCACCAATTGGCCAAATTATCTGTTAATCAAGCATATCATTATCAGTATAGAAATTTAATGATTAAAAAGTGTGAACAATCGCTAAGAATAAATATATAAAGTAAGAATTAGAACAGTGACATGTTTGTCAAGCAATGAATATTGAAAATGCAGAAAAAGTATGAATTGCATATGAAATGGTAAAGAAGAAAATAAACAAAAACTTTAAAAGTAATATTCAAGTGTGCAAGAGGGCTATAAAACACAAATAAAGACACAAAACCAAGAATTTGAAAGTACATTAAAAGATATAAGATGGCAGATTATGATTATTGAAAGATTATAGGAGGTTTTGAAAGGAAAACAATTAATGGGGTTTGCTGAAAGAGAAGATAATGAGAACCAGGTAAAGTTTGTATGCATCAATTGAATATTAATAATTAAAACCACATTCAGTGTTGCATTGATGGCTAGCTTTTGAATTATTGTATATTCTTAAGTCTTAATGGATATCCAAAATACTATTCCTTTCTAACTTTTTGTAATCCTTCAAAATCTAATTTATCTCCCTAATCTTTCCCCTTAATTAGTCGAGGTGAATATCTCTTTTTTCTTTTTCTTTTTCTTTCTTCTTTCAACCTACCAAAAGCTAAAAAAGAAGAATTTAAACAAGTTTTGGGTTGTGGAACTCTTTCATGATGGATAGATGATTAATGCCTTCACTCAGCTCTCTATCTATTTTTCTAACTACTCCCTTAATTTTAGTCATTTCACCCCCTATCCCATCCCCTTTTTTCCTACCTTGATCCCCCAAAAATAAAAATAAAAAAAAAGTAGGATGGCGACATAAAATTAACAAAAAAAAAAAAAAATTGGCAACAAATTAACTACATTTTCATTCCAATCCATTTAATTCTCTTAGTTGTGGTGATTTCTAAAATTTTCCCCCACTCCTTTAATTGTAGCCATTCCACTCCCTACCCCCATCCCCATTTTTCTCCCTTGATCCCCCAAGCACTAATAACAAGGGGAGTACAACGATGACCTAAGGTTAAGAAAAGCTGGTAGCAAGTTAACAATGGTTCTCTCCACCTATAGAAATCTCTAACTTGTGGTTGTTTTTAAAGTGATATTTGAAGAAGAACACAAAAAAGTGATTCATTTGGTATATCCAAATAATTGGATCAAATGGATACCTATTGTATGCATTTCTTGGAAATCCTCCCTTTTCTATCTAATTTGCTTTTCATGCAGCAAATACCACTCTTAATTACTACTTGAATGGAATATTAGGGATCTGATGGAGGTGGTATGGATTTTGAAAACACAGTCAAATCGATAGATCATATCATAGAGTCTACCGATTAGACATCTAATACTCCATCTGTTGCCAAATATCCACCAATTATATATATGATCATTTGCAAATTTATTTCTCTACTTTGGAGGAGGTCAGGAATTTGAACATTGAAGCCTACGATCCTGCAAAAGGGGTCAATAAAATGAAAAATCCTTCTGCATATGTGAACCTGGCTTTTGCATTGGCAGTTAAATTTGTAAGAATGCTTAATTAATTGGGATAGATATGAAAGAAAAGATAACCACAAATTTACTTGCCTGAGGTTCTAGGCACAATGAACACTCCAAATGCTCTTTCCTACAACAAAAAGCATGCAGAGAGTATTAATTAGACAAGATACTCTCATGTATACCAACACAATTCAATCCATTCACTTCCATAGCATATTTTTATTTAAAAGTATTTCATAAATACAAGAAACTATTGCTAATCAAGCATAAAATCACATATAAAAAAATCCTTTTTTTAAAAAAGTTGAGGCTTGATCACATATAAAAAATCCTTTTTTTAAAAAATTTTCAACACTAAGAACTACTCACTCACTCAGAGAAAAAGAGTTAGGAGCTACAAACCTTGGCAGCTTTTAGCAAAGACTGCTTCGCTAGTGTGGACTAATTTATAGGAGCAAGCAAGATAGATATGCACAATCTTTATTGATTAATTATTTTTAAATTTGTTGTAGAGTGCGCATATAATGAAACATTGCAGATTTTTTCACAAGTTACAAATTTTTAGCTCTAAATAATGCCAAATTAGTTGCGCCTTTAAATTTGGCATTAAAGTGATTTGTTTGAGTCAGCGCCTTTGAAAATTTTACTTGTTGGTCTTTAGGAGTGAGTCAGCGCCTTTGAAAATTTTCCTTGTTGGTCTTCACTCATGAACTTTATTTTGGATTATGTATTAATGATACAAAACTGAATGGGCCCTCTGGCAACAACCTCTTCCTCTCTTCTTCTTTCATCTAAGGAGATGTTTGGTAAAGCTAAATACTGAAGTTTGAAATTTGAAGACTAAAATTATATTGTTATGTCTTAATTAGGACTGCTATTAAATTGAGTCGAGTTTGAACATTGCTAGAGTAAAAATTCTTGAACTTGACATCGATCTCCAACTCGTTGAGTTTTTAAAAGTTGAGTTCAAACTTATTTTACCTTAAAATAAGCTAGAGCTCGAGTTCAAGCTCAATTAAGTATTTAAACTCAATTTTTTTGGTAAATTTCGTGATTTTTCACTTATTAATGTAATTTCATAATAAATAATTAAAATTATATAATAATTGCACAATTCAATAAGACTCAATGAGTATTCGAGTTTTGATTTTTCCCACTTGTACTCAACTTGAATATCTTATCAAATAGTATGAACTTCAACTCGATTAATACTGAGTTCAAGTCTAGCCTTGGACCAAATTGCTTGTGAGTTCAAATCGAGTAGCTAGCTTATTAAATTATGCTCCTAGTCTTCATCTGCTAAATTTTTCAAGACAAATATGTTTGCTTATTCAATTGAATTTAAATACTAAATTGAATTAATTTATTTAATGTATATTATATAGTTTACTAATGTTACTATTAGATCATTGTGTGACTATTATATAGGATTGTGATGATTTACAACAAAAAAAAAAAACATTTCTGACACAAGTGCTTTTAACAAAAATGCTTTTAAGTTGTCAAAAGTTGGGTTTCTTAAGTTACGAAAAATTAGTTACCAAACACCCTTAAAGTATTTTTGGTGCTTAAAAGTGCTTTTTTTGTAAACACACCGTAATCCCAAATGGAGCCTTATTAGAGAAGAAAAACGTGTGGAAGGGGTATGTGTAGGAGACAGAGGAAGAGAAAGATCAGAGAGAGAGAGAGAGAGAGTACATGGATGTTTGAAATTGTGGATGTGAAAGAAACTACGTGTCATGTGAAAGAGATTACGTGTCTACGTGTGAAAGTGCATGGATGCTTGAAACACTACGTTTGTAAACCCATTTTTCACCAAAAAAATTTCAATGTTTTATGTGAGCACATTTCTCAATCATTTTTTTACCTTACATATATCAAATCACTACATTATATTTTTTTACAAAATTTCCAGAAATTGCAATCCACACAAGACACATTATTTGAACTAGCTTATAAATTCAACATATTAAGTGATTGTGTAACCTTCACTTGGAACCTTTTTATAAATTGAGTGGGTTTTAACGTGTTAAAAAATAGGAGAATTTTGTCATCAAACAAGTTTAATAGAAAAAAATTTAATTTGTTAGTTTTAAGCACTAAAAAAGTTTATCAACCCCAAGTTTGTTACCCATAAAGGGTGGCTGGGAATAACCAAACTCAAAATTGACTCAGCATTAACACTGGATGGCAGGTACGTGGCGGCCAAATCATACCCACCCTAGATGGGGGGGGGTGTAATATTAAAAAACCCCCAAGTTTTTTTTTTTAAAGCCATAGCCCATAAATATTATTTTAAAATTTGTAGAAACGACTTATTGTCCGAGAGAGGGATAGGTTGGGTGGTTTGAGAGAGGAACGCTAAGCACCATCTGAGGCAATCATCTATTTTATTTTATTTTTCTTTTTAAAATTTCCTTTGTTGGGATCGGATTTCGGAACCTGGATTAATATTATTTAATTTGTCAGATGAATAATAAAATCCTGCATTGAAATTAATGCATGATTATCAGTTTAAGTTTTATCATGCATAAACTTCCTAGATTTCTTATAATGAATATGTCAAGAGAAAATAAGTTTCTAAATATAAATCACTTTTTTTAATTTAGAACCTACAAAAATGAATAGTTACATTGATTGATTATGTTATTGCTTAGAAATGTCTACATGCAGAAATCATTAGGCTATTTTTATCAATTCCTTCCTCAAAACCCTTATTAAAACTAATAGAATCGGCAAGCATGATTATATCAATTCTTACAAAATAAGACCTTATTAGCTCTCCTTTTCTTTTAAATGTTTTCCCTACATATGCTGGGAATTGCCCAAGCAAAATCTTTCAGCAAATTACAAATTTCACGTTTCTTTTCCGTAGAATTTGTAGTTTTGCCGATACAGTCTCAAATTAAATACTTTTCCTTGTTGCTCTCATAATTTTTTGATGCTATTACTAAAATCTTGCAATACTTTTATTTATAGTTCTTGTACACTATAGGATCCGTAAAAATATATTGCGTTGGTTAATATTTGGTGTTACAACTCAGTTCATTGTCAGTTTACTATCTATCTTAAGCCTCGCATAAAAGTTAACTTTGTTTGAGAAATATTCTTTGTTATTTTTCTTGAGTAAAATTGAGTTCATTCACCTTTTCCTCTTTATCTTCTTTCTAATTTACCAATGAATTAATTATTTCCCACTTATGGGTAAATATTTGTGAAATAGCATATCTCAAAGTAGGGGTGTAAACGAATCAAATCAAACCGAACACTCTAGTATTCAAACTTGTTTGATTATTTTAACGAGTTTGAAATTTTATTCAAGACTGGCGTGTTTATTTGTCGAACTGAGTTTGAACGAATTGTTTATCGAGTTTGAATGTTATTAAATATAAAATACTATTCAAATTTGGTTTAACTAGTTAGTGAACTAAGTTCGAACGAGCTCTTACCAAACCGAATTTGATTTGAGTATTAAGTAGTTTGATTCATTTTTTACCTCTATCTCAAATTCATTTTAGATTTCTTCAAGCACGATACTTGAAACAAATAACTATTTTTATCACTCAATGTTGAACTATTTAAAGAGGTTCAATGATATTTTAAAATGTTCTAAAATGTTTAAACAATCAAAAAAATACAAACAATCGAAGAACTAGTGGATATAACCAGGAAACATTTTAAATTACTTTGTAGTTAGCTAAAGGGTCTGTCTAACGAGCGTCGGTAAGGCATCCTTTAAATTTAAGGTGTAATTTAAGTGCTAAATTTTTGAAATGGTAAACTTAATTAAAGAAAGTGGATAAATATAAGGATGGATAATAATTATTGATATATGTATTCACATAGTAAGTTGGGTGTGAATAAAGTGTGTTAATGAGTGCCTATTAGGCATCAATTAGAAAAATCTTTAGATAAATCCCAGATTATTTATTAACTTGTTCTTAACCCGTCACTTGAACAGGACTACGCATAATTTGTTGAAAGATTTTAAAAATAGAAAACTATGAGTTGATTGATAAAAAGATTTAGTAATGCATGATTAATACGATTATATATAAGGCAAAAATTAATAAATTGATTAAAAGTTACAATAAATTAGGAAGTAAAAAAGGAAGGAAATTAATTATTACCAAAAATACCAAAAAAGAATAAAAAATTTATAAAAACACAAATATTAAAGAAGTCCACGTAACGAAAAGATAGATAGTCTACTTGGCACAACATAGATATGTCCAACTTATCAACCTACCATATAAGGAACTGAACATTATTTTATCAATCCAGCTATGGGCCCCGTTAATGAGGATAAATTTACCATAATTGATGAATTTTAGCATTTAAGAGGTAATATCTTCAATTTTAAAAACTCCACGTAAGGAAATAATTTTGCAAATGATAAAAAAGCCCATTTCAAATAAATTGACAAAGGCCACTAGGCCTTTAGTCCAGTGGTCACTAGAAGGCTTGGTGGTGCGGGAGGTCCAGGGTTCGAACATTGCCTCCCACAAAAAGTCACAATATGTAACGGTCTTCATTGGTCATCTTCCCAGATTAGGTTATAGAAATCCTATCATTGCGACAAAAAAATAATAATAAATTAACAAAGGTGTGGTGAAATTAAGTTTGATATGGTTGTTTATGCTTCAACTCCATCTCTTTTTTTTTCCTTTTTTTTTGTTTAGCTATCTTTTTCTTTTCCAACATTAGCTTTGAAATCTAATAATTCTTTTTCATAAAACTGAGAACAAGAATGCGGCTAATTTTATGCTATCATTTTTCTTTTTCTTTTTTTGTTAAAAGATACATAAAACCATCAAGGTTTCTGAAATGACTTATTCTTATACTTTTATTTCTTTTAACTACAAAGAGATACTAGAAGATTCCTAAATTCTAAACCATACCTAAACATGACCATTGTGGCTTACAAAATAAATAAATAAATAAGAAGACTATTATGATTTTGGAATTTTGTATCCCTCATAAAATGACAAATCAAAAGGAAAAATACAATTTATTTTGAAAGAAGACACAAAATAATAAATTTTTAAGACTTGTAAGAAATAAAATTCAAAAAATAAATTTAAAAATGACAAAACAAGCCAATCATGTATGATATTCTAATTCTCCTAATTAAACAAAATGTACGTGCTTGGTTTCCTACATTTATTTTTAGTGAAAAGGTTAGATATGTCATTTAGCATGTGAATCCCCTTAAAAATAACTTTCAAAAAATGAAATGATGAATGGATTCATTAAGTAGCTTATTTCTTATCCATATTAACGAGTGCCCATTGGACATCCGTTACAAAATCTCTTATTTTATTATACATATATGATTAACACACATAAATAGAAGATGTCAATCTTATCATTGTTTATGATTCAAAATATGCGTTAATCTTGTATACACTAATGGTGTTACGCTAACATGCTTATATGCGTGCCACCTGATTCCAATTTGAATTTAAAATTTTATTTTAAATTAAATATACCAATGTGTAATTTAAACCTAAAAATATACATATATCAATGTGTATGTGTGTTTTACTATATAGATAATATTTATTGCTGCAAGAAAATTGAGAAAGTAAACACCAAAACAAATACACATTTTTAATATAATATGTACAATTTATATTCCTTTGAGAATATATTTCTTGATTAAAGCTATGTTTTATGCCATTTGCATAGGAACATATTAAAATGTATTTGAACAACAGGCGAGAGACCTTGGTCATGTAGTTAAAGTTGAGGCATCAGGAATTTGAGGTTCTGAGTTCAAATCTCCTTATTTGCTCTCCAACTCTTGAGTCTCATCCTTCCCTTATTGAAAAATAAAATAAAATGAGGAATATATTTTCACCAGACTTGATGCTTTCTTAAGTTCATTCTCGATAAGATTTAGGTTATACATAATTGACGTTCCAGTATGGTATCTGTTTTAATTAACTTAGCATATGTAGTTTTTTTTCAACCCTCTCATCCTTTCCACTCACAACTACCAAGCATAAGATTCGAACTCTAAACTTGACAGTAAAAGAGACTTTAAGAGGTCTCCCTTGACCTCTAGACCAACCCCAATAGTTAACTTAGTATATGTAGATTCTTCATTCAATATTAGGAATTTTATCCCATTTAAAAATTTTGGAGCAAACATTATTATCCCGAATAAGTAAAATTTAGATTTATGAGCCCTCAGAGGTAAGTCATTCAAGGAAAAAATGGTATTTTGACGAGAAACGTACACCTATGGTAATGTATATACGTCGAGGGAAAATTTATTTTAAACCTATCCATATTTACATAATTCCACAATTTGTAAGTGTCAAACCCTCTCCAACCAATTCTATCGTGATGGTTGGATGCCATCTCCAACCAATTCTATCGATGTTAATTTTCATGGTACTATTTTTCCTGATATAAAAGCAGCTGGATATATACGAGTCCTGTTAAAGGACCATGCAGGTAATAGTCTTAGATGGTCTATTCAAAACTTTTTGTGCATTACTGATCCAGTTGTTGCAAGGTTTCTTGCACTAAAGGAAGGCATCGACTTGTTGTTCTTAACTCTTTTGATGATCATTCGATTGATAACAACTCAAGCACTTGAAAGATGTGTAAACTGATGTTGGCAGAAGTTGAATCTTATGTTTTATATGAGGTGTGGAATACATTATAATGATGTAGGTCACTCTTTCTCTAGACATGCTTGATTCATTGGTACTCAAATTATTTGGAGCAAGGTATTCTTTCCTTTGTACATCTTGTTCTTATGGCTGATCTTGACTTTTTGTAATACATTTTTCTTGTTTTTCATAAAAGAAATTGTCTCTTATCATAGCTTATTATGTACTTTCGACTATAAAAGATGGGTAGTTACGGGAAAAAAAAACTATGGAAGATACGTATGTATCGTGGCTTCCCTCTATATTGTTACTCCCTCCGTCCCACTTTGATAGTTCTGATTCTTTTTTCACACAGTTTATTAAAAAATAGTTAACTTTGTTGGAACAATCAATTTAGGTAGCCATTTTCCTAAAATACCTTCACATTAATTAGAGTACAACCTTATGGGAACTTGAACTGATGATAAAAAAAAGAATCAACTCTCATTAAATGGAGTAGGTTTATAGTAACAATAACTTACATTGAATAAGGGTATTTTAGGAAAATTAAAATACAATTACATTCTTCAATTGGAAAGTGGACTACAATTTGGGACAGACGAAAAAGGAAAACAGGACTATCAAAGTAGGACGGAGGGAATACAACATTTCTTATTACACTCTCTAGTCATGTACAAATAGACTTGCATAATAACAGTACCATATTTTAGTTATTTTAATTAGATAATAGGTATTTTACTTAAAATAAAACTCAAAAAACAAAAACAGTGTTCCTTACTGAAAGGGATAAATGTAGAAATGTTTAATAAATAATTTGACACGTATTTCTTTTTATAAAAAATATTTTGACTTCAACATTTAATTTACACCTCAGCTTTAGAAACTAATATTTTGTAAAAATTACGTGTTACTTCTGACTTTGGTTATTCGTGATTTAAATAGGCAGATAAGACAATATTGTACACCTATATCAATAAATGATCTAAGTGCTATATTAAAATTTCCGGAGGTTAATTAATATGGTAGTTATGAGAACTTTTAATATTTTACTTGGATGGGTAGTTTAATTTGTTTTTTCTTCAGAATATTAAAGAAGAGGTTGGCTCCTTAAAAAGCAACATAATCCTTATATAATTAGATTCAATACATATATTTTACTTATGTTTCTTCTCAAGATCTAAGATTTTTGTTAATACTTAATTTTTTTCACATTCATCAATTGTATTTCCTACATGTTTTTAAGTACATTATCATTGAAAAATAAATTCATATTCTACAATTCTCATAAAAACATTACTTTTATCACATATCTAAATCTCTTGTTCTCTTATTTTTCAAAAATATTTGTTTTTTTTCTTTTGCATATATTTTATGTATTTTGAGTGAATTGTATAAATCATTTGAGTCAGTTGCATAAATATGAATTCTTATAAATATAGAAATGCAAAAATAATTATGAAAAGCAAGGGGGACCAGCCTACAACCACTTTTTTTTTTTTGGCATAATAGCTAAGTTTACTATGACACACAAATTTACGTTAAAATCTTTTGAGTATATCTAGTACTACAGGAAAGAGTTTCAATTACAATATACTTGAAGTTATACATAATAATAATGTTTTTAATTGGTACACAACATAAGTGGTATATGATTATTAAACTTAATTTGGATTATTCTTTTGATGTAAACACGAATATGTCTTTATAGATCTATTAATACTTGTCACTTAGGAATTTGAAATTAGCAATCCTTTTTCCATTTTTTGGCATTAATCCGTCTTCTTCAAAACAACGAGCCAATTCTTGATCTATAGTTAATTCTTGTCCATTTTTCTCACTTAAATAACTCATAGATCAAGTTCGCATTTCTTGTTAAAGTATTTTTGCTTTTGCATTTATTCCTATGGGACATGATTAAAATTTGCTGAACCTTTCAAGTGTACATAACAGTTAAATTATTTAGAGACCAAGTTAGTATAACTAATCAAACTATAACATATCATTATCCCTATGATTTTCTTGTGGGGAACAGGAAAAAAAACTTATGCTATCAAAACACATTTCACTATCATCCTGGCAATAAATTTAATTGCAATCAAATTCATCCCATTGGGATAACAAATTCCACTAAATAGACCAAGAAGAGGACACATTATAAATTCCAACTAGACATATAAGAAGGCTATTCTGTTATACATCCTGTAAGCTGATTACATGGATTGCACAGCAGCAACAATGCCTTGCCTAGTTGTTGTAGCATTTCACCAACAAAAGATTACAAGAAATATAACATACAATAAAATGGACATGGGAATCATGGAGAACCAAAAAGCTAGATCTGCCGATGGTTCAGGCTGCATATAATATGGAAATATTAGTATGGCTGATATCATGAGTACAGCCAGAAAAACCAAAGCACAGACTTTGTTGTCTCTTGCCATCTAATTGCTATATTATCAGGGATGGAGGGAAAATGATGAAGCGAGGAAAGATCTTAAACTACTGCTTGTGCAGTGGACATTGAGAGGTTATCAGTCAATATATATATCCTAAGTTGGTTGATATTTAATCCTATTTTTTTCTTGCTATCATATTGCTGATTAGGAATGTAATAAATGATTCAATATAGAGAGGGAAACTGCTAATAAATGTTGGATTAGAATGGGGAACTGAAAGTGTCTAGGGTCATTCAATGCAGTGTTGTTAGATCTGAATCGGACTGATCAGTTCGACTAGTCTGACCGTGAACCTACCTTCTTTCCGAGTTGATTTGTAGCACAAAATTATTTTGGTCAAAATCCAATCAAAACCGTCAAAAACTGGCTAAACTAGTAATCCGGTTTAACTGGTTGACCTGATTCTCAAATTTTTATTTTCTTGTTTTTCCCAAACATAATTTGAATTACCACTTAGTGTAAATACCAAAATCACTCACTTTCCTGAATGATCTTTAAATCAAGATGTTTCATCCTTATCATCTTATCAATTTAGCATCAGTGATTCCAACTTGCATTAATTTATTTTAATTTAGTTTTTCAAATAGTTTTGGAGAATGGACATATTTTAGCCATGAATTTACATTTTTTATATATAATTTTTAGGTGTATAGTTGATTGCAAGTCTAATATTTTTGAAACATTTTTTATGATTGGCCGAACATAACCAAGAACTTAATTTTAATATTTCTAAAACTTATAAAAAAATAAAATAATTACGATATTATGCTGATGTCAGCTGGTTTTTGAGAACGGTCCGACTAATCTGACCAGTTGACCCCTAATCCAATAGTTTTACCGAGTCGTTATCCAGTCCGAATTTAACAACATTGATTTAATGTGACACATCTACAAAAGGGATTTGGCTTCTCTATATAACAATCCCTCCCCATTTATCTTCAATACTGCTTTGGATGGCTGCCACATAGATTTACTATCTATTAGAACGCCAATTCATATGATAACTTAGTTTCTAACTAAAGTTAATTTGACTCATATAATCATATATACCCACCGTCACCACAAAAAATAGAAAACATTTTTATTTTTCAATTTGAAATTCACAGTCAACCCACAATAGCAGTTTTTCCTATAAAGTCAATTGCTTTTAAGTCAAAAAATAGTTAAATAATTTTTTATTTTTCACAGATTTTAGGATAAAAGGCTACTAGCATCATTTTACATACTTTATTGCGTTGTATGTACTATTTTTTTTTATATTGTTTTAACAAGGTTACTCTTTCCTTTGACAACAAAGAAAAAAACACCTTTACTTTCTTTCTTATTTTATCATAAACTTAGGTTATCTCCATTTGAATTAGTTATTTTTGGGGGTAGTTTTAAAATATTTTACTATACCAGTGTATATGAAAAACTTTTATTTTAGATATGTTTTTTGTGATGTTTCTGGAATATATTTTGGGGTATTTTTTAAAATTAAAATATTGTTATGGTACTTTTTAAAAATTAATAATACAACCCACCCACCACTACCACCACCCCCTTCTCGCTTCTGCCACCACCTCCTCTCTCTTCCCCTTCCCTCTTCCTCCTTCTGACGTGCGCGGTGTATACATATAACATTTAACTCATCCACAATCAAGTTTTCTATTTATAATTCCTAAATACCCCACACGTGATTTATCGCAAGTATACGAATCATGAGCGAATATAGGATATTAAGGCTCGATCCCACAGGGAAGATTGCAATTACTGGTGTTTTTCAAACTCCTTTATTATCTAGACTACCATAAACATATAAAAGTAATGAAAATAACACTAGAAAACTCCTAGAGATATGGAATTCCTTACTACTCTTGCAAATGAGATTACCGGTTAAGTGAATGCTATTATTTTGGCTAGTTATGGTGTAATTTCCTAATGTATGTGAAACCTACTCTCATAGTGAATCAACTATACTTATAGCTAAACCATGCCTACTCTCGTGGTTATGATATTAATTACAAACTCATTTCTTCTATGAAATTACATGAAACAAGTCATTAAAGCCACATAGGTGCACCTCTACTCTCGTAAGTGTACTCCTTAGGCTTATCACTTCTTTGAACTAGTGTTAAATTTCAATTTTCATTGCAAACTTAACACCGTAAGATTATCATAATTAATGGCCAGTTAATCATGATTAGATAACCAAAAGTGATAAATAACTTGCTCAAAATAATATCACCAAGTAGCCAAGTAAGCATCACAAACAAAATATAGCAAGTTCAACCATAACTCTAGGCATAAACTTTAACTAAATATAATAAAAACACAAAACCAACTTGTATTATAATTAAACATGAAATCCAATACAAGAGAGAAAGTAGTAGAAGAGATATCACCCTTGTCACATGAGATCAACCTCTTCATCTTTGCTCCTCAATCTTCATCCAAATCTAACTACAAATACAAGATGAATAAACTACACTAACTGCCCTATGCTAATGAACAAAGAAAAACTAGTGAAAACTACATTTTTGTGGAGTTTTTCTAGCCTTCCAAAGTTATCAAAATGGTTCTCCAAAGCAGCTATTTATAGAGAAATTTCTTGCAAGAAACAAAGTGTTAAATCATGTCTTGAGCCCATAAACAAGCTAGAATGAGTTGTAAAGCTTTTTTTGCAGCTGTCTTGGGCTGTTTCCATCGATATTCTTGCAGGAAAAATGGACCAAAAAGCTTGTGTGAATAAAACACAATTTTCTGAGCAAGTTGCAGCCGCAATTGAGGAATACGCGACTTGAGAAAACGCGACTTCATGCCACGTTTTCACTGAGCCACGTTTTCGCTTCTGTGCATTTGACATTATTTTAACTGCTATTTGCTCGATGATGGAGGCCGAACTAGCTCTTGTGTAAAACATAGAAGTTGTAACTCTTTGAGTTAACTTTCCAATGCCTCAAGAATCATCTCATTTGGAGCTCTCTAGACCGAGATATGACCAAAATACTAAAAACTGGTCAGAGCTCTGTTTTCAACTTTGGATAGTTGAGTTGAATTTCGGTATTTCAACTTTTGGACTATGAAAACGGCTGAATTGGACTTTGATGACTTCACACCAAATGTAGATACGTCTCTTAGCTTCAAAATGATATAAAGATCATCTCAAATCAATGTATATAGCCCAAGATATAGCCAAAATACCAACAGATGCCAAAGCTGACTTTTGTTTGATTCTTTTGTCCTCAAATTGCATTTCTCCTTTTACACTTCATATTTTATTTTCATCACTCTAAATCATCATCAATCATCCAAATATCTTCTAAATGGTATCCATTTGATGATTAAATCATTAAACCTGTAAAATATGAAATTTTTACCATAGAAATGCAATTTTCACACTTTAACCACAAAATGCAAAATTTCACTATAATCTTAATTAATTATTTATAAAACTAAATAAAACACACCAAAACTAACCAATAAAGCACACTACAAATACGTAAAATATACTCTTGTCACCTTCCCTCTTCCCTTTCCTCCCAACTAGGGCTGCAAATGAGTCGAGTCGAGTCGAGTTTTGGCCTAATCGAGCCGAGTCTCGACATAATTTCTTGAACTCGAACTCGAGCTCGAACTCGACGAGCTGACAATTTCAAGCTCGAGCTCGAGTTTGAGCTCGAAAAAAATAAAAATAATTATTTTATTTTTAAAAAAATAAATAAAATAATATTTTTTTCTTAATAAATAATAAAATATTAAGGATATATATGTAATTTTACTATTAAAATTAAAAAAATAAAAAATATATATATACTTAAAATAAAAAATAAAAAATATATATATACTTAAAATAAAAAATATATATATATGTATATATATACTCGAGCTCGTGAGTCGACTCGCGAGCTAACGAGCTTAATATTTTGAGCTCAAGTTCGAGCTCGATTTCGACTCAAGCCAACTCGAACTCGACTCGAACCTGACGCGAGCGGCTTGGTTCGTTTGCAACCCTACTCCCAACCCCCGGCGCGCCCTCCCCTTGCCCCCTCATGATCTGATCACGGCCAGATCCCGACCAGAAAGTTGAGAACTTCTGGTCACGATCTAGCCATTACCAGATCGAGAGAGGAGGAAAAGGGACGGGGTGGTGGCAGCAGTAGTGGTGGGTGGTGGTGATAGGTGGAACATATTGTAAAATTTATTTTTTTTTTATTTTTTTGTGTATATTTGTGAGTTGTTTTTGATATGTTATGAGATTTTTTTGAGTTGTTTTTGTTTGTTTATTGCTGTAAAATTGTATTTGAAAAACTAGTTTTTGAAAAATAGGCCAATCCAAATGGAGCCTTAGGTAAATAGCAACACTTAAAAATAATGCTTAATTTATTATTTTTCCTTTTTCCTTTATTGGTTTCTTCTTATTAATTCCATACTAGAGCATGGAAATCAGTAAAATTAGCCTCCATAATTGGATTAGTTGTAGTAGAATAACATAAATGGATGTTAGATGAGTCAAAAAGCTTGCAAATGATTAAAAAGGGCGACGAGTTTATGGAGTTCAATTTTCTTTTTAGGTTATCTAGAGATAAGAAGGTAGGTTAATAGAAAAGTAATGTGAGCCATCATAAATAATAAATCTATGTAGCAATGATCTAATAGTATATTAAGAAAAAATAGAGAAGTATAATATAGAGGAGCCTAATCTAGAAAAAAGTGTGCATTTGTGTCAAGTAAACCACTGATCTTAGGACACTAGCGAATGATGAGTATATCCATATGATAATTTTGATGTAAATAAAGTATACTAACCATTGTTAAATAGGTATCCATTAGAAAAATCCTTAGGTAAAGGTCATCGCAAACTGTAATCTTTTGCATAAGCAGTTATGGACTATTATTCTCTGTTTTACTAACAATTTTATCATGCATAATTGTTAATACTAGTGGGATAGGCAAACTCAATCTATGTGCAAATTTAGAGAATTTAATTAGAAACAGGTTGTGCATGGAGAAGTTTTTAGTAAATGTTCAGATATGGAGTTTTTAATGGAGTTGTGAGAAGCATAAGCAGTGGCTAGAATATATGTTATATTGAATGAAACCATGGATGTGATTAAAGTGTTCCTAGGGTTTTTATTGATAAACGTAATTTTTCTTTTTCTTTTTCTTTTTTTTTTTTTTTTTGATATGTGGTGATACTATTCTACCCTTTGATGTAAGCGCATAACAATGATTCAAAATACGATCAAAATGTTAACATTGCTATGTAAAATAAAATGTAAAAGAAGGAGACAAATTAAAGCAACTAAAGTTATATTTCTCCTACACTAAGTCAAATTTGGAGCTTGACAGGTAGGTTAATAGTTGTCCCATTGTATGCAGGTTATTGTTCTCACAGTTCATATGGGTCATTTGTAACATTAATCAGTAGTATTCCGTTTGTATTCATCCTTAATTACTTGTATTTTATCCTGTTATTATAGAATTCAATTGTAACCTTGTACTCCTATTTAAAAAAATGCATGCAAAAAAGAGGGAGAAAGGGAGGAGTCGCATGATAACTTAATATTCAAGTAGGATACTTTGCATTGGCATTGGAATTGCAAGAATCTAATGATATTATTATATACATTTTACTCTCTAAGACACTTACAAAGCTTTAAATTACTTTAGTTCTTTATAATCAAATTTAACTCATGAGTATTATGAAATTACTATAGGGATATCACATAAATGTATTACACCATTATATTTCTTTTTTTTCACAATTTTTTCAAGTTTATCTTAGACTAATCATACTTAAGCATCATAGCTTTTAGATTGAGGCGACAAACTTTGATACAATTAAAAACAAAATATGAAGCAATAATTACTAAAGTATAAATAAATCTTTCTCATAGAGAGTTAGGTTGGGTGATAAGGTGAGAAGAGTTGTAAATAAGAGATTTTAGATCCAAGTCCTCTCATTTACCAAAACAAATAATAAAGAAAATCTTCCTCTTGAAATTTTTGAAGGAATTTTAATGGGGACAAAAAAAAAAAGGAATTTCATGGCTTTGTTTGAATATTCAATTGCGGATCAATACAAGTAATATATACATACAATATATATATATATGTAGATACATAGATATGTATAAATGTGTGTACGTGTATACATATATAAATAAATGATTACCAAGTTAGCATCAGTCAAATTCTCAAACTGAGGCAAAAGGATCAGCAGAAATATATACATAATGTGTGTAGTCTATTATAATTGTGTAAAATCAATCTATTCTTGAATGAGATAATATATTATACGGAACAATTATAGTGGTGATTAACAAAAGTAAAAGTCCCTGCTATATAACCCTAACAAAAAAGAAAACAATTGACTAGAATCATGTCACAAAAAAAAAACATATAGTTTTAAAACCTAATTTGACAAAAATATAAAAATTTGAGAAGCCATAAGGAATAAGAAACTACAAAAGCTAAGTAGGAAAAATCTCAAAGAAGTCAGAAAATAGAATGAACTATTTTCTGCATAACTATAGAAGTATTAATGGTCTAAAATTATAAGAGAAGTAGATAAATTTTTGTAGTTGTTTAGACAACCGTTTTGAGTTTTAGCATTTATTTTTTGCTTTACTTGGATCATTTTACCCTTATACCTAAGGGTATAGAAAGAAGTTCAAAAAGTGACTACTATGTACACAACAGGTCACTCACTTTATATAGTGTGTAGATGATAGAGGTCCGGAGGAGTTCAAATTTCAAAAATTTTTAAAAATTCTAGTCAACTAAATTAATCGAGAGAAGTGGCAGGTGATTTTGGTATGGTTGTATCTTACTGTTATATTTTTTTTAGGAGAAAAAGTCCCAGTAGCCCTCTAACTATTTATTGGGTTGAACTTTTGGCCTCCAACAATTAAGAGTAAATTTTTTGCTCTTGGTCTATCGAAAATACAAAATGTTAAACTTTCTGTCAAATTTAACAGTTAAGACCGATAGAAACCAACCTCACGTGAGATGCATGCTGAAATATGAAGAGCATTTTAGTCCATCCAACAGTCTTCTACTCAATTAAAAAAAATAAAAAAGGTTTCTTCCCAAACAAAGGCCCTGTTTGGAAGGTAAGTTTTTTGCGAATTTGTTTAAAACTTTACTGTAACTTATTGTAGAAGTTTTTTTAAAAAATTTTTGAAATGTGTAGATTTTTTAATATTTTGAAATATATAGTTTAAAATTTTTGAGAAATATTTTGAAGTTACTGTAGTTAAAGTTTTTTAAAAACTTGTAACAAACAAACTTGGCAAGAAACTTGGGTCCAATTTCATAATTAAATCCAGACCTTTATCAAATCCAGGCCTTTGTGAAAATTCTTGAGTTACAAATCTTGCTTTATACTTCACAATTTCATTTTTCTCATTTCTTTTCCTCACAAATATCCATTTAACCTACTGGCTTTACACCTTCAAGTATTTGAACTACAAGTCCAAAAACTTTTTTTTTAATCAATAAATCCAATTCAAATTGGATCGCATCTTTCCACTTGGCCAATCATTTCTATACCAACATTCATCAACCGATCTAAATTCATGATCCTCATCAACTTCTATGATATCAAGTGCTACATTTTATTAGGTTCCAATTAAATTTTCTATGATTTCATTCTCTTCAGGAATTGGCTCTTAAGGATCGACCTTTCAAGAGGTTGAATTTTGTCATGACATTTATTTAATCTCTAGAAATATTTGAAATCAATTTACACCTTATTTAGGTTAGTCAGCCTTAAATTTATTTGTAACACTTGTGCATGTCCTTTAGGGATATCAATTTTAACTAGAATATTTCCTGCAGGAATAATTGATTTAATGACTCTTCTGGAGTCGATAAATATATCTAACAATTGATTTGTAAGTTTCTACAAATGAATAATTCTTAAACTTTTAGTTCACATTATTTTGTATGAGGATCGAGGAAATCCAATTTTCAGATGATTTCCTTTCGGTTGATCTTTTCCTCCTTCTAATGTCGGGAATCGTAGTTCACCAGAATAAATAAATCATTCAGTAGATTACCCATCAATATTTTACGATATTTAGTCGGAAAAGGTGATTCATACCCGACATAAATTTTGAATTTCTTTTGGAGCCATATATAATATAAAGGGAGTATGTATAAATACTTGTCGACTCTCAAATATTCTCAGTTTTGCCAAATCATATATCCATTGTGATTAGTAAACTTCTGGTTACTGCAGGTGATGATTATAAACCAAATGAGCATGAAAACAACTATATCGATAACCATTTCTCTCTCGAATGATTATTATGATATAATTAGCATTTATTTTACTTAATTTTTAAACATGATCTCTATTATTGTCTCATTTAATGTCTCAATTTAATATCCACTTCGAGGGATATTCAAATTCAATAAATTCTTCGAGACATGGTAAAAAATAGTGCTTTATTTATCATAAACTTTTCTCCTAAAGGGAGAAATATAACAGTGGCTCTTCTGGAACTTTCAATTACTTAAGCACTACCACTGATTGTATTTGTCTCTTTTGTTGGAAAATAGTATATATAGTAGCATTTATTAATGAGACACGTATTATTGTCACCATATTTCTTATGGGACAAATATCATCACCATAATCCTTTGATCCCAAATATTTAACATCCATTTCTTTTTTAGGAAGAAAAGTCAATTACTATCATAAATTAAATCATTCATCATACACCTTCAGGGCATTTAAAGAAATTTTTCATGTGAAAATACTATTATAATTTTGATTCGTCAAATGTACTTCGGGACATTTATCTTTAGAATCCTTACTTTTTTGTCCTTATTATTATTATCTCATTTCAAGTGGTAACTTTTTCTCTTATCATAGTAAAATACATATTTACCAAAATCATAGTCATGACATCAATCATAACTAGTAAATTGAAATGTAGTTACACTCACTTCTAAAAATAGACTAAAATTAGCATACAATAAGTACAGAATACTTCTCAAATTTTCTCTCAATATTGCTACTACAAGAGCATATTTGAGAAATATGTAGAGAAAATTATTTTCAATTAAGAAATAATTCTAAACATAGCAGAATTGTGTACTTGCAGCCATAAGTAAATTTATCATACCAGATTTTGAAATAATGACCATTTTCTGGCGGTCAAATCTTTTCGTTAAAAAATGACCATTTTTAGGTGGTCGAATCTTTTTCTTTAAGTATTTCAAAGGACAAGTGAATCCTCAAATATAATTGATTTTCTATAAAAACTCAATGCATCAGAATATAAGTATTTATAACAAATAATTCTAAATATAAATGAATAGAATTAAAAGAAAAAATATTACATCAAAGATATCAAACAGTATATGTTTGTGTTTAGTCGTTGCTCAACAGTAGGCACTTGTATTTTGCGATCATTCAAATATTAGTCATAAGAAATTGAAATAAGTTTGTGGGTTAGAAATTTACCTCAATAGATAGTCAAGAGTTGATCGAGAAAATATCCAACAATTGATTTGACACTAGCAGAATTTTGACAAAGTCTCGTGTTTCACCTTTGTTAGAGACTCTGTTTTCACTTTATACTCAAAAGTAGAGACTCGTACTGATAACGTGTTATAAAACTAATAAATCCAATTCAAATTTAGATCATCAATATATACAGCAATTATCATAAAATTTGATTCATTTTTCTAATTCATTTTTCCAATTTGATTCAAAAGTGAAACACAAGATTTTGCCGAAATTTTGCCCGTATTTCTTCAAGTAACTTCTGAGGTAAATTTCTAATTCAAGAACTTATTTTAATTTCTTATAGCTAATCTTATAAAACAAGAGTTCGTACCTTTTGATATTTCTAAAAAAAATTATTTATCATGGATATTGGATGTTGAAATTCATCTTGAGGCAATGGGTCTTGGTAATACTATTGTTGAAAAAAATGAATCCTCAAACCAAGACCGTGTCAAAGCTATGATTTTCCTTCATCATCATTTAGATGAAGGATTAAAAATAGAGTATCTTACTGTCAAAAATCCTCTTGTCCTTTGTCAAGATTTGAAAGAAAAATTTGACCACCTGAAGTTGGTTGTTCTTCCAAAAGCTTGATATGATTGGTTTCACTTACGGCTACGAGATTTTAAATCTATCAATAAATATAATTCAGTCATGTTCAGAATTACTTCTCAATTATCATTATTTGACAAAAAAGTCACTGATGAAGATATGTTAGAGAAAATATTTTCTACTTTTCATGTCTCTAACATGCTCCTGCAGCAGCAATATCGAGAGAAAGGATTTAAAAAATATTCTAAACTTATTACATGTCTTCTTTTGGTTGAACAAAATAATGAATTATTGCTGAAAAATCATGAGTCCCGACCAACTGGTACAAGTCCATTCCCTGAAGCGAATGCGACTCAATTTCAATATTCTGGTCGAGGTCATGGACGTGGCCGTAGAGGTGGCCATGGCCTTGGATGTGATCGTAATATATTTGTACCCCATGAAAATTATAACCATGGCAACCAACAAAATATTTTTCAAAAGAGGAAAAGTAACTACGATCAGAAAAATGGAGAAAAGAAAATTTATGAAGAAAAATGCTATCGATGTGGTATGGAAGGTCATTGGTCCCGTACCTATCGTACGGCTGAGTATCTTGTTGACCTCTATCAAGCATCATTGAAAAAGAAAAACAAAGGTGTTGAGACAAATTTCATTGATCAAAAGAATGATTATGATAATGCTAATGATGCTAATATGACACACCTCGATGTAGCTGATTTCTTTGAGCATTCTGAAAATGTGAACAAATATCCCATGATTATTTAGATATTTTTATGATATTTTATATCTTTCATGTAATTTTCTTTTCATTTAATATTTATTTTCGCATCTTTGTTAATATTTATTTTTGTTTTAAATTTTCTTCTTGAAGAAGAAATGGATGCTAAATATTTGGGATCAAATAATGGTGATGATGATATTTGTCTCATTGATAGTACTACTACGCATACCATATTGAAAAATAAAAAATATTTTTCTTGTTTGAAAATGGGAGAGACAAATGTTAATACCATCAGTGATAATACAAAATTGATTGAAAGTCCCGAAAGAGCAACTCTATTTCATTCTGAAGGGACTAAAATTATCATAAATAATGCACTACTCTCTCCTAAGTCTCAGAGAAACTTATTGAGTTTTAAAGATATCCGCGAAAATAGATATCATATCGAGACAATGATTGAGACAAATGGTGAATTTTAGTCTGGTGCTAATAACGTGTTATAAAACTAATAAAATAAACTACTATAATAGGAATTAAAATATTAGAGAAGGAAATAGAGAAATAGAGAATGATGTTCTTATTGTTCCACCTAATACCAAAAGTACAACCAAGAGTTGCCAAGGTACCTCTATATATAGGTATTACAAAATTAAAGGTACATCAATTCTATTAAACACTTATTACTACAAGAATATGAATAATCTATGAAACGATTCTTCCAATACATGAATGGGTTTATGGATTGAAACCATTCATCCAATATAATTCCTTTACATAATGTAGCAATGAATTATGAATTGATCTTCTTGGAATCAATGAATTATGAATTAGTCCTCTTGAAAATACAAATGGACACCCATTGTGATTTTCATAGTGACCTAGAACTGAACACACTTGTAGCATATAAACCATATTGAGGACAATGAGCAATCTCATGGGGTTGTGTGTTTTTTAAAAAAAAATTTGAATGGATTTCTGGTATTCATTTCTTTATTGATATAATTCTCTCATTGGGGTTACCTAATGAGTAGATGAAGTTGTTTTTCTTCCCAAATTACTCCCGTCTTCCTATTTTTGCAATGGTCAACTTTTAACTTATTGCATTTTTGTATTATATATTCATCAAAATATTCTACTACTGCATGATGTGATGTGGTCCATTGTTTAATGAACTTATTGTATAGACTTGTTTATAATTTAGCATCAATTTAAATAGAACTCCACCCTCGCCCTGTCTTAACCTTATATATAATGTGTTATAGTACAAGTATGTATGTATACATTGTGATTTAAAATTTAAAAAAATGATATTTTATTATGATAAAATAATGTACCCTTTCTTGACAATTTTTATGGTTGTAGTAAAAGTATGATTTTGTTATGTCAATTTACTTGACTTTTTATTTGTCATATGTTACATATTGGTTGTAAAAAATTCATGGATAATTATAAGTTTGTAAATAAATAAAATAAATATTATATATATATTTATATACATATATATTTATATATTTAATAATTTTTTAACAGGTTTCCCCCGCTTTGTTTCTAAACGGGGGGAAAATTTTCTCCCGCTTGTGTCTTTCGATTTAAGGTAGGGATTTAAGATGCAGGTGTCTTTCGGTTTTACCCTTCAAAATATGCCAACGTGAGAGATGCGTGCTATTTTCAATTAAAGAAATGAGCAAATATGAGTATTAGAACCAAAATAGATCATAATTTATATGTTAGGGACGATTCTGGCTGATTTTAAATGTTGGGGACTAAAAAAATTTTTATGAAAATGTTAGGGACCAATTGGACAAATTTTTCAAGAATCAGGCATTTTTTTTGTCTATCTCAGGGAAGGCTATGTAACCTTTGGAAAATACTCTACGTTTGCTCCTCCGAAACAGAACCGCCTCTTTATTGTAATAGAAGTATTCGAGATCATAAAATGGTGGGATTTAATGTTCATATTTGATGTTTTGATTTATATAACTGCTTCATTTACTTTTAAGTGTTGATAGATCTTATTACTCTGACTTTCATTTTCTCAGATTCGCAAGATTTACAACTAATAAAATAAAATACTATAATAGGAATTGAAACATTAAAGAAGGAAATAGAGAAATAGAGAATGATTTTCTTATTGTCCCAATTAATACCAAAAGTACAACCAAGAGGTGCCAATGTACCTCTATATTTAGGTACTACAAAATTAAAGGTACATCAATTCTATTAAACATTCATTACTACAAGAACATGAATAGTTTATAAAACTATTCTTCCAATACATGAATGAATTTATGGATTGAAACCGTTCATCCAATGTAATTCCTTTATATAATGTAGCAATGAATTATGAATTGATCCTCTTAGAATCAATGAATTATGAATTAGTCCTCTTAAGAATATAAATGGACATCCACACCTTTAATTATTTCATAACACTCTTTCTCGAATGTCCATTACACAAAAAATATGTCTCGTTAAAACCTTATTAGGAAAAAATTCATCGGGATAAAAACCTTAATGAAGGAAAAAGAGTACACTATTCCTGTGCATTAATTTCTCCCTCTGATACAAACATCATTTGAGATCTTTTAATTTTCAATATTTTTCACCAATTTTTCAAATGTTGCAGTCGACAATACTTTGGTAAATAAATATGTCAAATTATTATCTGATCGGATTTGTTGCACATCAATTTCATCATTTTTTTTCAAATCATGAGTAAAAAAGAATTTTGGTGAAATATGTTTCGTGCTATATTCTTTAATATATCCTCCTTTCAATTGAGTTGTACAAACTGCATTATCTTTATATAATATAGTTTGAGGATTTTCTTTTTCGGAGGATAACCCACAACTCTTCCAAATATAGTGGATCATTGATCTTAACCAAACACATTCTCAACTAGCCTCATGAATTGCTATTATTTCAGCATGATTCGATGAAGTGGCAGCTAATGATTGTTTAGTAGATTGCCAAGAAATGGTTGTACCTCCATATTAAATAGATAATCAGTCTAAAATCTTGTTTTATACGGATCAGATAAATATCCAGCATCAGCATAACCAAACAATTTAGATTTGAATTTATTTGAATAAAATAAATCAAGATTAATTGTTCTTTGGAGATAGCGAAAAATATGTTTAATGCCATTTTAATGTCATCTTGTGGGCGAGGAACTAAATTTTGCTAATAAATTCACTGCAAATGATATATCAGGTATTGTACAATTAGCAAGATACATTAGTGCATCAATTGCACTGAGATATGGTATTTCAGGACCAAGTATCTCTTCATCTTCCTCTCGCGGTCTAAAATGATCCTTATTAGAATCTAATGATCTGACGACCATTGGAATACTTAATGTATGTACCTTATCCATATAAAATTGCTTTAATACCTTCCGGGTATAAGTAGTTTGGTGGACAAAAATTTCGCTTTTCAAATGCTCAATTTGTAAATCAAGGCAGAATTTTATTTCTCCAAAATTTTTGATATCAAATTCCTTCTTTAAATATTCAACACTATTTTGAATCTCTTCAGGAGTTTCAATTAGATTTAGATCATCAACATATACAGCAATTATCACAAAATTTGATCCATTTTTCTTGATAAAAACACATGGACATATTGGATCATTTGTATAACCTTCTTTAGTTAAACATTCATTAAAGCGGTTATACCACATACATCCAGATTGTTTGAATCCATACAAAGACCTTTGTAATTTAATAGAATAAATACTTTTAGGATTTGATTTGCATGCTTCAGGCATGTTGAATTCTTCGGAGATTCTCATATAAATATCATTTTTAAAATTTTCTCATAAATATGCAGTAATGACGTCCATTAGACGCATATCTAGTTTTTCATGTACTGCAAAACTCACAAAATATCTAAATATAATAGCATCTACTATAGGTGAATACATTTCATCATAATCAAATACAGGTCTTTGTGAAAATTCTTGAGCTACAGGTCTTGCTTTATACCTCACAATTTCATTTTTCTCATTTCTTTTCCTCACAAATACCCATTTAACCTACTGACTTTACACCTTCAGGTATTTGGACTACAGGTCTAAAAACTTTTCTTTTAACCAATAAATCCAATTCAGATTAGATCGCATCTTTTCATTTTGGCCAATCATTTCTATACCGACATTCATCAACCGATCTTGATTCATGATTCTCATCAACTTCTATAATATCAAATGCTACATTTCATTAGGTTTCAATTAAATTTTCTATGATTTCATTCTCTTCAGAAGTTGGCTCTTTAGGATCGATCTCTTCAAGAGGTTAAATTTTGTCATGACATTTATTTAATCTCTAGAAATATTTGAAATCAATTTCTACCTTAGTTAGGTAGGTCGGTTTTAAATTTATTTGTAGCACTTGTGCATGTTCTTCAGGGACATCAATTTTAACCAGAGTATTTTCTGCAGAAATAGTTAATTTAATGACTCTTTTGGAGTCGATAAATATATTTGACAATTGATTTACAACTTTTTATTAGTTCTCTAGTTCTGCATTTCTCTTATGGAGTCGATAAATAGAGAAATAGAGAACTAATAAAAAGTTACAAATCAATTGTCAGATATATTTATCGACTCCAGAAGAGTCATTAAATCAACTATTCCTATAGAAAATATTCTGGTTAAAGTTGATGTCCCTGAAGGACATGCACAAGTGCTACAAATAAATTTAAGGACGGCCTACCTAAATAAAGTAGAAATTGATTTCAAATATCTCCGAAAATTAAATAAATATCATGACAAAATTCAATCTTTTGAAGAGATCGCACCTGAAGAGCCAACTCCTGAAGAGAATGAAATCATAGAAAATTTAATTGGAGTCTAATGAAATGTAGCACTTGATATTATAGAAGTTGATGAGTATCATGAATCTAGATCGGTTGATGAATGTCGGTATAAAAATGATTGGCCAAAATAGAAAGATGCGATCCAATCTGAATTGGATTTATTGATTAAAAGAAAAATTTTTGGACTTGTAGTCCAAACACCTGAAGGTGTAAAGCCAGTAGGTTAAATGGGTATTTGTGAGGAAAAGAAATGAGAAAAATGAAACTGTGAGGTATAAAGCAAGACTTGTAGTTTAAGAATTTTCACAAAGGTCTGGATTTGATTATGATGAAACGTATTCACCTGTAGTGGATGCTATCATATTTAGATATCTTATGAGTTTTGCAGTACATGAAAAACTAGATATGCGTCTAATGGACGTCGTTACTGCATATTTATAAGAAAATCTTAAAAATGATATTTATATGAGAATCCCCGAAGGATTCAACATAACTGAAGTATGCAAATCAAATCCTAAAAATATTTATTCTATTAAATTACAAAGGTCTTTGTATGGATTCAAACAATTTGGATGTATGTGGTATAACCGACTCAATGAATGTTTAACTAAAGAATGTTATACAAATGATCTAATATGTCTATGTGTTTTTATCTAGAAAAATGGATCAAATTTTATGATAATTGTTGTATATGTTGATGATCTAAATCTGATTGGAATTTCTTAAGAGATTCAAAATAGTGTTGAATATTTAAAGAAGAAATTTGAAATCAAAAATTTTGGAGAAACAAAATTCTGCCTTGGTTTACAAATTGAGCATTTGAAAAATAGAAGTTTTATCCACCAAACTGCTTATACCCAGAAAGTATTAAAGCGGTGTTATATGGATAAGGCACATACATTAAGTATCCCAATGATCGTCAGATCATTAGATCCTAATAAGGATCCTTTTAAACCGCGAGAGAAAGATGAAGAGATATTTGATCCTGAAGACCATATCTCAGTGCAATTGGTGCACTAATATATTTTGCTAATTGTACAAGACCTGATATATCATTTGCATTGAATTTATTAGCAAGATTTAGTTCCTCGCCAACAAGACGATATTGAAATGGTATTAAACATATTTTTCGTTATCTCCAAGGAATAATTAATCTTGGTTTATTTTATTCAAATAAATCCGAACCTGAATTGTTTTGTTATACTGATGTTGGATATTTATCTGATCCGTATAAAGCAAGATTTCAGATTGATTATCTATTTACATATGGAGGTACAGCCATTTCTTGGCGATCTACTAAGTAATCATTAGCTGCCACTTCATCGAATCATGCTGAAATAATAACAATTCATGAGGCTAGTCGAGAATGTGTTTGGTTAAGATCAATGATCCACTATATTCGAAAGAGTTGTGGGTTATCTTCCGAAAAAGAAAATTCTCTAACTATAGTATATGAAAATAATGCAGTTTGTATAGTTCAATTGAAATAAAAATATATTAAAGGAGATAGGACAAAACATATTTCACCAAAATTCTTTTTTACTCATGATTTGCAAAAGAATAGTGAAATTGATGTGTAACAAATCTAATCAGATAATAATTTTACAGATTTATTTACCAAGGCATTGCCGACTGCAACATTTGAGAAATTGGTGAAAAATATTGAAAATTAAAAAATCTCAAATGATGTTTGCATCAGGGGGAGAAATTAATACACAGGAATAGTGTACTCTTTTTCCTTCACTAAGGTTTTTGTCCCGATGAATTTTTTCCTAGTAAGGTTTTAACGAGACATATTCTTTATGTAATGGACATTCAAGGGGGAGTGTTATGAAACAATTAAAAGTATGGATGTCCATTTGTATTCTCAAGAGGATTAATTCATAATTCATTGATTCCAAGAGAATCAATTCATAATTCATTACTACATTATGTAAAGGAATTACATTGGATGAACGGTTTCAATCCATAAACCCATTCATGTATTGGAAGAACCGTTTCATATATTATTCATGTTCTTATAGTAATGAGTGTTTAATAGAATTGATGTACCTTTAATTTTGTAGTACCTATATATAGAGGTACATTGGCACCTCTTAGTTGTACTTTTGGTATTAGTTGGAACAATAAGAGCATCATTCTCTATTTCTCTACTTTCTTCTCTAATATTTCAATTCCTATTATAGTAGTTTATTTTATTAATTTTATAACATATTTTAGTGTAGTATAAGGAGAGAATCGAGTTGCATTTTTTCAATCAAATATCAACTCACAAGTTAACCCAATACTATCCATTCTATTTGCATGTCGTTCTCATATCAATCCATTTTTAATATAAATCATTCTGTCTCGTGTTTTGCTTAATTCTTTTCGTGCCGTGTTAGAAATTGTCATTCTTACCCAACCAGTACAACCTACATGCCCGATTCTCATCTATCACAACCAAATCTAGTCGTTATCTTCACTAAAGCAAACCGGATTAGGAATTGCTGTAGTTGCACCATGCAATTTACTACCAAGATGAGGCTGCATTAATTTGGCCATGATCCTGATCGTGCAACTCAAAATCTTAAATTTATTTTTTATTTTTTAAAGAGTTTGAATAATCGGTACTCAGTAACCACCCGCTAAGAAGAAGGGGTCAAATATTAGTCTTTCTGTAAGTATTTTATTAATTTAAGAAAAAAAAAGTGTCTAAATGCTCGAGGCGCTATTAATCTAATTCTATTTATTTATATGATACATTAGGTGTGTTAACAATTCTCGACTGGCAGCCTGTCAAAAACTTTTTTTATTAAATTTCAAATGAATGACAACACAGGCGAGCTACGCCATGTGGGTCGTTGTGCCTTGTACGACTGGATCAAGCAAAGTCATATATACTCACAGTCTCTGCTTTATCCGCCTAGTCCTGCACCGATTTTCCCTATTACTTCAGAAAAGGATGAACTGTCCAGCCTACGATATTGTTCTTATCCAAATCCGACATCTCAGATCCTGCCACGTCATTTACATGTGTCTTCCGTATGACTTGACTTGTTTCCGTTTTCGCCTTTTAAGGAAACATTTCAGTTCCCCCATCTAAACGTCTCAGATCCTTCCCCTTTTTTTTTTATCTTCTACCTTCATCTCCATCTTCCCTTCGTCTTCTGTCTTCGGTGGCAGCTTAAATCTCTGTAAATACCCCCAAATTCAATACCCTTTTGCTTAAACTGCCACCCCTTTTTCCCCATTATTGTCTCGGCGGCAACTAGACATGGACATATAAGAACAGTGTATATATACGCATACGAGTATAGTTAAAAATAGTAAGAAATGGGAAATGCTGGTGGAAGAGAAAATGGTGGTGGTGGGGATGGTGGTTCTGCTGACGGTGGTGGGGGAAGATCGAATGGTGCACGTGACTCGCACGCTGGGACAGCAGCAGGTGTTCAACCCGCTGACTTGATGGTTAATTCTCCTCCTCAGAGTCCTCGGCACCTTAGTCCTAATTCGCCTTTGTTGCTCGCCCCTCAGGTGCTGCCCCACTACGTATTTCTTTAGATACATAAGAAATGTGAATACGTATTCGTATGTTTGTAGTTATACGTTTTTATATACGTGTATCAGGGTATGCAGTATGCGTAAAGCAGCAGTAGTAGTACAGTGCTAACGGATCTTGTGTACATGCAACATAAATGATGAACATATTTCTGTGATGCTGTTTTTGCTTTCTAATACCATCTTTGTGATGATACATGTTCGATGTTAAGTGACATGAGAGTAGTTGTACCCACTAACAGAACAAATGTATAGACTTTTGGTTCGAAACTCCCGGAAACATGTAAGAAGTTGTTGTTTTACATTCATTGTTTAAGTTCATGCATTTGTTTTGTTAGTGTTTATATTTGTTATGCTAGTGTATGTATTGTAGAGTACAATTCTAGCTCATGACGATTATAAAGGCGCTTACCCTGCAAAGTGTTAATTGTAAACATGGGGTCAAGTTCTACCTTAGATATTTTTTATCTAGCGGCAACAATATACTCTACTCCTTAGATGAGGTTGGTCACTTGATAGAAGTTGGTTTAGGAACTAGGAAGCTTGTGGCCTAACTGGTTTGTGGGTTAAAGATTGTATGCTTAATAGTGGCTAATATAAGTAGATAATTATCGAGCATCCTACGTCTCTATGAAAAGATTTGCATGTGGCAATTAAGGAATCTTGCCGACCCTTTACTCTTACTTGCTTTTTGCTCCTTCCCCTTCCCCTTACTCCTCATTTTAACTTGAGATATTTCTCAAAACAATGTTAAGTGAACTCACCTATTCCCAAATATATCTCTATTCTCGCTAATTGAAATGTGGGGAACGTGTAGCCTTGTCATAATACCTTTCAGATCAGAGTTATATTGCAGTCAATACTTTTGATTCATGTTTTTATTGTACAAAAACGAGTATACATCTCGTTCCACTTAAATTAGTTAGTAGTGTAAAGAATTGCTTTGGAGTAACTAAATTACGTTCTCTAGTATATTATCTTTTACTTAGGTAAGTAATGGACTGTACCGGAACACATGCAGTTCTTTAATATTAGTAAGCAGAAAACATCAACAACATCCTGGAATAGAGAAATTTGTGATAAGGGCATAGACAATATACTCATTACAGATTCTTTGGTCTTATTTAATTTTAGGTTATATGGCAAATAAAGTAGATGGGTAATTTCATCTCATAGTACCTTGGCTGATCAGTTAGCAATCTGGTAACTTATCACCTCCTCCTTTTACTACTTTGAGAGAATGATATGTTGTATTATTTTGTTGCTGCTAACTAGAATTAACCTATCAAATATATGGCTTTGAACTAGTGTCTTAGGTTAGCTTAGTATGACTTATCACAGCTTTTTAGAGAGAAAAAAATATTATTGTTTTGCATTTTCCTTTTGAAGAATAGATCTAATAATAGCTAGGGATGCTTGCCTATATACCTGAAAATGACAAGAGCTTATTTGAAATTCTTGGGGTGCCTGTGGTTCTATGTTTAGTACTTCTGTTTTCAAATACGATCAGAACTTATGACTGATCTTGACTTGGTTGAAACTTTTAGCTATGAAGCAGGAAATAGATGTCAGTATAATTAATTGCATAAGCATACATGTAGGTTTAGCTTATATACTTTCTTAAAAAGTTTAAAGCTGTATGAGTAACATCAGCATCAACATTCAATTAACATAGTGCATGACTTTCACAAACAAGTTCTGGTTGGTATTATTGACCTTATGATGTGAAGCACAGTGAGAGAGAGAGAAGTACAGATAGAATGAACAATAGGTATGTTTGTATACTTTGGCTGATTCCTATTGTCAATGCTGAAGGTCAATGTATCCTTAAGTGATAATATTAGATTAAGTATTTTTATGTGCATACAGGGTAGTCTTGATTACAATTTTTGCTTGCATTAAATTGATTCATGACAAGCATCATTGTATTTAAATTGTCTAATTTCTACACTCCATTAGTTGTATGACCATGTGAATGACCTGTTAAAAATTAAGCAAGGGAAATTAAAAGAAAGAGAAAAAAATACATGAATATGGAGTGCTTTTGCTTTCTTTCTATATGCAATTCCAAAGTATCCATCTTATCATCTTAATCTTGATGTGTGAGTTTGAGCACACCTTGTTCATTGAGAGGATCATGAACAAGCTTCTATATAGCTAAATCTGTTTCAATTTTTGGGTTGTACGTGATGAGTGTTTGCTTGTTAAGTCTGTAAGGTTGGAAGAATCTTTGAAATGTATTGGAGTTTGCTTTGTTATTTAACTGTGCGGCAATCTTGATTGAGCCTATAACAAGCCAAGCTCAAGTCTGTGGCTGATTTGCAAACCTAGACAAGCATGAATGCTCTAGATCCAGCTCTTAAAAGTGTTTTGTTTTGAATGTGGACCAAAAGTTTGTGATACAGCTTCTACTTGTGCTTTTGATATTGATAGCACTATATGGGCATTATTATCCTAGCTGATGCTCTTTTAGGTAGCATTAATGTAGCAATATGTTAACACATAAGCATTGTACTTTCATAACTTCCATAAGTCTTATGCTAAAAAATGAAGTATATATACGCCTGAGAGCCTCCACATAAAAATCTATAGAATGTTTAGTCTGTTGAAATACCTTTAATTTCAAGATCACGAATAAGAGATACTTGAAATGTATATTAATCAATTCCTGTTTCCTAAATTTTGTCTGAATTCATTACTACCTGATCTCTCACTCTTTCCTTATATCCGCAGGTTCCAGTGGTGTCTTTACAAGGTAATGGCCTTTCCTTCTATAATCAATTCCAAAGGATTGAAAATCTTGGAACTATCAATGAACCCTTCGTGCGAGGTATTCCTACTCTCATAACATGGAGCTATGGTGGTAATCATGTGGCTGTGGAAGGATCTTGGGACAACTGGAGGTCAAGGTGAGCTTGTGTAATTGTTATTAATAACTTTATATTCGCATTCTTTTGTAATGCACAATTTGCTTCATTCTGATATGTTTCCTCTTATGTTCTTAATTTCTGATTCTATATAGTAAAATTGGGCAATTTACTTGCAGGAAGACACTTGACAGATCTGGTAAAGATCACACCATTATCTTGGTACTGCCATCAGGAATATACCATTACAAGTTTATTGTTGATGGCAGTGTGAAATATATCCCAAATCTTCCATATGAAGCTGATGGCATGGGGCATGTTTGCAATCTTCTTGATGTTCATGTGAGTGAATTATGTTACAGTTGGCATGTCTCTTTACCATATTATGACCCTGCAGACCAACTAGAAACTTCAAAGTTGAAAGTTGCTTAGGTGTTCTCATGTTCTATTTTTTTTTTCCCTACTCCTTTCTCATCTTATTATGCTCTGTTCTGTTGTCCTTGTGATATAACTACTGGCGGTTCTAGTTATTTGCTTCTGACTATTATTTGAAGTGCCAATAACCCCATTGGATTAGCAATATCAGTTAGACTACCTCTGTAATGATTACTACTTTTGTGTAATTATAATGATTAATATGCAAGCAGGCACAATATGACTAATGTTGACTGTGCAGCACCTTCTGAGTGAATTGTTATTTTGAGGGAAAAAAGCCAAGAAACAAATTCGACTCTATGTCTCCATGCCATAGAGCTACATGGTGAGCCTTTAGGATTGGTTTTCACCATATCAGTTCCATTTCCAACCTTTCTTAGGTCTCTTTTATTTTCCTTTTCATTATTCCTAGATGTTACTTCTTTTTTTTATAAAAAGTACAAAAATAATTCTACACCTTCGATATTCTTACCATTTCATTCTCAACATGTTTTTTGGTGCAAATTCGAGTCTTTTCTATATGTTTTCTACAAGAAAACCAAGATCTGAAATGTTAAAATCATTTTCTTGAACTAGATAGATGACTTCCTCAGTGCCATGGCGTTTTATATGCCTACATGCATCAACAGTTGGCTAGCACTTGATACTATTTGAAAGTGCAAGACCCACAGTTGTTCTATGCATATCTGCATACTTTTTGTTGAATTAAATGGATAATGGATGGAGCAAAAGGTTTTCCTTTCTACAATATAGACTTACAGAACCTTGAATATGATAAATCTCTTTGCTTATATGAACTCTTACATTTAACGTGGTTGACCATGTTGAATTTCTTGTTAGAAAATTTATCAAGGATATTTTGTTTATATGGAATATAAAAATGCTGGACTTACAGGACTTACAGGAATTTCTTGAATATTGTTGTTTGCTGGACTTACAGGAAAAATGAAAATTTTAAAAGATGATGCGCTAACTACCAAGTTGTTATTAGAAGAGGTTGCCATAGGGTGCCTTTTTTCCCTCGTGGGATTTTAGAAAATTTTGCAATCTCAAAGAACAGTTTGGTTGAGAGGTGTTTCATTAGTGATGATGTTCTGAGAGAGACTAGGAGACGTCAGAAATGGTGACATGCACATGGGATTAAAAGATGAACAGAGATTAAAATAACCTTTTAAGTTGAATTTATTTAACAGATTACACAATGGATAAATCCATTTGGCAAATGTGTGTGTGTTTGTATGTGCATGTAATAAGTTGCTATATTTTGACACCTTAGCCTGTTAAGAAGGGGACAATGGAAATGAAAAGGTTGGACGCCTGATGAGGCAAGTCATATACTTAGGTGGAAATTTATGTAACAAAAGAAATAAGAGAGTAGTAGAAGGGGTAGCAAACCCTTCTATGGAAATGAAGTAGACAATCTGGTATTGCACTTGGCTTATGCTGGGGTTAGCTATATTTTAAAACTTGCATTAGCTTCAGACACAGTTGCTTGATGTAAGACCAATCCAAGATGCATAATGCAAGCATTGAAAGCCATGTTACATAAAATAACTTGTGCTTCTCAAAATACATGTCAAATCTGCCATAATAATAAATATCACGGTATAAAGCTATATATGGAGCAGATAATCAAAACCTAATCTCATTGACTTTTTTGTATAGAGTCGCAATTGAAGAAAACTCCCGGTGATTGAGAAAAATCTAGGCTAGTGCTCATAAATCCATCTATGTATGGTTACAAAGGAAAGCAGGGAATAAAAGGACTTCATTTGTTTGTTAGAAAGACAAATAGATCAAGGGTGTATAAGAATAGCTCCATTTATTGTAGGAACTTAACTTATGACGCGGATTATAATTATTAACCAAGATTTTTGGAAATAGATAGTTGTCAGAGCATTCAAATACTAAGAGTGGGAAGTTAAAAGAATTCATTAAGCAGAGAGGCTCCTGAATTCTTAGTTTGAATTGAAACCCTCTTGGAGCGAGAGGCTTTCAAATGTAGTTATTGGATATTAATTTACAGCGACAAAGTTAGAGTTCCATATTAGAGTATTAGAGCAGTCTATGTAATCCTAGGTGTAAAGTTTGTGTTTGAGAGACTCATGTCTTGAAATTTTTAGTAGGCAATGCAATATAAATTGTACTCCTAACTTTTACTGAAATGACTAACCATCTTATAAAGATGGGAATGAGAAAACACTAGATGAAGCCAATAAAAATATAGAAAGAGCAAAATTAATCTAAGTTTCCAGTTGATAACTGGGCCTTCACTTAAGCTAACCATGATGATACAATCACCAAGTGGTGTATCCATCTGGAAGCTACAATGTGAGATGACAGACGAAAAGAAAATATAAGAAAATGTATGAATTACTAGATTTCAACATGCATTCGCTTCTTGATATGCTGCTGTTGTATATCCGTCAATGGTAAAGTTGGAGGTGTGTATGTTGTATATCCCTTATTTTCTCTCTTTTCATCCATTTAAAAGTCATATTTAGTTACCAATTAAAATTTTATTATCTCTGACTGCAAGTATTAAATATTACAATGTGTCACAGACTCACAGATAACAACTGATTAGGAAAATTTCTATTGCAGTGCAATTAAACCATTGAATCTGATGCTTCATTAATTGTTCATGAATAATGGGATCATGTTTTGCTGCCCCTATATATCTGTCTTGGTGTTGTATACATTTATGTATCTACCCGTATTTTCTCTTGTATGGTAAGTATACAGTGTCATTTGAGTCTCACATATGTCGATAAGTGGGTGTAGAGGGGGAAGCAAGCAACTTTATGCTTCACCATTCCCAACAAAATGATAGTTCGCTGCTGAATCACTTGTCCTATAATTATGACAAATACTGGCATTCTTCTTGTTTTCCTGGAGATGGCCTAATATTGAGTTTTTCCTATTTCTTTAGGAGGATGTCCCGGAGAACTTCGAAGGTGTGAGGGAGTTTGAAGCGCCACCATCGCCTGACACGAGCTATAGTCATAGTTTTCTTAGTGATGAAGATTTTGCAAAGGAGCCAGTGGAAGTTCCACCTCAACTCCAGCTGACTGTTCTTGATACAGGAAATATAGATGAAGCAGCTTCTTCTTCAACAAAGCCCCAGCATGTGGTGCTTGACCACCTCTTTATTGAAAAAGGATGGGCATCCCAATCAGTTCTTGCTCTTGGTTTGACCCACAGGTTTCAATCCAAATATGTAACTGTTGTTCTATATAAGCCACTGAACAGGTGAGTCCTCATGTTACAATCTACATGCTCAAAAGCAAGGAGGCTCCCTCTCAAAGTTGCTATACAAGGCACTGCTCTTAATATGACTTCTAAGGTTATAGCTGTCGGCGACATGTGCTATGTTGTAAGATATCTTTTAACTTACAGACTTTTGCCACTTATGTAAATATTCAAATATCTGTTTGCATTTAATGTAACTCTAGCCTCTAGGTAATGTCATCAGCGATGTAGTGATATATGAAGAGCAGAATATAAAATTCTAGAAGAAATAGCATAATTACGACATAACTTCAGCTGATGTATGTGCATAGTACAGAGGTTGACTGCCCATGAAATTTGAGGATTTGCTCAAAGCTTCATGTTTGAATGAGAACTGGTCCTGTTTCCTTGTGTGAATTTGGAAACCTTTTTTGGATTTCACTCCTTTTGAACTTCAAAGAGGCTGGCTTTTTTGGGTTGATGGTGCTTTTATTCTGTGTCTTTCTTGTAAGCTAAAGTGAATAGATCTTTTTCAAATGTTCAGCCTGATCTAGACCTCTTTTAGAGGAAGCTCGTTTAGTAGGTCAGTTCATGGTCTGCAGCTGTCTTTCTTCTATTCTGCATTAATAGTTGCTATGGTTAAAACCACCATTCCTTTATACTTCTTTCTTGTCTGTTTTCTTGGAGTTTTTGTTGTGGGAGGGATTGTTTCTTCCCTCCTTCACTGCTTGAGTCACTGCTTGAGTTTTCTTATTTCTGGTGGAAACTGAAAAGAGACTAAAATGCTACTTTCTTTGAAGTTTGTTCTCAGCTTTGAAATAAAATGCTCCTTGCCTTTTTTTTTTTTTTTTGTTTAAATACTGTTTTTTCATCCATAAATACATGAATTAATGCACTATATGACAAAATAGTTGATCAATAAATGAAAAACTCACAGTTTAAAGTGTAGCATAGGATTTTTTTCGAAAGCATAACTATTTTGTACTAAATCAAACTAATCATTTTCTGAAGTTTTGTAGAAACAATGGTACAGATAAAAGATTCTAAGTGATTATAATTAGAGAGGCAGAAAACAATTAAATTAAACCTCGGAGGCGTAAAGAATAAACCACCGATCGTATTGGGATTTGGGCCTTTAAAATCATTCAAGCCTAGCAATGACTTAATTTGGGCCTTTAATATCATTGGGGCCTTGTTTGGATTTTGATTTTCTACAAAAAAAATTTATGCGTTTTCTCATGAACATATTTCTCAATCATTTATTAACCTCACGTACATCAAAATTGTTATAATGCATTTTTTTTATAAAAATTTCTAAAAATAGCAATATTAATTTATTATTTATTAAGCATTCATTTATATTCATAATTTGGCATAATGCTAAAATAGATTTTAAGAACGCTAATGTTGACAAAATTTGATTAATGTCTTAAAACTAAATTGCGGGTAAAAATGCTCCTTGTCCTGCTTCTATTAAATACAAAAATAAAAAGCTCCTCATCATTGTTCTTTTTCTTTTTTTTTGTAACTTTCTCAGAGTGAGCAGCACATTCTTTGATTGTTATTACGATGAAAGTGTTTTTTATTTTTATCTTTTTGTGTTTTTCTTATCTTAAGACTTTGTTTGGTAGAATAATATTATGGCTGTCAATGGGTCGGATTCCGGTCAAAATTGAAAATTTCGCTCCCAAACCCGTTATAATGTACCAATTTCAGATCCGACCTGTATATCCGACGAGTCTTGTGCTTAGGGTCTTGGAATTGGGTCCGGCAGGTTTCAGATCGAGTCCAGCCTACTCGAATAAATAAAGCCCAACAAAAATAATGTATTTAGAAATATTTATATTATTGTATTTAGAAATATTGTTGTGTTTAAAAATAAGCCCCCAACAAGATTAGAATTTGTTAATTTGATAAAAGAATTATTATTGTATTTAGAAATATTTATATTTTATAATTATTAATGTATTATTCGAGTTCGGGTCGAATACGGGTTGAAATTCTATATTTCATATCCAACCTGCTTTTTTGTGAGAGTAAACAGGTCCGGGTAACAGAATTATTTCTTGATTCGTACTCGGAAAAAAATTATCGGATCCGAGCCGAGTCCAAATCCAAATCCGTCCCATTGACGGCCCTAAATAATATGACCTTTTCGGCTTCTAGTAATCAGTGCAAATCTGGCTCGTCCAAGAGAGAGAGTAATGACCGGAACGCCACATTTGGATTAGTTGGGCCTTCTATTAGGTGTTGTATATACTCCATTGGTATTTTTTTTTTTTTGTCAATTGTCATCCCTACTCCTACTCCTACTCTATCTACGGGGGAGGCTCAACTGAGCCTATGGGGACAGAACCACCACCGGACCAGACGGGTGCACTACGCACCCGTCTGGATTTGAAGCAGAGCCACAAGAGTGGCATTTTGGTGGGAGGCAAGGGTTCCCCACCAAAGCCTTAAGGGCTTGGTGGTGGCCACCAGCTCTTGTTGGTGGTTGTATATACTCCATTGGTAGATTGATATCAAAATGCTCTTTTGTCTCGCAAGTAGAGGTGCCAAAATGGGTGATTTAGGTGAATTTGAACAGATCATAATTGAATAATGGATATAATTGGGTCAATTAATTTTTACATGTTTAATAAATGAGTATAGATATATCCAATTATTCATTTATGAGTTATGACCTGCTTGAAATTCTACTTTTTAATTTTTTTTGCACATTATTTGACAAAAAATAATGACATTTTATTGTGATTAGATTAGTAATTAATTCAAATTTATCTCCTTAATATCCACTAAAAATTGAATTTGAATGTGTAATTATTTTTGAATGGATATAAATGGGTGAGATGAATCAACTCATTATCTACCAATTAAATGAATCTAATTAAATCATCCATTTAAATACATTCAAAGTGTATGTATTGTATATTCAAATCCACGTATTAATAGGCAGGTTTGGTAGGTCAATACAAATGAGTTATAACTGACACCTCTACACGTGAGTAAACAATGATCGCCAATTGAAATTAAAAGGGGGGAAGCATCTGTTACATTTGTGGGGTTTAGATCCTATGAAATTTCAATCACGTTTTCAGTAATAGTTTAATCCGCTCTTAAATGAAAGAAATAATAGGATGAAGCAAGTTGAAACATGATCAAACCATTGGACTTCGGTCTAAGGACCAGGGACAATCTCTTAGATAGAGGTGGCAATTTGTCCCAAGTCCCAATGGGTTACCCATGCCCATGGGGATTTTGGGCGGGATGGGTATTGAATTTTGATATTGGGTTTAAAATGGGACAAATCCCAATTGTACCCATTAATTGATGGGAATACTTGGGAAATACTTGGGTACCCATTGGGCTCAAATAACAAGGGCTCTGTTTGGTTTAGCTATTTTTGAGGGGTATTTTTGAAATATTTTATTATAGCAGTGTATATGAAAAATTTTTACTATAAATTTTTTTTGAAATATTTGATATACTAATATGGATGGGATATTTTTTGAGTTATTGTATATTATTGTAACATTGTATTTGAAAAACTTATTTTTTGAAAAAATAGCCAATCCAAACGGAGTCTTAGATTAAAAAATTATCTTTAACAATTTTTATAGTCATACTAGAGAATATAATCTAGTAGTTTTCCTAGTCATTATCCACAAGAATTTTCAACATTTCAGTCAATTTAGACCTGTCATCTTTGGACAATGATGAGGATAAATATTCAACACCTTAAGTACCTTGGCCATCTTGATATATGTTGGAATATGACTGTATATCTATTTTTTCCTTTATTTGTTAATCCAATTTTTTATGGGAATCCTGAGTATAAAGCAATTGCATGTTTTTTTAATAAAACTAAAAAAAATTTAATAAATAAAAAATATTAAAATTATATAAAAAATAAAAATGAATTAAAGGAAAAAAAATATGTAGAAAATAGATTTGGGTATTGGGCGGGATCAATCTAAACCCATCCCAAAGTGATCCCGCCCAAGTTAGTCCCAAAACACATATGGGTAAGGTTGGGCCCAAACCCATATGACTCGGTTCCATCACAAACCCAAACAAATCCCGCCCATCCCGCCCATTTTGCCACCTCTACTCTTAGAGCTCTCCTGTGCATTAGATCTGAGGTTCAAACTCCACCGGCGCATTACAAGGAAGCGTTGTGCTTCTTTTCTTCCAAAAATTCAGAAAGTGCAATAGTACACTTTTCTGGTTTGAAGATTCACACCCCAACCTTCTTACAAGCACAGTTGGATCCCCTCCTCCTCCTCCAAGTTTGTTTGGATTGTAAGTTATTTGAGATATTTTTACTGTAGCATTTTTTGTGATGTGATGTATGTGAGATAAAAAGATGTATTGAAAATTGGAATGATGATGTAAGCAAATATATTTGGGAAAATAATCAGCTGTCCAAACAAACATTTATGTATGCTGAGAAATACGGATTACTTTTTTAAATCAAGATTCCAAAAATTGTTGGTATATTAAATCAAGATTCCAAAAATAGAAATTTTCATATTATTATTTATTTAGCAGTGGGGTCAAGTTAGTTTTATCATATAGGGCGCATACAAATTTGACTGAAGACGTAGTAGTTAGCGCGTGCCCTTGCCGGGGAAATGAATCTGTGCTTGTATAACAATTGTTGGCATATTAAATCAAAATTCAAAAATAGAAAATTTCATATTATTATTTATTTAGCATGGGGTCAAGTTAGTTTTATTATATAGATAGAAATTGCTATTTTATTAGTAATTTATCACGGTTATCAAGATTAATTTACCAGATTGTATTATTCTAACAAGTGAAAATTTGAGAATATTGTTATTATGGTATTATTTCTCTTATCCCACACATACGCATTTTATATGCATGTAAATTGCCTCCCCTCATATACGTGCGAGTGTATGAAATTAATCTCCCCACTCTTATGATTCTCTTCGGGTTCTTTAATAATTTTTGATTAACTAACACAAGTCTGTTCACTCGATAAGAACATATTACTTTTTCACAAAAGATCGTGTATTCGAATCTCGTTGTCAATGTGAGAGTTATGTTGGTGAACGAGGCCTATAGTTTCAATGACAAGTATCAAACTTACTCAAACCATTTTTTAACCAAAAAAAATTATTTTTGATCAGGCCTCATTGACTGGAAAAAGGTCTAGGATATGGTCAAATGGTGGGCCTATGCCTATCCAATGGACGGAAATAATAATTATATACTAGCAATTATTATCAGTAAAGAATGCTTTCTCCAGTACCAGTGTTCACTTGAAGAATCATCAGGAAGGTTACAACGAAAGAGCATTTCGGAAGAATCTCAGGTGCTTCCTTGCGTTCTCTCCAAGGATGGCGGCTGAACTGCACCATGCAACTTCATTTTGTTTGCATGTGGCTGCTCCAGTTTCCACCTTCCAGTCAAAGCTTTTTGAAACATATATAAACACGGCATTCTGCAGCATGATTCGTACGTCCTACGTCCTACCTCACCCTTGCCACGCTACATCATTCACAATCGCTAAGCTCTTTGGTTTTTCTTTTTTCTTGGTTAAGCATTTCTTCAACCTGAAATGGAGATGGACAAGGATATTGTGATAGTTGGTGCTGGGATTTCCGGCCTCGCCACATCTTTAGGCCTGCACAGGTAACAAAGCTCTATGTATTACTGTTTGTTAAGGTTTCACAAGTCATGAAAGAATTAATTCTGTTATAATCATAGGCCATAGATTGGCTGGCTGGTTCTACACAGAGGACTTCCTTTGAGTTTTTCTTTTGCACCTTGTTTTAGGTATGGATTGCAGAGCTTAGTTTTGGAATCATCAGAGAGTTTAAGAACGACAGGATTTGCTCTTACCCTGTGGACCAATGCGTGGAGATCACTGGATGCTCTGGGTGTTGGAGATTACCTTAGACAGCTTTCTCTGGCATTCCGTGGGTGAGATAAGATAATCGTTGCTCGTATTGCTTGATTTCTGTGGCTGCCTTACATTATTAATTTTCGAAATCAATCACAAAATTCAAGATCGTATGTCAATTATAATCTCATCCCTTTTTCTTCTCTAATGGTAATTCAGGTTTCAAATAGCTAATGTAGATACAGGCCTGCCAAGTGGAGAGGTTTTACTTGAAGAAAGTACATGGTGAGTTATCCTTGAACAACATTACACCTTCTTTGTACCACTTGTATATGCAACAAGAGTAAGATAGCACCACTTCGGTCTGAATTATGCCAGTTAGTTTTTAGTTGTGACAGTGTAATAGCAAGCAAAACAGGTGAATTAATGGAAGTGTTCATAGATCCCATGCTATCATTGGCTAAACATAAATCTAACTCCAGCCTCACCTGTGCTGGTTTATTGTATCCAAGCCCTGTAATGTATGTTTCTCAACTCAAATTCAATCAAATTTGTTGCATGAACTCGCTTTCAAAAGATAGAATTTAGATGTCTAAGGATGTTCTATGCCTCGATTTGCAGCGGAAATTATGAAGCCCGATGTGTCAGAAGAAAAGACTTACTACAAACCTTAGCAAAAGAGCTGCCAGAGGGGACTATCAGGTATTCTTCCAAGGTTGTTTCAATTGAGGAATCAGGACATTTAAAGTTGGTGCACCTGGCCGATGGCTGTGTGATCCGGGCTAAGGTAAATGCCATGTTACTTGCATAGAGCGAGCATTCTGCCTTTGTACCTCATCAAAATAGATTTGTAAGCTGGTGGCATAGTTGATTTTTGTCACCTGATAGGCATATTCTATAAATGTAAAGCTGTCTTCTGAATCATCAAAAGAATTTCTGGATATTATGATCTAACCAGTGCATCTAATTTTAGGTCTTGATTGGCTGCGATGGAGTCAATTCAGTTGTGGCGAAGTGGTTAGGTTTTAAGAAACCGATCAGAGTTGGGCGATCAGCAATTAGGGGATATGTGGAGTTTCCGGCTGCCCATGGCTTTAAGCCACAAATCTATGCATATTTTGGAGGTGGGGTTCGCTTTGGATTTGCTCCTTGTGATGACAAAAGCATATATTGGTTTTGCACTTTCAAACCATCCACTGCAACAGGTAAGCAACTCTGGCATCCTAAAATCCTGTAACACCACCTATTTAAACATCATTTGTGTTGAGCAAATCACGAAGTGGAAATGCAATATCAGTCTAATTTTTCTCAAGTGTGCTAGATTTAAAAGGACTTTGCTGGTTCCGCAATTCTTATCTAGTTCATGATAGCTCCACCATTATCGTCGTTTTTGCTTAAGTCTTGAAATTTAACGGCAGGGCATGAAAATATGTCAGACAATCCGGTTCTACTAAAGGAATTTGTATTAAGAAAGACAGCCAACGTTCCAAAGGAAGTGTATGGCATTGTTGAAAGAACTGAGCTCGAATCAATCTCCTGTGCTGAGCTAAAAATGAGACTGCCATGGGATATTTTGATATGGGACTTCGCAAAAAGCAGCATTTGTTTGGTTGGTGATGCCCTTCATCCGATGACCCCAGACCTTGGACAGGGTGGTTCTTCAGCATTAGAAGACTGTATCATGCTTGCCAGATGCATCGGAGAATGCTTTCCGAAGATGACAAGTAGAAAATTTGGAGAGGAAAAGGAAGATGTCAACGTTAAAATGGCAGCATTCAACAAGGGCCTGGAGAACTATGCTAAAGAGAGGAGATGGAGAAGCTTTAGTCTCATTGCTACTGCCTTTGTCGTTGGTTTCATTCAAGAGAGTGACAATAAGTTCATTCGTTTCTTGAGGGAAAGGTTCTTGTCAAAATATACTGTTCCCACTCTGTTGTGGATGGCTGATTTTGATTGTGGAAAACTTAATATTCCTTGAGATGGAGCTGAAGTGCATCCATCCATCCACCTCGAATGTGTTTGAAAAATAAATTAACCAGGTTCTAATAACCTTGCATTAATTTATTTGTTAGTATGTTGGTAGAGGGCCATTTGTATCCTTTCATAGCACCAGAGGCGTACAAGGTGTTAGGATCCGGGGTGATGGGAACACAGAGTCTCTAAGTGTGGAGCTACTTGCTCGTTAAAGGGGCTGTCCAAGTCGTTTGGAAGGAAAAGATTTTGGACCAAAATTTTCAGCTCAAGTTTCATTAGTTTAGTCATTAGTTCATTTGTTATTTTGGGTTGAATTTTTAGTTAATAATCGGACCAGCCCTTATGCTTGGATTCATGATCTTAGATTAGGTTTTATGGGCCAAGTTTCAAGATTCATTAGTTGTGTCTTTTGCATTACGATAAAAGCTTTGTTTTTCCTCCGTCAATGGTAGATTATGACCTATTTTCAGAACATCGTTTCTTGAGAGTTGCTCTAGTGACTCTATGAACCTTTCTTGAACATCTAGAATCGTTTAGTGTTCTCGGCTTATCAATCAAGTTCATCATCCTTGATTGTGGCGCCTCCTAACAATTTCTAGAGTTCGCTAATTCGTAAGATTAAAGGTCGAAATAGTATCAAAATTCCAATCACGGGAATTAGAGGGGTCCGGAATAAAAAATTTCTCCAATTCCAAGCCTGTTACAATTGCTATCGATCCAGGGTTCGTTGTCACAAATTTCGTCATCCACGGGATTCGTGTCACGGGGTCTCTCTAATTGAAGTTTTGCCCGGTTTCGTGTAATTGAAGTTTTGGTATAAAATGGCACGATTTTGGTGTAAACATGAATCGTGTCAATCTTTACAACTAATTTACGATTACACTGAAGTTGTAAAAAGTTCATGATAAAAGTTGTAAGAAACAAAACAACCGGACAGAATCAACTGGAGAGACCCCAATCCCCAATTGTTAAGGCTTCTCCGTTCATTTTCCCTGCCTCTTACAACAATTTCTTCTCTAATGTATTCGTCCACTGTAATTTGGCTTAGAGATCAGTGCTTCTTCGTCCAGTGTAAAACTGAAATTCAAATTATCTTTGATCTAGCTCTTGTCAAACTTCCTTTCTTTTGGAAGTTAATCTCTAGCAATTAACCACTCATCGTACCACAAGGTCCAAAAACCAGCCCTACATTATTCACTCAAAACATATTTCTCAAAATTGTCTAAACCATAGCATTTGTTTACCACAAACACAATGTAGAATTGTTACTTGACCAAATTAGGCAGGGATTTTGTATATTAACTTCAAAAAAAACATGAAATTTTGCTTGTATATAGTGTTAAATAGCCAATACCAAGTGCAACAGGCAAATCCATTTATTCTTGAAGTCAATAATAGGACCATAATAAGGAAGGATTGAGGAAGATTTTAGCACTATTTCACAGCACCACACAAGGAAACCGATCCCATTTACCTCTTCTCCTGCTACCAAAACCAATTCCATTGGTGTTTGAGTAGCTTGCTGGTTGATTCTTTTGCCTTTCCCGCTTCCTGCATTGGCAATTCAATTAGGGTTTATAAGGATATAAGTATACTACTTATAAAGATGTAGTAATTATTTGGTATGAGTTTTATAATTTCTAATTGCTTCTCTAATATTGTTGTGATGGGACACACAAGGTAAAAAAAAAAAAAAAAATCAATGAGTAAATCCATTTCAAGTTGCAAAGAATAACTGTTAATCTTGGAATTTTACCTTGGACCAAATCAAGAAAAAGTTTTGAATTGGTTACATCCAAAATCTTTGTCAAAATTGCAGTTAATGTTACTATTTTTAATGTGACAAATGATGGCAAAGTCACATCATAAGTCAATTCATAGATTATTAATAGTAAGTTATTGATAAAATGAATGAAGCTAAGTCGTTCACCTGGCACAAGTCCAACACATGCAACCAAAAGCAAAAATCAAATATCTACGCACAGAACAAGAACATATATACATACATGCATACATATGTACACATACATATATATATAGAGAGATAGGTACAGATATATACATATATACACACATACACAATCACACAAAAGAAGTATTCCAAATTATTAGAGTAATATAAATATCGAACAAAAGTGAAGATATATTCTTTATTTAATCAATGCATTAATTTGTAAAACATGCTTTCTTAATATGGCTAGCTTGAGTTAAATAAAAAGATAAGAATAATGTTAATAGAATGTACTGCTAAAACCACAAATACAATATTGAGTTTTAATATATTTCAAAATGTTGTTATTCTACTTTATGGCCAAATTGTACTATCAATCTTTTTTAACTTGCAAATACTATAAAAGTTAAGAGCCTAAACAGATAAGAAAAGATTGAACAAGCAACAAAAGTTGAGAAATTTTTTTAAAATCTTTTCAACCACTCAATTACCATTTAGACTTCAGGAAAAAAAAGTGGGATAAGAAAAATATAATTTGGCGGTTTGATTATGTGAAGTAAAAAAAAAAGTGATTGAAAAATTTATTCACAAAAAATATAAAAAATTTTTTAATAAAAGCAATCTAAACAAGAAATTTCGAGTAAAAAGGCTCATTGTTGTCCCTCTATTATGTAGAAAAATAAAATGCTCCTTGACATCGTTTGTTTATTTTTTTCATTTTCTTTCTTTGTTGTTTAAGTACTTTTGTTTTTTGTCCCTAAATACACCAATTAATATACTGTATGATAGAATAGTTTATTAATAATGAGAAATTCAGTATTTAAAGTCTAATATATAATTTATTTCGTAAGCAACATTATCGTCTAACTAAATCAAAGTATAATCCACCCAAATCTTTCACAGGCACTCAATAGTCCAATGGATCCATGTCTTGGGCCTTTTATGTGATTTAAGCCTAGTAAAGACCTTTTAATTTATTATATTTTGGTCCCAATAAAAAAAAACTTGATAAAATAGACTAAGCATTCATTTATTTCCATTTATTATTTCACGTTAGAGGTAAGGGAATGATTAAGTGTGAGTTAAACTCGCAGGCATATATTATAAAAGAATTGTTCTGACACTTACTTTTTGACAAAATAAATGAAAAATATAAGTACTGTATTTCATAAAAATAAAAAGAAAGGTCAACGTCTATTGAAATTTTGGAACATTTTATTCTATTTTCAGAAAATTCAAAAAGTATTACCTTTATTGTAAAACAATAAAATTATTTTGTGAAAAAATAACAGAGTGCTCAAGGACTCAAGGTTAGGAAAAAAAGGTTCTCACTCAATAAAGACATATGGAAACTTCATGAGTGTGCTAGCAATCTAGCAAGGGGTAATTGGTAATAACCCAAAAATTGTAAGGGACAAATTTACAGATTTTTTCACTTGAATACTTGGTGGTCAAGACTAATCCAACTCATATTATTTAAGAAAATTAAAGCATAAAAACATATAATCACACCTTCATACCAGAATAGACTTGGCAAAGTAATAGCAATTCCTACCTGCAGTTTTTAGTGAACTTTAGGCATGTTTATACAAGAAAAGCATTTTCTCCATATATTTGTTAGGCTGAGATTCTTTCTTTTCCAATTAAGTTGGTTTTCCTCCATAATCTTCCTTCATTTGCTGTATGCAAGAAAGCATAATTAGAGAATTAACCCTTTAACCTCATCGCAGGCGATCGAACCCTAATTTCTAATTTTAGAGAAAAAAGAAAAAATTGAGTGACAAATTTGAAGACCTTTTGAAGAAGAAAATGGTACTCCATTTGATTTACAGAAGATTAACAAATCCTCTTGAGAATATAGGGCAAAGGTGTGGTGTTAACAAATCCTTCTTTCGAGAAACGACATTTGAACAATTAAACCTAATCCCAGAAGTTAACAAATCCTCTTGAGAATAATTTGAAAGTTCTTTCACTATCATCCAAACAAGAAAACCTACCAAAATTTTGTTCTGAAAAGCAATTTAGTAGATCAAAAGATAGCCAATTGAAAGTAGACACTTGGGGAGGAAAATACCCATTTTGTTCAGCTTTTTCAACTGTCCCTTTTTCACTTTTCTTTCCACGTGTGGGACAGGAGGGCATGAGTCAAAGAAAGCAAGCTTATGCAAGACCATTCTCTTGTTAAAGAATAAAAAAATTTTGGTTTTTACTATGAAATATGGAAATTAATTTTGAGTGTGTTTGGATAGGAGATTGTTTCGAATAATTTTTTGAAAAAAAATAATGTAACTTTTTTATGATATGACATACACCTAAGATTAAAAAGTGATTGAAAATATTTTTTAAAAAAATAGCTACAAACATGTTTATGATACAATCATATAATTTTTTGCAAATAAAAACATAATAATACGTCTGAAAATGGTCGAAGAACTACCCCGTTTGGATTGTATTTTCCGTCATTTTCCATGGAAAAAATATTGTAGCGATTTGATGTATGTAAGAAAATAGGAAAATGTGATCACGGAAAACGACGTAATTTTTTGACAGAAAATAACAATCCAAACAGGGTATGGAAACTCAAATAGATACTTCTTTCTTCCTCTTGTGCGCTGTCACTTCCGTGTGTAAATAGAATACAATAGAATAGAATAGAATTTGTTCCCAATGATCAAATCAATGGTTCTGGAAATCGAAAATTCTTGTTTACTTTTATAGATTCACTTTGACTAAGATTAAAACATCTACCAAAAAGTAATTTTGAACCATATTCTTCCGAATACTCCCTAAACCCGTTTTCTAATCTGACTTACAAAATTATTTCTTAAAGAGTCCACTTATAAAAAACGATTGAAAATCACAACATACTTTTAAAGGATAGACAAAAATATGAAATTCCTAAAATCAAAGAAGCCGACCATCTTTTAGTCTATTTCTATCGTTTAAGCCATATTTTCACTCTATACAGGACTCTCCTTTCTTAAAAGTGCAATCCAAGCAACGCTAAGGTATTAACTTAAAAGGCACTTCCAAAATACGCAATTCCCAATAATATCGTAGCAATTTTGTGAAAATAGGGATTGGCAATTCCGTTTGCGAAAATAGGGATTCGAAATTCCGATAGCATGACCTTCTATAAAATACTCCAAATCACCACACTAGTGCGGACGTATTGCAGCAGAAGTTTTTGTTATGCTTGCCTTTTAAGGCTGAGATCACTAATGGTTTTGGTAGTCAAAAACTTTAATTTTCACTTTTGTAGATTCACTTGTGTTAAAACATTTATCAAGAAAACTCAGTGTTGAGTTTTGGCCTATCAAATTTCCCAAAAATTATCAGAGAATTTTATGAACATAAACGCTTCGAAATTCCGAGAAGTTGACCCAAAATGTTGATCCAACTTAATGACTTATAGAGATACTAGATTTTATTCCAAACCTTTATAGCTTTGGAAAAAGCTGAAACAATTGGAGGAATAAGGTGAATCCACACCTGTGTATCATATGCCATCTTCAAGTGCAGCATCTACCTCTGCAATTTTTTTCATCTTAAAAGGAGAACCAAATGCTTTACCCCACGGTGGCCCAAAGAATCAGAGAATCCCATGGAAAAAGAAGTCACTTAGCCCGTGAAATGAAGATATGCCCAAAGAGATTAGACATTTATGCTCTTTAGCTCAATCCAAAAGCCTTGAGCCAGTGGAGATGACCACTTCATGATAGCTTTTCTTAGATGTCACCACTAGTAAGTCCAATCCGTTCACCCCCTTTTCCCTCTTGTTATCATGTCTTGGAAAACTTCACATTTTAAAAGTGAAAATGGGGATCTTTTGTTTTTTTCAAAATAATTAGATTTATGGTAACAATGGATATGAAAATCTTGCCCCAAAATTTGGATGTGCCAAAAAGGTCCTGACCTTGTTTGCTTTGATAAAGTGAAGTTCACCCTCAAAAGAGATTACAAATCGAACTGAAGATGGGCCCAATAAAGTTGGAAAGAGAAGTTTAACCATCAGCTACCCAGCTAGCAACTCCAAAGTAGATCCACCACTATCCTATAGCTTCCACAACTTCTTGTCCTGAGCATCATATGCACTCACAGAGGTATTCAAATGCCTTTCTAAAGCATTTTGCCAAAAAGATGAAAGAACAGTCGATACCCTTATCAAACAATTGCAGGGAGATGATAACCACAAATTTCAATAATTGATTATACCCACAAGACAGAAGAAGTATGAGTTGAATGAGAAAGGAGAACTAAAAAGAAGACGTGTAACTAGAATACATAAACCATCAAATATCAACAAAAATTTGTCACTTGTACGCAAAGAAATCGAATTTCCCCAATTGTTCTAGGTTCATAATCCTAAATGTGGAAAGAAAATACCAGGATTACTGACAACCCAAACGACTAAATCAGGGGACAAGAGCAACAAGCATATACCGAAGAACAACACTACAAAACAATGCAAACAGGAAAACAAGCACGCACCGCCAATGAAAGCTAATAAATAGTACCAAATGAGCGCGTCCTAACCAGCAGTAGAAATTAAACTGTTTTGCCTTTTTTGGGGGTCTTTTTTAACTGCTTAAAGATTGTAGTTATGGGTTGATCAGTTCTCACTTGGCCATCATGACCTTGACAAACTCCTCGTAGTTGATCTGGCCATCACCATCCACATCAGCTTCGCGGATCATCTCGTCAACCTCCTCATCTGTAAGTTTCTCACCTAGATTTGTCATAACATGACGAAGCTCAGCTGCAGATATGAAACCGTTTTGGTCCTTGTCAAAGACACGGAATGCTTCCTTGAGCTCCTCCTCAGAATCGGTGTCCTTCATCTTGCGAGCCATCAGGTTGAGGAACTCTGGAAAGTCAATGGTACCATTTCCATCAGCATCAACTTCATTGATCATATCCTGGAGCTCAGCCTCGGTTGGGTTTTGTCCCAATGACCTCATAACTGTCCCCAGCTCCTTGGTGGTAATGCAACCTGAAGCAATAATTGACCTTGATCCATTAATTCATACTCCCAATACAGAGACATAAACTCAACCAACATAATACAGCCACAAATATCACATAAGAGAGGAAAAGGAATAGGTATATGAAGCAATTATGCAATGGCTAGGGGGCAAAAAAACCACTGATTCCATCCAGTATTCTAGCAAGAATCTTGATTCTACTAAACTCAAATGCTTATCCAAAGCAAATGTCCAGAATCATTCACTTATTGCCAACAAATGAATTTGCACAAGTCAGCATTTGAAACTTATTTACTCATTTTCATCTAAACATAAAGAAAAATCACTTGATACTACAAAGAAAATGTAAACTCGAGGGATAACAAAAACTTTATCTATAATAATGCATAACCTCTCTCTAATCACGTTTTCTCAACCCCTAATTGTCATTTGTCAATACAAAAGCTACAGACTTTAAGATCCTCAGCACAAAGAAAACCTAGCCCAGTTACAAGATTTAAACACACTAATAGGAGGGAAACTAGACATGAATGCTAAAGCAACCTGTCCAGTTACGAATCATCATCTGATCCTTGCTCAGAAGACAGACAACAGGAAGGCCACACAGAGAAAGGTGCAACATCTCTTCAAGCTAAAGCTGCATACGTATTGCACCTCTTTTACTTTTCAACCATGTTCAAGAAGATCTAAATCTAAATCTACTGTGTGAAAAAACTGACGCAGATTGTGTTCCTAATCCTTCTTTCTGTCCTTCCCCTTTCCTTTGATAAATTCACGATACACATATGGCAATTCCAAATCTAAATCCAAGGAATAAAAGCCATTTTATTTCCATTATATTTCATTTCATGGTGAAAATCCCAAATCCAAAATAACATCTTAATAATCATATTAAGCCGAATATTCCAAATTCTCATGAAGATTCCTGACCAATTTTTCATACCAGCAAGAACAAATCAATTAAAAAAGAAAAATCACAACCCAGAAATACACAAGAACATCCCGTCAAAATCGGCTAACGAACTCAAATCTTAAACAACAAAACAAAAGGGCTGAAAAAACAAACCAGAAACAAGAAAAAGATCTAATTATTAGCACAAAATCAGTCACAGATCAAACAAACGAAAGCTGAAACATCCAGCCAAACAAAACAAAACACAATTAGATCAAATTAGATCTGATCAAACCAGGTCAAAATCAAAACTTTAATAAAAAGCCAATCTAGAACAACATAACTAATCATGAATCAGAAACACATAAAACAAATCAAGATGGTCTAAAAGATGGGGGTAATAATACCATCTCCGTCCTTGTCAAAGAGGCTGAAGGCTTCCTTGAACTCAGAGATCTGATCATCAGTCAGCTGATCTGCCATTTTGGTTGATTTTTGCAGATGGGTTTGAGATATTATCCGCTAAAAAGAGAGGAAAAAGAGAGAGATGGGGACGAGGGGGAAGAAATGCAAGGGCTGTCAGCGAACGAGAGTGTGGAAATGGAAATATATAATACTAAATCAAGGTGGGGAATCTTTTATTTTTATTTATTTTTATTTTTTTAATATTTTGTATTTCTTTATTTTTGTCTAACGTGTGAGATTTCCCTTTTGGTTTTCCTTCTTTCTTGTTTTAGTTTTTTCTTTTTGGGTTTTTCTTTTTGTGGGGTACATGAAATTTGAAAAGTAGATAGGGGAAGCATCTTATGCTTTTCTTGCCAATGACTAACAATGATCCATGTAGTTTCCAAGCATCTAGAAAATCATTTTTTCTTTTGTACTTTTTCCTTTTATTATTATATTTTTCTTTTATGCTTTTCTTCTTTTAAATACTTGGTTTAACCATCCAATAATATTTTAAATTTACTTTGCACAAATTGTATGAAAGTGTTCAAAAGGTAGAAATAGAAACCACAACACAAATTTCAAAGAATTGTGAAAAATATGAGAACAAAAATTATCATTTGTACATTAAAAAGAACTCTATCTAATAATCAAGGAAAGGTTTTTAAAGTTCTTTCTATCATCAAGTACACAAGTTCAAATCATGTTCGTGACAATCGAAAAAAAAGGAAGGGAATGGAAGGGTTTGTAATATCAATTGATCACAAGAAAAAATAAGTAAATATATATGGTGACAAGATGACAAACATTAGGATGTTGCATTTGAGGACGAAGAATCATGTAGGTTTAGTCCAAATGTTTAACTGGTGACTCATGCCAAAAATAGTAACACTCAAAGAAAACTAGTTTGTAATTGTAAACTAAGCATACCCCCATAGTGTACAACTGTATATCTTCACGTCATTGCACTTGTAAGCATTTACACCTTAAATTCTATGGCCTTCCTTCAGAAAAAAAATTCTATGGCCTGTGACACCTCAATAAAGCCATTATACCATGTTGTTCGGGGTGATCCCCCTTGGCTTGCTCCTAACCATACCATGCGCTGATTGATACACGCAGTAGGAGGCAAGACAAAAGATGTGTGAAATTTCATATTTTCCCTCGTTAAACATCAGTGAGCTCGACTCTATCCTTAACAAATTTCCTTGATTGGATTCCAATATTTCGAGCAAAACTTTTATGTTTTTCCTGAATATTCCTTCTAAATAATTTTGGATAAAAAAATCTCAACTGTCATTAAACTATTGTCTGCATCGACTTTTGACCATTAAATAATTTTTCGTCACAAATTTATCACTAAACTAATTAATTAACACACTCATGACCATTTCATCGATTGTTGCTCTTAATCTACAAAATAGTCAGAATCGTGTTTTGATAATAAAAAAAAAACCTGTGGTGGACAAATATACCTTTACATTTTGATACGTGTTCTGATTATTTTGTAAATTAAGAGTAATAATCGACGAAATGGCCACGAGTGTACTGATTAGTTAATTTAGTGATTAATTTATGACAAAAAATTATTTGATGGTAAAAAATCAATGCAGGTAATAGTTTAATGGCTGTTGAGATATTTTGCCCAATAATTTCAAATTATATTTTACCTCACATATATCATATTCTAAAAAAGTGTGACAATAATTTTTCCTGAAAAACTTCCCCAAAAAATGCATTTCAAATGGGTAATGTTTGGATCAAAACAAAATAGATTTATTAACGAGTGCCTCAAAATATTTGTTAATACACCTAAAATATACTTATCTTACCATGTGAGTGCACACATTTATATTCAATGTATTCCTGATGTTTAGACACTTTTCTAAATTAGTTTACTTTTGTTAAAAAATAAACACCTAAAATCTGTTTTAACGAGTACCTGGACCAAATTAGTGTTTAGACCAAACAAAATTAGGGTTTCTGCCATATATATAACTCTTTTTATACATTCAATTTGGTTCCAAGAACATTCCTTGGAACAACCAAACAATATTTTACCTATTTTTAGCACGATGACATTTTTTCACATCAATTAACAAATACATCAATGCACATAGAGAGAGAGAGAGAGAAGGAAAAAAGAAAAAAAAGGTAGTGAAAGGGTGAATTTGTCGAATTATTAGTTTGACTTTATTTTTTACTATTGACTGTTAGTTTTAACGGAAAGATTGACAGTGACACTTTAACCCAAATCATGAGAGGATTATATATAATTTTAAGATCATAAGGATATATAATTTTAAAATCATAAGGAGATTATATGGTAAAGTACCAAATCACATAGGTTAAAAGGTAATTTATCCTGATTTTAATTGACATGTGAAAATTTGATGCAATAGTAGCTTGATTAACGTGTGAGCCTTTACTGCATTATACCATGAAGTACTGCATTGTCACGTGAACTTTTATAGTTTATACCATGACGTACAAAATATCCTTCGTTAATAAAAGTTTGAAGGATAGTGATATACAACGAAACTGACCTGCAAAATTGACCAATTTGGTGAAACCTTGTAAAATATCAGTTTCATTTTACCAAAAATAAAAAAAAATTTCTTTGTTTTACAGTACTAAAAAAGAAAATTTTGCACAGTGTCACAAGTACAAAAATGTATAGTTATTTTGCACAGTGAAAATTTTGTGAAGTACAACATTTTTCTAGTATCTGATTATATCTTTATCCAAATAAGTTCAAGATATATTTGATTAACAAATTCCACCACCTGATCTGAGAAAGGTATTTGTTCATTATATCAGCTCCTAATAGTATGATTTTTCATTTTTTTTTGTGCCAATATCGTATTAAATGACATAGATTTATTTATTTTTTATAAAAAAAAAAAGTACTTGGGTCATGCACAATGGTTAATAGCCCTTTTTTGTCTTTGTCTTCATATGTTATCTTTTACTTTTTTGTAATATTGATTTTTTATCTTTTACTTAAACTATTCTATTTTTTGACTTTTTTAAAAATTTTTTCTAACAGGAAAAAGTGGGACGTAAGAAACGGGGAGGGAACTAGGAGGCTAGAGCCCAAAATTCCTATGTGAAATCCCACCCTTCTAATTTGCTAAAACTTTGTGTTAACAGAAAACCAAAACCAAGGCACATTGAAACCAGACAAGAAAAGAAAAGACTGAGGCCCAAAAGAAAAACTGAATAAGAGAACCAGTTAAAGAAGATCCAGCCCAACTAACTAACATATAAACTTGTAGAACATCAAAAGAAGAAATGCATGTACGCATAAAGTTACGGATTAATTTTTTATACAATGATAATATTTACACTCCTATTATCATCGATAGATGCATGACAATTAATATAAATTTAAACTTGAAATATAAATGTTACGTATGTATTATATATTTAACCGTGACAGTATATAACTGTCAGTATATATAAGATTAACTTGTAAAATTATAATATTTGAAATAATTTTGCTAGGCATTGTAATGGACCTTAGGCTTAAATTGCAAAGTACATGACCGGATTGAAGAAATTATTGCCCTTTCCTTGACTGATGAAAAGTGAAAACCACCAGGAGCTCACAGAGAAATTTTAGGGGCTTTATCTAATTGGGTGGTTGTTCCACGTTTGATGTCTTGTTTAAGGGATTCATGGCCTCCCTCCCATGTATTTACTTTAAAGAAGAAAAAAAAAAACCACGAGTCAAGACTTGTAGTTCCAATTTTGAGCCTCGATGCTTTGTTCCAATTTATAAATGGGGTAAAATATTGAATGAATAAATTGTCATATATTATGGAGAAACAATTCTTAGTGAAGCCTTTGCTTTTTCTACATTAGAATTCTTCGGGGATCTTTAGTTAAATAATAGACAAGTTTTCTAATTTTCCTTTTTTTTTTGTTTTTCAAGAGAAATGAAATCCATGCCCTAAAAATTAAATAACATAACATCTTTACTAAAATGTAGTTGTAACATTGTGTAAATTCAAAAATATATTTTCATGTATATTAAAAGTGATCTCCCTCCATCTTTGAGAGCTTCATTTCCGGCTAGAAAAAAAATTCACTGATAAAGGTATGATGGCCAATGGTGTTCCGGACATTGGACAATCAACTCTAATCCTAAAACTATGGCCGACAAAAATACCCAAAATCCAACAACCTGCCCAACCTGTCTAATAAATTTGAGAGGTTGGATTGGATCAGTTGGACGTTGGGTTAAAAAGACCCGAATGCGTTTTAGGTGGTTTGGATTTTTAACTTGGTTTACCCATTAAGTCAAGTACTAGTACCCGCTAACCTAAGGTGCTTATGTCACTTTTTCTTATATTCACCTCATGTAAACCATGCCTTGAGAATTTGCCTCATGAAACAATTAGCCAAGCTTAATTTATGAAGCTAGTTGAAGATGCTGAGGTTTTCAATAATTAAACAATTGGTGAAGAAGAGAATATGGAAATTTTGTACTGCTACCATTGAGTTTTAATTACTTTTAACAGTTGATTTTGTTTGAAATGAGTATATAAAATTTTAAAAAATATTAATACACTTTAATCTAAGTTTTTTTTTATTTTATGCACTTTAATCTAAGTTGACAATAACTATCTTATGTACTTTTTTCAAAGTTAAAGAGTAAAAATAATGTTTTAATTTTCTCAAACCAAATAATTATTTTACTTGCTTGTTCAAACCTATAAGCTAGGGAGCCAACTTGCCAGCCAACGGGCAAGTTGGATAAGTTGGTTTACAAATATCGAAGAAAAGTTCAACTACAATTTTTGCACTCGAAGTTGACAAGAATCAAGTTAAGCAAAAGCATTTTGTAAACCTAATGGCTAGAGCTGTACAATTTTCAAGCATGTGTGCAAGTATTTTAGTGTGTGAAAATATATTTATGCGTGTGAAACAGTGTTTAAGTGTAAGAAAAAAATCATTTTTTGTGTGTAAACGTGTGTGAGAGAATATTATGTATCAAAATAGATGAAATAATATGTTGAATCATATTTGAGTTATGAGTTTGAGTTGATCTAATATAATCCAATCTAATTGAGTATACAAATAAATGAAAACTCAATATCAACCCGTTCAGAAACCGCTCTATTTACCCAATTGCTAGGTCTACCTAAAACATCAAACCTGTTAAAAGCTTTGTCTGGTGAACCAGGGTGACTCCAAAAGATGGCTATTAGAGGGGTTGAAATTCTATGCAATTGTTACATGAATTGCATAGTGCAGTTGATGGTTAAGATAATGCTTATTGTGTTTTTGTACATTAGGATCATCGTTGGATAAATTAGTAGCTATCTTTATATTGTGTTACTACATGCATTGAAAGTTGAAACTGCAAATTGCATAAATCAGTATTCACTTTAAAGGGGGTATATAACTAGCCAATGTCCACTATTAAAGAATGGCAATGCACCACCATTCTTTGTCGAGTGTCTATAGACAAGGAGTGAGCCACTAACATTAATTGATGATATGTTATCATTAGTTTATAATGAATGATTGATATTAGCGCATCACTTAGTACTATTAAGAATACAGACATGGTGTATTAAACTTGGCATTTTTAAGGGTAAAAAATAAAAAAGCCCCCTGTGATAAACCTAATACACAGAAAAGCCCCCCGTGGTTTCAAAATATACAACACGACTCCTCATACTTTGAACTAAATTGTAAAGGTGACGGAATCCGTTAAACTTAACGGAAATTGTCAAAATGACCAAAATACCCTGATATAATTAAGCAAAAGACAGCTCAAAAAAATCATTTGTTTTATTTTCTAAATAGAGAGAATTGAGGGTTAAGGGGTAGAATTGGTATATTTGATAAAAAATAGGTATAAATTTTTTTTTTTAGGTTCCAATAAGTCATTTCCGTTAAGTTTAACGGATTCCGTCACTTTTACAATTTAGTTCAAAGCATGAGATGTCGTATTGTATATTTTGAAACTATAGGGGGCTTTTCTGTGTATTAGACTTACCACAGAGGGCTTTTTTGTTTTTAACCCCATTTTTAAATTTGTTTTGTGCCTTTATTTTTCCTCCCCTTGTAGGAAAATTTAGAGAGGGAGAAAATTTTTTAGCAATATTTATTTTTTGAATTAATCCTATACACTGACATTATTTTTTGAAAATTTATTTTTTTACAATGGTTGATTTTGTAAAGTTTGGTATTAATATCACATTGATACTTGGATTGTGGATTTAACCCCCCTAATCCTGTACGAGTAAATCTTATATACATTTACGGCGTATACATTATCACGGTTGGATATGCGACATATATGCGAAATTTGTCATACATCTAATGATGAAAGTCATGAAGTTGAATTGGAAAAATTGACCCCAAAAAACAAAAAAATGCAATTGAATTGGAGATGTCTTCACCTACTAGATCAATATTTTATGAACAATTATGAGCTGATTTCCAAGTAAAGATAGCAATAGCATTTACACATGCTTTAACCATCTCACGATCATTTTTCATTTGCCCCATCATGGTAAAATCCAGGCCACCTATGGAGCAAATACTAACTCGTTTGAAACTGCAAGTTTTCTACCAATATTTTTAGGCTGCAATTGTCTTTTACATTTGTGAGATTTCAACAACTTTTTTTTTCAAAAAAAAAAATTTTAACTAAAATTTTTTAAATCACTAAACCAATACCTTCATCCCAAAATTAAATGCCCAAGATATTCTCACAGTTGTAATCCTGATCCTCAACATGAAGATATCCTCAATCTTGATGGCATCACATCCCATCACTTTCTTGGAGAAAGAAGTTTGAATACAAAGTACACAAATCATGATTCTTGATCCCCAAGTACTGGTCCCAAATATCCATCAAACTAATCTTGTGGACTAAATTCACTAAGAATCTATCTGCTGTAAATTTTAGTAAGATTTGACTGCACAGTAAAACTTCCCGGATCACTGCTAAAAAAATTGAGTAAATTTTATATACACTAACAAACAGTGGATACATTATTACCGTTAGATTCATAATACACGTGCAATAGTTGAATTTCAAATTCAAATTTTATATAGTTGTGTTGATCCAAAATTAATCCAAAAGATTTTATTTCAAGTTTTTGACCAAAATGACATTGGCAAGGAAGGGATATGCCGGCAGTTTTAGCATTAGATTCCCCAAAACCTGCAAAGCTTTAACAAATATAGGGAGCAGAAGAGCCCCACAAAGCCCACGGTATAATCGAGGCACCCAAGAGGATGACATAACACTGCCCAAAAAAGAAGGTCCATACTGCATTGCTGCATCCACTTTGGGACAGGTTCCTCTGCAATTGCAATATACACTTGACAATGAACTTAGCGCGATTAATTTGAATTTGGATGGATGAGATTGATTGGAGTCGTAATCTTTAATGAATAAGAAAATTTATTATATTTAAATACATTCTTGATTATATATATATATATATATATATATATACACGTATATATGTACGTGTGTATATATATATTTTTTGAAGTCGGGGGTCTTGATCAAGATCTGCAACGAATAATCCTTCCACCTTGCTACCTACACACAATCATCCCTTGTTTTAATATATACATTATTTTTTTTATAATAAACACATATTATTTTAGTCCGTTGCACGTTGCAACCAAAACAAATAATTGTAGAATCCTCGGATCCATGTTCTTTGTTATGCGAGTAAAGTTTTTTGGTGGTAAAGTATTAAAAAAAATGTTCTACAACACCTTTTGTTTACGTATATATTTATTGAAAAGGTGCTATGATTAGATTTTTACAATCATGTTTGGATGGAGCTATTTCCAAAAATATGGTTTTTAAAGAACTCTTAACATATTTTCTGACTATCTTTTTACTTCACATGTATATTTTTCCAAAATTGCTTTAATATATTTTTTCTAAAATGACTCAAAAAAAGAATAATCCAAAACGCTATATGAGGATTTTATATTTGTAGTTGATTTTGAGAGTTTGGGAAAAAAGAATGTGTGACGCTTACAGAGAAATCGAAAGACCTGAATTTCATTTTTTACATATGAATGCCATTTCTACCTAGAAGAAAGAGGGCTGCAAACAAAAATGAACAAGGGGGTTTGGAACATAAGCTTTGTGAACAAAGATTTAATCATTGAACCATGGTCGATTGTCTTAATTCTTGTAACTTGATTGTCAACACAAATGCATGAAAAGTCAGGTGAGTATAGCAATATTCATAACTAAGCACTTTTCTTGTAAAACAAGTTCCATTTGAGAACATTTTTATTAATTATTTTTAACAGAAGAAGGGTGAGATTAAGAAGAGGGGACGAGAAATTAGAATTCAGAACCTCTAATTCCTGAAGTTCCAATCACCATTCGAGAACATTTATATGTTATGATTGGTTTTTATGTCTTTCACCCAAGATAAATAAATAGACGAGTAAAAGAAATAGGGCTATAGATGAAAACTACACATTTTTTACTCGTGATGCAAAAGACGTACTCACTAACTTTTTCCCTCCAGAACTGGGAGGTAGTTTCAAATTGTCTCGTGGACTAAGGGCGCGTTTAATAGAATTGAAATTTAAAAATTAAAATATGAAATTTGAATCAATTAGGTCATTGAATGGTTAAGTACGAATTTGATACATTTGAGTGTGAATCATATTAAGCGATACATAAATAACTTATCACTTATTTTTAGGAGCAAGTTTTGTTTATAAAATTTAGTACCACTTAATTAATTTAGATATTCAACTTTTGATTATTGAACACATTTGAACACGTTAAAATCTATATTCATCAACTTTTAAATGCTAAATTGAGTTATCAAACAATATCTAAAACAACAATGGCACTTTGCTTTGCTGACAACGAGTCACATGATTGTTGTAATGTAGAATTAGGAACATGACTAAATAATCCCTAAAAAAGGTATGCACTTGGTAAAATACATAAATTGAGTGCCAAAATTCTTAAAAACAACAATGTTTATGGGAACTAACTACAATTTCCATTGTAATTCAAGTATTAATCAAAGGGATACTACTAAGGGAGCCAGCAAACTAATTCAATTGTCAACTTTTGGCCCCTCATATATTTTAAATCTTAAATTTGTCTCTTAATAATAAAAAGTGTCAAATTTTAATCTTTCAGTACATATTCACAGTTAGATCTTTCAAAATTGCTATTAGATCCATCAGCTTTAAAGGTAGAGATTGCCTAATCATTAAAAGATTCAAATTTGGTGTTTTTTTTATTATTGAGAGACTAATTTCAAACTAAATGAGAGGCTAAAAATTAATAATTAGAACAATTTAACAGCAGCCTGAATAGTTTATCCTTAATCAAACCTAGAAAAAGTTTACTTGGACCATGGCAGCCACAGCAGGAGATGCCAAAAGGTTGCGACAGCCACCAAGAAGTTATTCTTATTGTAGGACAGTATTTTTAAAGGAATCACCTTATTCCCACTTATTTTCTTGGGTCATAATGCCACTGGAGAACACTAAAAAATCAAGTGTGAATATTGACAAATTTGTAGTAAATTTTCTTTACAAAGTCAGCTTCATGTTACACTGAAAACTGTACTAAAATATTCATCACAGCGTTTACAAAGTGATTTTGGTGTCAATTAACCATTAAATCGATAAGAAATATCACTAATTAAACTTCAAAAAATTTGCAAAAATTCTTCTCTAATGTCAAACTAAACATAATTTGTTAGAATGACATGAGCAATCTATGTAAATAAAAAAAAATTCTATAGAAAATCAAATGAATACAAATTCAAGATTGAAAGTATTTGAATGAAATCAATCCATCTGGTTTGGTCGGAAACTATTTCACCCAAACCAATCAAAATTTCTATATGAAATACATTAGCAGGATCTTTGTATCAAATTAAGGACTATTATGTCAAATGAGAGGATATACATGGCAAAAGCAAAAATAAATGAACTTCCGGGCAATAACAAGAAATACAAAGTGTTTGGATTGCATTTTCCGTCATTTTTCATGGAAAAATTACTGTAGCGATTTGATATATGTGAGGGAAAAAGGTGATAGGGAAATGTGATCACGGAAAACGACAATATTTTCCGACGGAAACAAGCAATCCAAACAAGGCAAATTTGGGCCAAAAGTTCTCATTTTCAAGCCCTACCCTTTTAACCCAAAATTCCAAAATTTTTACACCGAAAACATCAATGAAACTTTGGAATCTAATGCTCAATTAAACGTAATAAGTTTTTTTGGGGGGGAGGGATGGGTTAGTTTGAAAAAAAATTATTTTCCAAACATACCTAAAAAATATCACCGATCGGAGCTTTATTATAATGCATTTATTTGTCTATAATTAAAACGATCATGACACATAATAGGCTCTGTTTGGCACTTAAGTTTTTTGTCAAGTTTGTTTGCTACAAGTTTTTTAAAAACTTTAACTACAATAATCTCAAAAATCTTTTCAAAAATTTTAAATTATACATTTCAAAATATTCAAAAATTTACACACTTTAAAAATTTTTTAAAAAACTTCTACAGTAAGTTACAGTAAAATTTTAGACAAATATAAAAAAAAAACTCACTTGCCAAACCGACCGATAATATGAGTTGGACTACTAACTACCAGCTAGTGATTAGCATTAATAAATCTACAGGACAAAGTTAAGATATGGTAGATACTTTTCAGGCTAGAGATGGACAGTTTGCCCTAAAATTATAGTAGACCTAAAATCTTAGGCCTTGTTTGGATTGCGATTTTTCGTCGGAAAATTACGTTGTTTTCCGTGATCACATTTCCCTATTACCTTTTTCCCTCACATACATCAAATCGCTACAGTAATTTTTCCATGAAAAATCATGGAAAATGCAATCCAAACACAACCTTACTAACTAAAATTCAAGGCCTTGTTTGGATTGCGATTTTTCGTCGGAAAATTACACCATTTTCTGTGATCACATTTCCCTATTACCTTTTTCCCTCACATACATCAAATCGCTACAGTAATTTTTCCATGAAAAATCATGAAAAATGCAATCCAAACACAACCCAAGATTTCAAAAAAGACCCCCAATCAAATCAAATCCTCCATCTTCCAACCTTTCCAATACGAAGAAAAAACCAAACCCTCATGACAATAGAAGCACCTTTTTCTGAGTGGCAGTTAAGTAGGGATACGCTTTACAACTAAAAGACTTGTTCAAAACCTTAATGACATTAAAATAGAACATAGCCCATGAGCCTGCTGAGATAAGTGGTAACGGAAGTTGGCACGTCCAGTTTGTGTACGTGCGGGACAGGTGGCGCTCAAAGAATAGGACAAATCATCCGTCACTACTCTCTAAAGAGTATGTCAGATAAGTGGGGAAAAAGTGTCTATGCACCTGGTTCACAGGGCATCACAAAAGGCCGAAATTCCAAAACAGTAACTTATGCAGAAAAGATTGTACGGTAGATAGGTTTATAGAGAGTACAAGTACTAATAACGTTGGTGTATTATAGACCGGCTACATATGAGAATTTTTCACTTGCATCGGCAAAAGTTAGCATCTGTCCAACAGTTACCTTAAATACTCTACTCTAGTCTCACTTTTCACTCTTTTTATTTAGTCTTTTTTTCCCCTTCTTGTTCTTCTGTCAGGCGTTGAAAAGAATAGGGGGTTTTTTTCCAGGTGTTTTCTTTTGTTTTTTCTGGTCTTTTTGGGGGGGGGGTTTTCTTCACAGTCCTTACTGTTTCTGCACTCAGGTAATGACTTTCATTTCTGTGTTTTTTTGGAGTATGAAATTTATGGGTTTTTGTTGGTGAAAGAAGGGAAGGAAAATGTCAATGTTGGTTTAATTTGGGTTGTTTTAGTGAAATCTGTGCTTCTAAGGTTCGTAATGCGTGCTATGTTAGCTAAATGTTAAATCTTTATTAAAAGAACTAATTTTTTGTGGGATTTTGGAGATTTTGTTTGTTGTACTTTTGGTGGAAAGAAGGAAAAGAGAAACCCTTAATGTTTCTGTATTTTGTGTTATTTTTGGTGAAATCTACGCTTTTAAGGTCTGTAATGTGTGCGGTTTTAGCACAATGATAAGTTTTCTTTTGAAAAAATGTTATTTTTTGTGAGATTTTTGGAAATTTTGTGTGTTGCAATTTTGCTGAAATAAGGAAAAGAAAACCTTCAATGTGGCTGTATTTTTGGTGAAATCCCTGCTGTTTTGGTTAAATGGTTTTATGTTTTGGGAAAAAGTTCAAGCTTTTTTGGTTTTACATTTTTGTTGTTTTTCTTTTCTGCGGTTTTGCTTTCCCTTTTTGGCTGAAGGAAAGGAAAGCCTCACTGTTGCTCTGTTTTTGGTTAGGTTTTCTTGAGAGTTTTAAGCTAGGAGTAATCTTGGAGAATTATATTTTATTATGTATGTTCTTTATGATTTTTGGCTGAAAGTTTTGACCTTGCTGTTTTTAAGTGTGAAGAAGAAGAACAATATTTCAAATGTAAATTTTAAGGATTTGCTTTTGTTGTTAGTTTCATGGCATGCATGGCTGTTTTGTGACAGGATATGCACTGTTAGGCCCTTGTTATCGGATGCATGCTCTATTTTGCTATCATATCTGGTCTGCTTATTGTTTCTTTTATGTTCTTTTGGTCTTATTGGACTGTTCCCGTAGTTATTTGGACATTTTGCTTGTGTGTTTCCTTGGAAGATGTGTGTATGAATTAAGGAAAAAGTGAGAGGTCTCTTTTTTTTTTGTTTTTTTTTCCTGATTTGCGGGTTTTGCATTTCCTTCACTTGAAGGGGTTTGTGGCCTTTGGCTGTCTATCTAACTACTTTTCTTGAATATTTTTTGATTTTAAGCAACCAAACAGGAGGAAAAATAGCAAACGCTTGAAAGCCGCTGCTGTTCTTTTTCAGAACCTTGGGGATGTCATGATGATTCTAAGAAAATTTGTTGTTTTTCCTAAGAGGGGTTTTTGCATGCTAGTAAATTTGGGGTTTAAAGTCTGTTTGAAAGTTTGTCCACGTCTTTTACATTGCATGACAACCTGCTGATGATGCATCATTCTTTTCTCTGTTTTTCTTGTACTTCTGAGTCATGATGTAGCTAAATAGGAGAGCGGAGAGAAAAACAGGGGATTCAAATTAAAATTTGTACGTTTTGGTGTGATATTTGATTGTTTGGCTTTTAATTACTGATAATCCTCAAGTTTTCTCCTATCTAGGATTGTAATTTGAAGCAGTATCATTTTGGAACTGTTTCTTGCTGTTTTTACACCAGACAACCTCCCCCTCTCCCAAAACAAAAAAAGAGAGAGAGAGAGAAATGTGATTCGCAGTGGTGGACATTTATGTAGCAATGACCACTACTAGCGATCTGCTATTTGTGCATTTTTTGTAATTCATTACTCTGAAGTCATTTTAACTTTTGTGGCAGTACTAAACATGGATTCATCTGAACAAGAGAAGAATGGTGTTACAGAAGGAAAAAATGGGGCTCCTGAGCCTGACGCTTTGCCACCTCCCCCTCCAGTTCCTCCAAATGTTACCCCTATCAAGGCTGAACAAGAACCTGCCAAGAAAAGGCTTCGAGTTCCAATGGCAAGACGTGGCCTGGGAACCAAAGGCCAAAAGATTCAACTGCTAACTAATCATTTTAAAGTGGCTGTGAAGAATGTTGATGGCCAGTTCTTTCACTACAGCGTATGGCCCCCTTTATTGGATATATATTTCCTTTTCATATTATAAATAGTTATAAGAATTTCACACTGATTGTGATCTTGTCATTTTAAACAGGTTGCACTTTTCTATGAAGATGGTCGGCCTGTGGATGGAAAGGGTATTGGTAGACGAGTCCTCGATAGGGTACAGGAGACCTATGACACTGAATTAGCTGGTAAGGAGTTTGCTTATGATGGAGAGAAGAGTTTATTTACCGTTGGCCCTTTACCACGAAACAAGCTTGAGTTTACAGTTGTGCTTGAGGATGTTACTTCAAACAGGTATTGATGTGATTTCTCCTTCTGTATATATTAAATTTTTAGGTTTGCATTTTGACACAATCTTTCTGTCCAGGAACACCGGAAATTCTAGCCCGGGGGGCCATGAAAGTCCAAATGATGGTGACAGAAAAAGGTTAAGGAGGCCATATCAATCTAAGACTTTTAAAGTGGAGATAAGCTTTGCTGCCAAGATTCCCATGCAAGCAATTGGAAATGCATTACGTGGACAGGAGACAGAGAACTCTCAGGAAGCCTTGCGAGTACTGGATATCATCTTGAGGCAGCATGCAGCAAAACAGTGAGTAAAATGTGAAAAAAATAGAACGAATTGTATCTGTATGTGTGATTTGTAATGTAAGTTAGTATTAAACAGAATTTTGATAAAATTTCAGGGGTTGCCTGCTTGTTCGCCAATCTTACTTTCATAATGAGCCGAGGAATTTTGCTGATGTTGGAGGCGGTGTTCTTGGTTGTCGTGGATTTCACTCTAGCTTCCGAACCACTCAGGGCGGCTTGTCTTTAAATATTGGTAATCATTTCTGAACTAAGGGGAGTGTCTTTTAGCTTTTAGTTGTTCTTTAGTTAAGTGTGCTGAATACTTGCACGGTGTCTTCTTTTCAGACGTCTCTACAACCATGATAATCCAGCCTGGGCCAGTGGTTGACTTCTTAATAGCCAACCAGAATGCGAGAGATCCATATTCCATTGACTGGGTTAAGGTAACAAAACTGTTTCCCCTTGGTATTTTATCCATGCTCGTGCACTTAATTTATGAGCAGCACTCTTCTTGTTTTGATTTGATCAGGCCAAACGGGTACTAAAGAACTTGAGGGTGAAGACTAGTCCAACAAATCAAGAATACAAAATAACAGGGTTGAGTGAAAAACCATGCAAGGATCAGATGTATGGCCCTTGTTCTCTTTTTAATTTATTTCATTTGCTTGTCTGGAAATAAGTTCTAAGTTTTCCCTATCAGGTTCCATTTAGTGCCACTGCTGTTCCAACTGATCTTCCTATTCTGCAAGATGGTTGTATACAATTTACATGAAGAAAATGGAATAGATTTGCTCTTTGCTCTCTGTAATTTGTAGGTTTTCGCTGAAGCAAAGAAGCAGGGATGATGATGGTGAGGTTCAAACTGTAGAAGTGTCTGTCTATGAGTATTTTGTCAACTACCGGAATATAGAATTGCGCTATTCTGGTGATCTTCCTTGTATAAATGTTGGAAAACCAAAACGGCCTACATACTTCCCTATTGAGGTGATGAACTGAATGAAGCTCAACTTGTTTTATGATTATCAATTATCCTAGTTCTCATTGATTCTGTACTTGTTTAGCTATGCGCTTTGGTGTCCTTGCAACGTTATACAAAAGCCCTGTCCACCTTCCAAAGAGCTTCCTTAGTGGAGAAGTCAAGGCAAAAGCCCCAAGAGAGGATGAGTACTTTGACTACTGTATGTTTCCTACCTAAACCATGAAGTAGATGAGCTTTTGTGCACTGCATGGAAAATTAATTTCCGATTGGTTGTTTTAGGCTCTGAAAATCAACAATTATGATGAGGAGCCTCTTCTTCGTTCGTGTAGCATTACCATCAGCAGAAATTTCACTGAGGTTGATGGTCGAGTCCTTCCAGCTCCAAGGGTATGCTATTATATTGGTCTGAGATAACCAACTCTTAGTGTTACTCTTAATTCTTTCACTGGTTTTGCTACTATTGGCAGTGAGGTTGGAAATGTGGCTAACACTTTCATTTGCTTGCAGTTGAAATTTGGAAATGGAGAAGATTTCTTCCCTCGAAATGGAAGGTGGAACTTTAATAACAAGGTGAAGTTTATGTTTGATATTCTCTTGTACTCTGGTTTCTGCTCAATTTTTCCAATGTAGTAGTATGGATGATTTGATGAAAGCTTTATATTTTGTGTTCACGCGTACAGAGACTACTTCAACCTGCTAAGATTGAAAAGTGGGCCATAGTGAACTTCTCTGCACGCTGTGATATTCGTGGCCTTGTCAGAGATTTCATGAAATGTGGGGAAATGAAAGGAATTGTATGACACTCAGATTGTTGAATCTCTGTCTGTAACAATGACACACTAGTCAAAGTTTTTTGAACTCTCCTTTAAACTTGTCAGGATGTGGAATCCCCATTTGATGTATTTGAAGAGAATCAGCAATACAGACGAGCACCCCCTCTTGTAAGGGTGGAAAAGATGTTTGAAGAGATTCAGGCTAAACTTCCAGGGGCACCTAAGTTCCTTTTGTGTCTCCTTCCAGAGAGGAAAAACTGTGATCTCTATGGTTTGTGCAATTTTCTTTTTTGCTATTTTTCCTCACTTAGGTTGCACGTGCACACACGAATAGCTATATGTCTAGACACTGCTTATTCTCTGGTGCTTGAACAACATGTTTCTTCCAGCTCCTTGGAAAAAGAAGAATTTGTCTGAGTATGATATTGTTACTCAATGCATGGCTCCTACCAGAGTTAATGACCAGTATCTTACAAACCTTCTCCTTAAGGTCAATGCAAAGGTTAGACTCTTTGTAGCCTTCAAGGAACACTTCAAATATTGTTCTTTCCTTCTATTATGTGAATATATTATAGGTTTGTTACATGTCCATTTACCTTGCTTTAACTTCCTTGGCAGCTTGGTGGATTAAACTCTCTGTTAGCTGTTGAACATTCTCCTTCAATCCCTGTAGTATCCAAGGTTCCAACCCTAATTCTTGGAATGGATGTTTCGCATGGCTCTCCTGGACAGTCTGATATCCCATCTATTGCTGCAGTAAGATGCTCATACTCTGTTTACTTCTCTATATTTTACTATCGGTTGGATAATGGAAGTTATGATGCTTTTGCTTCTTTTGTTTCGTTTCAAAAAGCAAGAAACGGTGAATCTTTTTTTTTTCCCCGAATATATTCCTTCAATTTGGGTATTTAAACCACTGAATCTCCCTCTGATATTTTAAAGATTTTCTGCCAAGAAAGGGAGGGTTTCATGTGTCTGACTTGTGCAGTTTGCTATTCTTTTTTTTTTTTCTCTTTATATCACTTTTGTTATAGGTTGTCAGCTCGAGACAGTGGCCGCTAATTTCAAAATATAGAGCATCTGTGCGTACGCAATCCCCAAAGCTTGAGATGATTGATACCCTTTACAAACGTGTTTCAGACACTGAGGATGACGGGATCCTTCGGTAAGTCTTATGTTCTGTTTCAATTTGATGAAAGCTCCTAGTCAAGTGTAAATGAACTGTTAAACTTGCGCTCAAATTAGAGCAGTTGTTTTTGGTTGGTTTGTGTCAATGGTTAAATTAACTAGTGACTGAAGCTTGATGATTACATCTAGTCTTGTAGGCTGAGTATACTTTACTCTTACAAACATTGGAGTGTAACCATAGTGATGAATCAGAATTTCTTATAGTGTGGTTTCTTTTGAGTTCTCACCTGTGTAGATCCAATATTTCGTATGTTTAGTGTTATACTTGCTTGGGAGAGGTCAGAAAGTTTTTATGCTACTAGCTTAGGGGAGGTCAGAAGCATATTTGATGCAGGGCTCCTTGATGATAATTCTCTAGGTCTGTAGGTCACTGTTACATCTATTTGTAAGCATGTGTGTAAAAGTTCTTTGTTATATCCTTGTAGTCATAGAGCAAATGAATTACCTGAACTGGTGAATTCTATGAATTAAGCCTAAGACAACAAATTGTTTGTGTCTAATTTGTCTGCAGAAACCTTATGTTAAATAGTAAGTAGTGCATTATGAGTTGAAAACGTGAACCCTTTTCTTTCAATCCTTTTGCATCACGTTTCTTGATGCTAGCATTGTTGGATTACTGGAGATGTTCTTGGCATATCTAAAATGTAAATTCTGTATGGATTGTAGGGAAGCTTTGCTTGATTTCTATGTAAGCTCTGGCAAAAGAAAGCCTGATCAGATTATTATATTCAGGTATACCTTTTCTTTTTGTTGCAACTTCTATTATTTAGTAAAGTCTATCATGGTGGCAATACTTAATTCTTTGTCACAGATAGTATTTTAGTTGTATTTCTTTTTTAGTTCTCTCAATGTATTACCAAATTAATATTAAGTCAATGCAGTCGTGTAGACATCTTAACAACTTAGGGAATCACTAACAGTTACAAGAGTGATATCTGTAAAACAACTTTTATATCAATCACATAGCTTGATTCCTATTGATCAGAAGTTATAGAGAATGGTGAAAACTACATGTGTGATATATTGAATGGGTACAAAGCTTCCACACGTGTTGAATGGAAAATGATAAGTTGGATTCGTGATTTTACTAGATCTTTGACAGCAATGAAGTGCCAATTTGGCTTGCAATACTTCTTAAGCCGGAATTGAAGGCTCTAATAAGATATGCACTTGGTTTCCAAATGAAGGGGTTGAATTGATGATAGATTCATTTACTCTTTTCTTGGTAAATTTTCCTTTTTTATTTTATTGGGGTTGGAAGGGGATGGGGATTATGGTCATGATGGAAAATCTTTGTGAATTTTCTGTAGTAACTGGGGTGGCAATGGATTTCATCAATCATGATGCAGCATTATGAGTTTTTGGTGTGGCTCTTGGACATTGATTCAGGGCATTTTAATATGTGCTCTCTAACTAGACGGTAGTCGTACTGATCTGCATCTTGTCAACAATTGCAAAGTTATCTCTCATGCATGGAGGCATGTAGATGTTTCATTATTAGATTTTCAATTATATTGTCAGTAGGAATTGTATGGATTTCCCAATTTTGCTGCATATAAAAGGTTTCTGACTTTGCCCATTCTCTTGTACTCTAATTTAGAATCCTTAGTTATATACCTTTTTGTATACCTTCCATTTTTAAACTTTTTATTGGCCTTGTACTTTTATCCCCGGACAAACTGCTTAGTTTTGCTGTTTACCTACGTACTTCTTATCTTATAGGCTGATCAATTCTTGTTTATGTTCCAGGGATGGGGTCAGCGAGTCGCAGTTCAATCAAGTTCTGAACATTGAACTGGATCAAATTATTGAGGTCTCTGTTTTAGCTATTTCTGTTACAAATTAAGCTTAGAGCTAGGCTGAGGGAGTTTGGTAAAAAGTTTAAACTGTTGCCTCCCTTTTGCAGGCTTGCAAGTTTCTTGATGAGAATTGGTCTCCAAAATTTGTGGTCATTGTGGCTCAAAAGAATCACCATACGAAGTTCTTCCAGCCGAATGCACCAGAAAATGTTCCCCCAGGTAATGAGTTGAAAAAAAATGCCATTAGGGAAGTTAATTGTTGCATTGACTGATTCTTTTCATTGATGTGATGCAGGGACGATAATTGATAATAAAGTATGTCATCCCAAGAACTATGACTTCTACCTGTGCGCTCATGCTGGCATGATTGTAAGAACTTGAAAGTAGATAAATATTGTAATCAGGATATCTCTCCTCCTTTCATGTTTTCCTGTGTTTTGTCTGTGTATTGTCTTTGGTTATGTTCATCTGTACTTTGCACACAAACTTGTCCTGGCCCTTTTTTTTTATTGGGTTGGTCGGTGGTTTGCACGTGCAGTCCAACAGTTATATACCTCTCTGAAAATTCAATGGATTCCTTTCTCCTCTTGGTATGATTGGTGGATGATCTATTAAGCCTGTATAAAAGAATTTGCTTGACATTTGAGATGATCACGCGAAACCATTTTGTCTTACAATTTCTGCAAAGACTTGTTTGGCAAAGATGTGAGGTTCAGATGTGCTAGCATACAAATATATTACTGAATAATGATCAACTCTATTTACAACTGCCGGATTACTCTTTGTCGCGTGCTTAATGGATTCAGTTATCATACGTGCTTAAGATACTTAGGCATGGTACCTGTACATAGCCTTCAACCTTGCAGAAAGCTTACACTTTTGTTAGTAATTAGATTCATTGTGTGAGTTGAAGTTCTGCTACTATGTATTGGATATGTTTAGTATCATCTTGGTCCTGTAAGCTTGATTTGATTGGGTCTAGGGATTTCTTTTTTTTTTTTTTTTTTTGTCAAACGTCTAGGGATTTCTTTGGTGCCTGATTTTTGTGCTATTGGTACTTTAAGTTGAGAAGTAAGCAATGGAATAGAAAGTAGTACGCTAATATTGCTATCTGCATTTGTTGTTTTCATAAGAGATTATTATGATTTGCATGTTTCTTGCTGAGGGGAATGTACTTGGGGTTAAAGCTCTGTTTCATCCATGTAGGGAACCACAAGACCCACCCACTATCATGTTCTGTTAGATGAAGTGGGGTTCTCACCAGATGATCTCCAGGAGCTTGTACATTCCCTGTCATATGTGTAAGTAGTTTCTTGGATCAACAAAGGTTTTCAGTGATAGGAATTCTATTTCAAGAGTTGAAATAACCAGCTTTATGTGCCTTTGCTACAGGTACCAGAGGAGCACTACTGCCATCTCTGTGGGTAAGTTTAACTTTTTCTTTAACGAGTGCAAAGTGCTGCAATACCATTTTATTTTACTTTTTTGTTCCTTTTTTTGGTTGGAGAATGGAGGATTCGTGAGAATCTCTTTCTAGGATTTGGCTTTTTATGAATTCCCAAGAGAAAACTCACTTAGACTGCTAAATATTGGTCTGCCAGTACCAGAGTACGATTCATTTTGCTTTATTCTAATTTTCCAGTTGCTCCAATATGCTATGCCCATTTGGCTGCTACCCAGCTGGGGCAATGGATGAAGTTTGAAGACACATCAGAGACCTCTTCAAGCCATGGTGGGGTGTCTCATGCTGGTTCTGTCCCTGTTCCCCAGTTGCCGCGCCTGAAGGAAAACGTCTGCAATTCGATGTTCTTTTGTTGAAAGCGTTTGATTCCTTTTTGATGCTTTACTGAAACTTTCAGTCAGTCTTGGACAAAATGCTTGTACTTGTAAATAGTTCTTAGCGCGAACCTGTTGTAGTTAGGTCGCTAAATTATGAAGCAAGTTATCTTGCAAGTCCTAGCTTTCTTTTTAGGTCTATAGCCATGCATGCAGGTGTGCCATGCATTGTTTTGTTTTTTCTTTTACTCTGCTGCAGCTACTTGCTTGGTCTGTGGCTTAAATTGCATGGATTCCTGACATTATTCTATGGCAGTGACTCTCATCCCAGTTTGATATTGTGGTGCAATCTTAGTTTGGCATCAAAATCGGCAACTTACATATGCTCGAAGTTGAAAATAGATGTGTTGATTTCCTTGCTGCTATATATGGTTCCACTTCTCTGTAGTTGCATGATGAGCCATTTGTAAGTTTGTGTTGAATTAATGAAAGAGCTGGCCTGGGCAAGCTTTGGAGCTTGACATATTTCTGTAGGATCAGTTGCATTGAAAGTAAGGTCATGCAGTTAGCTGGTTCCAGGTATCCTTGTTTACATATGAAGCTGGAAATTGAGCAGAAAGTAGCTGCTAATCCAGGCTGGGAAGCCTCAACTTCCAATCTATTTCTGGGCATGAATTCTGCTTATGCTGAAGAAAATACAGTGAATACAAGAAATGATAATTCAGGAAATTAAATGTAAATTACAACTTAAACCAATGGAAGGGAACCTGTTTATGCTCAACAAGTGTCACTGGACATGTAACATTTTCCATGGTTAATTTTTATACACAGTTGAAGATTATTGATGTTTGGCCTTTCGGCCATAATTCTTTTGTCTCGATTCAAATTCAGATTTTGTTAGTTACTCACGGTTGATAATAGAATAAGTTAATTGTAGTATTTTTTAGTGATTGTATGCAAGGGCAAAATATTTGTCTTCCATTCTCTCTCTTATTGAAATATGACATATATATATATATATATATATATTTTATTGGGTCCTATCAGTCTCATGTACTCATTTCAGTATATAAATTCTTCAACATTACAAAAATAGAAAATTAGAAAAAAAAAATTAGCAAAAATTATGAATCTTTTCTGCTAGTTTTAACATGCTAGATCAAATGCCTACCAAAGCAATTGGTGAAGTGGTAGTTTTGTAGATAATAAGTTCCATGAAATATTAACAAAGTGGTCTCCAAAGTAAATTTCACAATGAAACCTTAGGTATTAACTTTTGTTTAATGTTCCATACGTTTATACCTTTTCTAATTTCAGGACTACATCAAAACTCAATTCCTGATGAGAATTTGTTGCTGGAGTAGTAAATACCCTATCTTTAAATTGTGTTTATTAGATATTTTATTCTTTTCAAATTGCGTCTAATCAATTTTAAGACTTAATCCTTATGAAGATAGGAGCCGCATCTAGTCAATGCGTGGGCAATTTCAAAATTTTAAGAATGTAGAATCCCTAAGATAGAGATTAAGAGAATGGTCGGCTAAACAGACCATAGAATTTTCCTAAAATTATAGTATTGTATTGCTATCAACTTACTCTAAATTGAGAATATTTATTTAGAAAATTTAAGGTCTTGTTTTGGATTGAAAATTTTCACTAAATTTTTTTTTCCTTTTCTGTGATCATATTTTCGAAACGCCTTTTTGCCTTACATATTTCATATCAGTACGTTTTCTACACCTTTTAACTTTTGCAAATGAAATTAAGCCAGTTCCACCTGACATAATTGAAGAATTAGTATAGTAATAAAAAAAAAGGAGAAAGAATACATCTCCCAAAAAGGGAAAAAAAATTAAGGTGAATTAATGACCTATATTGGACATATTACCAGGTTTATTGAATTTCCCTACAGCATAAATAGGAGAGAGGACAAAGCAAATTAAGAATTTCATAAAAAAGGTAAAACACAACCAAGTCAATGGGGATGAAGATTTACCAAAGACGCAGAACGGGAAGAATTACAGCACCTACTGCCCCTAACGGCGTCGTTTATGGGTCCCAAAAGTCAACGGAGATGAAGACTTATCGAAGGCGCAAAACACCAACTACTCCTCCGAACGACGTCGTTCATGCCCTCCACGAGTCAATGGCCATGAAGACTTACCGAAAACGTAAAACCAATGTTTTGAAAATCGGATCGGATCGGCCGGTTGAACCGCAAACCGACCTTGCCTCTAGTCCGGTTCAATTAAAAACCAAAAGAATTAATTAAATCGGTCAAGAACCAATTGAACTGGTAAAAATCGGGATGTTCAACTTGTTTTTTATTAAGTATTTATTTTTTAAAATAAATATTTTATTTTATTCAAATTTTTTAATACTAAAATAAATAAAAAATTATGAAACCTTTGAACCGGGATTGAACCGTGAACCGGAAGGTTTTTCGGTTCACTCTCCGGTCCGGATTTAAAAACATTGCTTCAAACGGCAATAATTACACTAACTGATTCTCTGAATGACATCGTCGTCCACGCTTCTTCGCCGGTTCCCAAGTCAACGGAGTTCAAGACTTACCATAGACGTAGAAGAATGGTAGTAATAAAATAATGTGGATTAATTGTTTTATAGTGAACTTTTTCTTTAATTGGTGCAACGTGCTGCAATACCATGTTATTTTACATTTTTGTTTCCATTTTTTGCTTGAAAATATGGAGAATTCATGAGAATATCTTTATAGGATTTTGTAGAAAAATATAATTTAAGAATTTGATATAAGGTAAAAAAGTGATTGAAAAATGTATTTACGGAAGATGTAAAAAGTTTTTGGAGAAAAATGGCAATCCAAATAAGGCTAATATGCTAATTATTGGTGTGCAAGTATCCGAGTGCGATTCATTTTGTTTTATTCCAATTTTTTCAGTTGCTTCAATATGCTATGCCCATTTGGCTGCTTCACAGCTGGGGCAATGGATGAAGTTTGAAGACACATAAGAGATTTCTTCAAGCCATGGTGAGGTGTCTCATGCTGGTTTTGTCCTGTTTCAGAGTCAGACGGGATCTTCTGTCCATTATATCTGTCTATTTTTCCTTGTTCAATACAAAACTATGTAGTTTTATCTAGTATTGTTGATGTGGCACACAACATTGAATTTATATTTAAGAGGTATTTGGTAAATGGATTTCAAATTCAATAATATTCATAAATGATGTTTGTTTATGCCTAATTGTACCCATAATCTTCTATTTTGGAATTTCACGCCGCATGATTCAGATGAGATTAGGCAAGCATTTGAGGACGAGATCCTTGAATTTGTCAGAGTTGCAATTACATGCAGTCATGTTGATTCAGAAAGTAGGCCGTCCATACTAAAATTGAATTTGTAACCCATTTACGAAACACCCTCTAAATATATATTCAATGTTATGTACCACATCAACAGTGTTAATAAGTGTAATTACGTAATTTTGTGTTGGACAGAAAAGTGTACAGACATAATGGACAAAGGATCCCATCTTTTTCCAGAGTTGCCGCGTCGGAAGGAAAACGTGTGCAATTCAATGTTCTTTTGTTGAAAGCTTCTAATTCCCTTTTGATGCTTTACTAAAAGGGATAATTTCAGAAACCTCCCTAGAGGTTTTTGACAATTTCACTCGGCTCTCCTGAGGTTTCAATAATTACATTGACCTCCCTTGGTCTAATCAAATGACTAAACTGTCCTCCACTTAATAGTTAATTCATAAAGGGACATTTAAAACGAAAAAAATACTTCTTATTATTCTATTTGTCATTTCCTAATCTCAAAAAACAATCTCCATTAATTTTCAATTTTCCTCTCTTCCTCCCTCTCTCCCTCCCTTCATCTTTCATATTCTTCTCTCTTTTTCTCCTACAACTGCTTCTCCCTCTCACCAAATATTGCGCTCCATTGTTACCAACCAAACCATTATCAATTTTTTACCATCTCCACAATTTATTTGTATTTTTTGTCTTCCTGTCTCTTTTTTCCTATAAAAATTTTAGACCATTTTTTTTTTCCAATAGTTTTACTCTTTACAAATGTTTGTCAATTGAAGTTATCAAATTAACAAGGTGCTGACTGTTGATTTTATTGTCAAACTAAGGGAAGATGAAAAAGATGGTAGTGATAAAGAGAAAAAAAATGAAATTGAGAGTTGGAACATAAAGAAGTGACTATTATATTTGTTAAGCAAAAAAGTCTAACAATTACTCATTGGTTCTCTCTTTTATTTACCTATTGATTGTGGTTTTACTATAAGGATAGAATTTTGTCTCTATTTCTAAGAGTGCTAGAGCAATGATGAATTATGTTCTTAGGGACATGGGGGCATTTCTTAGTTTAGTATTGGTAGTGGTGGCAGTGAATTGCATTAGGCAAGAATTAGTTAATAATGGATTTTGAGATGAGTTGGAGTCACTAGATTTTGTTTGTTTTAGTAAGTATGACACGTACAAGAAATTAAAGATTAAAACCTTGTTTTATTTCATCTTGTTCTCTGAGGAAGGATATTTTAGGACATTTGTGAAAAATTATGGGCTATTGGGTCTATATTGTTATATAAACCTTAAAAGCAAGGGAGGTAGGGATAATTTTTTAAAATTGAGGGGAGCTCTCTATAATTGCTGGAAACCTCAAGGGAGGTTTCTGAAATTATCCCATACTAAAACTGTCAGTCTTGGACAAAAGGCTTGTAAATCGTTCTTAGTTCGAATGTCTTGTAGTTAGGTTGCTAAATTATGAAGCAAGTTATCTTTCAAGTTTTAGGTCTATAGCCATATATGCAGTTCTGCCATGCATTGTTTGGGTTTTTCTTTCACTCTGCTGAATCTACTTGCTTGTTCTGTGGCTTAGCTTGCATGGATTCCGGACATTATTCTATGGCAGTGACTCCCATCCTAGTTCGATATAGTGGTGCAATCTTAGTGTGGCATCAAAATCAGCAACTTACATGCTTAAGTGGAAATTAGATGTGTTTGTGTCCTTGCTGCTATATATGCTTCTACTTCTCTGTAGTTGCATGATTAGCCATCTGTAAATTTGTGTTCAATTAATGAAAGAGCTCCCATTGCCCGGTATGATCTCAGTAGCAGTGGTGTGGTATGATTTCTGCAGCTGGCTGGCCTAGGCAAGTTTTCGAGCTTGGTATATTCTTTAGGATCAGTTACATTGAAAGAAAGGTCATGTAGTTAGAGCTGGTTCAAGGCATCTTTGTTTACACGTGAAGCTGAAAATTGAGCAGAAAAGTAGCTGCTAATCCATGCAGGGACGCCTTCCAATCTATTCATCTTGAATTCTGTTTATGCTGAAGAAAAGACAGTGAGTAGAAGTGTGACAATACAGGAGATTAAAACCAATTGAAGGGAACCTGTGCAAATTACAACTTAAATCAGAAGAAGGGAACCTGTTTAGGCTCCACAATTGTGACTGGACATATCACATTTTCTAGGGAAAATACTTGGCACTCGCATTAAATCAATGGGGGTGAATGAATAGAAGTATTATGACTGGTTGGAGGAAAGTGCAAAAGTAGAAAAATTGGGAGTTTAAGCTTAACTGGGATCTTAGTACAAAGATGGTTTGCTCCTGGGTGAAATGCTTTTTATCTGATGCATGTTAACTGTTGAAGTTGTTTGAGTTCAATGGTTGTTTTCTCCTTTGTGTTGTGTATTTTAGCACTTATTCCATGTTGTTGTCCATAGAAGTTACTGTATTGCCGTTTATTTTACTTGTCATAGTCAATTTTTTTACACAGTTGAAGATTGATTGATGTTTGACCCTTAACCATAATTCTTCTGTCTCAATTCAATTTCAGATTTTGGAGGATAGAGATGAAAGAAGAAGAACGACTTGTGTATTTAGGTTTAAAACTTTTCTTGGGTTGAGCCCCAGGTGTTAGGATAATCATAAATATACCCACAAAATCTTTTATGATTTCTATTTGCACCCTTTCATTTTGACAAATGAATCTTGATTTCGTCCTAGATCAATCCTCTTATAGAATTGTAGAAGACTTGTTAATGTGCGCTAATCGAACATGAAAATTATTGTTATGTTTTATTTAAAAATTCTTCTCAAGTACTTTACCTTGATTTACCATTTATTGGGTTTGCTATCTAGGAAATTGAAATCACTCTCTGTAAATTACCGTATGTATCTTTTATGTTGTTTTATCTTATATGTAACTAAAATGATCATGACCTCATTCAATTTTCCAAGTTTTTAATTTCGATTCAAAAGAGGTTGAACTTATTGATCCTTGAAACGATAGGCTTTTCATTAACTTACATCAACCAACTTATACGAAATGAGCAAAGGCTCAATGTCACTTTGCAATTCATGCATTTCGCATGACTAATTGGGATAAACCCATTCGTCATCATGTTGGTTGCTCAATGCTTGAGCTGCTACTTCAAAACAATTATCATTCTTTTCTATTTTTTTGTTGCAAAAAGGAGCACATGCAAAACAATTTACTCATAGCTTGAACGTCCTCAATGATTGTACCCATCCAGTCATTTCTGACCACTTGGCCATGCTGCAGTTGCATCAGCTTCATATTTGGTATTTCTAACTCTATGGCCGTCCATCTTTTGCTCCAAAGCTTTGGCAAGAGTAAGCTTGACTGCATCTGCTTCCTGCACAAGTTGGCATTCCATCATCCTCGCTTTCATAGCCCATTTCCTGATCATCTGCTATTATACCGTAGCCTGAGCTGTTGCTCATTTTGTCTCTTCTAGCCACGACTCTTATTCTTACACAGTTGCGAACTCTCGAACTACAAACGAGTCGAATTGAGTCGAGATTTGGCCTAATCGAGTCAAGTCTCAACTTGGTTTGATGAAACTCGAACTCAAGATTGAGTTTGATGAGCTATCAATGTAAATCTCGAGTTTAAAAAAAATAATTATTTTATTCTTAAAAAATGAATAAAATAATAGTTTTTCTTAACAAATAATAAAATATTATGGATATATATGTAATTTTACTATTAAAAAAAAAAATATAATCGAGTCAAGTCGCGAGCTAATGAGTTGAGTATCTTTGAGGTCGAATTTGACTTGGCCAACTCGAGCTCGACTTAAATTCGATGTTGACCGAGCTCGAGTTGAGCTGCTCAGGACTAGATCGATTCATTTGCAGCACTATTTCAAACTTTGGTTATTCTCCTCTACTGGTGGTCTTTGCTGCGGTATGATTGTTTCTTCTGTGCTCCTATTCCTGGTTTATTCCTGTGATTCGTCCCATTCCATCCACTCACTGCAAGTCTTGTTGATGATGTCATATGGTTCTTTTTCTTTCGCATTAAATATTCTGCCATTCCTTGCCTTCCAAATTTGCCAAAGCACGTTTAGTATTACTGAATCCCTAATTTTTGAGTTGAGCCTAATCACTACTATTTGACCCAAAGAAACTATTTCACTTTGTTCCCAACATCGAATCTCAATGTGGGCTACAAGTATGTGGCTGGGTTGGGCCAAGGCTTTGACCTTGACCCTAGTTGGCTTTTGTGATGACGGCTCTTCGCTGACAGCTGTCCTTCATGGACGATTAGCTGAAAAAGCTAGAAGCGAGAGTAATAGACAACTAAATCTCACCACCCCATCCATTATGGATGGAGTAGCTCATTTGGGCTGGGAAAAAAAAAGGAATCACAAGGGTTGATCCAATTGTTAGAAAAGGATTCTTCAAATTATATTCGCTGTTGTCAGATTCAAGATTTGAATCATAGGTATGAGAGTTTAGGATGAAAAGAGAGTGAGGAAGAGTGGGATGTAAAAAAATAATGATAAAAATCAAGTTTTCCACCGCAAATAAGAATGACTTTGATTCCCTTATCTACCTATTATATCTAGGAAATTCCTAATTTAAGGTACATATGACTTATATGACCAAACAAATTAAATCATGTAACCACTTTCTTAATTTTAGAAATTCTTCTATTTATATTTATCTTTTTAAACAGGTTGTGATTTTTAATTGCCTTTTGTGGGTAAACTCTTATATATATATATATATATATATATATATATATATATGTATGTATGTTTGTATGTATTAAAGGTCATGATTTTTTTTTAAAAATTTTTCTCAATTAAAAATGAATAAAACTCAAGAAATCGTTACGGTTAAAGAAGTATGCTTTTGATCTACAACCAACTGCTACTTATCTTGGACCTCCCCTTGCCCGATTCTAAGAAGGTTTAAAGATAAGAACTAATGAAAATTTTCACTTACGGTGTGTTTGATAAAATTGAAATCTGAAAATTAAAGTCTGAAATTTGAAATATAAAGTCTGAATCCATTAAATTATTAAATTGTTAAATATTAAATTTAATACATTTGAGTATATGTCACCTTCAATGATAAATGAATAGCTTATCACTTAATTTTGGGAGCAAGTTTTGTTTAGGAAATTCAGTGCCACTGAATTAATTTAGATGTTCAATTTTTGGTTATCAAATGGTCTGAATATGTTAAGATTTGAATTCATTAAATTTAAGTGCCGATTTGAGTTATCAAACAGGGTCTAGTGTCACTTAACTACCCTATCTTTAAATTGTGCTTATAAGGTATTTAATCTTTTTAAATTGATTCAAATTATTCCAAAACTCAATTCCAATGGAAACTTACCGAAGACATGAAAATGCCAGAATTACAGCGACCAATTCTCTGAATGACGTCGTTCATGCTCTCCAAAACTCAATGGAGATGAAAACTTATCGAAGACATGAAAAAGCCATAATTACAGTAACTGATTCTCCGAACGACGTCGTTCGTTCCCTCCAAAACTCAACGGAGATGAAAACTTACTGAAGACGTGAAAAAGCTAGAATTATAGTAACTGATTCTTCGAACGACATCGTCTGAGCTTCTTTGCCAGTCCCCAAGTCAACAGAGTTGAAGACTTACCATAGACATGGTAGAGGAATGTCAGTAACTATTTTCTTTAATGACGTCGTGTTGGCCCCCTTTAGATTTCACATTTTCGCCTCTCCTTCCGGTAAAATTAGAAACCCTAAAAGTTAAAATTTTTGCAAATTCTTCAGTTCCTAGTTTTTTGTGATTTTAATTTTAATTGGCGATCGTGATGAATTGGATAATAGGGAATAAATAATGTGGATTAATTGTTTCAAAAAAATTGTAGAAATTTTTGTAATTCATCGAGATGATGACAGTGATGGGAAAATAAAGGGATTCTGGTAACTAGTGTCAAGTAACTGGTTAGGTTTTTTCCCCCATATCTTTGAACTTGAAATAGTTTATATTTATCCGCAGATATATGGAGTGATTGGGTTTGACATTAAAAATGATTGCAGAAACAATGGTGCTACCTGGAGATAATGATGATGGTAGGGGCATTGCTGATTCCTTAAAGAAGAGTAAAGCTAAATTGCCTGGTTAGTTTTTTTTTGTTTTCTTTTTGCTCTTCTTTTTTTAGTACATCTTTTTATTTGTGTATAAGGTTTTTAAATGTTGAATTGCTTGATCATGTTTGCTTTTTAATTTTAGGCGATCACGAATCCTTGTTTTGCTCATTTAATATGCATGTATTTTGGGTGAGGTTTGAATTTTCAGTTTGATTATGTGGGAAGCTTTGTTCTATTAAGTTTAGCTTGGATGAGGTTTGATTGATCTATTTATATTTTTCCAAAAGAGGTTCAAAAGTGGACTTGAATCACAACCTCTAGGTCACAAGTGAAGATGCCAAAAATTTTTGAAGTTAAGTTTTTCTGTCAAGTTGAGAAGTTTAATGTTTTCTTTGTTTCTTCTTCTTTTTTTGACAAAATGATAGGAGTTTTTATTCATAGTTATCAAAGTATATACAACATGGACTAAGTCCACTGATACATTAGTAGTGCAGCATTGCACTAAGGAGACGAATAAGTTCTCTCCTCTTCCCTAGCAATACTTAGCCGTAGCTGCTAAGATTTGAGCATAAATCCATACAATTGGTATTGTCTAAACAAAAAGAGCACAATTGAAACAAATTAACTAGACTCAAAATCTCTTCCACCAAAACTGTCGTAGATATGTCTTTGCCTTGGCCTGTTTGGAGCTCATTGATTAGTTGTTTGCTTTTCATCTTTACCTTAACTCTGCTTCACTGGTATTCCAAAGCTTTACTCAGTGCTATCTTAAGTGCATGTGCTTCATTTTGGATCACTCAATTCGGCTTCCTGTCTACTAGCGCCCACTCGAACCTGACTTGATTGGCTCTGGATATTTCCACTCCAATTCCAAGCTGTTCAGCATTTGCTTCCTGGGCTGTAGCTATTTTCATTACTAGGTAGTCTGGTTCTTCTCGTTCCTCTTGCCTTCTTGGTTTTACTATGTTTGTTTCGGTTGTGCTACTAAGTCTTGTTTTCTTAGCTATACTTTCAAATTCCACCCACTATAGATTGGCCTTTTGGATCATCTTCAGCTCATCCATTTGTTTATCCTCAAATTCTCTATTATTTCTTGCTTTCCAAATTTGCCAGAGAATGTTAACTATGAGTGCTAAATGGTCCATCCCTTTTCTCTTTTTCCTTACCTGTATGATCTCTGCCCACCATCTTATAAAACATGCATTCTGCTGTCTCATTCCATCTCAATGGATTGGGGCGAGTTTCCATATCAATTGAGCTTTGCTGCATTGGAAGAAAATGTGTTCTACTGTTTCTATTCCTTCTCCACACTCCTTGCATTGTGGATCTCCTTTCTGTATTTTCATGAATATGTTCTCCTTTATTGGCAGTGTGTTGTTTATGCATCTCCATATGAAAATCTTCAGTTTGTGCTTCATATTAAGGTTCTAGAGGGTCTTCAAAAAATTGCTGTTGGACTCATCAACACTTGGTCCCGCAGCTTGTTGACCTTGTTGAGTTGCTCTCTCTGTCTCCTGCATCATTTTCTTGTAGCTTGTTTTCACTGAGTATTGGCCATCTTTGCTATGAATCCAAACTATCTTGTCTTCCCTTCCACACACACTGATAGGCATTCTTAGGATCTTTTCTGCATCCTCCTTAATGAATGTTCTATATACCAGGGGTCTATTCCACATAAAGTTACTAATCAGCTCATTTACCTTGTTGAGTTTGCAGCCTGTTGGTTTTGGTGTTGTTCGCCTTCCTTGCTCTGAATTCTAAATCCATTTGTCTTCCCAAATCGGTGTGTTTTTTCCATTGTTCACCAGTTTCCATGTTCCTTTTTCCACCACTTTTTTGACTGTCATTATGCTTTGCTAGAACCACGAAGCATTTTTTGGTGCTTTGCACTGGAATATGGATTCTTTTGAGAAGTATTTAGCTTTTAGTACTCTGTTGACAAATAGGTTTGGATACTTTAGAATTCTCCAAATTTACTTCCCCAGCATAGCTTGGTTGAAGCATTGGAGGTCCTTGAATCCTAATCCACCCCTATTCTTTTCCTTAGTCATTTTTTTCCAAGAGCACCAGTGCAGTTTGTATTTTCCTTGGGCATTCCCCCACCAATAGCTAGCCATCATAGCAGTTATCTCCTTGCAGAGTCTTGCTGAGAGTTTGAAGCAAGACATTGCATATGTGGGCATAGCCATTATCACTGCCTTCAGCATCACCTCTTTCCTAGCAGCACTTAACAACTTGTTTCTCCAGCTGTACAGCTTCTTCTTGACATTGTCTCTGATAAAGCCGAATATCTGGTCCTTTGTTCTTGTGACCACCATTGGTAGACCAAGGTATTTGTCTTGTGAAACTGCTTGAATGCCCTCTAGTATTTCACAGATTTTCTTTTTCTGATCATCCTTTGTATTTTTGCTGAATATCATTGATGACTTCTCCAAGTTTATCAATTGTCCTGAGCTATCTTCATATTGGTGCAATATTTCCTTGAGCTGTTGAGCATTGCTTTCATTAGCTTTACAAAATACCAGTGTGTCATAAGCAAAGAACAAGTGAGTTATGGCTGGCCCTTGTCTACTAATCTTTAATCCAGAAATTTCCTTTCTTGCTGCTATTTTCTTTATTAGACTTGAGAATCCTTCAGAGCATATTAGAAACAAGTAAGGCGACCGGGGGTCGCTTTGCCTTATCCCTTTGTCTGGGGTGATATACTCATTTGTCTCCCCATTGATATTGAAAGAGTAGCTCACTGTTTTGATGCATTTTATTATTAGCTCAACCCATTTTTTGCAGAATCCCATCTTATCCACCATAGCTTGTAGAAAGCCCCATTCTACTCTATCGTAGGCCTTAGACATATCCAGTTTTACTGCCATAAAGCCTTTTTCCTTGCCTTTTGTTTTTGAAAAAATGGACACACTAATGCGAGATGATGATATTGTCTAGAATTTGCCTATTAGGAACAAAAGCTGACTGATTTTTGCTAATACACACATCCATCACTTCTTTCATTCTATTGGCTAGAATTTTTGCAATGGCCTTATAAATCACATTACAAAGATTTATGGGTTTATAGTGCATGAGGTCCAAGGGGTTATTGATTTTGGGGATTAAGGATATGACTGTGTGGTTCATGGCTCTGAGCATGCGACCTGAATGAAAGAAGCTATTGATAGCACTAGTCACATCTTGTTTCACAACATTCCAAAATTTTTTTAAAAAAGAGAGGGGACATGCCATTAGGGTCAGGGGCCTTGTGAGGATTCATAGTGAAAATTGCCTCTTTGATCTCATATTCCTCAACTGGTTTAATTGGATTGTCATTCATTTGTGCAGTGATTGGTACTGATGTTTCCTCTAAGATATCAATTTAATTAGTATGGCCAGAGGAAGTAAACAATCTTTCATAGTACTTGGCAACTTTCTTTCCAATTTCCCCTTCATTTTTAGTCAAAGATCCATCATCCCTTTACAACTTCTGAATTTTGTTTCTCTTCTTTCTTCCTTTCACCACAACATAGAAATACTGTGTATTTTTATCTCCTTCTTGCAGCCATGTTGTTCTAGCTTTTTGACTCCAAAATAGTTCATCTTCACTGTATACTTCTTTAAGCTGCAATTTCAGGCCTCTCACTTTGTTTCTCATATCCTTTTCTTCTCTGTTCCTGTATCGTTCAATCTGCTCTTTGAACTCCTTGATTTTCACTTTTGTATTGAAGTTAGCAGTGTTTCTCCATTTGAGCAAGGCTATTCTACAGCAAGTGATCTTTTTAAAAACTCTAAACATCCTAGATCCTTCCTTTTCCTTCTACCAGGCCTTTGTGATCACTTCTTTCACCCCTTATTTCTTTGTCCATCTCTTATCAAAAAATTTTTCACCTTTTTCTTTCAATAGGCACTGTGTCCAAAAGAAGTATGGAATGGTCTGATGCAAAAGTGTCTTTATGACTGCATTTAGAATTATCAAACATCATGGGCCACTCTATATTGCTCAACCCTCTATCTAATCTCTGCTTAACTTTCCCTACTTCCTAGTTATTCCTCTATGTCCAGGGGTTTCCTTCATACCCCACGTCCACCATCTGGTTCTCTTCAATAACTTGGTTGAAGTTTTTGAAAGTTCATTCTTCTCTTCTTTTTCCTCCTTATTTCTCCTTATTTGAGTATATATCATTGAAGTCCCCCATAATTATCCATTCGTCTCTCCACAGTCTCTTTCTTTCCTTAATAACTTTTCACTGTTTCTTCCTAATCTGGTCCTCACAACTTGCATATATACCTATAAACCACCACTCATACCTGGTTTCTGGAACATCTACTAGTGCCTCTATAGTGAAAGCAGATTGGTATATTCTCTTAATCTTGATCTCTTTCTTCTAAGACAAGGCCATTCCCCCAACCTTCTTCATTGCTTCAGTCACACAACACTCATCAAAGTGAAGTATTCTCATGACTTTCTCCATGTACTTCACCTTGTTTTTAGTCTCACTCAAAAAAATCATATCAGGGGAGAGGAGATTATTCATCTCCTTCAAGTGGGAAATTGTCAAGGGGTTTCCTGCACCTTGACAATTTCACCCTAGAGCTCTCATTGGAGATTGGGGGCCCAATTTGAGATGGCGCCTTCTCCCTCCTGCATAGTTATCTCCTGATCTATCTTACTACCTTATCTACTTTTCTTTTGTAGCTGCTCCTCATCTTCTGCTTCTTCCATATCCTCATCTCTTATATGTATGTTTCTCTTCCCTTGAATTATCACTTTATTCTCCTGAATTTCCTTCAAAAGCTGCCTATTTTTGTTCAATGTCTGTGGCAGCTTTCTAAATTTCTTCCCTCCTTTGTGATTATTGATCTTTTCCTTTTCCATTTCATCTGTATGGAGGACTCTTTTTTTTCCTCATTCTCCTTACCTATACTCCTCACTTCCTTGTCTGACAATCCAGTCCATTGCAACTCCTTATTCTCTTCCTTCCTTACACTGCTCTCAGAAGATTTTTCACCTCCTTCAAGTGGGAAATTGTCAAGGAGCTCCCTGCACCCTGACAATTCCACACTAGAGCTCTCATTGGGGATTGGGGGCCCAATTTGGGATGGCCCCTTCTCTCTCCTGCATAGTTATCTCCTGATCTATCTTACTACCTCATCTATTTTTCTTTTGTAGCAGCTCCTCATCTTCTGCTTCTTCCATATCCTCATCTCTTATATGTATGTTTCTTTTTCCTTGAATTATCACCTTATTCTCCTGAATTTCCTTCAAAGGCTGCCTATTTCTCTTCAATGTCTGTGGCAGCTTTCTAAATTTCTTTCCTCCTTTATGATTATTGATATTTTCCTTTTCCATTTCATCTGTTTTCATTTATATGAAGGACTCTTTTTTTTCCTTATTCTCCTTAACTATACTTCTCACTTCCTTGTTTGATAATTCAGTCCATTGCAACTCTTTATTCTCTTCCTTCCTTACACTGCTCTCATTTTGTATCTTCCATTCTTGTCCCTCACTCATCTCCGCTGTGTTTTCTCCTTTTTCCAGAATTGGTAGCCTTTCAAAGGCAACCTTGTCCTTTATTGTTATCTGTTGCTTGTCCATTCCTCCTCTTAGTCCTTTATCTTGATATCTTGCTGTAGTATGCTGTAAGTCCTTCTCGACTTCTGTGTCAGTCACATTTTTTTCATTCTTCTGATTATTGTCCCTCTCCTGACCTTTCCCTTTTTCTACAGTTTTTTTGACCAACTCCCCATTCTTAAACCCCCAGTATTGCCTGTTTGGGTTCCATATGGTATGACTAATTTCCTCCTGTGGTACACTTCTGTTTCCTTGTACTCTCATCCAAGGTCCAAACTGATTTTGGTTTTGTTCTTTGCTTATAGTAACATTTACCTTACAATTTCTCTCACTATGACCAATAACTCCACACTTATAACAAAAGTTTGGGCATTTTTCATATCTGAAGCTTGCCCATTTAGTATTTTCAAGCATTTGCACTGCGGTCTCTCTCAGCAAAGGCTGGCTTATATCAGCTATTACCAGTAACTTCAAGTGTTTTCCCTCTTTGCCTCCTGTTTGAGGAATTATAACGTCCCTAACTTCATCAAGCACTGCTCCTATCTTTCTGCCTGTAGACTTTGAAATCCATTGAAGAGGGAGATTCCACACTTGAACCCATAATGGAGCTAGATTAAATGCTTCTTCATCATCTTCTATTCCTTCGTACCATTCTCTCAACACCAACATCTGATTGTCCATTATCCAGGGTCCTCCTTCCAGGATTTTTTCTTTGTCTCCTCTATCTAGAGCTAAGAACTGGAATATATTTGGTCAAAGTTCTAAAACTCTCAAATCATTTGGGAAGTTCCAAGCTGAGGTGACAAAATTTTTTACCCCTGTGTAGTTTATAACCTTTTCCCCTTGAATCTTCCTAACAATACTTCCCTGACATTCCAGTATTCCTGGATCCACATCACCCAGATCCAGTTTCGTTTTACCCCTTTCCTTACTGGATAGTGCAAACTTTTGCATTATTTCCCAAGTTCCTCAGCCATACTAATACTAATGATCTAATAGCTAAATATCAGACCTCTACAAACGAACAACTCTCTAATCCTCCCAAGAGTAAGTTCGACTAAGAAGCAGTCTTAACTCCTAAGAGTTTTCTAAAGCAACACAAGTCAAGAAAGTCTAAGTAGAACCAGAGCATAAAACGACAATCTAATGAATGTTAAAGAAGGAAGGTAGAGAAAAGCAAGTTAAAATAAAAGCTTTATAGCAGTAAACTACCTGTCTTTAGTCGATCAGAGCATTTGGGTCTTCCTCTGTGGTTATTCAGGTTTACCTCATCTACTCCTTTTCCTGTTTGTTTATCCTTTGTTGTCAGTGGCTCGCTATCACTTTTGCTGCTATTTCTTTTACCTAAGGAAGTTTACTACGGTAACTAAAGCATTGCATTTATGCTGATTCCATTAAGGAGGACAACAATGTAGATTGTTTCTTCACTTTTGTTGAATTTTTTGTTGAGTTTTGGGTTGGGATAGGTTCAAAAGTTTGTGGCTTCCACAAAGGGGGGAAAGCTCTTATCCCAAGAGAGAGAGAGAGAGAAAAGCCTCTACTAGTGAGAGGATCGTGTACCAAAAGATACATTCTATTCTTTGTTTCTTCTTTTGAGTTTGGTTTGCCTTTACACAGAGTATTTTGCTAGACTAACTTTAAAAGGGTCCAAATTGTAATTTTTACAAGTAGTGGTTGTCATTGTAATGATGGATATGGTCGCCGACATGTAAAGATGAATGTGAATGAGGAATGAATCTGAAGCATTTATTTGTCTTTCCATTCTTTTCCCTTTTTGTTGGAAATTATTGAAAGAGAATTTAATTATTTTCTGTGTTCTGTTCCAAAACATTTCTTGGAAATACATGTTGTGTTGCTGAACAGGTAGATATTTGCCATTCATGATCTCAATTAAATTGCCAAAAAGAGAGTTCCAAGAGCAAGGATACATTTTGGGCTTGCCTATGTCCTTTTTTCATCGTATAATGCTGAACAGTAGATGCTTTTCTTGCCTGCTTCGATTTGATCTGGTTACATTTTGTTCGCGGAGAGTTCACCAAGAATTGTAATGCATAGATGTCGTAGTTGTTCTTTATAAAGCATGCTGGCAAGTGCATCAGCTTCAACATGAAAATTCGCTCATAACATGATACTATATGGAGCTGCCCTACATTTTGATGTGTAAGGTTTTAAAAGAACCAATCAGCAGGCTTTTTCCTCATGTCATCACTTCTAGTTTGAAACTGACATGTTAACCCTAGTACTATTAGCAAATAAGTATTCAAATTGTCTTATTCGAAAGTTTCAAATTTATATTCCATTAAGCTGTTCTTATGCACAATAAACATCATATTCTGTGCTTCTTTAATATGACTAAGATGCCAACAAACAAAACAAGAAGAACTAACAGCGTGACTTTCAAGAAAAATGAAATTGCACTTGACATCTGTAGAAATAAGGGTGCATTAAAAATCTGATTGCAAATTGAATCAGGAATAGAAGAGGTGATTAAACCAACAATTGTGTATCCGCAGACTAAGTGATAGTAAGGGGTGCATTGAATCTGTTTTGACCATTTGCTGCTCTGGTGCTTGTTTAAATGAGGATAGATCTTCTGTTTGATCTAGTTTTAATGATTTGATATTAATTAAGCATTCTTTGACCTATGTTTATGTGCCTATTGTTAGTAACATACCATAAGAGTAGATTATACGTATTTTTTTTTATCATTTCTTATTGACAAATTTTGTTGGACTTTTGGGCTAAGAAAGTAGAAGGGGTAAATATCATGTTTCAAAGGTGTCCGGTGTTTTGTCACCATCCAAGGCCCAAAGTAGTCTTAAAAATGCAAATGTACGGGGTCCAAGTTTGGATATGGATCTTAGTGTTTTTTTTTTTTTAATCATGGCTTATGGTTACAACTATTGGATTTCGTCTATGGTAGATCCTTATCCCTGAAATGAGAAAACCCTTTTATTCATTTTAAGCTCGTAATGCCAATCTATCTATCTACTTTCTCATTTCAACCAGCAATTGCTGCCATTCCTCCACTTTCCAATTGCTCTCTGAAATTCATCACTCGTCTGAACTCAAACAAGGTATCGGGCATTCAGGTTTATCTTTCTGTCTCGCTCTCTCTGACGCGCACATACAGGTATTTGCCCATGTGAAATACTGTCTTACCTTTTGAGTCCTCCAAAGAGATGAGTTTGAACACGTCTAGAACCATTATAAACCCTATAATCCTAAATTTGTATACTATTGTATAGAAAAGTATGAGCATGTCAAAAAATTCATTGGATCTATTAGCATGCCAAAGATTTAAGATATAAAATATCAATATACTTATGTGAATAGGTGGTATATGCATGAACCAAATTAAATTGGGTTTTTTTTTTGTCTATTTAAGGTCATAGTTATATTGTAGAAATCACAAGGAATGTTTTGGTATAAATTTTATGAATTTTGGTGAAGATTTTAGTGATGTTTAAAAATAAAACCGTGGCTACGTTTTACCATTTTGACCCCTTTTCGTGCATTTTTGTGAAAAACCAAGCCCGAAAAAGGACTCTATGCAAAAAATCGAGTGGGGAAGTGTATTTTGATGAGTTTTTATGACCGAAGAGATCGCCGGCGATCGGTGACGGCGGCAACGGTGTTTGCCATGGACGTCGGCAACCTGAACTTCAGTCCACCTGAGAAGAAGAAGAAGAAGAAGAAGAAGAGGGAAGAAGGAAAAAAGAGAGAGAGAGAGAAAGAAAAAGGAAAAAAAAAGAAAAAAAAACATTGGGCTGGATTTTTTTTTATTAAATTTTTGGTGGGATTGCATTTTTTTTCTCTTTGGGCTTGTGGTTCGCCTTTTGGAACCAAAAATTTCCATTCTATTTAAGTTTTCATTATTCTTTGGGCTTGCTTGGTTTTTTTCATGAATTTGCCTGCATTTTTGTTTTGGTCTTGAATAGTCCGCCCCAAGTCCTAAGATGATGGCCCAATTTTGTTTCTAGATTCTGGCCCAAAATTATACTGTTTATATTCAGTCTAAAATGGAAACTAGATTTTGCAATTAGTCTCCCAATCTTTTGAGTAATTTTACTGTGGCCTAAAGAATTTTAATTGCTTTCATTTAGGCCTATAATTTAATTACATTTTGGTCCACAAACTTTATCTTCATTTAATTTTGACCCATAATGTTTTGAAAAATTATTATTTGACCCTAAAAACTTTCTAATTTTTACAATTTAGTCCCTAATAGGTTTTGATTTTTCAATTATAATTATTTCCTTCCTTTAGTTGTTAATTGTGCTTCTCTTGCATGCATTTAAATTGTAAATTTTGAGTGTTTTGAGTTTGTTTACATTTTTTAATATAATAATGTGAATCTAGTACTTATTATCTTTAATTTTAAGTGAATTGGTACCATAATCCTTTTGTTAATTTTGAGTATAGATAGGGTGACTTTACCTCATTTAGTCACCATTTCAAAAGGGAGGTACCCTTATTGCCCTTAATTTTGATTATATGTTCTTATCTGCTCCTACATACTCCTATATGTTGATATGTTTTTACATGATTTTTGTTATTTATTTAATTCAAATGCTTATTCAATTTTTTTAATGTTTGTTTAGTTAATTTTGTAATTATTTGGGAGGTGCTTAAATACCTCAAGATGTAATAGATAGGTAATAATTTTATTTATTTTTACAAAAATTATAATTAGATAGACAAATGTAATAGATAGGATAGATTGATTTATTTTATTATATTTTCTCCCATTTTACATTGTAGTTTGGTCTCAGCTGTAATAGATAGGTTTTGTGTGTTTATGTGACTTATGTGTTTATATGCTTTATTCACTTTTTTTTTTTAGAATTTTTGCATCTAGATATTATACTTATGTATTTTGTGCTATGTGCTTTTACATGTTTATTTGTTTTAATTCATGTTTTATTTGTTTTATTATGTATTATGAATGCATGATGTCACCATACTAGTCCTAACGCGAGTTGTGGCTTCTCCCTGGACTTTCCTGCTAATCCAATGCTAATGAGAATTTCTAAAATGGAGTTAGTCCAACGTTAGGCCCTAAATTGTCTACACGTTAGATTCATCCCTTGTGTGTCATTCATTGCATTTTCATGCATATTTCTTATTTTAGGCCATTTTTCAAATTTGCATGATATTTTTTCTTATATTATTCCCTTACCCTCTATATGTGTGAACCATATCATTTAGATTCACATTTTATTTAGAAAATTAGAAGAAATAAGCTAGTTCATCTGTTTGTTTACATTAGAGGGTCACATTTTGAATATGAAAAATGGGTGATTTAATATCCCATTAACCCTTTTATAAGAAAATGGGTAAACTATAAAAAAAACCCCTGTGGTAAACCTAATATACAGAAAAGCCCCCCATAGTTTCAAAATATACAACATGACATTCTGTACTTTGAACTAAATTGTAAAGGTGACGGAATCCGTTAAACTTAATCGAAATGACTTATTGAAACCTAAAAAAATTTTTTTATACCTAATTTAAAACAAATATACCTATTCTACCCCTTAACCCTCAATTCTCTCTATCTAGAGAATTAAACAAATGATTTTTTTGAACTGTCTTTTGCTTAATTATATCAGGGCATTCTGGTCATTTCATCTATTTTCGTTAAGTTTAATGGATTTCGTTACCTTTATAATTTAGTTTAAAGTACGGGGTGTCGTGTTGTATATTTTAAAACCACGGGGGACTTTTCTATATGTTAGGTTTATCACAGGGGATTTTTTTTTGTTTTTTACCCTAAGAAAATTGTGTCAAGAGTTTTTGCCTTTCGTACTGATTATGTTGCATCCCAATCTTTTGTTCATGTATAATTCTATATATACATTATAAATCTTATTTCTTTTGAGTCCCATTTTTGCATACTCGTGACCTCTTAAAGGAATTATTTTGGATTTCACAATTAATACGATTAGTACCAATTAAACCTTGAATGGACATTTTGCCCCTTTCGGTATCTTTTTTAAGTTTAGATTTGCATCTATATATGAAACGTCCGAACGTAATAAATTTAAGAGTTAATTAGGAAAATCTTGACTAAATCTCGCAACTAATTTAGACTAGGTTGAAAGGATGCCTTAGATTTGAACCAATTGAAACTTTGTCTTTCCTTTCTTAATCGTGATTTTCAAAATCATTTTCTCTTATTTTCAAAGACCTGAAAGTGTCAAAAAGGATTTTATTTTATTAAAAACATTTTTGGGTGACTTGGTACACCTAAACTCTATATCAAGTGGTGACTCCTATTCTCTTAAAAACTCTTTTTAAACTAAAATTTGGGTCCAAACTATCACATTCTTAAAATTCATTTAAGGCCTTTTTTGCACTTATATTTTTAAATGAAAAAAATACATCTTTTTGTAAATAAACCCTTTCATCGTGGAAAATGGGGCGCGACAAGTTTTTTTTTGCATCATGGCTTATGGTTACAACTATGGGATTTCGTTTGTGGTAGATCCTTATCCCCGAAATGAGAATATCCTTTTATTCATTTTAAGCTCGTAATGCAAATCTATCCATCTACTTTCTCATTTCAACCGGCAGTTGCTGCCATTCCTCCACTTTCCAATTGCTATCCGAAATCCATCACTCGTCTGAACCCAAAAGAAGGTATCAGACATTCAGGTTTATCTTTCTGTCTTGCTCTCTCTGATGCGCACACATAGATATTCGCCCATGTGAACTACTGTCCTCCTCTTGAGTACGAGTTTGGACAGATCTAAAACCATTATAAACCCTATAATCCCAAATCTGTATATTCTTTACAGAAAAGTATGAGCATGTCAAAAAATTCATTGGATGTTTTAGCATGCCAAAGATTTAAGATATAAAATATCAATATACTTATGTAACTAGGTGGTATATGCATGAACTTGAAAGGGACTATAAGTTGCTAACCAAAATCCCAATTCATTACCGGCGGATACTATGAGCTTCTATTGTACGTGACAGTGTTCTGCACATGAGCTTAATTATGATGCATCCAGTGCTACTACCTCAAATTCTTTAAGGATAAGATCTTTTGTTGTTAGATTCAAAAAAAAAAAAAGAAAAAGAAAAGATCTTTTGTTGTTACTTTCAGAATTGAAATTATGTTCAACATTTCTGATAGGTAAGTTTATTGTTCTACAGTAGGTCCTGTTGAATATGACAATACAGAGTCGCATCAGCAAGCTGCTCAGTATCCTCGCGCAAATAAGTTAAAAAGCATGCAGGAAATTTATGCTAAGACAAACCCCATATGTCAACATTTTCAGCCTGGCTAGATGTCAGAAAGCAGAGGTGAACCCAAGGAAAGAACAGATGTTGTTGATAATGGTATATTTTTCACTCCGCTGTACTTAGAATTTTGATTTTGTTAATTGTTAATATTCCAACTAAAAAGATCTGTTTCTTCTATTCTTCTATGACAAGGGATTACAAGTCTCTTTTTGGTTCACCTTGTTGGTCTTACAGATACCATATTGACTGCATTCTAAGATATTTTCTGAAATCTAAAAAGAAAATCCGAGTAAGGAGAGGTAGAGGTAAAAAGATTTAAAGATGACAGAGACATTTCTGTAATGAACGAAGAATCACTTGATCATAATGATTTGTGTATAGAGAATAGGAAAGAAACAAATACAAAATAAATTAACTATCGATTTCTATTATTTCAATGCCGTGAGAACATATGATTTCAAGCTCATTTAAAATCATCTTAATGGAATTGAAGGAGTGAATTCATATGATAGCCTCCCTCAATCACAATTTCCTTTTGTAAAGTTTACTTGGTTGCCTTTTTGTAAAGTGTTGATATTAAAGTATGATCTGCTGATAATTGATAACAGTAGTTGGCATAAAAAGTCAATTGCAAATTGTCTTGGATGGAAGAGAAACAAACCACAGTAATTCGTGTATTTTGTCAATGGTGGAGATCATGAAGAAGGTGTGACCTCCAGACACCCAAGAAAGAACCAAACCAAGTCACGTCGCCATTCAACGAGAAGTAGAAAAAGCAACTTTAAATTAGTTATACCTAACTCGCCCAACTTTAAATTGGATTGATTTTAGGTTGAGTCATATTGAGTCATCTCAAATCCATGAACCATCATATTAATTAATACCTTTGGATACGTAAATTTTCTTACATACATTTTAACACACAAAAAGATTTTTTCACACACATAAACATATTTTCACATACATAAATATATTTTTACACACTAACACACTTTCACACACAAACACACACTCACTTCTTAAGCTCCTTGGAAACACATCATAAATAGAATAATATTTTATATTGCTTGTATTGTGAATTTTAGATAATAAATTTTACATTTAAATAGATTAGCTAAAAAATTTGTTTACTTTATACTTTTTAATACTACTAATTGATTGAAACTTATTTAACACTTTTACTATTCATATTTGCCTTATTGTAAGTTGTAATATTCTGTGTATTTAAATTATTGAATGCTAGATTATATTATGCTTGAAAATGTAATTAAGAGACATATAATTTATTGAATTATAATATTGATCAGGAATTATTAACAATGAAATAAAACAAGTTAGAGAAAAGTAAAAGAATGCAATTAGACCAAATTTAAAACTCTATTCTATATACATGAAATATTAACAAACAGAAACAAATAGCAACCTGAGAACAATAACCAAAAAAGAAAAGAAAAAAAGGGAGAAAAACAACATACTCTTAAAAGGCATAATAAATCATTATAAAAGTTGAGCAAGTTTAACTACTGTTGTAAAAGTAAAATAAGCATAAGTTTTTTTTTCTTAAATAAAAATTAAAAAAATTGATTGAAAACATATATATGAGAATTGTGAATACAAATTGGTCAATAAATTGTTAACACATCTCGAAATGCAAGTGGTTGGGAATATGTCTATTGAACCTTGTATTTATTGTTTTAAACAAGTTGGGTATTGGGAGTCGAAATAAAAAATTCAACCCGCCCAATGAATAAGTTGTTGGAGTGTATGCCCTAAAACAATGTATTTGTTTTATTTTATGCATTCCTTATTATATGTTTTGTATTTTAATAACTTCTTATTTATCTGTTAAATATTAGTTATAACCGATAAAGTCCTTAGAATATTTACTGATGTGATGGTAGTCACAAGAGTTGGTGACCATGAGATATCAATCGCATTTATAGTAATATTCTTAGAATTCCCTAGTTATAGTACTAATGAAATAGGACATCTTTAGTACGGTAAAACTAGTACACAGTTAGCCTCTGATTAAGGTAATTAGTGGTTGTTCTCATCAACCATGGTATAAAGATATCTAGGCTAATGTGTAGATGATTTGAAGAGTTCAAATGCATTGGAGTGATCCGTTTAGAGATCCCGTTGGGATATCTATCTAGTGCCAATGGTGTATCTCTAGTGAAAAATTGTGTAAGTGATCCTACGACTTGAGATCACCATAGTATCTTGAGTGTGAATCACTACATTTGGACTCTAATTACTTGTTACTCTTCATGAGTACCTTAAAGTGTAGAAGTTGGATGTAGTGTGAAGCACGTAAAGAAAATGGGTGATCAAGATAGAATTTACCACTGTGATAGAAGGAGTTGATATCCGGATGGCCACTAGTAGAAAATTAACCCTAAAGTCGACTATTAGATAAATTGAAGAATGTCTTCAATTTAACCTAATTCAGGGTAAATTTCGGGAACTAGAAAAACTTAATTAGTCATAAGGGAATTGGCACTTATTCCTCATTCCTGACTAATTGGATATCTTTGGTAAAAGGATAATAATTATACGGTAATTTTTCACGGAAAGGTTAGGTCAAATTCCCTTGACTAATTCCGAGGAATTGGGCAATCACGATGTGTTGCTAGACACCGCTCATGGTCTAGAATTATGGATTGATGTTTTATTATAAGTTATGATAAAATAAAGTCGTTTATTTTATCTAATTATTAAACCATAATTATTACCAATTTATTCGGGACCTACTGGGTCACACGCAATAGAGATTTAATCATTGATTAAAACTATGTAAATTATCGGGGTTTAATTTTAAAAGAAAATAAATCCCAGGCCTATTTGAGTAGATAAGAGTGAACGACTATCTCTTATCTGTCAGATAACTGATAGATAGAGTCATGTGTGATGAGAAGTCTTATCGTTTGATTTTGAATCAGACAGTAAGACTCATCATTCTATCTTATTATCTCTTTCTCTCCTTTTAACTCCTAAGGGAGAGATAGAGGATGGGCTTTGAGGGTGAAGGTAACCAAAAAGGCAAAAGGGAGAGTCTGTGAGCGTCACATACTTCGAATAAGAGCAAGAAGGGCTAGCAACTTTTTCTTGCTCTTCAATACATAGTTCGTGAGACGACCCAGGGTTGCTCTAGCGTGGATATCAGTAGAGGCAGGACGGCTGGACTGCTCAAGGGCTGACCATCCTCAACAACACTACAGGGAGACGCTGCAAGGATTAAGGTAATCCTATAACCCTCCTTTTAATGCATCATACGTAAAATCTAGGGTGATTCTTGGATAGTTTTAGGGAAAAATTTTTATTTTTCCGTTGCATAGTGTCCCTAAAACCTAACAGTGGTATCAGAGCCATCCCTAAGAATTTTACGTATGATTTTAGGCAATTTTGGATTCATGGATTAATATTGCTAATTGGATTTAATTGAATATGCGGAATTATGGGAGAATTATTATTATTTTTTTGGTTTTTCAAAACAAAAAAAAAGGGGTTTTCTTACGAAGCTTTTGAAGCTATGTACGTCTTCTCTTATGGAAGCTCAGATGGAGCTGTTGTTGGATCGTAGGCGCTTGTTTTTTTTTTCTTTCCGTGGATTTGCTTCACCTGTGGATTTGAGTTGATCATTTGCAAAAGTTGCAGGATGATCATTGAGAAAGAAAAAAAAAATGAGTGCTGCGATATCGCAGCTGCAAGTTGCTCTCACCGGCCGTTGCTGCCAAATGAGCCATGGTAGCTCACCTTGGTAATGGAGGGAGGTTAAACCCCTCTTGGAAGCTGCTGGGTAGAGGAGCTATGAGCTCTGTGGGTTAAAATAGCAGCGGCCAACATCCGCAAGAAAAATTGCAGCATGGTGTAGCAACCGTGAAGTTGCGTCCTGTGACCACCTGGTGATGCCGCTGGGAGTTGCTGCCATTGATGGTCAATGGAGACCTCAGTGGTGGTGACTAAAGCAATGGTGGCCTGTGGTGGTTGCCGGTGCTGCTGGATAATGAAGTGCAGCAACAAGACAGGCGCAGCGGAAGCATGGTGTTGCAGTCGAGTGGTTGCTTCCAGTGATCACCTGGTGGCTGCCGCTAGGAGTTGCTGCCATTGGTGGTCAGTAGTGACCTCAGCGGTGGTGGCTTAAGCGGTGGTGGCCAGTGGTGGTTGCCGGAAGTGCTAGAAAACAAAAGCAGTAGTGTTTTAAGTAACTGGCTCTTTTGAGAATTTTGAAGTTTTTGAATTAATTTTTTTAATTGTTAAAAATGTGTTATGGGATCTATTATTCATATTTATTAGGTTGGGAATTGATTCACAATTAATTTGATTAATTGAAATTATTTTCCCAATTATTTTCCTAATTTAGTTAGGAATAAGAATGACCTAATAAAAATTAATTTTACCAAATTCACTTTTAGGGGCCTGATTGTTGACCATATGTTTAGCTTTCATGAGCGCAGTAAGAGCAGAAAATTTTTCTTCCAAAGGTCTGCATTTGATGCTTTCAGAGTAATGGAGGTGGAGCTCAATTTCATATATGATACTCTCTACACTAAGATGGCTGTGGTACACAGTAAAAAAGGTTATTGTCTTCGATTGATCTGCTCTATACTTATAGTGCTTTCTTTTGAGAGATTTGCATCACATCATAAACCCGATATTAACCATTTTGATGTTGCTACTACCTACATTTTGCTTTCGGGAGCTGTTCTCTTGGATTTTGTAGCCTTTACTAAGCTCATTTTCTCAGACTGGACCATGGTCAAGCTTAAGAATCTCACAGTCAAAACAACTGTATATGCAGTCCGTGAAAAGCTGTCATGTTCCAAAAGGTGGTCTAATACCCTTTGGCAATGTAACTTGATAAACTTTTGTGTGAATCAGCGTTGGAGATGGTTAGATATTGCAGCTGAAACCGTTGGAATCAAGGATGTTCTTGATGAAATGTACTACAAGGAGGACATTGTCATTCCAGAGGACTTAAAGGATTTCATCTTTATTGAGTTCAAGGTTAAAGCTACCAAAGCAAAAACCACAAATGTTGCTAAAGAGATATACTCAGCAAGAGGTGATTTGGCACTGTTGGATTACACCAATCACTACCCATATCCCATCATTTCATCAAGTGAAGGTGACGAAGTTGAATACGATGAGAGCCTGTTGCTGTGGCATATTGCCACTGAGCTATGCTATTGCACGACTCCTGATGATGGCAATTCCAATCGCAATTATTGTAAGCTTATATCTGATTATATGTTGTATCTTTTGGTTATGAGGCCTAATTTGATGTCTGCAGTTTCTGGCATTGGACAAATTCGATTTCGGGACACATGTGAAGAAGCTAAGAAGTTCTTCAGCAGGTGGAAATCAGAACTAATTATAAGAACCCCAGGCTTAGGAATTTGCAGAAAATTGATCACCTGCTGCATAGCCCAGAATGGATTAACTGGAAAGAGACTCAAGTTCAGCAAATCGAAAAAGAAATGCATGCGAAAAGCTACTTAATGTAAATGCTCTTGTTAAAGCCATTGAGGTGAAGGGAGATAGAAGCAAATCAATATTGTTCGATGCCTGTAGGCTTGCAAAGGATTTGAAAAAGTTGAATGATAAGAAAAGGTGGGAGATAATGAGTAAAGTGTGGGTGGAACTGTTGTCCTATGCTGCCAGTCACTGCCGAGCAAATGCTCATGCTCAGCAGCTCAGTAAAGGTGGTGAGCTCATTACTTTTGTCTGGATCCTGATGGCTCATTTTGGATTGGGAGCATGGTTCGCCAACTCGGCCGAGTCCGAGACGACTCGGCCGAGTCGTAACCGGAACGGTCCCTACCGTTCCGATACCGATACCCGAAACGCGGATATCACCATATCCGCGATGACTCGCTCTGACTCAACCGATATTGACCGATTCGAATCCGTGATACATGATATCGGTCGATATACCCGAGTCAACTCGGAGTCGACTCCGATATTTTTTTAAATTATGTCTTTTTTAATATTTTCTAATTTTAATAATTTTTCAAAATTTTTGGAAACTTTAATGTGTTATAATGTTCGTATCACCCGATATTCAACCGATATGTCGCGACGGATGTGGAACAATCGAGACCGCGACGCGACCGCGACCCGCGATGGCGAACCATGATTGGGAGAGCAATTCCGAATTGAGGCGGGACATGCAAGAGCAAAACTGATTGTCGGAAAATAGCAACTAAGAGTGACCATTTTCATTCTAGCTGTAAAATGAAAGAGTCCTCCAACTTGGATGTACTCCTTGACTTAGGTGAGATTTGTGCGTTGCAAAAGACTTCCCTTATCCCTTTTTTTCTTTTGAGTTTCAATTTCAGAGCCACAATTCACACTAGTGCTTTTTATAAGATGTGCTGATTTATCTTATGTTTCCTGTGGCTTTGGTATCAAGTGAGCATTATGTGAAGTTTTTTCATATGTCATTCACACACATTAGGATGTGTGTTCCAATATGTTGCCTGTGCTTTTCTTTCTCTGTTTGAAATACGAAAATACTTTTATGACAAAAACATGAAAAGCTGGATTACCAATATTTCATGGGGAGAAGGAATTGCTGCTGAATCTCATCTCTCCAACCAAATAACTTGTGAAAGGCATAACAGGTGTAAGTAGTACAGTAGTATCCGTCTTGTGAAACACAGTCACCTCAGTTCATCTTCCTCATTTGATACTGATACTGACATCTTTTGTAGAACTTAAAACTTACACTTTTCCTCTTTTAGCGAATCAACAATCAGTTATTCCATTTTTCCGAACGAATATTCACATCATTTGAGCTGATTTCAGCGCTTTTCTCAGCTCCATGTTAGCT